>NC_053389.1:166852415-167582353 GCF_905171765.1 Bufo bufo | reverse complement strand
ATGGAAAAGGATTTAGGAAAACTAGAAGAATGGTCAGAACTCTGGCAACTGAAATTTAATGTGGATAAGTGCAAGATAAAGCACCTGGGGTGTAAAAACCCAAGGGCAGAATATAGAATATTTGACACAGTCCTGACCTCAGTATCTGAGGAAAGGGATTTAGGAGTAATTATTTCAGAAGACTTAAAGGTGGGAAGACAATGTAATAGAGCAGCACGAAATGGCAGCAGAATGCTTGGATGTATAGGGAGAGGTATAAGCAGTAGAAAGAGTGAAGTGCTTATGCCGCTGTACAGAACACTGGTGAGACCTCATTTGGAGTATTGTGCGCAGTACTGGAGGCCATATCTCCAGAAGGATATAGATACTCTAGAGAGAGTTCAGAGAAGAGCTACTAAACTAGTACATGGATTGCAGGATAAAACTTACCAGGAAAGGTTAAAGGACCTTAACATGTATAGCTTGGAAGAAAGAAGAGACAGAGGGGATATGATAGAAACTTTTAAATACATAAAGGGAATCAACTCGGTAAAGGAGGAGAGCATATTTAAAAGAAGAAAAACTATCACAAGAGGACACAGTTTTAAATTAGAGGGGCAAAGTTTTAAAAGTAATATAAGGAAGTATTACTTTACTGAGAGAGTAGTGGATGCATGGAATAGCCTTCCTGCAGAAGTGGTAGCTGCAAATACAGTGAAGGGGTTTAAGCATGCATGGGATAGGCATAAGGCTATCCTTCATATAAGATAGGGCCAGGGACTATTCATAGGATTTAGATATATTGGGCAGACTAGATGGGCCAAATGGTTCTTATCTGCCGACACATTCTATGTTTCTATCCTCCTTTCACTTCTTTGGGAGTTACAAGAACAGCTGAGCATGTGTGCATGCTGGGTGTTGTAGTTTCACAGCAGAGCTGGAGTGCCAAAGATTGCTGCACCATAGATAAGTGGTTATCACTGCGTGATGACATCATCCAGATTCACAACATGTGACTATGGCGGTGCAAGGTATGTGCCCAGGTCTTTTGCTTGTGCCCTTAGCACCAGCATGCACCACCATCCACTGTACCTGTGTCCTGCTCCGCCAGTGCCTCAGGTCTCTTCAGAGTCTACCAACAGCCCCGGTGGCACCGACATACCCACCTGAGAGCTCATCTACAAGGACGTAACTTTGGAGGGCAGCAATGGCCACGTGATGGATGGCATACCCCAGTGACCAGCGGCACAGAAACAGCAGCAAAAATTAAAGGGATTGTCCCAAGATCAACACTTATTTACCTATCCATACTTGACCCAGAGAACACTAGAACGTGGTAACCAAGGTGGGACCCCCAACGATCATGTACTTGAAGGGGACATGTCTGTTTTAGTAACGACTTGCATTTCCCATGCAATAACAATTCTGGGTAGTCAATTCTTGTGACTCTATATTGTACCATTCCTCTATTATTCCCACTAGAACTTATGAACGAATTGCTAGTAGTCTGCAATAAGGGTCCAGCTGGATGTTACCTATTGACAGCACTGATTGAATAATGTCAGGCTGTGCAGGGACACCCCCATCTGGACCTTCACTGAAAACTGCCAGCGAGTCTTTCATAACTAATAACAGGAATAACAGAGGAATTGTGCAACATAAGGTCATAAGAATAGATGCTCCAGGATTGTTATTACATGGGGGGGGGGGGGGGAGCAAGTAGTTTAACGACAGGTGAGAAATATCGATCTTAGGACAAACCCTTTAAACCTCATAAAATCACTGCAACAGTGACCTCAGTGGTACCAACCCCTCAGCGCAACAGTGACCTCAGTGGTACCGACCCCTAAGCGCAACAGTGACCTCAGCTAAATTTAAAATTGTCTAAATTTGCTATTTATGCATGGAAGACAGTTCTCGAATACTGGTAATGGTTTCACTGCATAAATAGCAACCCCTTAATGTTATGTAGGCCTTCGTATTAGCTATTTGAATTACTGGAACTTTCGTACTCCTCATCGGCTAAAAATACTCCTCAAAAATGGTAAGAGGAGTATTTTTACTCTTCCAGAAAAAATGTGGAGGAGGCGCCATAATGGTCTGGGGTGCTTTTTCCTTCAGTGGAACAATGGAGCTTCAGGAAGTGCAGGGGCATCAAACGGTCGCTGGCTATGTCCAGATGTTGCAGAGAGCATTCCTCATGACTGAGGGCCCTCGTCTGTGTGGTAACGACTGGGTTTTTCAACAGGACAACGCTACAGTACACAATGCCCGCAGGACAAGGGACTTCTTCCAGGAGAATAACATCACTCTTTTGGCCCATCCTGCGTGTTCCACTGATCTAAATCCAATTGAAAACCTTTGGGGATGGATGGCAAGGGAAGTTTACAAAAATGGACAACAGTTCCAGACAGTAGATGGCCTTCGTGCGGCCGTCTTCACCACTTGGAGAAATGTTCCCACTCACCTCATGGAAACGCTTGCATCAAGCATGCCGAAACGAATTTTTGAAGTGATAAACAATAACGGCGGAGCTACTCATTACTGAGTTCATGTTTGGAAGTTGGATTTCTGTTTTGGGGGGGATTCTTTTTTTTTTGGAGGTATGGTCCTAAACTTTTGATCAGCTGAAAAACAGCCTGTTTCAGTTTATTCGTTGTTTTAATTAAATTGAATGCTCAAAAAATGTTTTGTCTCACTCCCATTTCTTCTTGTTGCATGTTGAAGCTCTACTTGGAACCTTGTTAAGATCCAGTCATGCTAAATATGATTTTTTTGCCATTTTTCAAGTGGTCTTAAACTTTTGATCAGGACTGTATGTTGTGGATTTAACACCTAGACATTCATGAGGCAGAAGAGTAAACTTTTTAAATGAGTCTCAAGCTATAGAAGAGTCAGAGCAGATCCTTCTGCTGAGAACAGTTTGAATTCATGTTAAAATAAATATGATGCTCAGCTCCAGTAGAGGATTTTAGCGACAGATTTAATTCACTTTTTAAGAGTTTTGGGACTGCTCTTCAAAAAGAACCACATAAATCAAGACATTTCTAAACTGTATGAGGGAATATTATATTTGGCAATAATGCCGACTTTGACATTTCCATCAATCAGAGGCAATGGATTCAATAGACAAATGTTATTTATGTGAAGAGGATAAAATATCACTCCTTGTCCAGAGAACGTATTGAGTGCTGCTGGCCTACCAGCCAGTAAGTCACAGGCTCAGAAAATCGTATACACTGGTTGGAATATCAAAACTTCAACACACTACAACTGCACCTGCGATATATAGTTTTTTCTTTGCTTTATCCATATAAAACAGATAAAACTTTGCAAATTCTTAAACAAATAAATTCAGCAACTGTTTTGTGTATTTAGCGCCTGTACACACCTACGGTATGCTTCTTCATGACTGCAGAATACAAACAAATCTGGTATGTAGCCCCTGACCTGCAGCCGTGTATTCTCATGTTTCTTAATAACCTCCTCATGAGTTCTGTAGAGACAGCCGTCAGTGCGATATTTACAACAAGGCACATGAGGGCACGTGTCTAGGGCATCGGGAAAAACAGGGGCTGAACTTTACAGAGAAAACTAACAATTTTTGTTTCACCTTATATTACTGATAATAATGTGGCCTAAATAAGTGTTTATGACCTCTTAGTAGTTTAGAGATAAGAACAGGGAGAGAGGGAAAGCCAGGCGGCACTGCCCCCACTACTATAACTGCAAGATAACACCGGCCGGCATGTGGTGTAGAGGGATCCGTTCGGTGGTGCTCAGCAATATGAAGCGTAAGGTAAAGTTCACAATGCGAGAGAGAAGGAGTAACAAAGTTGCGGCACTCACCAGGATACAAACAAAGTCTTTATTGATGCTTCCTTGGAAGTTGTTACATGGGGGATCCAGGGGCGGACACACTGTTGCGGGCGGCGACGGCCGTTTCGCGCGCGGGATCGCGCTTCCTCAGGCCGCTCAATACGTCATGACGCAGGTGGATGATTTATAGAGGCGGACAGGGGACGGCCGGCGCCGTCGGCCACAGCTGTTCGCCCTCAAGATATAATGACATATATTAAAAATCTGGACACAGCAGGGACAAAAGCATGGAAAAAGTAAATAAATAAATAAACCATACAAGCACAAAGACTACAATTCATACATCAATGTCCTTGAATATAGGACAAGTATATAAGGTCATAGATAAGTACTAAGAGTAAAGTATGGAGAAACCAGTACATATGATGCCCACCTAAACACAAGGAGAGCATATGGTGGCAGCATGATTCAGAACAAGCATTAGGCGCAAGGCTGTACAAAGAGAGGCATCTCATATAAAATATGGAGTTAATAAAAGATAGGAGATGAAAGACAAAAGGCAGGAAATAAAGTAAGGGGTAACAAAAGACCATAATAGTGATATTACTAGGAGGACAGGGACAGGTGAGCGTATATGTAGGCAAAACGAGCGCATTCAAATCACAGAAAGACAGACATGTCATTCCTGTCATTCATGCCTGCTGGGCCCATAGCGCCAGTTTGCATTATCCATCTTGCCTCCCTCTGCAGGAGTAGGCGGTGCCGGTCCCCCCCGCGAGGGATGGGACGGACATGCTCCACCCCCGCAAAAGAGAGGCAACGCGGATAAGCATCATGGGCAGTACGAATATGGTCAATAAGGCGTGGACTGCCTCTACCTGACCTAATGGAGCCCACGTATTCACGAATGCGCTCAAACAAAGGACGTATAGTCTTACCCACATAAAAACGCCCACAAGGACAGAAGACCACGTACACGACGTAAGACGTGCGGCAGTTAATGAATTCTTGTACTGTGTGTGTTACTCCTCCAAAAAACAAATGTTTATTACATGTATTGAGTGCGCAAAACGAACAATGACCGCATTTGAAGTTGCCCTTAGGCTTGCCTAACCAGGTCTCAGTCTTGGGTGTAGAAAAAACACTCCTGACGAGTTTATTTTTGAGTGTTGGGCATCTCCTAAATGCGATCAATGGTTTTTCGCCCGTCACACTGCTGAGGGAAGGATCCCCTCTCAGGAGGTCCCAATTTTGATTGATCACCTGCTTCACCGTATCTGCCGCAGCACTATATTGGAAAGAAAAAGCAAAACGTGATTGTACAGATTCAGTGTCTCTCTCCCTCAAAAGGGAGGTACGATCCAATTTAGCGGCCCTGCGCATGGCCGCAGAAACACCGTTCGACGGGTAACCCCTATCCAGAAGCCTCACATGAAGCTCCCTAGCTTGCCTAAAAAAACCTTCATCTGTATCGTTGATCCTGCGCAATCGGACAAATTGTCCATAAGGGACAGCACGTTTGACTGAGGGTGGATGAAAACTGGTCTGGTGGAGGAGGGAGTTGGTGGCCATGGGTTTACGGTACCCGCTAGTGTGCACAGTGCCATCCTTAACAGTGACCTGCACATCCAAAAAGTCCAGAGATTCACCACCAAACTTGACGGTGAACCTCATGTTCATTCGGTTATGTGTGTTTAAATGGTCAACGAAGGCATGGCACAATTCCTCACTCCCCCACCAGACCAGGAAGATGTCATCCACATACCTCAGAAACAGATGAATGTGGCTGAGATAGGGGTTATCCGTCGAAAAGATGTAGGTCTCTTCAAATACCGCCAGGTACAGGTTTGCAAATGTGCACGAGACAGGCGTGCCCATTGCAGTACCTAGTACCTGGCGGTACCAGAGACCGTCAAACTGGAAAACATTATTGCTAAGGACAAAGTCCAAAGCTTGATGAATAAAATCAATGTACATAACACTTTTGTCAGATTTTTGTAAAATGGTCTTGACTGCTGAGAGGCCTAAGTTATGTGGAATACGGGTATATAAACTCTCGACGTCTAGAGAGACAAGGTGAAAACCCTCCTGCCATTCAAGATGACTGAGCGCACGGAGGAAATCACCCGTGTCTTTCAAATAGGTCGGAGTACTCCGTAACAAAGGTCTCAGGAGCCAATCCACGTAGCCTGACAGGGGTTCAGTCACTGAGCCGATTCCCGCAATAATGGGACGGCCGGGAGGTCGGGTCAGTGATTTATGAACTTTTGGTATAAAATACCATGTGGGAATTTTGGGAAAAGCTGGTATCAGATGTTCTTTCATGTTATTGGATAGGAACCCAGCAAAAATATAACGGTTGATCAAAGCGAACAATTTTGATGCTATAACAGGTATAGGGTCCCCCTTAAGTTTGGAGTACACAGTGCAATCGCCCAACTGCCGATGTGCCTCCTCCAGATAATATTCCCTGGGCATCAGGACCACGTTCCCTCCCTTGTCGGCCGGCTTAATGACCATATTGGTCTGTTTACTCAACCACAAAAGAGCACGAGATTCTTCTATCGACAGATTAGAAGGTGCTGCAGGATACACCAGCGCACGAATTTCTCTTAATACTCGTTTGTGGAAGAGGTCTATAGCAGAGCCGGCCGGCATGGGAGGAAGGAAGGTGGACCTGATGCCCCCCGTATACCTACTCGAATGGCCCACTGCGGCCACAGGCTCTTCTGGTTCGGTGTTAGACAAAAAGTGTATGCACGCAATCTCTTCCTCAGTGAATCTGCCTGACAGATGGAAATCGGTGAAAGACATGGTAGCTGGAATCTCACCCTGAGGCGGATCATGACAATGAGAGGGGGTCTCAGCGAATGCTTTTTTAAGATATAACTTACGGACCGATAAGAAAAGATCAATCTCAAAATCAACTAGGTTGAACTGCCCAGGCAGGCTGTATCCCAGCCCCCGATTGAGGAGTGGGATACAGCCCGGTGGCAGTTCAGAGCCCGTGAGATTGATAACAATATTATGGGTAGGTGTACAACAGTCCAATTCATCATTTTCTACTGCCGCCAGGTAACTTGGCGTCTCCTCCTCGTGGACTTTCGGGTTTCTCTTGTTGTTCCTTGACTGTCGGCAACGCCCCCTTCTCGTCCTTTTTCTAAAGGGGTTGTTTCTTCACCCGAATTCGCTCCATTGCTATCGGATAGGCTTGACTCAGAATCAGTTGCCCAGAAGTTGTAACGCCCTCTGCGTGGCACACGTTTGGGGCGAATCCTCTTTTTACCCCAGTCAAATACACGGTCTGAGTCATAATCATTCTTGTCCCGAATGAATTTGTCCCTTTTACGGTCTTTAATCTCTGCTTGTGTAATAAGTAATTTTTTGTTTAATCTCTTTTCAAACCCGGCCATCTGCGATTCAAGGAGTCGCCTCTGAAGCTCATTTCGTGCCTTAGCTAACTCCTCTATGACCATTGCATATTCTTGCTGATCACGGGCCAGTACAAGTTCCATGAGTTCTGAAGAAAAATGCTGATGCGCAGCCTTCCACTCTCCTGTGAACTGCGGGTCATCTTCATACTGGACAATATCTTTATACAGGCGCAGGCCTCGAGGGACCCGTCCGCTTTCCTTATAAGACTTAAGTGACTCAATCGTCCAAAAGAGCCTCACTTCCTTATCTGCCAATTGGAATATTTTAATCTCCAAATTCTTTGTGCTAATGGCACACACATAGTCCTGCTGGTCACAAATAGCAAAGAATGTGTCCGCCCCTTCTCGACCCTGAATGAGACCACATGCTGTATCAGACGTACTTGCTGATGCCGAATCCGCAGTGTTGGTGGTATCGGCGTGCTCTGCCATCATGTATAGAGTAATCAAAAGTAGAACAGGGAGAGAGGGAAAGCCAGGCGGCACTGCCCCCACTACTATAACTGCAAGATAACACCGGCCGGCATGTGGTGTAGAGGGATCCGTTCGGTGGTGCTCAGCAATATGAAGCGTAAGGTAAAGTTCACAATGCGAGAGAGAAGGAGTAACAAAGTTGCGGCACTCACCAGGATACAAACGAAGTCTTTATTGATGCTTCCTTGGAAGTTGTTACATGGGGGATCCAGGGGCGGACACACTGTTGCGGGCGGCGACGGTCGTTTCGCGCGCGGGATCGCGCTTCCTCAGGCCGCTCAATACGTCATGACGCAGGTGGATGATTTATAGAGGCGGACAGGGGACGGCCGGCGCTGTCGGCCACAGCTGTTCGCCCTCAAGATATAATGACATATATTAAAAATCTGGACACAGCAGGGACAAAAGCATGGAAAAAGTAAATAAATAAATAAACCATACAAGCACAAAGACTACAATTCATACATCAATGTCCTTGAATATAGGACAAGTATATAAGGTCATAGATAAGTACTAAGAGAAAAGTATGGAGAAACCAGTACATATGATGCCCACCTAAACACAAGGAGAGCATATGGTGGCATATGGTGGCATTTGCCTACATATACGCCCACCTGTCCCTGTCCTCCTAGTAATATCACTATTATGGTCTTTTGTTACCCCTTACTTTATTTCCTGCCTTTTGTCTTTCATCTCCTATCTTTTATTAACTCCATATTTTATATGAGATGCCTCTCTTTGTACAGCCTTGCGCTTAATGCTTGTTCTGAATCATGCTGCCACCATATGCTCTCCTTGTGTTTAGGTGGGCATCATATGTACTGGTTTCTCCATACTTTACTCTTAGTACTTATCTATGACCTTATATACTTGTCCTATATTCAAGGACATTGATGTATGAATTGTAGTCTTTGTGCTTGTATGGTTTATTTATTTATTTACTTTTTCCATGCTTTTGTCCCTGCTGTGTCCAGATTTTTAATATATGTCATTATATCTTGAGGGCGAACAGCTGTGGCCGACGGCGCCGGCCGTCCCCTGTCCGCCTCTATAAATCATCCACCTGCGTCATGACGTATTGAGCGGCCTGAGGAAGCGCGATCCCGCGCGCGAAACGGCCGTCGCCGCCCGCAACAGTGTGTCCGCCCCTGGATCCCCCATGTAACAACTTCCAAGGAAGCATCAATAAAGACTTCGTTTGTATCCTGGTGAGTGCCGCAACTTTGTTACTCCTTCTCTCTCGCAGTTTAGAGATAAGGGTTATTAGATGACTGGCATAAAGTGAAAGTCACACAGAAAAACAGTTAAGCCTTTGTGACATAATTGCTCAATATTTTTAATAAAGGCCAATTGAAAATATGATTTTTAGCCAAAAATGAGTAATATACATAAAATATATAAATGCTAAAATACCAAGGTCAGAGCAAGTCAGTCACATAAATAATAGTAATAGGGAGATCAGGTAAAGGCAAAACCACTAAATAGTTTTTTTTAGCTCAGTATATACAATAGCAGAGAAAGGATCTGATGTTGGTGGTGCCAGGGCTGTTAGTACATCCAGTAATATACTCAATTGGCTAACTGTAGATATGGTCCAATCTAAGATAAATAAGGTAAATGGGAACAAAGCGTCCGGTCCAGGTGGATTACATGCAAGAGTTCTTAGAGAACTCAGTTCAGTTATTGTTGTGCCTCTGTTCATTGTTTTTAGAGATTCTCTAGTTAATGGCATTGTTAGGTGACAGGTGCAAGGCAAATGTGGTGCCCATAATACAAAAGGGCTCTAGGTTTTCCCCAAGTAATTATAGACTAGCAAGCTTCTGAAGAAGCTGTGCGAAACACGCATCTGGGGTGCGCTCACCCAGGTCTCAAGGTTGGTTCCCCCTTTATCCTTTCTTATGCATGTTTTCCATGCTGGTTGTGATCTTCATGTGCTGGGTGCATGTTGCAATTTATTCAGCTTGTTGTTGTGGATAAGTTATCCACACACTGCACCCTTTTTATACTCACAATGTGGCTGACATGGTAACATTTGTATTATTAATTAAGCCCACGTTACCATCTGGTCTGGATATGAGATCAATTATCTCATTCTTAGCCATTAGGTTTACTCAGACTAGTAGGTGACGTATGCTTAGGGGATAGACCTACCATTTGGAACCTTGGTGTGGCGCTGATTCGCAGTGCTACCACATTACTGCTATTTACTCATCATTTTCATTTATTATTGTCTACGTTTTTGTCCTTCATGTAACTTACTAAAAAAATATATTGTTATTTACGTACATGTGTGTTGTTGTTTATCGGATATATTGAGTTGATGCTCACATATGATTTTCTCATGTCTTTGAGAAACTATTTTCGGTTATATCACTTTTCAGTGAAAGTAAAAACTCCAGCAATGAAGTAGTAGTATTGTTGAGTTTTATTAAGAAACGCGGCTGTACAGATCAAGTGTGACGTTTCGGCCAGGTACGGCCTTTTTAAAACTACAGCAGAAAAACAAAACATAAAATAGATATAAATAAAATAAATATACCAGGGCAGTGGTGGCACATGTTCAATGTTAGTAACAAAATGCAAAAATACAATACTCCAATTGTTATTCAGAATTGTTGCAGAAACGTGTGGGTCTCAAGGTTCAAGTCAACTGGGGTCCAAGAGTGGGGATCCATGTACACATGTTAAGGAAAGTAACAGCAAATATCTTACATAAAACATATCATACCAATCTCATGTGCTTCTCTCTCTCTATATATATACAGTATATATACAATATGTACACTGTTTAGAGTTAATGGAGCTTATGGGTATGCTCCTATAATGGCATCAAATGGAGGTATATCTATCTGAAAATAGTATCTGTAGTATCTGAAAATAGTTTAAGGATGCAATTGGAGACCGAAGTTAAGAGGCCATATTGTGGAACAGAATTTACATAATTCTCCTTTTGTTCTCTATTATCTTCCTCTATTATTTTCTCTACTATTTTCCTTTATATTCTTATCCTTTCCCATTCATTTATCTGCTATCTACCTTTTCCCATTATCTTCCATCGCTTACTCTGACTCTTTTCTCTATATAGGAGCGCTCCAGCCTCTGCTTGTTTCAAAACGATGCTTGACACGCTGTCGGCCGGCGCGCTGCCTCAAATATGGCGCGCTTCCCCAGGTACGCCATGTGCTTTCCCAACTGTGCGATTGCACCTCTCCTTCAGCACACGTCCATCCACTTCTCTTCCAGTGGCACCAGGTAATTCTGTTCCACAATATGGCCTCTTAACTTCGGTCTCCTATTGCATCCTTTTGCCATTTAACAAGGGTCTATTATCCCACTCTATTTCAGATATATATATACTGTACCTCCATTTAATGCCATTATAGGAGCATACACATAAGCTCCATTAACTCTAAGCAGTGCACATATTGTATATATATATATATATAGAGAGAGAGAGAGAGAGAGAGAAGCACATGAGATTGGCATGATATGTTGTTTTATGTAAGATATTTGCTGTTACTTTCCTTAACCACTCGCCGCAACTGTAACGCCGAAAGGCGTCATCGCGGCGGCTCCCCCAGGCTACGCTAATGCCGATTGGCGTCATCTCGCGTGAGCCGAGATTTCCTGTTAACACGCGCACACAGGCGCGCGCGCTCACAGGCGCGCGCGCGCAGGAACGGAAGGTAAGAGAGTGGATCTCCAGCCTGCCAGCGGCGATCGTTCGCTGGCAGGCTGGAGATGTGTTTTTTTTAACCCCTAACAGGTATTTTAGACGCTGTTTTGATAACAGCGTCTAATATACCTGCTACCTGGTCCTCTGGTGGTCCCCTTTGTTTGGATCGACCACCAGAGGACACAGGTAGCTCAGTAATATGTTGCACCAAGCACCACTACACTACACCCCCCCTTGTCACTTATTAACCCCTTATTCACCCTTGATCACCCCTGATCACCCCATATAGACTCCCTGATCACCCCCCTGTCATTTATTACCCCCCTGTCATTGATCACCCCCCTGTAAAGCTCCATTCAGATGTCCGCATGATTTTTACGGATCCACTGATAGATGGATCGGATCCGCAAAACGCATACGGACGTCTGAATGGAGCCTTACAGGGGCATGATCAATGACTGTGGTGATCACCCCATATAGACTCCCTGATCACCCCCCTGTCATTGATCACCCCCTTGTAAAGCTCCATTCAGATGTCCGCATGATTTTTATGGATCCACTGATAGATGGATCGGATCCGCAAAACGCATACGGACGTCTGAATGGAGCCTTACAGGGGCGTGATCAATGACTGTGGTGATCACCCCATATAGACTCCCTGATCACCCCCCTGTCATTGATTACCCCCCTGTCATTGATCACCCTCCTGTAAAGCTCCATTCAGACGTCCGCATGATTTTTACGGATCCACTGATAGATGGATCGGATCCGCAAAACGCATCCGGACGTCTGAATGGAGCCTTACAGGGGCGTGATCAATGACTGTGGTGATCACCCCATATAGACTTCCTGATCACCCCCCTGTCATTGATTACCCCCCTGTCATTGATCACCCCCCTGTAAAGCTCCATTCAGACGTCCGCATGATTTTTACGGATCCACTGATAGATGGATCGGATCCGCAAAACATATACAGGCGTCTCCCTGGAGCCTTCCAGGGGGGGTGATCACCCCATATAGACTCCCTGATCACCCCCCTGTCATTGATCACCCCCCCTGTCATTGATCACCCCCCCTGTCAGGCTGCATTCAGATGTCCGTATGATTTTTACGGATCCACGGATACATGGATCGGATCCGCAAAACACATACGGACATCTGAATGGAGCCTTATAGGGGGGGTGATCAATGACAGGGGGGTGATCACCCCATATAGACTCCCTGATCACCCCCCTGTCATTGATCACCCCCCTGTCATTGATCACCCCTCTGTCCTTACATTTTCACCCCTCTGTCCATTCAGACATTTTTTTGGCCCAAGTTAGTGGAAATTATTATTTTTTTCTTACAAAGTCTCATATTCCACTAACTTGTGTCAAAAAATTAAATCTCACATGAACTCACCATACCCCTCACGGAATCCAAATGCGTAAAAATTTTTAGACATTTATATTCCAGACTTCTTCTCACGCTTTAGGGCCCCTAGAATGCCAGGGCAGTATAAATACCCCACATGTGACCCCATTTCGGAAAGAAGACACCCCCAGGTATTCCGTGAGGGGCATATTGAGTCCATGAAAGATTGAAATTTTTGTCCCAAGTTAGCGGAAAGGGAGACTTTGTGAGAAAAAAATAAATAAAATCAATTTCCGCTAACTTGTGCCAAAAAAAAAAAAATTCTATGAACTCGCCATGCCCCTCATTGAATACCTTGGGGTGTCTTCTTTCCAAAATGGGGTCACATGTGGGGTATTTATACTGCCCTGGCATTTTAGGGGCCCTAAAGCGTGAGAAGAAGTCTGGGATCCAAATGTCTAAAAATGCCCTCATAAAAGGAATGTGGGCCCCTTTGCGCATCTAGACTGCAAAAAAGTGTCACACATCTGGTATCGCCGTACTCAGGAGAAGTTGGGCAATGTGTTTTGGGGTGTCATTTTACATATACCCATGCTGGGTGAGATAAATATCTTGGTCAAATGCCAACTTTGTATAAAAAAATGGGAAAAGTTGTCTTTTGCCGAGATATTTCTCTCACCCAGCATGAGTATATGTAAAAAGACACCCCAAAACACATTGCCCAACTTCTCCTGAATACAGCGATACCACATGTGTGACACTTTTTTGCAGCCTAGGTGGGCAAAGGGGCCCACATTCCAAAGAGCACCTTTAGGATTTCACAGGTCATTTACCTACTTACCACACATTAGGGCCCCTGGAAAATGCCAGGGCAGTATAACTACCCCACAAGTGACCCCATTTTGGAAAGAAGACACCCCAAGGTATTCCGTGAGGGGCATGGCGAGTTCCTAGAATTTTATATTTTTTGTCACAAGTTAGCGGAAAATTATGATTTTTTTTTATTTTTTTTTCCCCTTACAAAGTCTCATATTCCACTAACTTGTGACAAAAAATAAAAACTTCCATGAACTCACTATGCCCATCACGAAATACCTGGGGGTGTCTTCTTTCCAAAATGGGGTCACTTGTGGGGTAGTTATACTGCCCTGGCATTCTAGGGGCCCAAATGTGTGGTAAGAAGTTTGAAATCAAAATGTGTAAAAAATGACCAGTGAAATCCGAAAGGTGCTCTTTGGAATATGGGCCCCTTTGCCCACCTAGGCTGCAAAAAAGTGTCACACATGTGGTATCTCCGTACTCAGGAGAAGTTGGGGAATGTGTTTTGGGGTGTCATTTTACATATAACCATGCTGGGTGAGAGAAATATCTTGGCAAAAGACAACTTTTCCCATTTTTTTTATACAAAGTTGGCATTTGACCAAGACATTTCTCTCACCCAGCATGGGTATATGTAAAATGACACCCCAAAACACATTCCCCAACTTCTCCTGAGTACGGCGATACCACATGTGTGGCACTTTTTTGCAGCCTAGGTGGGCAAAGGGGCCCACATTCCAAAGAGCACCTTTCGGATTTCACCGGTCATTTTTTACACATTTTGATTTCAAACTACTTACCACACATTTGGGCCCCTAGAATGCCAGGGCAGTATACCTACCCCACAAGTGACCCTATTTTGGAAAGAAGACACCCCAAGGTATTCGCTGATGGGCATAGTGAGTTCATAGAAGTTTTTATTTTTTGTCACAAGTTAGTGGAATATGAGACTTTGTAAGAAAAAAAAAAAAGAAAAGAAAAAATCATCATTTTCCACTAACTTGTGATAAAAAATAAAAAGTTCTATGAACTCACTATGCCCATCAGCGAATACCTTAGGGTGTCTACTTTCCGAAATGGGGTCATTTGTGGGGTGTTTGTACTGTCTGGGCATTGTAGAACCTCAGGAAACATGACAGGTGCTCAGAAAGTCAGAGCTGCTTCAAAAAGCGGAAATTCACATTTTTGTACCATAGTTTGTAAACGCTATAACTTTTTTTTTACCCAAACATTTTTTTTTATCAAAGACATGTAGAACAATAAATTTAGAGAAAAAATTATATATGGATGTCTTTTTTTTGCAAAATTTTGCAACTGAAAGTGAAAAATTTCATTTTTTTGCAAAAAAATCGTTAAATTTCGATTAATAACAAAAAAAAGTAAAAATGTCAGCAGCAATGAAATACCACCAAATGAAAGCTCTATTAGTGAGAAGAAAAGGAGGTAAAATTAATTTGGGTGGTAAGTTGCATGACCGAGCAATAAACCGTGAAAGTAGTGGAGTGCCGATTTGTAAAAAAGGGCCTGGTCTTTAGGGGGGTATAAACCTGTGGTCCTTAAGTGGTTAACATGTGTACATGGATCCCCACTCTTGGACCCCACTTGGCTTGAACCTTGAGACCCACACGTTTCTGCAGCAAAGCTGTATAACATTTGGAGTATTGTATTATTGCATTTTTTTACTAACATTGAACATGTAACACCACTGCCCTGGTATACATCTTTCATTTATGTCTATTTTATGTTTTGTTTTTCTGCTGTAGTTTGGAAAAAGGCCGTAATTGGCCGAAACATCACACTTGATCTATACAGCCGCGTTCTTTAATAAAACTCAACAATACTACTACTTCATTGCTGGAGTTTTTACTTTCACAGAGTGGAGCAGCAATAACCCGAAAAAAAGGATCTTGTCTGCTGAGCATCCGCCTTCACTTGGTCAGAATTTGGTCAGTAATCCATCAGTATTGCTAATGAATGGAATATTTGCATGTCTTCTGTGTTTTGTACCCACTCCTGCTTTTGGCTACCAAATCACAAGCCAATTCTGATGGGACCATACAGGCCTGCTACACATACAGGATCCATTGTGTGTCTAATTTTTCCTTCCTTCTGACAGATCAAAAGAAGTGTCAAATAAATGATGATGTCAGCCAGGTCGAAAGGTAAAATAGTGGCCCAATCATTAAGTGGGGAAAGTGGGAACAGCATGAGAAGTCCACAGAGTGGCCCTATGACATAGTGGTGAGGTGGAAGCAGCATGAGGAGACCACAGAGTGGCAAGGTGACATAGTGTGGAGGTGGCAGCAGCATCAGGAGACCACAGAGTGACCCGGTGACAGAGTGGGGAGATGGGTGGCAATACCAGTACCAGCTGAAGATGGTGGGTGAAAGAAGAAGCACTTTGCATCAGATGTGTGGCATCAGGTGGGGGCAGCATCAAAATAGCAGCTGAGGCAGGTAGCCAGTAGAAACCGGTCTCTTTTGTCAAAGTGTTGGTGTGGCACCATGGATGATCTAGTCTGATGCATCAGGCATTGGTGGGTGGAAATCCTGGCTGATCCACGCCTGATTCATCTTGACAAAGGTCAGTCTCTCCACATTTTTGGTGGACAGGCGAGTTCTCCTTGGGGCCCCCTCCGCACTAAACACCCGCTCTAATGCCACATTACTGGCCAGGCAGGACATCTTTTCCAGGGCAGTTACTGCCACAACTCTAGTTTGGCTGCCCAGTAATCCCGAGGATCTTCAATGTGTGGTGGCATGGTTCTGTACAAGTATGCCATCACCTGCTGGTTCAGGTTGTGCTCCAGGTCTAGATGCTGCTGCTGGTGAGCAGTTTCTGCACTAGGCGGGTGAAGAAAGCTGCTCATCAGCGACTCTAGACTCAGACTGCTGCTGATGGTGCTGGTACTGCTCCTGCCACCCCTCCCCATCAGCCAGGTCAGACCTGCGAGAGGATGGACTATGGCACAGATAGGCAGCAGCCAACTGACTACATAGGATGTCTCTACAGTAATTCAGTTTGTCCTCCCTCTCAGCAGGTGGAAAAAAGGCCCCCATTTTGGACCGGTAGCGAGGGTCAAACAAGGTGGAGGATCAGAAGTCATCTCTCTACCGAATGGTGACAATTCGGCTGTCACTACGCAAGCAAGTGAGCATGCATCGGGCCATTAGTGAAAGTGACTCGGAGGGACTCCCATCTCCACTGCATATTGCCATGTTGTGTCTGGGTCCTCTGCCTCGTCTTCCTCATCCTCATCGCCCTGTAGTTCCTCTACCTGCTCCTGCTCCTCTTCTCCTGTCACCTGTGTAGATAAAACACCCATTTTGCTACACATTTCTTGTGCTCCAATGTCTTCCTCCTCCAATTGAGCCCCCACAGGGCTCATGTGGCCGTGAGATGTAGGCACCAAGTCTCCAGTCCCCTAACCAGCTAGATTTACCAGCATCTGTTCCAGGACATGAAGCAGTGGAATGACATTGTTCATCCCGTAGTCCTGGTGGCTGAAAAATATCGTGGCCTCCTCAAAGGGCCTGAGCAAACGGCAGGTGTCATGCATAAGCTACCACTGGCTGACATCTAATTTACACAGGGAGTATTCCTGACGGCTTGGATCATCAAGAAATCGTTTATGGCCTTTCTCTGTTCGTACAGTTGGTACAACATATGGAGGGTGGAATTCCAACGGGTGGAAACATCGCATATCAGCCTATGTTGGGGGATGCCATTCTGCCGCTGCAGCCCAAGGAGGGCGTGCTTTGCGGTCAGGGCCGTCTTTACCGCAGGGCAAAAGGGGCAGCTGCCCCGGGCCCAGTTGCTCCTGGGGGGCCCAAGCAGCATTTTACTTGGATTTTACTTGGGCCCCCTATATTTTGTTGCCTCTGCCGCCCGCCGGCCCTGTAACATAACAAAGTCACGGTCTGGACTATAGAAAGAGACAGTGAGGAGGGGGGCGGGGCCCGGGGCCGCTCTGCTCTGCTGCCTGGCCTGCCTGTCTCTTTAACAGAGCAGACCAGTAAGTGGCTGCTGGAGCGTGATGCAGCTGCCGCACAGGCAGAGAGAAGAAGGAGGCGGAGCCCCAGCCGGCAGCCACAACAGACAGCCTGAGCCAGCCAAGCAACAACAGAACTTACAGGTATTTGGTAGCCATGGGGTGGGGGGGGGGTCTCATATAGGATAGGACAGGGGAGGGGGGGCTCATATAGGACAGGGGAGGGGGGGGGCTCATATAGGACAGGGGAGGGGGGGGCTCATATAGGACAGACAGGAGGGACTCATATAGGACAGGGGGGGCTCATATAGGACAGGGGGGGCTCATATAGGACAGGGGGGGCTCATATAGGACAGGGGGGCTCATATAGAACAGGGGAGGGGGGGGGGCTCATATAGGACAGACGGGGGGCTCATATAGGACAGGGGGGGCTCATATAGGACAGGGGGGGCTCATATAGGACAGGGGGGGCTCATATAGGACAGGGGAGGGGGGGGGCTCATATAGGACAGGGGGGGGCTCATATAGGACAGGGGGGGCTCATATAGGACAGGGGGGGCTCATATAGGACAGGGGGGGGCTCATATAGGACAGGGGGACAGTGTGTGCTTTCCTGCTACTACATCAACCCCCCCCCCAGGGATCTTGGGGGCATTAAGGGTTGGACTTTAACTCCTTGCTGCTGATTTTGAGTGTGCCAGTGTGTGTGTCCGTCCCTGTGTGTGTGTGTCCGTCCCTGTGTGTGTGTGTGTCCGTCCCTGTGTGTGTGTGTGTCCGTCCCTGTGTGTGTGTCCGTCCCTGTGTGTGTGTGTCCGTCCCTGTGTGTGTCCGTCCCTGTGTGTGTGTGTGTCCGTCCCTGTGTGTGTGTGTGTCCGTCCCTGTGTGTGTGTGTGTCCGTCCCTGTGTGTGTGTGTCCGTCCCTGTGTGTGTCTCTCCCTGTGTGTATCACCATGCCCACAGTGTTCCTATGTCTTGACGCAGCTGCTTCAGAACGTTCTGTGCGGGACAAGAGGAAGAAGATGGAAGAGGAGGCAGCGCCGCCAGCATGGAGTCTGTGCGATAGACACAGGGAGGCACACTAAGGACGAAGGTAATACTTCCACATGATCTACACTAGTGTTATCTGTGGTTTTACATAGGACTGCAGGTAACACTACTACATTATTTAGCACTAGTGTTATCTGTGGTTTTACAGTCATGTGAAAAAATTAGGACACCCTTTGAAAGCATGTGGTTTTTTGTAACATTTTTAATAAATGGTTATTTCATCTCCGTTTCAACAATACAGAGAGATTAAAGTAATCCGACTAAACAAAGAAAACTGAAGAAAAGTCTTTTCAAGATCTTCTGTAAATGTCATTCTACAAAAATGCCTATTCTAACTGAGGAAAAAGATAGGACACCCTTGCCCCTAATAGCGAGTGTTACCTCCTTTGGCTGAAATAACTGCAGTGAGACGGTTCTTGTAGCCATCTACCAGTCTTCGACATCGGTCTGAGGAAATTTTACCCCACTCCTCAATGCAGAACTTTTTCAGCTGTGAGATGTTTGAGGGGTTGCTTGCACGTACAGCCCTTTTCAAGTCACCCCACAGCATCTCAATGGGATTCAAATCTGGACTTTGACTTGGCCATTCCAGGACTCTCCATTTCTTCTTTTTCAGCCAATCTTTGGTTGATTTACTAGTATGTTTTGGGTCATTGTCATGCTGCATGGTCCAGTTCCGCTTCAGCTTTAATTTTCTAACTGATGGTCTCACATGTTCTTCAAGCACCTTCTGATACACAGTAGAATTCATTGTGGATTCTATGATGGTGAGCTGACCAGGTCCTGCTGCAGCAAAGCAGCCCCAAACCATGACACTTCTACCTCCATGCTTCACAGTTGGTATGAGGTTCTTTTCTTGGAATGCTGTGTTTGGTTTACGCCAAACATGTCCTCTGCTGTTGTGTCCAAATAATTCAATTTTGGACTCATCTGTCCAAAGAACATTATTCCAGAAGTCCTGGTCTTTGTCAACTTTATCGCTGGCAAATGTCAGTCTGGCCTCGATGTTTCTCTTGGAAAGCAAAGGTTTCCTCCTTGCACACCTCCCATGCAAGTTAAACTTGTACAGTCTCTTTCTGATTGTAGAGGCATGTACTTCTACATCAACAGTAGCCAGAGCCTGCTGTAGTTCTCGAGATGACACTTTAGGGTTTTTGGATACCTCTTTTAGCATCTTGCGGTCTGCTCTTGGGGTGAACTTGCTGGGGCGACCAGTCCTGGGCATGTTGGCAGTTGTTTTGAAAGCCCTCCACTTGTAGACTATCTTCCGGACAGTGGAATGGCTGATTTCAAAATCTTTTGAGATCTTTTTAAATCCCTTCCCAGACTCATAGGCTGCTACAATCTTTTTTCTGAAGTCATCTGACAGCTCTTTTGCTCTCACCATGGTGCTCACTCTCACTTCAACAGTCAGGAGCACACCAAACTAAATGTCTGAGGTTTAAATAGGGCAAGCCTCATTCAACATGCAGAGTAACGATCTACTAATTATGTGCACCTGGTGTAATATACCTGTGTGAGATCTGAGCCAATTTAAGAGGGAATACATGTGAGGGTGTCCTATCTTTTTCCTCAGTTAGAATAGGCATTTTTGTAGAATGACATTTACAGAAGATCTTGAAAAGACTTTTCTTCAGTTTTCTTTGTTTAGTTGGATTACTTTAATCTCTCTGTATTGTTGAAACGGAGATGAAATAACCATTTATTAAAAATGTTACAAAAAACCACATGCTTTCAAAGGGTGTCCTAATTTTTTCACATGACTGTACATAGGACTGCAGGTAACACTACCACAAGGTTAGCTCGCACAGGGCGCCTGAACACCTAAGGCCGGCCCTGGCTGCGCACCCCAGCGCCAAGGGATGACGTCACTGATGTAATATGCCTCTTATATGTGGAGAGCGGTGATGTCACAGATGTAATATATCACCTATATATGGACAGCGGTGATGTCACTGATGTAATACACTGCGTGCAGAATTATTAGGCAAATGAGTATTTTGACCACATCATCCTCTTTATGCATGTTGTCTTACTCCAAGCTGTATAGGCTGGAAAGCCTACTACCAATTAAGCATATTAGGTGATGTGCATCTCTGTAATGAGAAGGGGTGTGGTCTAATGACATCAACACCCTATATTAGGTGTGCATAATTATTAGGCAACTTCCTTTCCTTTGGCAAAATGGGTCAAAAGAAGGACTTGACAGGCTCAGAAAAGTCAAAAATAGTGAGATATCTTGCAGAGGGATGCAGCACTCTTAAAATTGCAAAGCTTCTGAAGCGTGATCATCGAACAATCAAGCGTTTCATTCAAAATAGTCAACAGGGTCGCAAGAAGCGTGTGGAAAAACCAAGGCGCAAAATAACTGCCCATGAACTGAGAAAAGTCAAGCGTGCAGCTGCCAAGATGCCACTTGCCACCAGTTTGGCCATATTTCAGAGCTGCAACATCACTGGAGTGCCCAAAAGCACAAGGTGTGCAATACTCAGAGACATGGCCAAGGTAAGAAAGGCTGAAAGACGACCACCACTGAACAAGACACACAAGCTGAAACGTCAAGACTGGGCCAAGAAATATCTTAAGACTGATTTTTCTAAGGTTTTATGGACTGATGAAATGAGAGTGAGTCTTGATGGGCCAGATGGATGGGCCCGTGGCTGGATTGGTAAAGGGCAGAGAGCTTCAGTCCGACTCAGACGCCAGCAAGGTGGAGGTGGAGTACTGGTTTGGGCTGGTATCATCAAAGATGAGCTTGTGGGGCCTTTTCGGGTTGAGGATGGAGTCAAGCTCAACTCCCAGTCCTACTGCCAGTTTCTGGAAGACACCTTCTTCAAGCAGTGGTACAGGAAGAAGTCTGCATCCTTCAAGAAAAACATGATTTTCATGCAGGACAATGCTCCATCACACGCGTCCAACTACTCCACAGCGTGGCTGGCAAGAAAGGGTATAAAAGAAGAAAATCTAATGACATGGCCTCCTTGTTCACCTGATCTGAACCCCATTGAGAACCTGTGGTCCATCATCAAATGTGAGATTTACAAGGAGGGAAAACAGTACACCTCTCTGAACAGTGTCTGGGAGGCTGTGGTTGCTGCTGCACGCAATGTTGATGGTGAACAGATCAAAACACTGACAGAATCCATGGATGGCAGGCTTTTGAGTGTCCTTGCAAAGAAAGGTGGCTATATTGGTCACTGATTTGTTTTTGTTTTGTTTTTGAATGTCAGAAATGTATATTTGTGAATGTTGAGATGTTATATTGGTTTCACTGGTAAAAATAAATAATTTAAATGCGTATATATTTGTTTTTTGTTAAGTTGCCTAATAATTATGCACAGTAATAGTCACCTGCACACACAGATATCCCCCTAAAATAGCTAAAACTAAAAACAAACTAAAAACTACTTCCAAAAATATTCAGCTTTGATATTAATGAGTTTTTTGCGTTCATTGAGAACATGGTTGTTGTTCAATAATAAAATTTATCCTCAAAAATACAACTTGCCTAATAATTCTGCACTCCCTGTATATTACTTATAAGTGATATATTACATCAGTGACATCACCACTCTCCACACATAAGTAATATATTACATCAGTGACATCACTGCTGTCCACATATACCGGTAAGTAATATATTACATCAGTGACATCACCGCTCATCACATATATGTGGACAGCGGTAATGTCACTGATGTAATATATCACTTATATGTGGAGAGCGGTGATGTCACTGATGTAAAATATCACTTATATGTGGAGAGCGGTGATGTCACTGATGTAATATATCATTATATGTGGAGAGTGTTCATGTCACTGATGCAATACAGTGCTCCAGATGGCGAGCAAAATGGTCGCCAATGTGCCTTAAAATTTGCAGATGGCGACAAGACTTGTCATAGACTACAGGCCTGAGGTCTATTTGGTAGTGAAATCCCAGCGCAGGCAGCCGTGATGATGTCATCACGCCCGCCTGTGCCAGGACGCGGTGAGGTGTGCGCGTCTGCGTTGCACCATCCCTCGCCGTACCAGCAGCTAGTGAGCGCCAGTGAAAGGAAACAGGTTAGTATAAGATTTTCGCTTTTTTTTAAGGTGTGGGAAGGTGGGATCCAGGGGGCCCAAGTAAATTCTTGCCCAGGGTCCAATCAATATTAAAGACGGCCCTGTTTGCGGTGTACGAGTGGCTGAAGTGCATGCAATGTTTTCTGGCCATTTTTAGGATGTCTTGCAGATGGGTGGAAGGCTTCAGGAACCGCTTGACAACCAGATTGAACACGTGTGCCATGCAGGGCACATGGCTCAGCCCTCCTTGACACAGCGCCGACACCATGTTCTTCCCGTTGTCGGTCACCATGGGTCCTATTTTCAGTTGTTGCAGAGAAACCCAGGATTCGATTTCGATTAATGAAGGACACGGAGCAGTTCCTCCCCTGTGTGACTCTGTTCGCCCAGGCAAACTAGGTGCAGAACAGCGTGACACCGCCGTGCCATGCACATGTGGTATGCTGGAGGGGCACTGTGACTTGTCCCTGCAGTGGAGGCTGAGGACACGGTGGAGGATGAGGAGGCAGAGGCGGACATTGTCGTACGACCACTGGCGTAAGAATGTGGAGGCAGAAGCGGCGTCACCTGGCCAAGTTCCTGGTGTGGCTGTGCAGGAACCACATTCACCCAGTGGGCCGTAAAGGACATGTATTGTCCCTGACCGTAGTTACAGCTCCATACATTGGAACTGCCTTGCACTTTAGCAGACACTGACAGGCTCAAGGACTGGCCCACCTTCTGTTCTACATGTGTGTGCAGGGCTGGTACTGCCTTTTTGGCAAAGAAATGACAGCTTGGGTCTCTACTCCTTGGCTCGGCACAAGCCTCGACTGCCTGAAATCGGGTGCGCGCCACTGGGTGATGCAGCGATTGCTGCAGCATGCTGGACCACCACATCAGAGCCGCGGTT
Organism: Bufo bufo; assembly: GCF_905171765.1. Taxonomy (NCBI): domain Eukaryota; kingdom Metazoa; phylum Chordata; class Amphibia; order Anura; family Bufonidae; genus Bufo; species Bufo bufo. Next base: position 167,558,800 of record NC_053389.1, on the reverse strand, counting down.
CTCCCAGGCCACTTCATGGTGACGCTGCATATGTTGACACAGGGCCGTGGTGCCAACATTGGCACCCTAGCCACGCTTCACCTTCTGTCCACAGATTCTACATATGGCCATGTTCACCTCCTTCTGCGGATTAACAAAAAACTGCCACACCACCGAGTAGTGTTTTACCCCCAACACTACGCACTGACTGACGGCTACTGTGAACCCCTTGCACCGCTACTTCCCGTGAAGATTGGCTCCTGTGAAGTGAGCGGTCTACCTCAGGCACATTTGGCTCCCGACCTCCCACTGCTGCCATTCTGCTGACTCCCGGCCACGATTTGCTGGCTCCACTGCTGCCTCATGGGCAAGCTGCCACCCTCTTCTCTCAATGATGATGAAGCCCCTTCGTCACCCGGCTCCCAATTGCGATCAGCTAAATCATCATCATCAAGTACTGTCTGCACGTCACTGATGTCCTCCTCAACTGTCTCTGGGTCAGAAACCTGACCGCTCGCAACACCAGCTCCCACGCCACTCTCCTACCACTACTTGCAGTCTAGTGGAGGAAGCGGAGGATGTCTCCCTTACATCTTGGTGTCATGGCCTGCTCAGGGGTATGTGCAGAGTTCTGCCAGGTTAGCAGCACGTGTGTCGTTTTTTGTTTGTTTTGGGCTTGGAGTTGAGCTGTATCCGCCTCCCTTCGGGTGCACTGGGTGGGGTCGTTTGTGTGAGTTTAAATTACGCCCCTTCCCAGTGTCCTGTGCGGGTTATAGCTTCTATCTTGCTCTGAGGAAATGTGGATTTGCTGTTTCTGCTCAGCTACAAGATAAGTTGGTTTTTGTTTTCCTTTTTGTGTGTTCTGTCTAGGCTGTTAGAGAGACACCTGCCTCCTCCAGGTCCTGAGGAGGCAGGCTGCCTCTTTCCCCCTTTCCACCATCTTAGGGACTTTATGGAATCTACAGCCTTAGGCACGGGGGCACGTTGATTCCCACCTTTAGGGTCTGAACGTGGGCACAGAAGTCCAGGGAGAGCTGGTAGGGAATTGTCAGGAGGTGACCCTTATTCCCAGCTTCTGGCCTAGACGCTTGTTTTGTGGTTTTCTGTGTGTTTTGTATCTTGTATCCTACCCAGCGGGACATTTGGCTTGCCAGTAGCTGCTGACTTGTCCTCACTGTATAGTTGAGCTGAGCCCACAACATACAATACTTCTCTGGCTGAGGGAACAGAAAAGGACAGAGGCAGGTTGAAGACAGGTGAGGGCACAGGGCCTGCTCCTGGGCCATGCCAACTAAGGGTTGTGTCGCGAAGATTTAGAATATAGTGATATAGATTTTTTTTCATCAGTAACCTCCCTTCTTGCTTGTGTGCCAATGAGAAGTCTGCAATGTCTTTGTCTGAGCTTAGCAACATCCCTAGCAACCAATAGAAAAGTTGCCTACCCCTTACTATAAAAGAACCTCCCCAGGAGTTCTGAGAGAGACAGCAGTGTCATTGCTGTGCTCTGTGCTTTACTGTTTAATTACATTAGATAGTTAGTTAGCTTATATATATAATACAGATAGTTAGTGGGAGATAGTATTAGTCAGTGTAGGTTAGATCATGATATAGTGTAGCTGATAGGTTCCAGTGCAGGGTGTTAGGTAGAGTGATAGGTTCTGCTGTCCATACATACATGCTACAGACATAGTGCTATGATGTCACAAGTTCACAACAATACTTGGTGCACCAATCAGTAATATGTAGTCAGACCTGCTAAAATGTGAAGTTGCATGTATTGCACAAAAATATGCGCATCATTAATTGCCGATTTGCACAATCACAAATATATTGGAGCACTCTATCTGCATATAAAGCTATTGTAATGTTTTGCCATGCCAACCATTTTCTCCAGTCTCAACAGTGACCCACGCCTGTATTGCGCGTGTAATACACACATATTACATTGCCGATTTTCACAATCAAGAAAATAATCGCGAATTCTTGAATTTGCGAACATATGTCGAATATTTGCCCAAATATTGCAAATTCGAATATTGCCCCTGCCGCTCATCATTTGTCACTTGCAACGAAGTAGAAGATCGAGTCAACCATTCAAGAACCGCTGGGTTGCTGGTCAAGACACAACCGCTAGCTGACAATGGGAGCTCAGGCCTCTCGAAGTGACCCCTGCAGCCACGGCCCCTTACTCTGCTGTGACCTCTGCCTGCACCAGAAACATTTAGGCCTCTGCCACTCCCCTGTGCAGGGCCTGGCACTTCTCTGTCTGACATACTGTTAGATTAAATAAATAAATCAAAAGGAAATTAAATCACCCCAAAAAAGTCTGTAATTTTCTCACTTCACCACACAATGGCTAATAAGTCCTTTTTTTCACACTAATACACACAAAAAAGGGCTTTAGGACATATAACTGCACCGTTGAACGGCAAATATATATTTATTTTTCCACTTATTTATGCCACAAAAGGCTTTAGAACATGTAACTGCTATACTGAACGGCAAATATATATTTCTTTTGCCACTAGTACACGACAAAAAAGGCTTTAGAACATATAACTTACAATAACCTAGACGGGAGAATCGTGGATGTTCGGTACGTCTCACTGAGGATGTATTCCTCAGTGATATAATTCCTGGGAAGCAGTACGCCAGTAACATTAGGTTGCTAAGAAGTTTTTATTAAAGTGGATTTTGGGTACGAGTTTTAGGAGTGACCAGAGAGTTTGGGTGGGACAGGTCACTCCTGTACATCATCCAGGGTTTTTCATAAAGGTGTGGTTAAAAAGGCTGGGGAGATCTTAGCTAGAGAGATCAAGTGTGAATGGGCTATCTGAAAGCTGAACAAGCTGGGCTGAGAGTTGGTTTCTGAAAGATCCCAAAGAGTGGTGAGATTCTACTGTTTTGTTACCCTGCTTGGACAGAACCCAGAGTGTGGGACTTTATGTTATCAAATATGTGTGGGCTGAAGAAAGCTTAAAGCTAAAGCTTGGACATGTTTATTATTGTTTGCTGGAATAAACTCTGCCTGTGGTGAAGACTAAATTGACGCCTGTGTGAGTGAACAGTGACTGAGTTAAACCCACCACCATTGGTGGAGGATGCGTGCACTACGCTCATAGAAATCATAGCCAAAGGCAGTTGTAGGAGGTGAATGTCCTGGGTAAAAACAGCAGCCAGATTACAGTCTGAACTTCCAAACATGGAGAATCTAGTAAAGCATTTGGTGCAGGATAATTTGCTGCAGCAACAGGCTACTGCTTAACAGCAGAAAGCCCATATGTGGGCTATGCAAGCCCAGCAAGAGACAAATCAGCTCCTTATACGACAGATGTCTGTATTGACCGAGGCTGTCAAATCCCAGGAGGGTGTGAGCCTTCCCAATCAAAGCGACAGTGTAAAAGCTGTGACTTTGCAAAAAGTGATGCCTGAGGACGATGTTGAGGCGTACCTGTCTGTATTTGAAAGGGTGGCAGAAAGGGAGAGTCTCCCACCTGAGCAGTGGTCAGAACTGTTGGGGCCTTATTTAATGGGAGAAACATAGAAAGCTTATTACGATTTAACCCTGCAAGATATTAAAGAATACAGTCAGTTAAAAGCGGAAATTCTTGCTTGGCAGGGTGTGACTGTTGCAGTCCGAGTGCAGCATGTTCACAGCTGGGAGTTTTGCCAAGACAAGCCTCCCAGGTCACAAATGTTTGATCTGTTCCAACTCGTACAAAAGTGGTTGCAGTCAGGCTCATCCTCCCCAGCTCAAATGGTGTAAAAAGTGGTGATGGATCGGTTCCTCCATACGCTGTCAAAACCCATACAATGTTGGGTTGCCCAGGAAAATCCCCAGACTACGGATGAATTGGTGAGCCTAGTAGAAAGGTATATCAGCATGGAGGACTCACTGGAAAATCTGGAGGGTTTGAGACAGCCATATCGCGGCTCTAAAAACAAAACAGGGTTCCCCAAGAAAGGACTGCAATCCACTCCCAACTGGAAAACCCAGATCAAGGAGAAGTTGGAGCCAGGAACCAGAGTCCAGGCCAGCCCCATTATCTGTTGGAGGTGTCAGGCTCCTGGACATATAGCAGCACACTGCCCTTTGTCTACCCAGTCCATGGAGTGCAGTGTGTGCCAACATTATTCCCTTTTTGCATATCCTGTGTGCAGTGCAGTTACCCAAGCCTGGAAAGAACCCCAGGTGTGTCAAGTGACCGTGAACAGTGTCATGGTGACTGCCCTTCTGGACTCCGGCAGTTTGGTCACTTTGATGACGTCCATGGTGCCTCACGTATTAAACCGAGAAGCATGTGGGTGTGTTGTGCATCCATGGAGACACCAGGGATTAACCGGTTGCTCAGGCATCGATAAACACTGCGTGTGGTACTATACAGCATGAGGTGAGAGTCGTGAAGGACTTACTGCACCCGATGATACTGGGAAGACAATTTCCGCTGTTCTGGGACCTTTGGGCTAAAGCTGAGGTCCCGATGAGACTGACAAGTACTGAGTGTTCTAGTAGTGATGTTGGGAAAGGTAATGGTGTGTCCTGGGGCAATATCGGAGTCTCCACTAGTTGTGAGGTTAGGAGATGTGGACCAGAAATTAACCCCTGTGACCAATGTTCTTGATCTTGAGGTGTCTCGGGATGATTTTGGAGAGGCACAGCTCAGGTATCTTACCTTGAAAGGTGCCTGGGAAAATGTATTAGTACTGAATGGGGTTGCCAAAAGTTCTGGGGCTGATAATCAGTTTCCCCACTTCGCCATAAATAATGATCTGTTATATAGAGTGACCAAAAGTAAAGATGAAGTAGTGGAACACCGTTCATGTCTAAGGTCATGAAAGAGTTGTGTTGGATGTTGAAAATTAAACAACTGCGAACATCAGCATATTATCCGCAGACAGACAGTCTAGTAGAACGATTCAATAAAACGCTTAAGAGTATGTTAAAAAAAAGGTGGTAGAGAAGAATGGTCATGATTGGGACTGTCTGCTACCGTACCTACTTTTACTATTAGAGAGGTTCCTCAAACCTCCACTGGGTTTTCACCTTTTGAACTATTATATGCTCGGCACCCTCGGGGGTTGCTGGATGTGGCGAAGGAAACCTGGGAAAATGAGACTACCCCTTATAAAAGTGTGGTTGAACACATTGCAGGAGAGGATATCTAAGGTCATGCCCATAGTAAAAGAACATCTCCTGAGGGCTCAAGATAACCAAGCTCGAGTGTATAACAGGACAGCCAAGGTCAGGCAGTTTAGTCCAGGGGACTGAGTGCTAGTTTTAGTACCCACTGTGGAAAACAAATTCCTAGCTATGTGGCAGGGGCCTTATGAGGTTGTTGGGGAAGAAAGTTGGGGAAGTTAACTACAGGGTTCACCAACCTGGGAAAAGAAAACCTATACAGCTGTATCATGTGAACTTGTTAAAACCATGGAAAGATCGAAACTCCCTTGAAACAACCTTTTTGGTGGTAGAGGCAAAAAGTAACAGTCAGGATGTCACAATTGCAGAGACCCTGTCCAAATCACAAAAACAGCAATGCAAGGAACTGCTACAACAGAATAGGGACCTGTTCTCAGATTTTCCAGACCTCACTAATATTATTGAACATGAGGTTCGAACCAAACCAAATGTTTCGGTAAACATAAAACCCTATAGAATCCTTGAGGCCCGTAAGGAAGTTATATCACAAGAGATCAAAAGGATGCTAGAGCTAGGAGTGATTTAGAAGTCCCGGAGTGGGAGGTCCAGTCCAATAGTGTTGGTACCAAAACCTTCTGGAGAATGGCAGTTCTGTAATGATTACAGAAAACTCAATGAGGTTTCGGAGTTCGATGCTTACCCTATGCCAAGAGTGGATGAACTCATTGACGCTCAAGGGACGCTAAAGTGTTTCCAATATGTGAGGATGCCCTTCTGTTTACAAAGTGCCTGTGCTACGGACCGCATATGGCGGTTCCGCAATACACGGATCACCCGCCGTGTGCATTGCGCATCACGGATGCGGACCTATTCACTTGAATGGATCTGCAAATCCGGAGATGCGGTGTAGAACAGATGTACGGAATGGAACCCCACGGAAGCACTATGGAGTGCTTCTGTTGTGTTCCGTTCCGTGCTTCCGTTCCGCAAAAAGATAGAAGTTGTTCTATCTTTTTGCGGAATGGATGGATCAGCACAGGTACAGAGCCCTTACGTTCAGGGGCAAGAGGCCTAAGGGAGCATACATTCCTGAAGAAAAAAATTATCTAGTGATAGTATTGATTATTAGTTTGGTATCACTCTTTGAAAGCTCCTGTAACTGAAAATGGTTTCCAGTACAGATAGGTGTTCTTCTAGCTTTTGCGCCTTTCGACTATTACATCATGCTCATATGTGACTCCACTTGTATCCATTTGTCCTCATAAAGAGTCTGGACAGAGTTTGTCTTGATAGAAAAACCCATTCCAAGAATTTCCTTGCTAGTTTTTTTTTACTGCTGTCTATCTATTGTTACATAGCTAGTATGGTTGATACGTTGCATAAAAGTATAAAACACTATAGTAATTTTACCAGACCATAATCAGAAAGTCTAATATAATACACCCAACCCTTCATGTGGATGCAGGGTAATTGCACCATTTAAGTATTTGCTGGACTAGATAAACTATGTTCAGAGATTTGCCACATTTCCAGATGTTTGAGAGGCCGATGCTTTGTGTCAGAAATAATGGCTCAGCACGAGGTCTCATCCGCGAGGCAGGAAACATGCAGAATGTGTGCATCTTAAAATAAAAGAAACATATTGTCTTTAAATATTCTGCATGAGGCGTGCTGTTTTCCTCCCGATCACTCACATCTCTGTCTCCTGCTGTTTTAGCCGCAGAGATTTATTTTGACAATATTACAAGAAGTGGCAGAAATCACTGTACATGTGGAACATTGCACAGGATTGCTGAATAGATTTAAACAAAGTTGCAGATATTTAAAGCAGCAGTTATTCCGTATATGTGCTCAGGCAATACAGATTGATTAGGAAATTACTCCGTGCAGTCAACACTGGGGAAAAAAGGATGAAGATTGACAAGATGAATAGTCTTCAACCCATAGTCATGTAGTAGTGTCATAGTCCCAAACTGACACAGCAGCTTTATATTATTGTTATACCCCATGGTCATATTGCTGTCCTATAGTGAGATTGAATGATCATAATAACCACACTATAGTCCTATGATGTTAATATAGTCACATCTATTCAAATTATAGCCCCATAGTGATATTACTTTAAAATAAGGAGATTATGGAATTATAATAATCATATTATAGTCCTATGTCACATATATTCATATACATTCGCTCTATAGTCCTCTACTCCTATGAGTGTCTTATCCTGATATTGCAGGATCATAATAACCATTCTAAAGTCATACATTATGTCATTTACATGTATAATCACGTTATAGCCCAATAGTCTAACTATTGTCCTATCCTGAATTTTACAGGATCATAATAACAGTACAATAGTCATATGTCACATAATTTTACTTTATAGCCCAATACCCCTATTATTGTCCTCTCTGGAAAGTACAGGATTATATCAATCCTAAAATTATCCTAAGGTAATATAATAGTGACAAGTATACATTTATGGCGCCATAGTCATATGCTAATATTACAGACTATCATTCATAATACAGTAGTAGACTTGACATTCGATTTAAGTCACAACAGTGCTTCACTAAAATGGGGGGAGGGGAGGTTAATAAACAAAATAGCAATTAAACATTTCCTGTTACGAACATACTGTAGTCTGGTATTGATGCACTAAAATGCACTGAATTGCACACTTACGAATGGTAGCAAAAAAGCTACTGTTTTTTTCTGGTAATAAACACAGGCACAATTAAACGTTCCCTGCTGTGAACACACCGTATACTGGTATTGACACACTAAACTGAGCTGTATTGTGCATTTACAAATGGTAGCAACATTAAATATTTTTTTTTGTAATAAACACAGGGCAATTAAATGTCCCCTGCTATGAACACCATGTACTGTACACTGGTATTGACACACTAAAATGCACTGAATTGCGCACTTATAAACGGTAGCAAAATTGACAGTTATTTTTGCAATGAACACACGTACAATTAAACATCCTTTGTCATAAACACGCTGTACACTAGTATTGACGCACTAAAATGCACTGAACCATAGCAAAATTGTAGCATATTTTTGGAAAGACAAAGGAGTAATTGTGCAGCATGTGTAGCAAAATATATGCTGCTGGTAGAACTGGGAATATGCCTATAAAACACTGTTGAAGCTTTGTAATCCTGTAGGTTGTTGGGAAAAATTGCTGGCTCATGCACAGAAAAAGGTACACTCTTTAAAGGGCATCTATCGGCAGATTTGTATCTATGAAACTGGCTGGCCTGTTGCACGTGCACTTGTCAGCTCAAGGCATCTGTGCGAAGGCATCATTTGTTGGTCCCATGTACACAATACAATTTTATAGTTTCCTGTTCATATCTTAGTCTTATAGTTACACTAACTTTTTGGTCCAGTACTGATATTTCAGCCTTATGCACCATCCTCATCCTCACTGCATGATTTTTTTGTACCGAAAACGGGTCCAGAGACTTAGGACACAGAGGAGAACAGGAAACTTTTATTTAGATACACATATACTCAGCCAAGCATAACATGCATTGTTTCACAATACAGTTATCATATGTGTATGGGCAGCAGTATAAACATATTTTATTATATCACCCTAAATTTATAGGGTATGACCAAATTGAGTGGTCATGCTTTGGTTAGGATGAGTCGAATATCGAATACCACCAGGCTGGATGAACCACAGCAGCATCATATGAACTAATTAGGACTGCATTGGTAGCTGCATTTGAACCACAGCCTGACCATTACTTGTAGCCATACCTAATAAACAGTGGCAAAAATGGGTCAGAGTGCACGTGCACACGTTGCATAACAGAAATCTGGCATTTTACCGTACCACAACCTTTTATAACAATGAAAACAAACATTGACATACAAGTGTATTACTCCACAGGCAATAAGCTTCATGTTTGCCTTTGTGTGCTACTTATTCTGATATCTTTTGGTTTTATTTTGCTTTTATTTTTCCATTTTGACCTGAAACTATACATTTTTATTTTAGCTAATCAGACAGACATTTATGGGCTGATCCTGGACTCACTGACACCATCATTACCATTGTCCTTTAAAGGCTATAGTCAGCTCTGACATGGAAGACATTTTACTTGTTTTGGTGGTTACCTTGAGTTTAAATAATTGCATTAAGTTACAGAAATTGTCATGGCTTCATTTATTTTCAGACCTTCTGATATGTAGTTTGCAACCTGCCCTAGTTTCAGACTTTTCTAATGCGGATATGTCCCTCCCAAGATGAATTTGAAGTCTGTGTGTGCAGGATGCTGCAGCCTTTACTAGCTCTCATGTATCTTCACAGCTTCTTTCCAGTACTGATTTATGCTTCTACAGTACACAAGGGATCTATGCTCTCTTGTAATAAGAGACCATAATGCCAAGGGGTGATTGATTCCCTCTCCTTACCCCTGTAGTCTGTTCTGGGTTTTTTCCTCTCCCTTACATAGCTACACAGCCTGTGTGAGTCACATCCTCCCCATGCAGACTTAGTCCTCATACGCATGACCATATTTTTGGTCCCTATCCGCTCCGCATTTTTTTTACCTTTCCTTGGACTCATTCATTTCTATGGCACTGCAAAATATTCAGACAGCACATGAATGTGATTTGTGTGCTGTCCGCATTCATGTGTCCATCCCACAAATTACAGAAAATGTCCTATTCTTGTCTATTTTGCGGACAAGGATAGGCATTTTTACTAATTGGCCCATGAAAAATGCATCTGTATTTTGCGGATCTGTGGTTTGTGGACCTCAAACTAAATATGATTGTGTGCATTAGGCCTTATGTATGTGCTCTATTACCTAGCTTCCCTTAATAAGGAATGTGTACTCTGCCCTCCCTGAAGACTTGGCTGCTCCCCTCTAACTCCACTCTCTTATTTGCCCTGCACATCATCCTGTCCCTCCCTACTGCAACCTCTAACTCTGAGAGAAGGAAAGGGGAGAGAGCAGACACAGCAAGGGACAGTGTTCTATCTGATCTACTATTTGGTCTTTCCAAATGCCACATCTCTCAAGTGCCACTCTTAAGTGCACAGACTGAATTATACCAGAATTGGACCAGAAGGGGACCACAGGTAATTACAGACATAGTTAATGCAAACAATGTTTCAATTTTTCCTCTTACTCTTCCCACTTTTCCAACACCTCCTAAAATACCCCCACATCCATTCACCCAGCAAGGAACTATTCATCTCTTCCTCCATCTTACCTTCTCATCTGACAGCTTGCACAAACCTGTTTGCCAACATAAAACACTTCCTTCCCAAACACACACACACGCCTCATGCCCTCTCTTATTCTCATCTATTAACACTTTCTCTGCTTCTCCTTACTGCTGGTGATATCTCTCCAAACCCTGGACCCCCTCAGCAAATCCCCACTATCACCTCCATGTTCCACTACAAATCTCCTTCTACAAATTTCTGCAACCCCTTAAACCTAATAACTATTCCTCTGACCCCTGCTCCTTTGGTTCCTCTTGCAGGAGCATTATGGAACGCGCGCTCTGTCTGTAACAAACTGTCATACATTCATGAACTGTTCATCTCTCAAAAGCTTTCCTTTCTGGGTCTCACAGAAACATGGCTGACACCCTCTGACACCTCCTCCCCTGCTTATAGTGGATTTCAATTCACTCACACCCCCCGCCCCGGCTGCAAACATGGTGGAGGAGTTGGTCTTCTCCTATCAGACACCTGCTCCTACAGCCCAATTCCACTGCCACCCTCCATTACGCTCACCTCATTTGAAGTACACTCTGTTCGCATCTACTCTCCCTCTAACCTTCAAGTAGCCATCATTTACCGCCCTCCAGGCCCAGCCACCATCTTTCCTGACCACTTTAACACCTGGCTACTACACTTTCTTTCTGCCGACATCCCCACGATCATCATGGGTGACTTCAACATCCCTATTGACACATGCCACTCGGCCGCCTCTAAACTCTTATCGCTCTCTTCCTCCTTCGGCCTATCACAGTGGTCTTCAGCTCCCACCCACAGAGATGGTCACACTCTGGATCTGATCTTTACCCGCCTCTGCTCCCTATCTAACCTTTCTAATTCACCTCTCCCTCTATCCGACCACAACCTACTCACCTTCTCTTCACTGGTCTCTTCTGCTGCTCCCCCGGTCCACACACTAACACACCCCCGCAGGAACCTTAAACATCTCGACTTTTGCTTGCTTTCTGACTCTCTTCTCTCACTCTCTACCATATGCTCCCTCCAAGACCCAGAAGCTGCTACCACCCTATATAACAACACAATAAGTACAGCTCTGGACACTGTTGCCCCCCTCACACACAACAAAACCCGAAAAATCAACAGACAACTCTGGCACACCAACCTGACCAAAAAACTCAGACAAGCTTCCAGGGCTGCTGAGCGGCAATGGAAGAAATCCCATTCTAAAGATCATTTCACCGCATACAAGCAATCCCTCCTCATATTTAAATACTCACTCGCTGATGCAAAACAGGCCTACTTCTCATCTCTCATATCTTCCCTGTCACACAGCCCTAAACAACTTTTTAGCACTTTTAACTCCCTTCTCCGTCCCCCAGCGCCCCCACCCTCTCCTCTCTTCTCAGCTGAGGACTTTGCCAAATACTTCAAACAAAAGATAGTCAACATCAGGGAAAGCTTCACTACACAGTCCCCACAGACCCTCTACACAACTGCTCGGTCCTCTTCTCCCAAAACCTGCTTCTCCACCATTACAGAAGAAAAACTCTCCACTCTACTCTCCAAATCTCATCTGACCACCTGTGCACTTGACCCGATCCCATCCCACCTCATCCCTAACCTCACCACAGTGTTTATCCCAACCCTAACTCATCTCTTCAACCTATCACTCAACTCTGGTGTCTTCCCCTCTGCTTTTAAACATGCTACCATTACACCCATCCTCAAAAAGCCTTCACTTGACCCATCTTCCTTGTCCAGTTATCGCCCCATATCACTTCTTCCGTATGCCTCAAAGCTACTTGAACAACATGTCCATTCAGAACTGTCCTCCCACCTCTCCTCCTGCTCCCTCTTTGACCGCCTACAATCTGGCTTCCGACCCCACCACTCGACCGAGACTGCCCTTACCAAAGTCCCCAATGACCTGCTGACAGCCAAAACCAAGAAACAATACTCTGTCCTCCTTCTCCTTGACCTGTCCTCTGCCTTTGACACTGTTGACCACTCCATTCTGTTGCAAACTCTCTCATCTCTTGGCATCACCGACCTGGCCCTCTTCTGGATCACATCATACCTCACAGACCGGACGTTTAGCGTCTCTCACTCTCGCACCACCTCCTCGTCTCATCCCCTCTCTGTTGGTGTCCCGCAAGGCTCTGTCCTAGGACCCCTGCTCTTCTCTATCTACACTTTTGGCCTGGGACAGCTCATAGAGTCCCATGGCTTTCAGTATCACTCCTACGCTGACGACACACAAATCTACCTCTCTGGTCCAGACATCACCACCTTACTATCACGAATCCCACAATGTCTATCTTCTATATCATCCTTCTTCTCCTCTCGCTTTCTAAAACTTAACATGGATAAGACAGAATTTATAATCTTTCCCCCATCTTGTTCAACCCCCTCAGCAGACCTATCTATCATGATCAATGGCTGCACACTCTCCCCGGTCAACAAAGTCCGCTGCCTTGGAGTGACCTTTGATTCTGCACTTTCCTTCCGACCGCAAATCCAAGCTCTTTCCACCACCTGCCGCCTCCAACTCAAAAACATCTCCCGCATCCGTGCTTTCCTTAACTTTGAATCTGCAAAAATTCTTGTACATGCCCTCATTATCTCCCGCCTAGACTACTGCAACATTCTCCTCTGTGGCCTTCCATCTAGCACTCTCGCACCCCTCCAATCTATCCTCAACTCTTCTGCCCGACTAATCCACCTCTCACCCTATTATTCCTCTGCCTCTCCCCTCTGCCAATCCCTTCACTGGCTCCCCATTGCCCAGCGAATTCACTTCAAAGTACTAACAAATACATACAAGGCCGTCCATAACCTGTCCCCTCCCTACATCTCGGAGCTACTTTCCCGATACATCCCCACACGCACTCTCCGATCCTCACAAGACCTCCTTCTCTCCTCTCCTCTTATCGCCTCTTCCCACAATCGACTCCAAGATTTCTCCCGTGCATCCCCCATACTCTGGAACTCGCTACCCCAACATATCAGACTCTCACCTACATTGGAATCCTTCAAAAGAAACCTGAAAACCCACCTCTTCAGACAAGCCTACAACCAGTGACCCTGCTGCCTCTATACCGCCATGACCAGCTTCACCCGCACCTACTGTGTCCTTCTCCCATACCATGTAGATTGTAAGCCCTCACGGGCAGGGCCCTCTCTCCTTCTGTACCAGTTTGTAACTTGTCTTGTTTATGATTAGTGCAATTGTCTGTATTATGTATGTGCACAGCTTATCATATGTACAGCGCTATGGAATGAATGGCGCTTTAATAATAAATAATAATAATAATAATAATATGTCAGAATCAGCTGCTTATCCATGTGAAGGAGTTGCACAGATTCTAAATAATCAAAACTGTAAGAATTTTTAATTACAATATTTCTTTGAACCTTTAAGACTACACATTTTTAGTAGGAAAAAAAATCTTGCTTTAAAGTGCCTGCATCTTATAGTCCACAGTCAGGGTACTCTAACAGTGCCAGACCTTCCCAGACGAGCACTTATACAGGGCTTTTCTGGATCAATGACAGAGTTTTTGGTCTGCACATTTCTCTCTCTCCCTGTCCTACACTGATCTGTGTGATCAGTGCAGGCAAGAGTGGAGGCTGAAAGATCATTCAGCTCATGGAGAGGTCTATGAGAACAGCCTCCCTCCCATGTTGATAGCAGCATGGAAATACATGAAAGCTCTGACTTAGTGTAGTCAGGTATTGGATTCAGCCAGTTTCCTCCAGTTCTCCAGATCCGTTTGTTAAAATTACGACTGGATCGGAGAACGGTGTTACCGGCTGAGTCTCAATCTGGTGCTCTGGCGGCGCCAGGGCAGCTGGAGATGCTCACTTCCATTGATTCGCACGCCGCTGATAGTTTAGCTCTTTAGTTGGGTGGTATGTGTGTGTAGTGTATATATAGTGTATTTATGTATGTGTACCATGTATATGGTGTATTTATGTCTATGTTATTTGCATATATATGGTGTATGTATATGTAAACATGTGTCATGACGTCACATGTCCGCCGTTAAGTAGGGAACCTGTTGTTAAAAATTTAAATCCCACCCCTGAGTGTAGCTAAAGAACCTTTAATGATGCCACTAGTGGCCGGACTAGTAAGAGGAAGAGGACTACACAGTGAGTACTGTATTGCACTGTACACTGTAACCTGTGATTGTCATGTTAATACTCTTATGATGTGACCACATGCGCCATTGCTGTTTGTTTTAATGGTCAAAAGATGCACACTAGGATTAACAGGCTGCCCTCTACCCTAGACTATGAAACTTAGTGACATTGATAACAATTAATTATTTATTATGCACTTGGGAAGCAAATAAACAATAAAAAATGTATGCAGCTTTGCAAAAGTATCCATAGATTTTAAAGGAATGGTGGAGAGTTAGGAGGTGTACATCAGTGAATTAAGGATCTTGAAACATCAAAGAGTATAGACATTGGTAACTATGACCAACTGTAAGTGCTTAACCCTTTCCCGACATGTGACGTACTATTATGTCAGATGTCAGGTCTTTAATGATGGCGCCCGATCTTGAGCGATGCAAACGCCATAGCAACTGGGTGCCTGCTGTTTCTTACAGCAGACACCCGCGGCTAATGTCCGTCGACTGGCGGCAAGGCAGATGGCGGACATTTAAACCCACAGACACCATGGTCAAACCTGACCACGGCATCTGAGCGCGCTGGAAAACCGAAAGCACACGGTGATGCTCCGGCTCCCACGTGCGGCAATCGGAGGAGTCGGAGCTTGTGTGTGGCAGGCCATGACAGGAGGCTGCTGCCAGGGCCGGCCTTTGGGGTGTGCGGGCTGTGCGGCCGCACAGGGCGCCATAGTAACAGGGGCGCTGGGCGGCCGACAGCTCGCAATGTAATATGCGGCAGGCGAGGCTGAACTTGTGTTCTCCCTCGGGGCGCCCCCTCCATCTAGCCCTCCCCTGTCTGACCTGATTCGTTCCTCCTCCCCTGTGCCTGACCTGCCTGCTGCCCCCGCCGCTGCCAATAAGAAGAGACAGGAGGAGGAGGGGAGGGGCTGTGGCCACTGCGCCACCAATGAAGAAAACTGACCTGAATACAAATACAGGAGGCGGGTGCTGGAATCAAATAGCCGGCACCCGACCTCTGTGACAGGGAGCTGCGATCAGCTGCAGTTGAGTTAACCCTTCAGGTGCGGTACCTGAGGGGTTAACTGCCGCTGATCGCAGCTCCCTGTCACAAAGGTCGGGTGTCGGCTATTTGATTCCGGCACCCGCCTCCTGTATTTGTATAAGAAACGTTGGTGGCACAGTGCGCCCCCCCCCCCAACACCCCAGTATGAGAAACGGTGGCACAGTGCGCCCCCCCCCAACACCCCAGTATAAGAAACGGTGGCACAGTGCGGCCCCCCCCCCCCCCCCCCAACACCCCAGTATAAGAAACGGTGGCACAGTGCGGCCCCCCCCCCCAACACCCCAGTATAAGAAACGGTGGCACAGTGCGGCCCCCCCCCCCCAACACCCCAGTATAAGAAACGGTGGCACAGTGCGGCCCCCCCCCCCCCCAACACCCCAGTATAAGAAACGGTGGCACAGTGCGCCCCCCCCCAACACCCCAGTATAAGAAACGTTGGTGGCACAGTGGGAAGTGCCAGTGAGGGTTAAAAAATACTAAAAAAAAATTAACTCACCTCCTCCAGTTGATCGCACAGCTGCCGGTCTCCTGTTTTCTTCAGGACCTGTGGTGACGTCACTGAGCTCATCACATGACCCATTACCATGGTGATGGATCATGTGATGAGCACAGTGATGTCACCACAGGTCCTTTGACAGGTCATGAAGAAAGAACAGAAGACGATCAATTGGAGGAGGTGAGTTAATTATTTTTTAACCCTCATTGGCACTGCCCACTGCGCCACCAATGTTTATTATATTGAGGGGGGGCGCACTGCGCCACCAATGTTTATTATATTGGGGGGGCGCACTGCGCCACCAATGTTTATTATACTGGGGTGTTGGGGGGGGGGCGCACTGCGCCACCAATGTTTATTATATTGAGGGGGGGCGCACTGCGCCACCAATGTTTATTATATTGGGGGGGCGCACTGCGCCACCAATGTTTATTATACTGGGGTGTTGGGGGGGGCGCACTGCGCCACCAATGTTTATTATACTGGGGTGTTGGGGGGGGCGCACTGCGCCACCAATGTTTATTATACTGGGGTGTTGGGGGTGGCGCACTGCACCACCAATGTTTATTATACTGGGGTGTTGGGGGGGCGCACTGCGCCACCAATGTTTATTATACTGGGGTGTTGGGGGGGGCGCACTGCACCACCAATGTTTATTATACTGGGGTGTTGGGGGGGGCGCACTGCGCCACCAATGTTTATTATACTGGGGTGTTGGGGGGGCGCACTGCACCACCAATGTTTATTATACTGGGGTGTTGGGGGGGCGCACTGCGCCACCAATGTTTATTATACTGGGGTGTTGGGGGGGCGCACTGCGCCACCAATGTTTATTATACTGGGGTGTTGGGGGGGCGCACTGCGCCACCAATGTTTATTATACTGGGGTGTTGGGGGGGGCGCACTGCACCACCAATGTTTATTATATTGGGGGGGCGCACTGCGCACAACGATGGGTTAGGGAAATTTCACAGCAGAGTGCGCATGCGCTGGGAGCCTCGCCGGCGGTTAGGGTAGGGAAAAATTATGGGCCAGTGCACAGGTGCGGTGATCGGATGGATGTTCTCAGCTGGACACCGGCCGACACTGCGCATGCGCTGGGAGCCTCACCAGCGGTTAGGGTAGGGAAAAAGCACTGGCCCGTACGTAATTTTTCCCTTCCCTAACCGCTGGTGAGGCTCCTGGCGCATGCGCACTCTGCTGTGAAACTTCCCTAACCTGTCGTTGTGCGCCTGCGCGGCGCTGCACACCTCCTCACGTCATGTCCGGTGCGACTGGAAGTGACGAGGGTAGGGAAATCTCACGAAGTAGGGAAGTATAACATTACACCGGCCTTTGGGGTGTGTGGGCTGGTAACTACTTGGTTGGATAGTCAGCCAGCCTATGCCATGATGCCAGCAACAAGCAGTGTTTTTTTTTTTTTTTGGGGGGGGGGGGCGCCACAAGGTTAGCTCGCACAGGGCGCCTGAACACCTAAGGCCGGCCCTGGCTGCTGCACAGTCTTTCCTATGGAGCTCTTGTCTGTAATAGGGCTCCATAGGAAAGTAGTAAAAACATCATAGACTCCAATGCTTATGCATTGGAGTCTATGACAATAGCAATCTATTCCCTATGGGAATTCTAAAAAAGTGTAAAAAAAAAATAAAGTTTTTACAAATAAAAAAAGTTTAAAAACTATAAAAGTTCAAATCACCCCCCTTTCCCCAAAATGAGAATAATAATAAAAAAAAAATATATATATATATATATATATATAAATATACACACATCATCAATATAAAAGTATTAATCCCATACGGAAAAAGGCAAAACGGAAAAAGGGTCAAAATGGCCAATTTGCCATTTTTTGGTCGCTTATCCTCCCACAAAAGAATTCAATAAAAAGTGATCAAAAAGTTGTACACACCCCAGAATGGTATCAATAAAAAGTACAGATAGCCCCACAAAAAAATGAGCCCTCATACAGCTTCGCACACATAACTACAAAAAAGTAAAAAAAAAAGTAAAAAAAAAAAAAAGGAACATGCGTATACTCACCTCAACTATCTCCTACCTCTGCCGTTCCGATGGTGCCTGGGTTTTTGTTTTGCTCCACTTCCACTGATATCCTGACACAGCAGGAAATGGCCAGAAATGCTGCTCAGCCAAATACAGCTAATGATTGGCTCAGTGGCATTTCCAGCCAGATTTTGCTTTGCTGGGATGTCTACAGGGCATGGAGTGCAGTGGGGACCCAGGCATGTTTGGAATGGCAGTGGTGGGGGGATCTGCAAGGTGAGTATAAACTTGTTTATTTTTTAATCCTTTGATGGCGAAGGGACAACTTTTTGTGCCAGAATACCCTTTAAAAAGGGTTGTCTCTATTCTCAAATGGCATTTATCATGTTGACAAAGTGAATACAAGGAGCTTACTAATGTATTATGATAGTTTGATTCATTAGATGCATTGTACACTGCACATTTCCCAGGATTATGACCACCCTGCCATCCAGCAGCAGTGGCAGTTATTGCACACTATAGGAAAAAGCATCGGCCTCTCTGATGTCCAGGACCAGGGGAGTGTGCATAGTCACATATGTAGCAACTCCCATCCCAGCTACCTCGTATCTGCGCTGCAGCTGTGATGAAAAGTAAATCAAGCCAGCAAAGGAGACAATATGGACAATCACAATACATTAGTAAGTGCCGTGTATTAACGTGAAGGTTTTACTGATTCTCCTTTTCTATAAATGTTTAGGCTGTGTGTTCCACATCTAAGGGTCATTACTCTAGCTGCACATACAGTATCTCTCCACATACAATATATAGACCCTGAGGCCAGGACAAGATGATGCACTGGGGTTGACAGGTCAGTGAGGCAATAAGCCATAGTATCTTACTAATATAAGACACTGTACCCATCAGTGAACAGCCTACAGCACAGGTCACCCCATCCTGGATGCATACTATGAACTCTTCAGTCAGAGGTTTATTCTTTATAATTTCTAGTGGAGTTCTTACTGTTCCTACAGGAGCCCCCTTCTATGCTGACTGTGAAGCTCCTTTCTGCAATTTAAAAAAAAAAAAGATACACCAAAATAGCATAGTCTATATGTAGTGTCCCACTAGGTAGGCGTGGGCACTACACATGGGTCAATTGGGTAACGTGTTACTCCTACTCACCAGGGACAGTAATATTATATTTGTCTATGCATTTAATGTATTTTTCTATGTGTTTTTACATGCAATGTTTCCCCTGTGTTAATGCTTAGCAGGCCTAGTTGGGTGTAATTAGACATCCTAGACACTAGAGGGAGATAGGGAGCCCCTAGTATAAATGTCCAGGCCCAGACAGGGAGGAGTTAGTTCATAGTCAGGAGTCTGTGGAGACAGAAGTGAGAAGGCACCAGCCAGAGATATGCTGAGGGCCTCCTCCTGACATGCAGCTTGATAGCCCTGGCTGCTAGCTACGTCCAGGAGGCTAGTGAAGAACCCTAGCCTGTCTGTAGAGCAAGTGAGCCTCAGTTAGCTCAGAAGATTACCCCAGTAGTAGGAATGTACCTCCTGGGAGAAACCTGCAGCTTCCCTACCAAGTAAGGACAACACAGCAAGGTCAGATAAGTAACCTGATGGGCAGAAGTACTATAAAGTAAAGAGCAAGGGTCAATACTGGAGGAAGGATTTATATACCAAGGATTAAAGCCAGCAATTAGGCATCCGGGCCTTGGGATCCAGCCAGCTAGAATAGCTGAGGGGATAGAGCAGCATTGCACTGCAAAGCATTAACTGTTTGCCCTCCAAGTATCTTGCATGATTAATACCTGCCGTTATTGAAAGAAAACCTGCTTGTGGAGTATTCAAGGGACTGCATCATCATTATCAACTGTAAACTGTCTGTACAAAGTTGAACTGTTTTTCCACCAAGTAAAGCAACGTTTAGTTCACCAACTGTGTACTCATTTACTACTCCTACAAATCGGTATGCCACCGTTACAGGCACTGGCGTCACAAATCTTAAAGGGACCTTACCTAAGGCACTCAAAACACCTACAACACCCAGGGCACCTCACATACCATCAGGTCTGGTCCCTATCTACAGAGTGTGCCCCAGAGGAACTAGTGTCTGCCTCTCCTTTCACTGCTGCATGCCTGCCCAGGGTTCTCCTCAGAAAAGTGAGTAACCCTCGATTGCCCATACCGTGACCTCACTGTCGCTATACCCTGCAGGTCTGGCGTGCTGCATATATATATAAAAACTTAGCGTGGCCCCATTCTTAGTTTTATTATGGAGCCCCATGTTTACCCATTCTGTTTGCATTATCCATTCTCTATATCACCACTTTTGGAGTATTACTGGTCTGTGACATCATGGTACATTTTTCCCCTATACAGTGATGTCACGGTGACCTTTCTTGTGTGCATTAACCATGTACAGTGAAATCACTGTGTTTATTATCCCTGTACTGGGACATCACTGTGTTTATTATCCCTGTACAGTGAAATAACTGTTTATTATCTCTGTACTGTGACATCACTGTGTTTATTATTCCTGTACTGTGACATCAATGTGTTTATTATCCCTGTACTGTTACATCAATGAGTTTATTATTCCTGTACTGTGACATCAATGTGTTTATTATTCCTGTACTGTGACATCAATGTGTTTATTATCCCTGTACTGTGACATCACTGTGTTTATTATCCCTATACTGTGACATCACTGTGTTTATTATTCCTGCATTGTGATATGACTGTTTATTATTTCTGTACACAGCGCTTATTATTCCTGTACTGTGACATCACTGTTTGCATCATCTATGCATTATGGAAACCAAATAATCAAAGCTTTTCATATGGTCATGGTGGATAGGGACCTTGCAATATGTCTCTTTTATGTAAAATATTTATGTATGAAAAAATATATCAACCTGATTTGTTAATCCTCTCCAAATCTAGTGTATGCTTATTTGGAGTAAAGAACACCCGGAGGACTCATCACCAGTATTTAAAGGGTTTCTACCATCAGAAATAACGTTATGTAGCTGACTGACATTGTAATAGTATGTTTTTGACATTTCTCCCTACAGCCGTTTTGGTAAAATAAGCACTTTTATAATATGCTAATGAGCCTCTAGGTGCTATGTGGGCGTACAATCAGCACCTAGAGGCTCCGTCTACTCACGCTTTATCTCGCCCCAGGTCCCCTGTTCTGCTCGCCCCGCTCCTCTTGATTGATGTCACGGTTAGCAGCATCGCTGACGAAATCCTGCGCCATTCACTTCTGTATTCGGCCAGGCGCAGTGAGTGAAGGCCCCTCTCCTGATGCCGGCTTCCTCACTGTGACGTAGTCGGCGCAGGTGCAGTGAGGAATCCGGCACCAGGAGCGCACCATTCACTCACTGCGCCTGCGCCGAATACAGAAGTGAACGTCGCAGGCGCGGGATTTCGTCAACGATGCTGTGAACCGTGACATCAATCAAGAGGAGCAGGGCGGGCAGAAAAGGGGACCTGGGTGGGATAAAGGGTGAGTTGACGGAGCCTCTAGGTGCTGATTCTACGCCCACATAGCACCTAGAGGCTCATTAGCATATTATAAAAGTGCTTATTTTACCAAAACGGCTGCAGGGAGAAATATCAAAAACATACTGTTATGTAGTGCTGACATTAGCGATGTGCTAATGTCAGTCAGCTACATAACGTTATTTCTGATGGTAGAAACCCTTTAACAAGAGTTATCTAAAAAATGAATAATGTGATTTATTTTCAGTCTTCATAAGAGTTGAATACTTAAAGAAATAGTTTAGGAAAAGTCTTAATCTATTGTCCATGAGTGAATGTTGATAGTCCTTGAAGTATCATTGTTGAAGGTCAGGAATCCTCTTCTCAAGGCTCCATGTGTCTTCTCTTCATCTTCTCCAGTAAACAACAACCCCAACAGACTTGAGAGAGAGTGTAAGAAGACCCCCCATGTCTGTCCCTGTCAGTCAAGTATACTATAGATACAGGCGTGTCTTTACTAATGTATGGGCTTATACATTGTCATATATGGTAGACTTCAAATATAGGTCTTGACGTTCCCATACAGACCTGCCATCACCCTTGTGTATCACTATAAATGGTGTGTAATGTGTAATATAATACATACTTTATATTAAATATCAATTAATATTATATCACATATTATTTAAAAGACCTATTACAAGTTTTGCTATGCTACCTAATGGTTACTTAGCATGCCACTGATATAAGTGTGAGTAGGCACAGACTAGGTTGTCATTTGTCATTGTGATATCAAAATGTGTTTTTTACATACTATTGCAGGTAAACCAAAGCGCACAGAGCCAGAAAAAGTCCCTGCTGCAACTCTAAGTGGCTCTTCCCCTGCCTACTATGCCTCCACATAGCATAAAACCTATTCCAGTACTGATATAATAATATAGCATTAACATATCACCTATGAGGTAGAGGCCGAACAAAGGCCAACCATGACAACACAGGTAAGAAGTTGGTCAATTCAAATGTGCTATTTCTGTAGTATCAGGCAGCTGTCTATCTGTAGCTATTAACCTGTACCCTATGAAGTTGTCCGCACAATCCTGAGAGACGGCTGATGCTGGGATTGTATTATACTGAGACAAGGGCAGAAACTCTGCATTTTTCTTGAGATCAATGAAGTAATTTCATCTTCATGCACTGTTTGCTGGTTTATTGTAGTTGTGCATGTCTGCCCGCACATAATTTGTGAAAGCCCCCTGCTAGGAAAAAGTCTTAATGTGCTAACTAGCTTCTCTTTTGCAGCAATGTGGGCTGATCGCAGCATGGCACTGAAACTGGTTCTTTATTTCCTCCTACAAATTCTGTGTCCACGTTCACCTGCTGCATTGTGTGCTGAGGCTTTGTGGTAGATTTGCAGCATTCTGCTTCAGCGTCGCAGTACTCTGCAAAGCGCAATGTAAAGGGCTAACAATGCACTTTTGTTGTAATATGATAGACTTGCATATGTATGTACCGTATTTGCACAAGATATTAAAGGGGTTGTCTCACTTCAGCAAATAGCATTTATTACGTAGAGGAAGTTAATCCAAGCCACTTACTATTGGACTGCACATTGAGTAGTGCAAGCATGACCACAGCCGCTGGATTGCAGAGTGATCGTAATCATGGAAACAAGCAGCATAAGATGTGATTGAAAAATGAATCCAGCGAGCAAAGGAAGCAATATGAATAATAACAATACATTAGTAGGTAGCTTGTATTAACTTCCTCTAAATTATAAATTCTACAGTATTTTCTGAAGTGAGACAACCCCCAAGGCAAATGTGGTTCCCATATTAAAAAAAAGGATCTAGGTCCTCCACAATTATAGACCAGTTAGTTTAACTTCTAGTATCAAGGTTTGGTGGCTCACTCACTGATTACTAATGGAATAGGTGCACTGCCGCACAGCACTCCCTGTTGCTGGTGAAGTGAAAAATTTGAAACAAGGTTGGGCGTCACTCAATATCGGGCATCAAATAGACAAGGACAGAAAATGGTGTCTGAAAATATCATTTATATCACACTTACAACATGTTGTATAAAATTACAAATAAAATAGCATAAAATACTCTAAAACACATATAGCCTCCTAGGAATCACTATACTGAACCGCTAGAATAGGTTTCCAAAGTCCATATTACTTCAATATCCTTAATAGTTCATGTAATGGTCATCAAGGTGGAGCAAAAGGTTTATACTGATTTTATGGTTCAGAAAAGAAAAGTACTTTACCACTCCTTTGGGCCGCTTGTCCTTCGGAAATGCGACTGCTCTACTGTGAGCTGTAAGGACCTGTGGGTCCGGTCTTTTCTATTGGAAGTTCCCCGTATCGCTGGATGTTGCTTTGCAATATTGTTTGTAGCTCTGACCTTCCAGGACCTGTTTGTGGCGTCCCACGTGGTTTCGCTGAATAGGTCAGGTGACTTTCAATTCCAGGCGGGGTTTTCGAACTTGTACAGCGTCCGATCGTAGTTGTAAAATCTTCCTTATATTGTCCCACACTGTCTATTAACCATACGCGTTTCGGGGTCAGTAGCCCCTTCCTCAGTGGTACAGACAGTGGGATTAGGGTGTCCTTTTTATATCATCTTTAATTGGTGAAATGCATGCTGGGACATTCGGAGGATATGGTTCCCATGGAGAGGAGGGAACCATATCCTCCGAATGTCCAGAAATGAATCGAAGAGGATCTTTGAGTTTGATTCCCTCATTCCAAGGGGTCTGAATGCAGATATGGAACTCTTTGGATTCTTATAGGGGGACGTTGGTCTGCCATGAATGAGACATCTGGTGTCAGGCTGTGTTATCAGCACCCAGATTTCCCCTTCCTGGCAGGCCCGCGTCCTCACACACACCACATACTGTATCTGGACTGATTAAGAATTACAGACATCATGTCCTGAATCACACTATGAACTATAGATATCATAAACATGGAAAGAAATATGGGAATGAATTTTAGTCATCATTCTCTACTCAAATCTAAAATTTTAACAAAAAACGCATCAAAGACGCACCGAAATCGCAGGTGCGTTTTTTGTTTTTTCTTCTTTTTTCTGAACTTTCGGGAGATTTATACCACAGTGACGCGATTTTTTAATAGAATAATATTAGTATTTATCTTTTTAATCTAAATTCAAAAGTTTTTCATATATCAATTCCTGTATGTACAAAATAAATAGTTCTGATGAAAATGAATACAAATTTTTTTTTTATAAAATTGGATAAATTCATGAATCCCAGTTTAGAACAACATCAGCAGTCTACCTTAACATTTTTAGTGAAAACGCACTGAAAACGCACTAAAATCGCAGGTGCGTTTATGTGCATTTTCTGAGATTATACTTATGTGCCTTTTATCTTTATATTTATTTTTAACCTTATATTTATTGAATTTACAGATTTTAAATGTTTTATGTGATAATAGACTACCTATATAGGATGTATTGAAACCATACACATTTATATGATACTGGAGATTGAAAACCGCAACTTTGTCCTTATATGAATATAGATTCAAATGATTATAAATGGACTGCTACGTACTAAAAATCCACATCCTGATCTTCCAAGTCCCTCACTGTCCCAGCATGCATTTCACCAATTAAAAGATGATATAAAAAGGACACCCTAATCCCACTGTCTGTACCACTGAGGAAGGGGCTACTGACCCTGAAACGCGTATGGTTAATAGACAGTGTGGGACAATATAAGGAAGATTTTACAACTACGATCGGACGCTGTACAAGTTCGAAAACCCCGCCTGGAATTGAAAGTCACCTGACCTATTCAGCGAAACCACGTGGGACGCCACAAACAGGTCCTGGAAGGTCAGAGCTACAAACAATATTGCAAAGCAACATCCAGCGATACGGGGAACTTCCAATAGAAAAGACAGGACCCACAGGTCCTTACAGCTCACAGTAGAGCAGTCGCATTTCCGAAGGACAAGCGGCCCAAAGGAGTGGTAAAGTACTTTACTTTTCTGAACCATAAAATCAGTATAAACCTTTTGCTCCACCTTGATGACCATTACATGAACTATTAAGGATATTGAAGTAATATGGACTTTGGAAACCTATTCTAGCGGTTCAGTATAGTGATTCCTAGGAGGCTATATGTGTTTTAGAGTATTTTATGCTATTTTATTTGTAATTTTATACAACATGTTGTAAGTGTGATATAAATGATATTTTCAGACACCATTTTCTGTCCTTGTCTATTTGATGCCCGATATTGAGTGACGCCCAACCTTGTTTCAAATAGTTTAACTTCTGTTGTGGGAAAAATGTTTGAAGGACTCTTAAGGGACTATATACAGGAGTATGTGACTGTAAATAATATTATAAGTGATAACCAACATGGGTTTACCAAGGACAGAAGTTGTCAGATTAACCTGATTTAGGAGAAGCCTGGACAGAGGGGCGACTGTGGATGAAGTGTTTCTGGATTTTGCAAAGGCTTTTGATACTGTCCTTTATAGACGTTTAATAGGTATAGTAAGGTCTATAGCAGTGGTGGCAAACCTATGGCACAAGTGCCAGAGGCGGCACTCAGAGCGCTCTCTGTGGGCACCCACACCCTGGAAAAGGTCTATGGTGTACCAATATGCCTTAGACTTTTCCTACCATTTATCAGCGCAGGGCACACTATGAATGGCACAAGCAGCGCACTGAATGCAGGCAGGCTATTATAGCTAAATGATAAAGTACATGGAAGATATACTATATTGGTATTCAGGATAAATTGCCATGTTGGCACTTTGCGATAAATAGATGGGTTTTGGGTTGCAGTTTGGGCACTCGATCTGTAAAAAGTTCACCATCACTGGTCTATAGGCTTGAAAATAATAGTTTGTAATTGGATTGAAAACTGGCTGAAGGACCGTGCCCAGAGGTTGTGGTCAATGATTCTTATTCAGAATGGTCCCTGGTTCTAAGTTGTGTACCCCAGGGTTCAGTGCTGGGTAGCGATGATACAGCATGCTCGGCCGAACACCAGTTTGGCTCGAGCATCTCTATGCTTGGCACATGGCGTTATTTGGCCGAATACCACATGTGCTTGAGCGCAATGCTCAAGTCTCCGCCCCGCACGTTTCTTGACTGCTACGCAGCCGATAAACGTGCAGGTAAGTACTGCCCTCACTGTAATGCCGTAGTCATTTTGGCTGCTGGCATTACAGTGATTGGCTGGCTGGGACGCGTCATCGGGTGCTATATAGACAGATATGTGCTATATGTGGGAGAATCAGGCTGCATTCGCCCGTCACACCGATTACTTTGGCTGCACGGATGCTATCACACATGAGATACCAACAGGGGACACTTTACCAATTCGGGAGAGGTATCAGCAGATTCCGCCCAAGTTGTACCAGGAAGTGAAAACGCTGTTGAAACAGATGATAGATTCTGGAGTGGTGGGGGGTAGCCAGAGCCCTTGGGCGGCCCCAGTGGTGCTTTTTAAGAAGAAGGATGGCACTATTCGGTTTTGTGTGGATTACTGGCGGTTTAATGCATGCACCACGCGAGACTCATATCCTCTGCCACGTATCAAGGAGTCTCTGATGGCTCTAGGACGAGCCAAATACTTCTCTACCTTGGACCTGGCGAGCGGGTACTGGCAAGTACCAGTGGCCGAGCAAGACAACGCAAAGACGGCGTTCATACTCCCCATGGGACTATTCAAATTCAACAGGATGTCATTTGGGCTGACTAATGCCCCAGGGACCTTCCAGCGGATGATGGAGAGAGACCTGGGAGACCTGAATTTTGAAGCCACTCTGATATACCTGGACGATATCATCATATACTCTGCTACTTTTCAAGAACACCTGAATCAGCTAGGGCAGGTACTCGAGCGACTGCGATCCCATGGCTTGAAGGTAAAGCCAAAGAAGTGTCATCTCTTCAAGAGGAAGATCGAGTAATTGGGCCATAGGGTGTCCCAAGATGGAGTGTTGCCGTCCCAAGACCAGAACGCTGCGGGAGTTGAAGGCCTTCCTTGGACTGACCGGGTACTACGGGCGGTTCATCAAAGACTATGCCAAGATAGCGGGCCGTCTGAATGAGTTGTTGAGAGGAACGGCTGGGCAACCCAAGGGCCAAAGTATTCCCTGGGGGTAGAAGCAGGAAGAGGCCTTTCCAGGCCCTGAAAGAAGCTCTGACATCGGCCCCCATATTGGTTTACTGATGGCAGTCTCTACGTACTCGGGGCAGTCCTGTCGCAGGTACAAGATGGACATGAGAGAGTGATCGCCTACGCCAGTAGATCCTTGCGAGAGACAGAGCGAAACCCCCACAACTACAGTTCCTTCCGGCTAGAACTCCTTGCCCTGGTGTGGGCTATGACGGAGAAGTTTTCAGGATATTTGACAGGAGCTAATATCTTTGTACCGACTGATAAAAATCCCCTGGCCCATCTGGATACTGCCAAGTTGGGAGCCCTGGAGCAACGCTGGACAGCTCGCCTTGCAAAATATGACTTCTCAATTCACTACCGTTCCGCTACGGAGAACACTAATGCCGATGGCCTGTCGTGGGTTACTTTTGAGACCCCAGTAGATGATGTCGATGAACAAAAGGAAGAAGATGAAACCCCGGATTTCCGCAAGTTTGTTCCGCCCACAGTCGCGGCCCAGACAAGTGGGGAGGCCCATAAGCTACCCAAGGCATTGGGGAGGACTAATGAGTAGGGATGAGCGAACCCGAACTGTATATTTTGGGGTGTCCGTGACACGGACCCGAACCCGAACATTTTCGTAAAAGTCCGGGTTCGGGTTCGGTGTTCGGCGCTTTCTTGGCGCTTTTTGAAAGGCTGCAAAGCAGCCAATCAACAAGCGTCATACTACTTGGCCCAAGAGGCCATCACAGCCATGCCTACTATTGGCATGGCTGTGATTGGCCAGTGCACCATGTGACCCAGCCTCTATTTAAGCTGGAGTCACGTAGCGCCGCACGTCACTCTGCTATGATCAGTATAGGGAGAGGTTGCAGCTGCGACGTTAGGGCGAGATTAGGCGGATTAACTCCTCCAAAAGACTTCATTCTGTGATCGATCTGCAGCTGTGGATCATTGAAGTGCTATTATTGACTTGCTCACTTTTTTGAGGCTGCCCAGAGCGTTTTTAGATCACTTTTTTTCTGGGGTGATCGGCGGCCATTTTGTGACTTGTGGTGCGCCAGCACGAGCTATCACCAAGTGTATTTAACCATCGATAGTGTGGTTATTTTGTGCTATATCCTACATCAGCTGCAGGCTGAGCCTGTGTCACCGAAGTGCATTTAACCATCAACAGTCTGGTTATTTTTTGGCCATATACTACATCAGCTGCAGGCTGAGCCTGTGTCACCCAAGTGCATTTAACCATCAACAGTCTGATTATTTTTTGGCCATATACTACATCAGCTGCAGGCTGAGCCTGTGTCACCCAAGTGTATTTAACCATCGATTGTGTGGTTATTTTGTGCTATATCCTACATCAGTTGCAGGCTGAGCCTGTGTCACCCAAGTGCATTTAACCATCAACAGTCTGATTATTTTTTGGCCATATACTACATCTGGTGCAGGCTGAACCTGTGTCACCCAAGTGCATTTAACCATCAACAGTCTGATTATTTTTTGGCCATATACTACATCTGGTGCAGGCTGAGCCTGTGTCACCCAAGTGCATTTAACCATCAACAGTGATTATTTTTTGGCCATATACTACATCTGGTGCAGGCTGAGCCTGTGTCACCCAAGTGCATTTAACCATCAACAGTATGGTTATTTTTTGGCCATATATTACATCAGGGGCAAGTTGAGCCTGTCACCCAGCGCCTAAAAAATAGACCTGACATTTCTATTCAACCAAATCTGTACTGTTTTAGCTGGTCAAGTTATTTGTATTGACCGTAAAAGCACACTTTTTTTTCTGGGTTGAAAAAGCATTCCCAAATTTGCCATTCTCAAAATAACTAGTTTCTGGTATTTGAGGCCTAATTGAAATCTATCCCAAAAAGAAAATCTTACATTGAAGGTATTGATAGTGTCATTCAGAAAAACCTAAGACACATGCTAGCGTGCTGATAGAAGTGTGATTCTGTGATTAAACCTATACCTGTCACACAGCGCAAAAAAAAACAGGTCTCACATCTCTATTCAACC
This sequence comes from Bufo bufo, assembly GCF_905171765.1. Lineage (NCBI taxonomy): Eukaryota > Metazoa > Chordata > Amphibia > Anura > Bufonidae > Bufo > Bufo bufo. Next base: position 167,529,097 of record NC_053389.1, on the reverse strand, counting down.
AAATCTGCACTGTTGTAGCTGGTCAAGTTATTTGTAGTGACCGTAAAAGCACACTTTTTTTTCTGGGTTAAAAAAAGCATTCCCAAATTTGCCATTCTCAAAATTGTGGTGAACGGGAACAATGAGGAAAACATCTAATAAGGGACGCGGACGTGGACATGGTCGTGGTGGTGTTAGTGGACCCTCTGGTGCTGGGAGAGGACGTGGCCGTTCTGCCACAGCCACACGTCCTAGTGAACCAACTACCTCAGGTCCCAGTAGCCAGCAGAATTTACAGCGATATTTGGTGGGGCCCAATGCCGTTCTAAGGATGGTAAGGCCTGAGCAGGTACAGGCATTAGTCAATTGGGTGGCCGACAGTGGATCCAGCACGTTCACATTATCTCCCACCCAGTCTTCTGCAGAAAGCGCACAGATGGCGCATGAAAACCAAGCCCATCGGTCTGTCACATCACCCCCATGCATATCAGGGAAACTGTCTGAGCCTCAAGTTATGCAGCAGTCTCTTATGCTGTTTGAAGACTCTGCTGCCAGGGTTTCCCAAGGGCATCCACCTAGCCCTTCCCCGGGGGTGGAAGAGATAGAATGCACTAACGCACAACCACTATTTTTCCTGATGATGAGGACATGGGAATACCACCTCAGCACGTCTCTGATGATGACGAAACACAGGTGCCAACTGCTGCGTCTTTCTGCAGTGTGCAGACTGAACAGGAGGTCAGGGATCAAGACTGGGTGGAAGACGATGCAGGGGACGATGAGGTCCTAGACCCCACATGGAATGAAGGTCGTGCCACTGACTTTCACAGTTCGGAGGAAGAGGCAGTGGTGAGACCGAGCCAACAGCGTAGCAAAAGAGGGAGCAGTGGGCAAAATCAGAACACCCGCCGCCAAGAGACTCCGCCTGCTACTGACCGCCGCCATCTGGGACCGAGCACCCCAAAGGCAGCTTCAAGGAGTTCCCTGGCATGGCACTTCTTCAAACAATGTGCTGACGACAAGACCCGAGTGGTTTGCACGCTGTGCCATCAGAGCCTGAAGCGAGGCATTAACGTTCTGAACCTTAGCACAACCTGCATGACCAGGCACCTGCATGCAAAGCATGAACTGCAGTGGAGTAAACACCTTAAAAACAAGGAAGTCACTCAGGCTCCCCCTGCTACCTCTTCTGCTGCTGCCGCCTCGGCCTCTTCTGCTGCTGCCGCCGCCTCGGCCTCTTCTGCTGCTGCTGCCGCCGCCTCGGCCTCTTCCTCCGCCTCTGGAGGAACGTTGGCACCTGCCGCCCAGCAAACATGGGATGTACCACCAACACCACCACCTGCGTCACCAAGCATCTCAACCATGTCACACGGCAGCGTTCAGCTCTCCATCTCACAAACATTTGAGAGAAAGCGTAAATTCCCACCTAGCCACCCTCGATCCCTGGCCCTGAATGCCAGCATTTCTAAACTACTGGCCTATGAAATGCTGTCATTTAGGCTGGTGGACACACACAGCTTCAAACAGCTCATGTCACTTGCTGTCCCACAGTATGTTGTTCCCAGCCGCCACTACTTCTCCAAGAGAGCCGTGCCTTCCCTGCACAAACAAGTGTCCGATAAAATCAAGTGTGCACTGCGCAACGCCATCTGTGGCAAGGTCCACCTAACCACAGATACGTGGACCAGTAAGCACGGCCAGGGACGCTATATCTCCCTAACTGCACACTGGGTAAATGTAGTGGCGGCTGGGCCCCAGGCGGCGAGATGTTTGGCGCACGTCCTTCCGCCGCCAAGGATCGCAGGGCAACATTCTTTGCCTCCTGTCTCCTCCTACTCAGCTTCCTCCTCCTCTTCTTCCACCTGCTCATCCAGTCAGCCACACACCTTCACCACCAACTTCAGCACAGCACGGGGTAAACGTCAGCAGGCCATTCTGAAACTCATATGTTTGGGGGACAGGCCCCACACCGCACAGGAGTTATGGCGGGGTATAGAACAACAGACCGACGAGTGGTTGCTGCCGGTGAGCCTCAAGCCCGGCCTGGTGGTGTGCGATAATGGGCGAAATCTCGTTGCAGCTCTGGGACTAGCCGGTTTGACGCACATCCCTTGCCTGGCGCATGTGCTGAATTTGGTGGTGCAGAAGTTCATTCGCAACTACCCCGACATGTCAGAGCTGCTGCATAAAGTGCGGGCCGTCTGTTCGCGCTTCCGGCGTTCACACCTTGCCGCTGCTCGCCTGTCTGCGCTACAGCGTAACTTCGGCCTTTCCGCTCACCGCCTCATATGCGACGTGCCCACCAGGTGGAACTCCACCTTGCATATGCTGGACAGACTGTGCGAGCAGCAGCAGGCCATAGTGGAGTTTCAGCTGCAGCACGCACGGGTCAGTCGCACTGTGGATCAGACCCACTTCACCACCAATGACTGGGCCTCCATGCGAGACCTGTGTGCCCTGTTGCGCTGTTTCGAGTACTCCACCAACATGGCCAGTGGCGATGACGCCGTTATCAGCGTTACAATACCACTTCTATGTCTCCTTGAGAAAACACTTAGGGCGATGATGGAAGAGGAGGTGGCCCAGGAGGAAGAGGAGGAAGAGGGGTCATTTTTAGCACTTTCAGGCCAGTATCTTCGAAGTGACTCAGAGGGAGGTTTTTTGCAACACCAGAGGCCAGGTACAAATGTGGCCAGAAAGGGCCCACTACTGGAGGACGAGGAGGACGAGGATGAGGAGGAGGTGGAGGAGGATGAGGATGAAGCATGTTCACAGCGGGGTGGCACCCAATGCAGCTCGGGCCCATCACTGGTGCGTGGCTGGGGGGAAACACAGGACGATGACGATACGCCTCCTACAGAGGACAGCTTGTCCTTACCTCTGGGCAGCCTGGCACACATGAGCGACTACATGCTGCAGTGCCTGCGCAACGACAGCAGAGTTGCCCACATTTTAACGTGTGCGGACTACTGGGTTGCCACCCTGCTGGATCCCTGGTACAAAGACAATGTGCCCACCTTACTTCCTACACTGGAGCGTGATAGGAAGATGCGCGAGTACAAGCGCCCGTTGGTAGACGCGCTACTGAGAGCATTCCCAAATGTCACAGGGGAACCAGTGGAAGCCCAAGGCGAAGGCAGAGGAGGAGCAAGAGGTCGCCAACGCAGCTGTGTCACGGCCAGCTCCTCTGAGGGCAGGGTTAGCATGGCAGAGATGTGGAAAAGTTTTGTCACCACGCCACAGCTAACTGCACCACCACCTGATACGGAACGTGTTAGCAGGAGGCAACATTTCACTAACATGGTGGAACAGTACCTGTGCACACCCCTCCACGTACTGACTGATGGTTCGGCCCCATTCAACTTCTGGGTCTCCAAATTGTCCACGTGGCCAGAGCTAGCCTTTTATGCCTTGGAGGTGCTGGCCTGCCCGGCGGCCAGCGTTTTGTCTGAACGTGTATTCAGCACGGCAGGGGGCGTCATTACAGACAAACGCAGCCGCCTGTCTACAGCCAATGTGGACAAGCTGACGTTCATAAAAATGAACCAGGCATGGATCCCACAGGACCTGTCCATCCCTTGTGCAGATTAGATATTAACTACCTCCCCTTAACAATATATTATTCTACTCCAGGGCACTTCCTCATTCAATACTATTTTTAATTTCATTTTACCATTATATTGCGGGGCAACCCAAAGTTGAATGAACCTCTCCTCTGTCTGGGTGCCGGGGCCTAAATGTGTGACAGTGGCCTGTTCCAGTGGTGGGTGACGTGAAGCCTGATTCTCTGCTATGACATGAAGACTGATTCTGGGCTGACATAAGGCCAGATTCTCTGTTACGGGACCTCTCTCCTCTGCCTGGGTGCCTGGGCCTAAATATGTGACAGTGGCCTGTTCCAGTGGTGGGTGACGTGAAGCCTGATTCTCTGCTATGACATGAAGACTGATTCTGTGCTGACATAAGGCCAGATTCTCTGTTACGGGACCTCTCTCCTCTGTCTGGGTGCCGGGGCCTAAATATGTGACAGTGGCCTGTTCCAGTGGTGGGTGACGTGAAGCCTGATTCTCTGCTATGACATGAAGACAGATTCTGTGCTGACATAAGGCCAGATTCTCTGTTACGGGACCTCTCTCCTCTGCCTGGGTGCCTGGGCCTAAATATGTGACAGTGGCCTGTTCCAGTGGTGGGTGACGTGAAGCCTGATTCTCTGCTATGACATGAAGACAGATTCTGTGCTGACATAAGGCCAGATTCTCTGTTACGGGACCTCTCTCCTCTGCCTGGGTGCCTGGGCCTAAATATGTGACAGTGGCCTGTTCCAGTGGTGGGTGACGTGAAGCCTGATTCTCTGCTATGACATGAAGACAGATTCTGTGCTGACATAAGGCCAGATTCTCTGTTACGGGACCTCTCTCCTCTGCCTGGGTGCCTGGGCCTAAATATGTGACAGTGGCCTGTTCCAGTGGTGGGTGACGTGAAGCCTGATTCTCTGCTATGACATGAAGACAGATTCTGTGCTGACATAAGGCCAGATTCTCTGTTACGGGACCTCTCTCCTCTGCCTGGGTGCCTGGGCCTAAATATGTGACAGTGGCCTGTTCCAGTGGTGGGTGACGTGAAGCCTGATTCTCTGCTATGACATGAAGACTGATTCTGCGCTGACATAAGGCCAGATTCTCTGTTACGGGACCTCTCTCCTCTGCCTGGGTGCCTGGGCCTAAATATGTGACAGTGGCCTGTTCCAGTGGTGGGTGACGTGAAGCCTGATTCTCTGCTATGACATGAAGACTGATTCTGCGCTGACATAAGGCCAGATTCTCTGTTACGGGACCTCTCTCCTCTGTCTGGGTGCCGGGGCCTAAATATGTGACAGTGGTTCCAGTGGTGGGTGACGTGAAGCCTGAATCTCTGCTATGACATGAAGACTGATTCTGCGCTGACATGAAGCCAGATTCTCTGCTATGGCATGAAGAGACTGATTCTCTGCTGACATGAAGCCAGATTCTTTGCTATGGCATGAAGAGACTGATTCTCTGCTGACGTGAAGCCAGATTCTCTGCTATGGGACCTCTGTCCAATTGATATTGGGTCATTTTTATTTTTTTAATTTTTATTTTAATTCATTTCCCTATCCACATTTGTTTGCAGGGGATTTACCTACATGTTGCTGCCTTTTGCAGCCCTCTAGCTCTTTCCTGGGCTGTTTTACAGCCTTTTTAGTGCCCAAAGGTTCGGGTCCCCATTGACTTCAATGGGGTTCGGGTTCGGGACGAAGTTCGGGTCGGGTTCGGATCCCGAACCCGAACATTTCCGGGAAGTTCGGCCGAACTTCTCGAACCCGAACATCCAGGTGTTCGCTCAACTCTACTAATGAGGACTGGGGCTGATTACAGGATGAAGATGTTGGACTGCGGCAGATGAAAAGCTGGGTAACCCAGCAAAGGACAGAAGTAAGGGCTGACCTGGATGCCGAGATGAAGTCCGTTCTACATCAATGGGACAGACTAGAAATGCACGGAGCTGTTCTATACCGCAAGTGGCAACAGCCCAATGACCTAGAGGCGAGGTGGCAAGTAGTCATACCCGGAAGCGTGGCATGTGAGATAGCCAAAGAAGCCCAAGAATTTGGAGCTCACTTCGGGCCCGCCAAGACTTACCAGTGGCTGTAGAGTTATGTATATTGTCCGCGACTGGAGGAAGTTTGCCGAACTCACTAAAAGCACGGAATTATTGATGATAGATTATTGATTTGGTCCATACAGACCAAACAACCGCTGGAATTATTGATGATAGATTACCTCTTCATGGGACAATCATCAAGAGGTCCACAATACTGCCTGGTCATGGTTGACCACTTCTCCAAGTTTGCAGTAGTCTCCCCAACTCGGGATCAGATGGCTGAGTCCGCAGCACACACTATCTGTCAGGATTTCATCCGGGTCTACGGGTGTCCAAAGCGGATCCACTCAGATCAAGAGGCGTGCTTTCAAGGGAAATTAATGGAGGAGCTACACCGACTGTACGGTATTGAAAATTCCAGGACGACCCCCTATCATCCCCAAGGGAATGGGGCCTGTGAGCGCTTCAACCGGACGCTGCTACAAATACTGAGAACGCTAGAGGAAGACAAGAGGGCACACTGGCCTGATTACCTGCCGGAACTAGTCTGGGCCTACAATAATCGGGTCCATACCACCACCGGTACACCCCGTATATGTTACTGTTTGGGAGAGCTGGTAGAGAAATCGTTGAATTGAACCTGTAACAGCCAGAAGACCTAATGGAGCGATCAACCACCTCATGGGTGAAAAAACACCGTCAGCGACTCCAGACCATCCGCCGCTTGGCAGGCCAGCGGTTACAGGAGAGAACTCATACGGACCGTCCTCCAGTCCAGGAAGTGCCACTGAAGCCTGGAGACCGGGTCCTGGTACGAGAGAAACACCCCAGAGGCAAATTGAGTGAGCGTTAGGAAGTACAGCCATACAAAGTGATCAATACCACTTCTATGTCTCCTTGAGAAAACACTTAGGGCGATGATGGAAGAGGAGGTGGCCCAGGAGGAAGAGGAGGAAGAGGGGTCATTTTTAGCACTTTCAGGCCAGTATCTTCGAAGTGACTCAGAGGGAGGTTTTTTGCAACACCAGAGGCCAGGTACAAATGTGGCCAGAAAGGGCCCACTACTGGAGGACGAGGAGGACGAGGATGAGGAGGAGGTGGAGGAGGATGAGGATGAAGCATGTTCACAGCGGGGTGGCACCCAATGCAGCTCGGGCCCATCACTGGTGCGTGGCTGGGGGGAAACACAGGACGATGACGATACGCCTCCTACAGAGGACAGCTTGTCCTTACCTCTGGGCAGCCTGGCACACATGAGCGACTACATGCTGCAGTGCCTGCGCAACGACAGCAGAGTTGCCCACATTTTAACGTGTGCGGACTACTGGGTTGCCACCCTGCTGGATCCCTGGTACAAAGACAATGTGCCCACCTTACTTCCTACACTGGAGCGTGATAGGAAGATGCGCGAGTACAAGCGCCCGTTGGTAGACGCGCTACTGAGAGCATTCCCAAATGTCACAGGGGAACCAGTGGAAGCCCAAGGCGAAGGCAGAGGAGGAGCAAGAGGTCGCCAACGCAGCTGTGTCACGGCCAGCTCCTCTGAGGGCAGGGTTAGCATGGCAGAGATGTGGAAAAGTTTTGTCACCACGCCACAGCTAACTGCACCACCACCTGATACGGAACGTGTTAGCAGGAGGCAACATTTCACTAACATGGTGGAACAGTACCTGTGCACACCCCTCCACGTACTGACTGATGGTTCGGCCCCATTCAACTTCTGGGTCTCCAAATTGTCCACGTGGCCAGAGCTAGCCTTTTATGCCTTGGAGGTGCTGGCCTGCCCGGCGGCCAGCGTTTTGTCTGAACGTGTATTCAGCACGGCAGGGGGCGTCATTACAGACAAACGCAGCCGCCTGTCTACAGCCAATGTGGACAAGCTGACGTTCATAAAAATGAACCAGGCATGGATGCCACAGGACCTGTCCATCCCTTGTGCAGATTAGATATTAACTACCTCCCCTTAACAATATATTATTCTACTCCAGGGCACTTCCTCATTCAATACTATTTTTAATTTCATTTTACCATTATATTGCGGGGCAACCCAAAGTTGAATGAACCTCTCCTCTGTCTGGGTGCCGGGGCCTAAATGTGTGACAGTGGCCTGTTCCAGTGGTGGGTGACGTGAAGCCTGATTCTCTGCTATGACATGAAGACTGATTCTGGGCTGACATAAGGCCAGATTCTCTGTTACGGGACCTCTCTCCTCTGCCTGGGTGCCTGGGCCTAAATATGTGACAGTGGCCTGTTCCAGTGGTGGGTGACGTGAAGCCTGATTCTCTGCTATGACATGAAGACTGATTCTGTGCTGACATAAGGCCAGATTCTCTGTTACGGGACCTCTCTCCTCTGTCTGGGTGCCGGGGCCTAAATATGTGACAGTGGCCTGTTCCAGTGGTGGGTGACGTGAAGCCTGATTCTCTGCTATGACATGAAGACAGATTCTGTGCTGACATAAGGCCAGATTCTCTGTTACGGGACCTCTCTCCTCTGCCTGGGTGCCTGGGCCTAAATATGTGACAGTGGCCTGTTCCAGTGGTGGGTGACGTGAAGCCTGATTCTCTGCTATGACATGAAGACAGATTCTGTGCTGACATAAGGCCAGATTCTCTGTTACGGGACCTCTCTCCTCTGCCTGGGTGCCTGGGCCTAAATATGTGACAGTGGCCTGTTCCAGTGGTGGGTGACGTGAAGCCTGATTCTCTGCTATGACATGAAGACAGATTCTGTGCTGACATAAGGCCAGATTCTCTGTTACGGGACCTCTCTCCTCTGCCTGGGTGCCTGGGCCTAAATATGTGACAGTGGCCTGTTCCAGTGGTGGGTGACGTGAAGCCTGATTCTCTGCTATGACATGAAGACAGATTCTGTGCTGACATAAGGCCAGATTCTCTGTTACGGGACCTCTCTCCTCTGCCTGGGTGCCTGGGCCTAAATATGTGACAGTGGCCTGTTCCAGTGGTGGGTGACGTGAAGCCTGATTCTCTGCTATGACATGAAGACTGATTCTGCGCTGACATAAGGCCAGATTCTCTGTTACGGGACCTCTCTCCTCTGCCTGGGTGCCTGGGCCTAAATATGTGACAGTGGCCTGTTCCAGTGGTGGGTGACGTGAAGCCTGATTCTCTGCTATGACATGAAGACTGATTCTGCGCTGACATAAGGCCAGATTCTCTGTTACGGGACCTCTCTCCTCTGTCTGGGTGCCGGGGCCTAAATATGTGACAGTGGTTCCAGTGGTGGGTGACGTGAAGCCTGAATCTCTGCTATGACATGAAGACTGATTCTGCGCTGACATGAAGCCAGATTCTCTGCTATGGCATGAAGAGACTGATTCTCTGCTGACATGAAGCCAGATTCTTTGCTATGGCATGAAGAGACTGATTCTCTGCTGACGTGAAGCCAGATTCTCTGCTATGGGACCTCTGTCCAATTGATATTGGGTCATTTTTATTTTTTTAATTTTTATTTTAATTCATTTCCCTATCCACATTTGTTTGCAGGGGATTTACCTACATGTTGCTGCCTTTTGCAGCCCTCTAGCTCTTTCCTGGGCTGTTTTACAGCCTTTTTAGTGCCCAAAGGTTCGGGTCCCCATTGACTTCAATGGGGTTCGGGTTCGGGACGAAGTTCGGGTCGGGTTCGGATCCCGAACCCGAACATTTCCGGGAAGTTCGGCCGAACTTCTCGAACCCGAACATCCAGGTGTTCGCTCAACTCTACTAATGAGGACTGGGGCTGATTACAGGATGAAGATGTTGGACTGCGGCAGATGAAAAGCTGGGTAACCCAGCAAAGGACAGAAGTAAGGGCTGACCTGGATGCCGAGATGAAGTCCGTTCTACATCAATGGGACAGACTAGAAATGCACGGAGCTGTTCTATACCGCAAGTGGCAACAGCCCAATGACCTAGAGGCGAGGTGGCAAGTAGTCATACCCGGAAGCGTGGCATGTGAGATAGCCAAAGAAGCCCAAGAATTTGGAGCTCACTTCGGGCCCGCCAAGACTTACCAGTGGCTGTAGAGTTATGTATATTGTCCGCGACTGGAGGAAGTTTGCCGAACTCACTAAAAGCACGGAACAGAGGGCACCCCTCCAGTCCATACAGACCAAACAACCGCTGGAATTATTGATGATAGATTACCTCTTCATGGGACAATCATCAAGAGGTCCACAATACTGCCTGGTCATGGTTGACCACTTCTCCAAGTTTGCAGTAGTCTCCCCAACTCGGGATCAGATGGCTGAGTCCGCAGCACACACTATCTGTCAGGATTTCATCCGGGTCTACGGGTGTCCAAAGCGGATCCACTCAGATCAAGAGGCGTGCTTTCAAGGGAAATTAATGGAGGAGCTACACCGACTGTACGGTATTGAAAATTCCAGGACGACCCCCTATCATCCCCAAGGGAATGGGGCCTGTGAGCGCTTCAACCGGACGCTGCTACAAATACTGAGAACGCTAGAGGAAGACAAGAGGGCACACTGGCCTGATTACCTGCCGGAACTAGTCTGGGCCTACAATAATCGGGTCCATACCACCACCGGTACACCCCGTATATGTTACTGTTTGGGAGAGCTGGTAGAGAAATCGTTGAATTGAACCTGTAACAGCCAGAAGACCTAATGGAGCGATCAACCACCTCATGGGTGAAAAAACACCGTCAGCGACTCCAGACCATCCGCCGCTTGGCAGGCCAGCGGTTACAGGAGAGAACTCATACGGACCGTCCTCCAGTCCAGGAAGTGCCACTGAAGCCTGGAGACCGGGTCCTGGTACGAGAGAAACACCCCAGAGGCAAATTGAGTGAGCGTTAGGAAGTACAGCCATACAAAGTGATCAAGAGAGGCTCCTGCTACAGAACCACTACCGTTTTTCAGTGAGTAGGAACCCGCAACCACATCCAGATCTCCTGCTGTAATGGAAGAGCCCAGGTTAACAACTCCCAGTGGAGAAAGTCAGGTCCTAGCAGATAGTCAAGACCTCCGGAGATCCAGTAGGTCTACTGCAGGGGTTCCACCAAACAGGTACGCTGCTGATGAGTTCATTTGGTCCACCTGTATGTATTGTGGGCAATGTGGTATTGCTGTATAAAAACTGCACTAACCATTATCTTTCTATGGACTATATAGCTAGGCCGAGGACGGCCACCTTTAAGTGGGGAGGCATGTAAGAGGCAGCCCTGAATCATTTAGCAGCATTTCCAGCACTTATATCTATGCAGACTGTCATGTTATCCTCTGGCCACCAGAGGCCACTGAGACTGAGCAGGAGCATGAGTTATGCTGGCCAGAGGCTAAGAAAGAGTTAAGAAGTTTTCCCGGGCTGGGCTAGAAGTTGCTTGCTGAGATAACAGGGAGAGATGGACTGCTGAAAGATAACAGTAAAAGACTGGAGCAGCAAGAGCTGAGTTTTCCCTGACAGCTGTGGAGCAGCATACAGAGGACTGTACAGTGTGTTCCAGAGGAGTGGGACTGTGTCATACAGAGACAAGCCGGATTGCTCCTGCCAGAGCTGGAATTAGGTGAAGACCTGCATCTGCTGTGATCTAACCAGAGAGAGAAAGACAGACAAGCAAGCGACTGGACCTGGAACCAGACTGCACGTTCCATCACTTACCCAATCAAGGAGTATCTGCAGAACTGTGAGTGGCACCGGTGCTTATCTGTGATAGGTTATAGAGAAAGGGAATCTAGTCAGTGAGCTGTAGAAGCGTCCACTGGGTAGCAGGGCTAGATAGGTAATTGGTAGTGAGAGTAGCTTGTAAGCTTTCTGTTTGCTTTTTAGATCATTCTGTGTCTATGCAAAATCTCATTACCATTGTTGTTGATTTAGGTTCACCTGTTCATACCATTCCTGTCATTGATCCATTGCGCCTCTGGTGCGGAGGTACTGTACTGTTATTCAGATTTTCCGGCAGTTTCATTTTGCTCCTTTAATAAAGCCGGTTTTTGCTTCAGTTTCCTTGTCCGCTGTACTGTACTTGAATCCTGCCTTGCGGTCTCTTCCTCCCCTGACCGCTACAAGTGTGCGCATCCAAAAAATATCTGACATCCAGTGTCATTTTTCCGTAGACGATGTCCAGTGCCACAAGCTTGCGCCACATCTCCTGTGTAAAGTGTGCGCATCCAAAAAATATCTGACATCCAGTGTCCTTTTTCCATAGACGGTGTCCGCTGCGGACAGTGACATTAGCTTGCGCCACATCTCCTGTGTAAAGTGTGCGCATCCAAAAAATATCTGTGACATACAGTGTACTTTTTCAATAGACGGTGTCCGGTTCTGACAGTGACATAACCAGTGCCACATCTGCAGTGTAACGTGTGCGCTAAAAAAAATCTGTGACATACAGTATACTTTGTCAATAGACGGTGTCCGCTTCTGACAGGGACATTACCTGTGACATACAGTGTACTTTTTTGCGTAGACGCTGTGGACAGTGACATTACCGGTGGTACCTCTCCTGTATAACGTTTCCTTATCCCAAATACCTGTGATATTCCCTGTAATGTTTCATTAGCCACTGGTGACAGCATTGACATTACTTGTGGGATATCTCCTTTTTAAATGTGTTTGCGCATACACTTCCAAATCCTACGCTACTGTACGTGTGACAGACTTTCAATCATATATAACATTAAATATGAAGAAGGCGAGCAGTAAGGGACGTGGCCATGGTGCTGATGGTGCACGCAGAGGTCGTTGCCCTGGGTGTGGTGAATCTGTGCCTTCTGCCAGAGCACAAGAAAATCAATCATCCACGATACCTAGCTTCATGTCCCAGTTTGCAGGGCGGTGCAGGACACCACTCTTGAAGTCAGACCAGTGCAACCAGGTGATCGGTTGGATTGCAGCAGAAAATGCTTCCAGTCGGTTAAGCACCACCCTGTCTTCCACTAAGTCGAGTCTCAGTAGCCAAGAGTCTACTCAACCCATTCCTCCCCCTGATCCTCCTTCCTCCCACCAAGTGATCCCACACTCGGATATTCAGATCTTTAAGAGGGACAGATCTTGTGCCCTGATTCCCAAACTCTTAAGCATCCACAGTCACAAGAAGATGACGGTGGAGAACGGCAATTACTGTTTAATGAGGCGGATGATGATGAGACACAGTTGCCAATAACTCAACGGCAATTACTATCTCAAGAGGTTGATGAAGAGGATGAGACACGGTTGTCAATCACTTAGGTAGTGGTTAGGTCAACAAGTCAGGAGGATGAGCAGAGTGAGGAAGTGGGAGAGGAGGTGGTGGATGATGAAGTCTTTGACCCAAGCTGGGAAGGTGGAAAGCCAAGCGAGGACAGCAGTACAGAGGGGGAGGGATTTGCTACACCGCAACAGGCTGGAAGAGGCAGTGGGGTGGCAAAAGGGAGAAGGCGGGCCACACGAAACAGGCCTGCAACTGTTCCACGGAGCACCCCCTTGCGGAAATCTCCCTTGCCAAGGGGTGTTCCACAGTATGGCGCTTTTTTGAGTACGGACAACAAAAGAATAGTAGTTTGCAACCTGTGCCGTACCAAAATGAGCCGGGGGTTGAACACTAGCAACCTCACCACAACCAGCATGATCCGCCACATGGCATCCAAGCACCGTAATAAGTGGGACGAATGCCTGGGTCTACAATCTGTGTCTGCGGGTCACACCACTGCCTCCTTTTCCCCTGTGTTACGTGCTGGCCAATCCCCTGTTGAAGCCGCAGGCCCTTCAACTAAACCTTCACAAGCACCATCAGCGATCACATCCACTTCCCTGTCCCAGTGCAGCATCCAAATGTCCTTACCCCAGGCATTTAAACGCAAGCCACCCACCCACAGGCCATAGCACTAAATGTCGCAGCTTTCCAAATTACTGGCCCTGGAAATGTTGCCATTTAGGCTTGTGGACACTGAGGCCTTCCGCAGCCTGATGTTAGCGGCCGTCCCGCGTTACGCAGTCCGTGCCCGTCTTACACCAACATGTGTCCCGTAACATCACACGTGCCCTGACCAATGCAGTTACTGGAAAGGTCCATTTAACCACGGACACATGACAAGTGCATTCGGCCAGGGACGCTACATTTCCCTGACGGCACACTGGGTAAATGTTGTGGAGGCTGGGAGCGAGTCGTACCCTGGGATGGCATAGGTGCTACTGACGCCAAGGATTGCGGGCCCTAATTCCTTCAGGGTTTCCGCCACCACCTACATTAGTGGCTCAAACCCCCACTTCTCCTCCTCCGCCTCCTCCTCCACTTCCACCTCCGAATTATCCGCGTGCAGCACCAGTCTGTCATCAGTCGGTAGCTGGAAGCAATGTAGCACTGCAGTGGGGAAGCGGCAACAGGCCGTGCTGAAGCTGATTTGCTTATGGGACAAACAGCACACCGCCGCAGAGCTGTGGCAGGGGATAAGAGACCAGACTGTTGTGTGGCTCTCGCCACTCAACCTACAACCAGGCATGGCTGTGTCTGATAATGGCCATAACTTGGTGGCGGCTTTGGAGCTCAGGAAGCTCACACACATCCCATGCCTAGCCCACGTCTTAAACTTAGTGGTTCAGTGGTGTAACGGACCGTTTCAGCAGACAAGGGGTTAAAATCCGTTTAGGCGATAAGCCCCTTTCTGAGAGACAGGCACAGCTACTGCAGGATACACCAAACTCCCGAACTGGATACAAAGCAGCACTCCAAACTGGAACCTCACGAATAGCTGCTAGCAGACGAACAGGAATCAGCTTACACTTCTGGCAATTGGTCTTCTAACAGCATACAGTGAATCCCCCCAATAACGAGACAAGGCTCCGTGTTGAGGGTCAAGCAGTGGTCTGACTGTACTTCAAGTACAGCCTCTTTTATTCATAAACCACAAACATAGTACTGCCCACAGGGGTTTGAAATACAACCAATCAGTAATTTACAACACATACAATGTAACTACAGCAACCAATCGTTCACACCCCCAGAGGACCAGAATGAAGACTGTGACATAGGACAGATATAACATATCCCCACAATGCATCATGGTCTCCTCCTCTCTGTCCCGGAGACAACCTGAGGAGCAATCCAATTATCTCTGAGGACAAAGGGAGATCGCCAATACACATGTGAGGACAACAGAACAGACATCACTATTTAAACACACAATGGGACAATGGCACAATAGAAACACACCCAGCATTTTCCTCCCAAGCTGACAAGTTACACTTATTATAAATTGTTACAACTTTGTGAGTTTAAATTGGCCATACATATAACTTACATCAATTTAAACAGTATAACTTGGGGACAAACCTATCCAAAATTCACTTGAATAGGTTCAGGGGTTTAAAAGTTAGTATATGGCCCATAATCCAGGGGCATGAGGCCAGCAGCCAGTCCTTTCCAAAACCCAGTGGCGAGGTTGGTTTCGCCACACATCTCCCCCTTTCAGGGAAGACTAACCAGATACCTGACCTCACGCCGGTCGGTACCTGAGTTAGTCTGGCAGCCCACCCACAACCCAATACTGGACCTGTTGAATTCAGTAGCCTGTCTCTGTCCAGTGAGTCCACCAAGGTTATGTTGGAAGCTGGTACTCCCGGTCTCTGTGTTGCTCCCTGGCTTGGAGTGGAGGTTGCTTTGTGGGCAGGGATCAGCGGTACTCTGCCCTGGTGCCAGCGCTACCACGGAAGAAGCCTGGTTGGAGCCTGGTTGTTGGAGGGGGAGACCGACTGTCTCTACCCCCTGTGCTGTAAGTGCAGAGACCACGGTCTCATCTGCACTGTTGTGGGGGTTACTGTCTCCCCCTGGTGCGTTAAGCTGCCGCTGGGGAGAGGGGGTAACGAGCTCCTCTCCCATACATACTTCCAGCCGCTGGGGAGGGCGACCGACCGTCTCCGCTCCCAATACAGTGTCCTGCTGCTGGGGAAAGGAGACTGGGCTCTCTATTCCCTGCTGGACACTCTGCCGCTGGGGGACAGGACCGACTGTCTCTGCCCCCTGTAACTCTGCCTGCCGCTGGGGAATGGAGACTGGGCTCCCAATTCCCGGCACATCACTCGGCCGCTGGGGAATGGAGACTGGGCTCCCAATTCCCAAAAAATCATGCTGCTGCTGGGGGGCAGGAACAACTACCTCTGCCCCCTGTAACTCAGCCTGCCGCTCGGGAGGGAGGACGCTGCTCTCCTCTCCCTGCATTTCACACTGCCTTCCCGGCATATCACTCTGCTGCTGGGGGGGAAGAACAACTACCTCTGCCCCCTGTAACTCAGCCTGCCGCTGGGGAGGGAGGACGCTGCTCTCCTCTCCCTGCATTTCACACTGCCGCTGGGGAATGGAGACTGGGCTCCCAATTCCCTGCAATTCACACTGCCGCTGGGGAATGGAGACTGGGCTCCCAATTCCCTGCTGGACACTCTGCCGCTGGGGAGAGGAGACTGAGCTCCCTCTGTCCCGCAACTGTAACTTCCGATGGAGGTCCACCCAACGTGGCAGCTGACCGTCACCTTCTGCCCGGTATAGTAGGGTCTTGAACACTAGACTCCTAACGAACTTCACGTATTTGTCAGCTGGATTGGGTCCGAAGAAGTTCAGCCGCAACCACATCATACGGTCAAATTCCTCGACAGAGTATCTGTACTTCACTGCTGGTTCCATCCTGGTGCTTTTAGGGTCGCTGTACTGAGACATGCGTTGCCCTTAAGTTGTAGAATCCACAGAAATGGTGTCTCCTGTAGCTGTCTTTCTGGGCTGTGGGAACGATCCCGCTGCTTGCCACCAATGTAACGGCACCGTTTCAGCAGACAAGGGGTTAAAATCCGTTTAGGCGATAAGCCCCTTTCTGAGAGACAGGCACAGCTACTGCAGGATACACCCAACTCCCGAACTGGATACAAAGTAGCACTCCAAACTGGAACCTCACGAATAGCTGCTAGCAGACGAACAGGAATCAGCTTACACTTCTGGCAATCGGTCTTCTAACAGCATACAGTGAATCCCCCCATTTACGAGACAAGGCTCCGTGTTGAGGGTCAAGCAGTGGTCTGACTGTACTTCAAGTACAGCCTCTTTTATTCATAAACCACAAACATAGTACTGCCCACAGGGGTTTGAAATACAACCAATCAGTAATTTACAACACATACAATGTAACTACAGCAACCAATCGTTCACACCCCCAGAGGACCAGAATGAAGACTGTGACATAGGACAGATATAACATATCCCCACAATGCATCATGGTCTCCTCTATGTCCCGGAGACAACCTGAGGAGCAATCCAATTATCTCTGAGGACAAAGGGAGATCGCCAATACACATGTGAGGACAACAGAACAGACATCACCATTTAAACACACAATGGTACAATGGCACAATAGAAACACACCCAGCATTTTCCTCCCAAGCTGACAAGTTACACTTATTATAAATTGCTACAACTTTGTGAGTTTAAATTGGCCATACATATAACTTACATCAATTTAAACAGTATAACTTGGGGACAAACCTATCCTAAATTCACTTGAATAGGTTCAGGGGTTTAAAAGTTAGTATATGGCCCATAATCCAGGGGCAAGAGGCCAGCAGCCAGTCCTCTCCAAAACCCAGTGGCGAGGTTGGTTTCGCCACAAGTGGTTTATCAAAACCTACCCCAATTTTCCTGAGCTACTGGTGAAGGTGCGCCGCGTGTTTGCATATTTCCGCAAGTCATCAACAGCTTCAGCCGGTCTGTCAACGCTGCAGCAGCACTTGAAATTGCCAGCTCACCGGTTATTGTGCGACGTGAGCACGCGCTGGAACTCTACTTTCCACATGTTGGCCAGGCTTTGTGAGCAGCAGAGGGTAGTAGTGGAAAACCAGCTGCAACATGGTTGTCGTCTTTTCAGTCAGCTTCCGCTATTCACAAGCGAGGAGTGGGCATGGATGTCTGACCTCTGTGAGGTTTTAAGAAACTTTGAGGAATCAACATAGATGGTGAGCGGCGATAACGCTATTATCAGCGTAACCATCCCACTTCTGTGTCTACTCAAACGGTCGCTGCTCACAATTAAGGCGGACGCTTTGCATGTGGAAGAGGTGGAAATGGGGGAAGACATTACACAGGGTGATAGCCAGACCACTCTCAGTTTGTCTTCTCAGCGTGAATTGGATGATGAAGAGGAGGAGGAGCAGGAGACGTTTGCCGCCGATACAGAGGGTAGTACTCATGGAAGTTTAATTCCACCTGTTCTGCGTGGTTGGGCAGAAGAGGAGGAAGAGGATGAGGAGAGTGAAAGTGATCCTCCTGATGACAGCAAAGTCTTGCCTGTTGGTACTCTGGCACACATGGCTGACTTCATGTTAGGCTGCCTTTCCCGCGACCCGCACTTTATACTCATTTTAGATAACACTGATTACTGGTTGTTCACCCTTCTCGACCTGCGCTACAAAAAGAACTTATCATCTCTCATTCCTCTGGTAGAGAGGACAAGCAAAATGGTGCAATACCAGAAGATCCTTGTTGAAAAATTGCTCCAAAAATTTCCATCTGACAACGCTGGCGGCAGAGTCCGTAGTTCCTTGGCCAACCAAGAAGGGAAGACAAGGGGAACACACAGCAGTTCCAACAGAGGCAGGGCAACACTCTCCAAAGCCTGGGACAGTTTCATGACACCCCGCCAGCACCCTCACCCTGATGCGTGGCCTAGTGTCACAAGGAGGGAAAAATTTTGGAAGATCGTGAAGGAGTACATAGCAGACCATGTCAGCGTCCTCAATGATCCCTCAGTGCCTTACAACTACTGAGTATCCAAGCTGGACACGTGGCACGAACTGGCGCTCTACGCCTTAGAGATGCTGGCCTGCCCTGCTGCCAGCGTTTTGTCTGAGTATTTAGTGCTGCTGGTGGCATTATAACAGATAATTATAACAGATAAGCGTATCCGCCTGTCAACTCAAAATGCTGACAGGTTGACTCTTATAAAAATGAACAAGGCCTGGATTGACCATGAACATAAAGGCACTTTAAATGTGTTGTTTATAATGTACTGATTACACTGTATGCCCATGCACCCCTTCCACCACTAACAAGGGTATATGGTTGAATCTTCCTTTTCTCATCCTTCTTCTCCTCTTCATCATATGAACATGCTTATTCGTCGCATATAATGCCCTCTCATATATGCCCTTCGCATATAATGTTTTACAGGGTCAGCTCAGCTGCAGGCCCTCGTATATCATTTTTTTTAGAGGGTCAGCTTACCAGCAGGCCCTCACCTACAATGTTTTACAGGGTCAGCTCACCACTGGGCCCTCGCATATAATTTTTTAGAGGGTCAGCTCACCAGCAGGCCCTCGCATAAAATGTTTTACAGGGTCAGCTCACCAGCAGGCCCTCACCTACAATGTTTTAAAGGGTCAGCTCACCAGCAGGCCCTCGCATATAATTTTTTACAAGGTCCGCTCACCAGCAGGCCTTCACCTACAATCTTTTACAGAGTGAGCTCACCTGAAAGTCCTCGCATATAATTTTTTAAAGGGTCAACTCACCTGAAGACCCTCACCTACAACCTTTTAGAGGGTCAGCTCACCAGCAGGCCCGCACCTCAAATCTTTTACAGGGTCAGCTCACCAGCAGGCCCTCGCATATAATTTTTTAAAGGGTCAGCTCACCAGCAGGCCTTCACCTACAATCTTTTACAGGGTCAGCCCACCTGAAGGCCCTCGCATATAATGTTTTACAGGGTCAGCTCACCAGCAGGCCCTCGCATATAATTTTTTACAAGGTCCGCTCACCAGCAGGCCTTCACCTACAATCTTTTACAGAGTCAGCTCACCTGAAAGTCCTCGCATATAATGTTTTAAAGGGTCAGCTCACCAGCAGGCCCTCGCATATAATTTTTTACAAGGTCCGCTCACCAGCAGGCCTTCATCTACAATCTTTTACAGAGTCAGCCCACCTGAAGGCCCTCGCATATAATGTTTTAAAGGGTCAGCTTACCAGCAGGCCCTCACCTACAATGTTTTACAGGATCAGCTCACCACTGGGCCATCGCATATAATTTTTTAGAGGGTCAGCTCACCAGCAGGCCCTCGCATATAATGTTTTACAGGATCAGCTCACCAGCAGGCCCTCACCGACAATGTTTTAAAGGGTCAGCTCACCAGCAGGCCCTCGCATATAATTTTTTACAAGGTCCGCTCACCAGCAGGCCCTCACCTACAATGTTTTACAGGGTCAGCTCACCACTGGGCCCTCGCATATAATTTTTTAGAGGGTCAGCTCACCAGCAGGCCCTCGCATATAATGTTTTACAGGGTCAGCTCACCAGCAGGCCCTCACCTACAATGTTTTAAAGGGTCAGCTCACCAGCAGGCCCTCACATATAATTTTTTACAAGGTCCGCTCACCAGCAGGCCTTCACCTACAATCTTTTACAGAGTCAGCTCACCTGAAAGTCCTTGCATATAATGTTTTAGATGGTCATCTCACCTGCAGGCCCTCATCTACAACCTTTTAGAGGTTCAGCTCACCAGAAGGCCCTCGCATATAATTTTTTACAGGGTTAGCTCACCACCAGGCCCTCACCTACAATCTTTTTTTCAGGGTCAGCTCACCAGCAGGCCCTTGCATATAATTTTTTAAAGGGTCAGCTCACCAGCAGGCCCTCACCTACAATCTTTTACAGGGTCAGCTCACCTGCAGGCCCTCACCTAACACCTTTTAGAGGGTCAGCTCACCAGTAGGCCCTCACCAATCTTTTACAGGGTCAGCTCATCTATAGGCCCTCGCATATAATGTTTTAGATGGTCAGCTCACCTGCAGGCCCTCACCTACAACCTTTTAGAGGGTCAGCTCACCAGCAGGCCCTCATCTACAATCTTTTACAGGGTCAGCTCACCAGCAGGCCCTCGCATATAATTTTTGAAAGGGTCAGCTCACCAGCAGGCCCTCACCTACAATCTTTTACAGGGTCAGCTCACCTGCAGGCCCTCACCTAACACCTTTTAGAGGGTCAGTTCACCAGTAGGCCCTCACCAATCTTTTACAGGGTCAGCTCATCTGTAGGCCCTCGCATATAATGTTTTAGAGGGTCAGCTCACCTGCAGGCCCTCACCTACAATCTTTTACCACATCAGCTCACCAGCATGCCCGCACTTAAAATCTTTTATAGGGTCAGCTAACCTGCAGGCCAGCACCTAAAATCTTTTACAGGGTCAGCTCACCTGCAGGCACTCACCTAATTATACCTAATAGGTAATTTGCGCACATGCTGCCTTGCTTGGATGTGGTAGCCGTTTCTCAGGCTCCCTCTCCGGAATCGAACCCTGATTCCCCGTCACCATGGTTGGCGCTGAAAATGACATTGAAAGTTTGCAGCAGGCATCCTCCGTTTTATGGATTTTTGCTGGGGATTGCCATTAGCTGCGGGCCACAAGTGCAGGATCTGCCCCCCCCCCCCTGTATAGATGCACCACTGCATATGGGGTGGAGCACTTCCTGCTTTTTAATACCATGCCAATCTGTAGTTTGCATATTGAAATTTTTTGAGGTGTAGAAACTCCTAGTCTGAATGTGCCTTTATTTCCATCCACAGGCAGCATTCTGGTGCACATGTGAGGCCCGGGCTATATCAGCCAGTCTTGGGTGGGGCTCACAGCTCTCTGCCTCCTCCCATTGTATGTATGTGTCACGGATGATATTGCAGATAGCTGGAAGTTATGGATAAACATCCGACTGGCTTGATCCCAAACTAAGGAGCATAAAGGTGCCCCCTGGAAAACCCTAAGTGCTCATCCTGACTGCTAAGCTCATACAAAGGTCTCAGAGGTAGACGATTGCATGCCCTCGTACCTAGACTGTGTGACACCTGAAAACCCTATAATAGTGAGGGGACACGACCACCGGCTCCCTGCACTAAATACGGAGAGAGTCAGGGTCACCTAGAATCAAGCCAGCAAGTAAACACAATACAAGAAAGGACTTATCTGAACAAGCAGTAACAGAAGTCTCCAGCAGTGATCACTTCAATCCAGGAAGTAGTATAAACCGCAAAGTGAGGCAGTATGGGAGGGAATATAAAGGGAGGCAATTAGTGTGAATAGGTGACAGCTGGGAGAAGGAAAGGAGATGACAAAGTGAAACCAAAACAAAGAACATCATGCAAGAGGTACAGAAGAACATCTGCCAGACCTTCTCAGAGAGCTGGCGGTGACAGTATGGTCACATGCTGGAGGTTACTGCGAGATTGCTGTTAGTCAGACCTTGCGCTCCTGTAATTTGCCCACTGGCTCCTTGTATTGCCAATACGGCCCAGGTAGGTTTAGCATTAGGTCCCAAGCTACTTGAGAAACCTTGGCACGGTGCTTGAGCTCAGACATGTCCTCCAAGCAGGATATGTTGGCTAATCTCTCAATTTTACACCAGTATGAATGTTAGTAAGACTGCAAAATGCACCTGTCTTTGTTTTTGTTATATTAAAAACCATTCTAGAAAAATCTGCCTCCAAATTTTATATGGCGCTCCTTTCCTTCTGACCACTGCCACGTGCCCATAGAGCAGTTCACCACCACATATAGGGTATTTCTGTAAACTGCAGCATCAGAGTAATGTATATTGATTTTTTTTTTTTTTTGCTGTTAACCATTGCTGTGTTGCAAGAAAAAATTAATTAACATAATAAATCTACCAAAAAAATGAAATGGTGAAATTTCACCTCCATTTTCCTTTAATTCTTGTGGAACACCTCAAGGGTTAAGTTTGTAACATCACTTTTGAATAATTTGAGGGGTGTAGTTTCTAAAATGGGCTCATTTATGGGTAGTTTACATTACGTAAGCCCCTCAAAATCACTTTATATCTAAATTAGTGCTTTAAAAAATGGTTTTGGAAGTTTAAGTTGAAAATTAGAAAAAATGCTTCTAAAATTCTAAGCCTTCTAACGTCCTAAAAAAATAAGATGACATTTACAAAATTATGCCAACATAAAGCAGACATATGGGGAATTTTCATTGATAACTATTTTATGAGGTATTACTAACTGTCTTAAAAGTAGAGAAATTCAAATTTAGAAAATTGTGAATTTTCAAAATTTTGGGTAAATTTGGGATTCTTTTATAAATAAAGGTGAAATATATCAACTGAAATTTACCACTGTCATGAAGTACAATGTGTCACTAGAAAATAATCTCAGAACGGCTTGGATAAGTAAAAGCTTTCTAAAGTTATTAGCACATAAAGTGACGCATGTCAGATTTGCAAAAATCGGCCTGGGATTTTAGGTGAAAAGTGGCTTGATAGTGAGGGGGTTAAATCCTCACTTGTACTAGGGGACAAATAGCTCTCTTATGGCTCCTTACTTCTTGCTTGTTGTGATTTTATCTCTTTTTTTTTTTATTTTCTTTTCATAGTTGCTGCAAGTAAAGGGTTTACCAGGAATCAGATACTCCCCTCAAAATTCCAGAAATCTGCATAACAATAAAAGAAATAGGGAAATAAAAAAATATATATATATGAAAAAATAAAGGAAAAAAAAGCTACAATACACTTACCATTACTATTCTTCTATAGTCTTACTCACTGACATGTGAATGAGGCTGAGTTCACAACACCGTTTAGCTGTACGTTCTTCTGATCCGTCAGAAGAAGAGTACTTTTGTTTCTGTCTAAAAAACGGATCTCAAACGGAAATGGCTCAAATGGTTGACAACTGATGCAACAGGATCCGTTTTTTTACAGGATCCTGTTTTGTTTTTTTCTCTCTCTCTTCTTCTGACGGATCAGAACAACGGAAAGCTAAACGGTGATGTGAATGCACCCTAAGCAGTTTTTTTTTTTTAAACTTTTTTTTTGCACGTTTCTGAAACTCCTTTATGTTTTTATGGGTGCCTTTTTTGACCGTGGACATATAGACAATCCCCATATGACTATTAACTCAGCAACTGCACCAGTAGCTTCTCACTTTGCCTGACCCTCCTGGTCATACAGTGCTGACTCCCTGGAACACAGAGGATCAGCATAACATAGAAGAAATACAGTCCTGATCAAAAGTTTAAGACCACTTGAAAAATGGCAAAAAATCATATTTAGCATGGCTGGATCTTAACAAGGTTCCAAGTAGAGCTTCAGCATGCAACAAAATGAAATGGGAGTGAGACAAAACATTTTTTGAGCATTCAATTTAATGAAAACAACGAATAAACTGAAACAGGCTGTTTTTCAGCTGATCAAAAGTTTAGGACCACATGCCTTTAAAAGGCCAAATCTGTGCAAAGATGTGGATTCATTGTCATTTTCTGTCAGGGAGTCACACGTTGTGATGGCAAAGGCAAAAAAACTCTCCCTTTTTGAACGTGGTCGGGTTGTTGAACTGCATAAGCAGGGTCTCTCACAGCGCGCCATCGCTGCTGAGGTGGGACGCAGTAAGACAGTCAATTTGGAATTTCTTAAATGATCCTGAGGGTTATGGAACAAAAAAGTCAAGTGGAAGACCCAAAAAAATTTCATCAGCACTGAGCCGGAGGATCCAATTGGCTGTCTGTCAAGACACTGGACGATCCTCGACCCAAATTAAGGCCCTTACTGGTGCTGACTGCAGCCCCATAACCATCAGACGGCATCTGAGACTGAAGGGCTTCAAAAACAAAAAACGTCTTTAAAGACCTCGTCTCCTTGAACGCCACAGAACTGCTCGTTTGGACTTTGCAAGAGAGCACCAAACATGGGACATTCAAAGGTGGAAGAAAGTTTTATTCTCTGATGAGAAAAAAATGTAACCTTGATGGTCCTGATCGTTTCCAACATTACTGGCATGACAAGCAGATCCCACCTGAGATGTTTTCTACGCGCCACAGTGGAGGGGGCGCCATAATGGTCTGGGGTGCTTTTTCCTTCAGTGGAACAATGGAGCTTCAGGAAGTGCAGGGGCATCAAACGGACGCTGGTTATGTCCAGATGTTGCAGAGAGCATTCCTTATGACTGAGGGCCCTTGTCTGTGTGGTAACGACTGGGTTTTTCAACAGGACAACGATACAGTACACAATACCCGCAGGACAAGGGACTTCTTCCAGGAGAATAACATCACTCTTTTGGCCCATCCTGCGTGTTCCCTGATCTAAATCCAATTGAGAACCTTTGGGGATGGATGGCAAGGGAAGTTTACAAAAATGGACTACAGTTCCAGACAGATGGCCTTCCTGCGGCCGTCTTCACCACTTGGAGAAATGTTCCCACTCACCTCATGGAAACGCTTGCATCAAGCATGCCGAAACGAATTTTTGAAGTGATAAACAATAACGGCGGAGCTATTCATTACTGAGTTCATGTTTGGAAGTTGAATTTCTGTTTTGGGGGGGTCTAGTTTTTTTTTGGAGGTGTGGTCCTAAACTTTGATCAGCTGAAAAACAGCCTGTTTCAGTTTATTTGTTGTTTTCATTAAATTGAATGCTCAAAAAATGTTTTGACTCACTCCGATTTCTTCTTGTTGCATGTTGAAGCTCTACTTGGAACCTTGTTAAGATCCAGCCATGCTAAATATGATTTTTTGCCATTTTTCAAGTGGTCTTAAAATTTTGATCAGGACTGTAATATCCCCTCATTTGTTCTCACACTGTTGCATGTCTTTAGAACAGACGTGTTGCTCTCTGCAGTCTACCGGCAGCGATGGGGTTAATAAAGAAGCATTGTCAGCAGGTAATAGGGGGTCAAACGGATCGCTTGATACAACACATTCTATACATGGCGCACGCGGTGGGGGCTCCTGGCCGCAGGATGAATATACACCACATGCGGGCTTCAGTTCACAGTCAGTAATTGTTTTCCTGTCCCCGAGAATACTAGGAATATAAATTAGGTGTCACGCTATACATAGTTCAAACAGATGAAGCCAACTATGCTGAATTTACAGACTCCAAAATATTTAAGCCTCTTCTCTCTGATGCCAGCCGGGCCAACGGCGGGGTGTGGTACAATCTAGCGGGTTAATGCAGCCTTCCTGTGGGGTGCTTTCAGTTTGATATGACAAGGAACATGATTTACATAAGAACACAGAAATGAGGGATCTATCTGCCACATGACGGCTGCTTTGTAAACTGGTTC
Organism: Bufo bufo; assembly: GCF_905171765.1. Lineage (NCBI taxonomy): Eukaryota > Metazoa > Chordata > Amphibia > Anura > Bufonidae > Bufo > Bufo bufo. The sequence continues at coordinate 167,503,461 of NC_053389.1, read as the reverse complement.
TTTGGGAAATAAAATTATAGTCAGGACCAGATTTTCCAATAAGCACAGCAGAACTGTGCCTGTAGGCTGTCCTGAGGACAATATTAGTGACACTGTAAGCAGCATTATTATATGCACCACACAGCTGTGTGACCTTACCAAAGAGTCCTGGTTGTAACTAATATTTGGGTGCTACATGATTACATTACTTTCAAAACAGTATTATACAGTTACGGTGATCATACGTCCTCTTTTCCCTGGACGTATCCTCTTTCTGGGACCTTAAAAAAAATGTCTGGTTACCAATAATATCTGGGATTCTCACGGTGGGGGAGGAGGGAACTATAATTTGCTACAGTGCAAGAGCTGGAAGACCTGTGATGATCTCGCCGTCATGTGATCAATGCAGGCAGTGGGGGAGTTCGGCAGTGAAGAGGAGAAGTGGTAAGGACATGTGATGATGTCACGGTCATGTGATCAATCCAGGCAGAGGTGGAGTTTTGGAGTGAAGAGGAGAAGTGGTAAGGGCCTGTGATGATGTCACCATCATGTGATCAATGCAGGCAGAGGCGAAGTTCAGCTGTGAAGAGGAGAAGTGGTAAGGGCCTCTGATTATATCACCGTCATGTGATCAATGCAGGCGGGATGGAGTTCAGCAGTGAAGAAGTGGTCAGCCTGAGAAACTTTGAAAGTTGTCCTCTCTACTTATACACCCTCTCTGAATTGACATCTGACATCCCATGTTAACAAGCTGGGCATCCTGGGAGTTGTAATTGTCACCTTTTATACCTTCTCCCTGTAATGTCTTCTGGTATGCAGATTACGGTTTCCATTCTGTGTGTTGTACCATCACCCAATTTCCCCAGCTATGATGTCCTCCTTTTGGGCGTTATGAAAGTGGTGACTCTAAAACAGTACATTATGGTAGGTTTCGGTACGCACTATATTGAGGTAATTAATGAGCACTGTTTGGTGGCATTATTTCAGCCATTAGAGGGGATCCTGTCTGAGTCTTGCTACTATGGCATTAATGAGCTCTAACAGGACATATGGAAAATGATGGCTCGTATTACACAATGTTAAAGGAAATATTAATTATTAATATTTTGCATTTATATCAATAATTAATATTCTTAAATAGTCGTGAGTCGTCTATTGATGACTCCGCCTATTTATACTATAAATACAACTACCTGTTGCTATACCTTTCTGTGAACTAAGTGCGATGGATTATTACGGCGGCGACCAAAAAGGACTATAACCTGCGTATTGAACAATAAAGTAATTTATTACACAAATAGAAGTCTACAGTCTATTATTATTGCTATATCTATATATATTTATATCACTGGTTATATAAATATATATACATATAGGCACACACCGCAATACATTAACAACACTATAAAACCTGACTACGCCAACATAACACAATCTACTTATTTCCCCCCCCCCCCCCCCCCACAATCTATCTAGACATGCACTTACAGTGCCTTGCAAAAGTATTCACCCCCCTTGACTTTTTTTTGTATTTTGTTACATTACAGCCTTAAGTTCAATGTTTTGTTAATCTGAATTCTATGTGATGGATCAGAACACAATAGTCTAAGTTGGTGAAGTGAAATAAGAAAAATATATAAATAAAACTATTGTTTAGAAATAGAAAACAGAAAATTGCCATGTGCGTATGTATTGTTAGGAAGCCCATAAAAAGCTGTGGTGCAACCAATTACATTCAGAAGTCACATAATTAGTGAAATGATGTCCACCTGTGTGCAATCTAAGTGTCACATGATCTGTCATTACATATACACACTTTTTTTTTAAAGGCCCCAGAGGCTACAACATCTAAGCAAGAGGCATCGCTAACCAAACACTGCCATGAAGACCAAGGAACTCTCCAAATAAGTAAGGGACAATGTTGTTGAGAAGTACAAGTCAGGGTTATGTTATAAAAAATATCTAAATCTTTGATGATCCCCAGGAGCACCATCAAATCAATTATAACCAAATGGAAAGAACATAGCACAACAGCAAACCTGCCAAGAGACGGCCGCCCACCAGAACTCACGGACCGGGCAAGGAGGGCATTAATCAGAGAGACCTAAGGTAACCCTGGAGGAGCTGCAGAGTTCCACAGCAGAGACCGGAGTATCTGTACATAGGATGACAATAAGCTGTACGCTCCATAGAATTGGGCTTTTTGGCAGAGTGGCCAGAAGAAAGCTATTAATTTCAGCTAAAAACAAAAAGGCACGTTGTGAGTTTGCGAAAAGACATGTGGGAGACATGGGCGTCCGCAGGGAGGGGCAAGGGGGGGAAAGTGCCCCCCCCCCCCTGGGGCCAGCAGCACTGGCGGATCCAGGGAGGGGCAACGGGGAAATTGCCCCCTCCCCCGAGCTGCTCAGAAGTGTGGGGGGGGGGGGGGCGGCGGCGGGGCACAGGGAGATGAACGCTTCTATTGTGGAAGTGTTCATCTCCATAGTCCTCTGTATCGCCGTCCTCAGGACAGCGATATAGATGACTGTGCTGAGGCAGGGGAGGGAGAGGCGTGTCCCTTTCCCTTCCTCTGATAGGCTACCGGCCTAGTGCCTGCAGCCTATCAGAGGCCGGCGCAGGCGGCACGATGACGTCGTCGCGCCGCCTGAGCCGTACAGCGCGGGACACAGGCTGGAAGAGGCCTGCATCGCATCGCTGCCAAGGAGGTAAGTATAAATGTTTATTTTTTTTTGTGTACAATACTGGTGGCTACTGGCACATAATGGGGGTCTCTGGCTACTGGCACATAATGGGGGGCTCTGGCTACTGGCACATAATGGGGGGCTCTGGCTACTGGCACATAATGGGGGGCTCTGGCTACTGGCACATAATGGGGGCTCTTGCTACTGGCACATAATGGGGGTCTCTGGCTACTGGCACATAATGGGGGGCTCTGGCTACTGGCACATAATGGGGGCTCTGGCTACTGGCACATAATGGGGGTCTCTGGCTACTGGCACATAATGGGGGTCTCTGGCTACTGGCACATAATGGGGGGCTCTGGCTACTGGCACATAATGGGGGGCTCTGGCTACTGGCACATAATGGGGGGCTCTGGCTACTGGCACATAATGGGGGCTCTTGCTACTGGCACATAATGGGGGTCTCTGGCTACTGGCACATAATGGGGGGCTCTGGCTACTGGCACATAATGGGGGCTCTGGCTACTGGCACATAATGGGGGTCTCTGGCTACTGGCACATAATGGGGGGCTGTCATTACTGGCACATAATGGGGGGCTGTCATTACTGGCACATAATGGGGGCTGTCATTACTGGCACATAATGGGGGGCTGTCATTACTGGCACATAATGGCGGGCTGTCATTACTGGCACAAGGGGGGGCTGTCATTATTGGCACAAGGGGGGCTGTCATTACTGGCACATAATGGGGGGCTGTCATTACTGGCACATAATGGGGGGCTGTCATTACTGGCACATAATGGGGGGCTGTCATTACTGGCACATAATGTGGGGCTGTCATTACTGGCACATAATGGGGGGCTGTCATTACTGGCACATAATGGGGGCTGTCATTACTGGTACAAGGGGGGGGCTGTCATTACTGGCACATGATGGGGGGGCTGTCATTACTGGCACATGATGGGGGGGCTGTTATTACTGGCACATTGATGGGGGGGCTGTTATTACTGGCACATTATTGGGGGCACTATAGGGGCATCTACTGAGGCCACAAAGAAGGGGTGTTTTATATGGGGGGCTCTGTGCAGTAGAATTTTATACTGGGACACATTATGGTGGGTATTATGAGGAAGGGGGAGAGGAGTGCTATGGGGTCATCTACGGGGGGCACTAAGAAGGGGTATTTTATACTTGCAAATTATGGGGGACACTGAGGGCATCTAATGGGGCATTTTATACTGGTACATTATGGGGGGCACTAGGAGGGAGGGGGGAGAGGAGCACTATGAAGGCATTTACTGGGGGCACTATATAGGGGTATTTTATACTGGAACATTATGGGGGCACTAGGGGGACATTAGCTCAACTGGGGGCATTACAAGGGGGTATTTTTTGCACTTTCACATTATAAGGAGAATTATTTCTACTGGGGGGGGGGGGGGGGGGGCATTATGGTGGGCTTTACTACTCCCATATGGTATGACCCCCTAGTAGCAGCACCATCCTCTCCCTGCTCTGCTATTCCTCTGCCCATTCTCCAAATCCTTATTATTAAATCTTTCTCATTAGGATAAAACACAACATAAGCTCCGCCGAGCCCCCCAGCCAAGTGTTGAAGTGGTGTCCGAGATCCCCAAGGGCCAAGCCAAGTAATTGTAAGTTTTCATGTGAAATATGTTTGTTATACACATATAGCCTACACTGTGCCACACAATATACAGTATACCGCTACACTGTGTAGTTTGTTCTATAAGCACCATTGTTTTGTGGCGGGGGACAGAAAATAATCTGGAAGTGCCCCTCCCGAGACCAGGCTCTGGATCCACCACTGCACAGCTCATGCGTTATTATACTTTGTGATAATGAATATGCCCCTCCCCTTCATTACATTCTCAGAAACAAGCAGAGCATGGATGTCAATAAAATTTCTGCGGACGCCCATGGTGGGAGACTCCCAAAATGTACGGAGGAAGGTGCTCTGGTCTGAGGAGACTAAAATTGAACTTTTCGGCCATCAAAGAAAATGCTATGTCTGGCGGAAACCCAACACATCACATCACCCAAAGAACACCATCCCCAACATGGTGGTGGCAGCATCATGCTGTGGGGATAGGACTGGGAAACTGGTCAGAGTTGAGGGAAAGATGGATGGTGCCAAATACAGGGATATTCTTGAGCAAAACCTGTACCACTCTGTGCGTGATTTGAGGCTAGGACGGAGGTTCACCTTCCAGCAGGACAATGACCCCAAACACACGGCTAAAGCAACACTTGACTGGTTTAAGGGGAAACATGTAAATGTGTTGGAATGGCCTAGTCAAAGCCCAGATCTCAATCTAATAGAAAATCTGCGGTCAGACTTAAAGATTGCTGTTCACAAGCGCGAACCATCCAACTTGAAGGAGCTGGAGCAGTTTTGCAAGGAGGAATGGGCAAAAATCCCAGTGGTAAGATGTGGCAAGCTTATAGAGACTTATCTAAAGCGACTTGGAGCTGTGATTGCTGCAAAAGGTGGCTCTACAAAGTATTGACTTTAGGGGGGTGAATAGTTATGCACATTGACTTTTTCTGTTATTTTGTCCTATTTGTTGTTTGATTCACAATTTAAAAAAAAATTTTGGGCATGTTCAGTAAATTAAATGATGCAAATCCTCTAACAATCCATGTTAATTGCAGGCTGTGAGGCACCAAAATACGAAAAAAGTCAAGGGGGGGGGGGGTTGAATACTTTTGCAAGGCACTGTAATTACACACATTAGCAGCACCCACCCAAACTTAACTACACGTTGTCCCCACAGGGTAGAAAGGGTTAAATTCAATCAGGGTTGTGCGGTAGTGGCACTGCAAGTATAAATTTCAGGGGCACTGGACAATGCAGGCCAGGGGTATCAGGGGTTATATTGGGAAAGGGTAAATATTGCAGGGGTAATGATGTTGGTGGTGAAAGGGTTAAAACTGGAGAATGCAAGGCAGGGAATATTGCAGGGGTTAATTGGTGACAGTGGGAATGTAGGAGTTAATATTACAGGGGTAATTCAGGGGTACAGAAGGGGTTAATGATCCTGAATGATACTACTTGTTCTTCTACGGGTAAGGAAGGGATTACTCAGCCAGTCCAGGGTTAATGCTCGTCCTCCAGGGGTAAATGCTCGTCCCAGGAGATGATCCTCGCATCTTGCTCGTCCTCCAGGGGTTAATTCTCGCTGTGGAAGCTCGTTTCTCCTGGGGATGATTCTGGCTTCTCCAAGGGGGGTGCTGCTGGGCTCAACTAATGAGCACAGTGCTGCCAGACTATTTAAATCCGGCGGCACTTGCTCCCGAGCAGTACGCCGGCAGGCAAGTCCACGTGGGCTGGCGCGGTGATATGACACCACCGCACCAGCCAGCGCGTCCTGTCTTGCTCTTCCAGTCGGAGGATCGCTTTGATCCTCCCACCTGTCAAGTGACCGCGCATCTCCGGCGCCGTAATTTCATCGTTGGAGCCCTTTGTTCCCCTGTCCTTGTAATGTAAAACATCTCTGGCCCTGCCGGAGATGTTATCAAAAGGCAGAGAATCTCTATTCATCATCTGTCTTTTGAGGTGACGGCAACTGGACATAATGGTCCAGTCATCTAGGCGGCATCTCCCTCCTACAGGTGCGCTGGTATGCGCTTGCAGGAGGATTCCTCAGCTGGGGGGCACCCATCCTTGGGGGAAATATTGGCGGCATTTAATGATATTATAAGTATATATACCTATGTATATGGAAGCATGCAATATTGGGGACATATATATATATATATATATATATATACACACACATATATAGATACATACATATCCACAATGGGGAAAATATCATATACATATATAGATACATATATACATATCTATATATGCGCTTCCTGGCACTTCCCTCTACACACAACCCATTTATAATCTTTTTTTTTTTTGCATTGTTATACGTGCATAGTTTACCTACAGCGATAAGTCAACTCAGTTCATCTTTAAATCAAGCAGTAAACAGTAAAATCTGCCACTACAAACCAGTCTAATTATGGAGTGAAATATTTGCATAAGTCATTACTTCCAAAGCAGACACCTAACAAATGTGGAAAATACTGATTTGGCAGCTATTTTATTCAGCTCATTGTAGGCGACTATGTGAAGCTGGTCTTTAGATGTTTATGACCTATCCTTCAGATAGGTTATCAATACCAGATCGATGGCACCCCGACCAATCAGTTGTTTTGGGCAAAGCGGTGCTGTGAACCATACAGCATATGATGCAGGAGGCTGACAACTCTGTACACTGTGTAGTGGCTATGCTGAGGCACTGCAGCTTAAAAAGTTGAGCTTGCCTGTGCCAAAACTTACACAGTGTACAGAGCCTTCTGCATCCACTCTGTACACTGTTAGTTCCCGCTACTGCAGAAGCCTGAAACATCTGATTAGTGGAGGTGAGTAGTGTTGGACCCCCAACCGACCTGATATTGATGACCTGGGGTTCTCTGGGCTGCAGATATAATCACAAATTTTTTTATTTTCTGACATGTTAGAAACATGTATGCTGCAATCTATAGTGAATGTAATCTTCTTACCAGTGACTGTGTTTGTGAGTTATAACCTCCCTTCTGATCCTCAGCTGTGTTGTGTGACCAACACTCTGATTGCTAACTGACACAGGACAGGAAGTCAGTTACTTCTCTATTCGTTCCTGAGACTGACATTGAGGCTCCCATAGGAATACATAAGGAAACTAGCTTCCTGTCCACACATAAGATGCCGTGTTATTTGGATAGTCAAAGTGTTGGTCACATGACATAGCTGAGGATCAGAAGGGAGGTTGTAACACACAAATACAGTCATTGGTAAGAAGATTACCTTCCCTACAGTTTACATAATGTAAGTGTACCTTTCTAACAGGTCAGTGAATAATAATTTTTGTGGTAGTGTTTCTTTAATGTCTGCAGCCCTGAGGACCCCTGTAAAAATGAAAATGAGCACGTTTCCACTAGAGTTCACTTATTGGATGAATTTATCTACAAAGGACTCTATAGACCAATAACCAGCAGATACTTTGCCTCCACAGGCCGATATCACCATAGGCAAATAGAACCATAGGGCACCACAGGATAATATCACCATGAGCAAATATGAGCATAGGGCACCATAGTCTGATAACACCATAGGCAAATATGAGCATAGGTCACCATAGTCTGATACCACCATGAGCAAATATGAGCATAGGGCACCATAGTCTGATACCACCATGAGCAAATATGAGCATAGGGCACCATAGTCTGATACCACCATGAGCAAATATGACTATAGGTCATCATAGTCTGATACCACCATGAGCAAATATGGGAATATGGCACCATAGTCTGATACCACCATTAGCAAATATAACCATAGGGCACCATAAGCTAATATCACCATAGGCAACTAGAACCATAGGGCACCACAGGATAATATCACTATGAGCATAGGTCACCATAGTCTGATACCACCATTAGCAAATATAACCATAGGGCCCCATAAGCTAATATCACCATAGGCAACTAGGACTATAGAATACAATGGGCTGTTGTCACGGTAGGACTCCATATACAGATACCGCTGCAGAGGTTGCGACAAAAATTTCAATTAGCTATAACATGAAGCTGAAAGACAGAAATACGGCACCAAACACAAGGCCATGCAGCGATGTACAGAGAGTAGGTGAGCAGCAAACATGTTTATGAGCAGCGAGGTGATTACAATAAAGATTTATGCATGATTCCCAAAACAGGGGAAACGGCAAGGGGAAAAAAGCCAGCGGGAGATTGGATACGACAGTTGGCAGCTACGGCTTTCTTATTACAGTCTGGGAGGCTGAGGGTGCATGATATATTGCTGAGCGCTTTGCTGTTAATGAAAGAGAATTGCAGGCTGTTATCGGGGTAAAACGTATAGTCACTGGATCGCTATAGGAACATTCCCGGCCCTGCTCTCTGCTAAGTAACTTACAGCGTATAATCCTGTCCTCCTGGCTGTGAGTTATGTCATATCTCTTGTCTGACGAGCCAGAGGGGCACACTTACACATTTTATCACCGGATTCTGTCTCGGGGAAACCAACTGATGCATGGAAATAAATAAATAAGAAAGGCCCGAGATACAATAATGCTGTAATAAGTACAAGAACTGAATGTCACATTTGCATAAACCTCTTCCATGATCCAAGAATAGAGAGCGCAATAAAACACCGCGCTCTCTCCGTGAGTGACGTAGTGCCCGGGACGCGGCAAATGACAGATTTACCAACTGTCCACACTATTACTGCAGCCTGCCAGCTTTATGGCTCCCGACATAATCATTCCAGGCTTTTCTTGTGTTTGCTGGCATGTTTTCAGTCTCCGTATATTTCATAGGTTTGTCTTATCTTTATGATTTCAGAAGAATGGTCATCACCCTCTGTGCCCCCAATTCACCAGGCATCAGAGAATATTTCAGAGGACTTCATTTGCTTGCTGTCTCTATTTTTTTTCTGCAATAGTTTTGTTCTTCGTAGCTGGCAGGTGTACAACTCCCATATATTCAGCCAGACAGCCATGGGCCATGGCTTGGGTATTTCTTAGGACAAGTGTTAAAGTGTTAGAAGCCCTCAGGGATTGGAGGTGATTAGACTTTACAGGGTCAACATAAAAGTTACAAGATGAAGTAGGGAGCGGGAGGAGGGGGTAGGGATGTGTCAGAGACCCTTGTTTTCTGTGGATAGATCATTATTTTATTGCTGGACAGGGCCTGGGTCTCCACCTTTCCTCGGTTTATGGGATTGAAGGCAGGATTATTTCTGAATGAAATAGACCAATTTCAGCTCTCCTTGAGAAGGATACAACACAACACTTCATTAGCATCGCCAGCTACGAGATGTAATTCTCCTAACAAGGTTCATTAACTAACCACAGAAGGTTACATTTTATTCCACATATTCAAGACAAGTGAAGTGTGTTTACTGCGAAAAGGAGGTATGTGGTCCAGGTCCTGGGAGTACAGCATTGTGTTGTTGCAATGACATATGACTAGTTATGGCACCCATCCTTCAGTGCCATGCTCACAAAAGCTCTACAGCCAGAAAACTTGATGACCACATAGATATGTTGCATATTACATGCGGATTTGCCACATCAATTTTTGTGCTGCAAATCTTCATAGTAATACAGTAGCATTAAAGAGAGTCTGTCACCTCCAAAATCGATTTCAGAGTAAGCATACCGCTACCTATGTTAGGGCTCTTTCACACTTGCGTTGTCCGGATCCGGCATGTACTCCACTTGCCGGAATTACACGCCGGATCCGGAAAAACGCAAGTGAACTGAAAGCATTTGAAGACGGAGCCGTCTTCAAATTGCGTTCAGTGTTACTATGGCAGCCAGGACGCTATTAAAGTCCTGGTTGCCATAGTAGGAGCGGGGAGCGGGGGAGCGGTATACTTACAGTCCGTGCGGCTCCCGGGGCGCTCCAGAATGACGTCAGAGCGCCCCATGCACATGGATGACGTGTCCATGCGATCACGTGATCCATGCGCGTGGGGCGCCCTGACGTCACTCTGGAGCACCCCGGGAGCCGCACGGACGGTAAGTATGCTGCTCCCTCCCCCGCTCCCCTTTACCATGGCTGCCAGGACTTTAGCGTCCCGGCAGCCATGGTAACCATTCAGAAAAAGCTAAATGTCGGCTCCGGCAATGCGCCGAAACGACGTTTAGCTTAAGGCCGGATCCGGATCAATGCCTTTCAATGGGCATTAATTCCGGATCCGGCCTTGCGGCAAGTGTTCAGGATTTTTGGCCGGAGCACAAAGCGCAGCATGCTGCGGTATTTTCTCCGGCCAAAAAATGTTCCGTTCCGGAACTGAAGACATCCTGATGCATCCTGAACGGATTTCTCTCCATTCAGAATGCATTAGGATAAAACTGATCAGGATTCTTCTGGCATAGAGCCCCGACGACGGAACTCTATGCCGGAAGAAAAGAACGCAGGTGTGAAAGAGCCCTAAGGTGCTTCAAAACATAATGATACCTTTCTTGTGTACGTCTAGTCCTCCATTCCTTTTTATTTCTATGCAAATAAGGTTTATGGTGCGCTGTGGGCGGGGCTGCAATGTTCAGCGCACCTGGAGTCCCCTGTATTAGGCTACTTTCACACTTGCGCTTTTATCGGATCCGTTCTGAACGGATCCGATCATATTAATGCAGACGGAGGCTCCGTTCAGTACGGATCCGTCTGCATTAATAACTTAGAAAAATTTCTAAGTGCGAAAGTAGCCTGAGCGGATCCGTTCAGACTTTCAATGTAAAGTCAATGGGGGACGGATCCACTTGAAGATTGAGCCATATGGTGTCATCTTCAAGCGGATCCGTTCCCATTGACTTACATTGTAAGTCTGGACGGATCCGCACGCCTCCGCACGGCCAGGTGGACACCCGAACGCTGCAAGCAGCGTTCAGCTGTCCGCCTGGCCGTGCGGAGGCGAGCGGAGCGGAGGCTGAACGCCGCCAGACTGATGCAGTCTGAGCGGATCCGCATCCATTCAGACTGCATCAGGGCTGGACGGAAGCGTTCTGCTCCGCTCGTGAGCCCCTTCAAACGGAGCTCACGAGCGGACAGCAGAACGCTAGTGTGAAAGTAGCCTAATCATGCAACGTACTGCCCCCCCCCCCCCTCCCCAGGGCCGATCGTGTACCAGGTTTATCAGAATGCCGAGTGGTGTGGCCTTAATATTTTTCTGGTGCTCCTACCTGGATACCGTCGCTCCCCAGGTTTAGGCTCAGAAGTAATAAAGGGGAGAGTGATGGTGGAGGTGGAGAAATAGTCCAGACTTTATAAAGTTCAACAGCTTTACTTGAATCAACTTGCATCCGTACAAGAAATGGTGTTTCTCTTGATTCCTGGCAGGCAAACTTAAATATTCTTCTCCTTTATCTCTGTACTGTGCTAAACTCGGCTTTAGTCTGGATGCTGGACTTTAGGGCTGTTATGGTACCTTTGGAATGGGGTGCCTTTGGCTGTTGACCCCATTGCAACACTCTCTCAGTTAATCTGTAAGGAGTCAGGGTGACTCATCTCCTTATAATTCTAGACTAAACTAAAACTAAAGTACTTCTTGCAGCCCTTCCCTTGGTAGGAAACAGGACTGGCCCCCCTCTGCCCAAAAGGGGGAGAATGGAATGGTATGGAATTTCTGCCATATATGGTGCCACCTGCTGGTGAACTAGGCATATAACATGTAATACAACAAATAACAGTTACATAGCAGAACAATCAATGAACAGTTTAAGAGGACCTGGAATAAATACACATATGACATTAAGCTTTAGCCCGTTAGAGACAGTTAGAGACAGTATCAGGGTGTAGGAAAGGTAATACCACTCTGGGGTATTACAATCACTACCAGTTCTAAAATGCCAGGGACTATAAGTCAGACAACAGGGGAAGGCCTGGGCAGCATTACTGAGCAATGGTGCATTAAATAGAATGGCCCCACCCATGATGCACCGAAAACCTTATTTGCATAAAGATAAAAAGAACCACTGTCAGGATTATAACACTGGATTTTCACAAGAAAGGTATGTTTAGGGGCACCCAGCATACATGACTCCATTTAAAGTCAATGACATTTTCCAAATATCACATCGCTGGAAATATTTCCATGGATATATTGAGATGAGAAGTTATTGCAGGCGGCTGGTGGTAAACTGAATAATTTCGATTTTCTCACATATTTTTGTGAAATTTGGCAATGTGTATGAGAGCACCAGTTTATTGCCCCCAAAGCTGTACATAGCCTTTAAGTTTTCCAGGTGTACTTTTTTTTTATTTTCCAGTGTATATAATGAGGTGACCCCATTCACAGAGTATTACCATCCTGTGCAGTGAATTCTGCCTGCTTACACCCTAGTCACAGACTGCAGCAGCGTGGGACAGGGATGACGGATCGCTGTACATCCCATAAAAAGGCTGAAGGAAAAACAGTGACAGCTGTGTGTATAATTATAGAGAAAAGCTGAATGGGAGATATTTATGTATCCTACACCGTGACAGTTCTCTATGGTTCCTGGGAGGTTCTGGAATAATGTGAGAATCTTCCAGACGCCGCAGCATATTATTAAACCAATGGAGGCATTATGAATAGAATATTATTCATCTCATTTTGCAGAAATCAGACTCTGTAATGGAGGCTGTAATATCTATATCCACTTGACACATAGCTGACAGGGCACATAATGACAAACTAAAATGTGAATTTCTGAAGTTTTCACGGAGCTCTGGCACTACTGTATGCAGCTGGCTTATAGTATGGGTACCAATATAAGGCTGTCACTAGTAACTAAGCATCACTATGTGATATATCATTGTGATGGCATTACTATTTGACCTTCATTACAGCACACCATGGTCCTATTGTATAATCAAATGTATGGCAAAGTTTATATAGGACCTTAGGATCCTCCAGACCACATTTCTGTTCCACAAAAAGTCACCATGGGTTCAAGCCTGCTGCAATGCAGAAGATTTTCCACTTACTTGGGTTTGGATTGGAACAAAGCGTATTTTAAATATAAAAAAAGTTGAGGTATAGTGCCTTAATATATTGTATCAAAGTGCCTGAACAGTACCAATCATTAGTGCACATAAATATGTAGTTCATATACTGTAACATCTAGATATGGTTCCCATGAACCATGTCAAACAGTTCCCAAAAACTAGTGCCCCATTAAATGAATACTACCATAAATGCTCACAGTAATAATGTCAAACAGTGTTTCATTAGTTCCATACATGCTATCTTGCTAAAGTCTCTCTCTCTCTCTCTCTAGAAACTCTGGCTGTCCCCTGTAATCTAGCAATTGTAGCTGTAGAGTCCACTGGGGAATATAGATTTTAGAAGCACGTCTGGCCAGGACGTGGTTAAGTGTGATGGATGTCTTTACTGTAGTCCCTCACAAGCAGCAAAGTCTGTATAGTATGAGGCAATGAGAGGCCTCATGGTTGTTAGGGGAGATATATGGCAGGATTTGCTGTGTCTTCCCCAGAATCACCAGGTCTGAAAGACCAGGTGGAGTAATCACCTGGGGATAAAGGAATCCTCAGAGTGAGAGGGGGTGGGGACTTGCACACAGAAGGCTGGAGCGGCTCTGTGTGGTCTGAGTTGGGAGGGCTGAGAGACCACTATCACCCAAGAGACACTGGAGGCTGCTGGAGGTTGGGCTGGGAAAGCCGCATCTTATCACAGGTGTGAACTGTGGTACGCTTTAGGTGAGTCAGGGAAACCTATGTGTTTAGATAGGGCCAAGACGGGCAAGGTATTTTATTTTGGCTTTGTATGCTTTTTCTAGAGGTGGGATGAATCCAATTTTTTTCTAATCCGAATCCGAAAAGGTTCTCGAATATTTCGAATCTCGAATCCTACGAATCCTGTACATAATTGTGTGAACGGTGTAAGAAACAAAGTCAGACCGTGTCAGTTTGTCTGAACCTCCGCCTCCACCCCCCAGTCACGGTCGCACCCTCTATGACCGCGATCGTTACGCCCCTGCTCCTATCACTACAGAAATACAGGGTAATACAGCGCCACATACCTCTTACATCCAGTGACGTCTCCTTTGATGTATATGGTCTCTTTCCTCATCTTCTCCTTTCAGACCTTCAGACCAGACCACAATTTTTCAGCCATTTTTCGTCTCTGCAGTTTGACAAAAAGAATCTTAGTTTACTACTTTTTCATCATCCTACCACCCCCAAAACTGTGCCGCTGTGCTCCCCAATACTATGCTGCAGAAACAGATAATACCCCTGATAATACTAGTACCACACAGAGCCCCCCATATAAAATACACCTTCTTTGTGGCCTCAGTAGATGCCCCCATAGTGCCACCCAATAATGTGCCAATAAGTGGCCCCACAATGCCACCCAATAATGTGCCAGTAAGTGTCCCCATAGATGCCCCACAAATCATGTGCCAGTATCAAGTGCCTCTCTCCTCCCCCCCATGTGCCAGTATCAAGTGCCTCTCTCCCCCCCCCCACACATGTGCCAGTATCAAGTGCGGAGTGCCTCTCTCCCCCCCCCCCCATGTGCCGGTATCATAGTGCCATCTCCCCCCCAATGTGCCAGTATCATAGTGCCATCTCCCCCCCCCCATGTGCCAGTATCATAGTGCCATCTCCCCCTCCAATGTGCCAGTATCATAGTGCCATCTCCGCCCATAATGTGCCAGTATTATAGTGCCATCTCCCCCCATTATGTGCCAGTATCATAGTGCCATCTCCCCCCCAATGTGCCATTATCCTAGTGCCATTTCCCCCCATAATGTGCCAGTATCATAGTGCCATCTCCCCCCATAATGTGCCAGTATCATAGTGCCATCTCCCCCCATAATGTGCCAGTATCATAGTGCCATCTCCCCCCATAATGTGCCAGTATCATAGTGCCATCTCCCCCCCAATGTGCCAGTATCATAGTGCCATATCTTCCCATAATGTGCCAGTATCATAGTGCCATCTCCCCCCATAATGTGCCAGTATCATATTGCCATCTCCCCCCCAATGTGCCAGTATCATAGTGCCATCTCCCCCATAATGTGCCAGTATCATAGTGCCATCTCCCCCCATAATGTGCCAGTATCATAGTGCCATCTCCCCCCATAATGTTCCAGTATCATAGTGCCATCTCCCCCAAAATGTGCCAGTATCATAGTGCCATCTCCCCCAAAATGTGCCAGTATCATAGTGCCATCTCCCCCCATAATGTGCCATTATCATAGTGCCTCCCCCCCCAATGTGCCAGTATCATAGTGCCTCTCACCTCTCCCCCTCGCCAATGTGGCAGTAACAGATAAAAAAAACAAAAAATTTTTTTTACTTATCTCCGCTGCGATGCAGGCCTCTTCTGGCCTGTGTCCCACGCTGTACGGCTCAGGCGGCGCGATGACGTCATCGCGCCGCCTGCATTGGCCTCTGATAGGCTGCCGGCACAAGGCCAGCAGCCTATCAGAGGAACAGGGCTAGGAAATGCCTCTCCCTCCCCTGCCGCCGCAGCAACAAAGCGCTCATCTTCTGCTGTGCCCTGCCGCCGCCTCCACCACCAGTCTGGGCCCCACCAGGATTTGTCCGATTCGTATCCGGTTAATTACGTTGGGATTCGAGTCAACGAATCCCACGAATCCAGCAAGATTCTATGGATTCTGGGATTCGACGAATCCCCCGTCCCATCTCTAGTTTTTTCTTTATGCCGTGTGCCACAATAAAGCACAGTTTGGCCCCTAAATCCTGGTGTCTGTTAAGAAGTGTGTGGTTGCAACCCCCGGAAAAGAGCTAATCCCCCACAATTGGTGTCGGATGCGGGCACATGTCCGTGCTGAAAAGTATAAAGCATTGCGGTTGCTAGGGGCAACAACATCACTGAAGGAGCAAGTGCTGCTCATTCTGTTCTGGACACTTTTTGCTGGGTTGCAAAGGAGTTACTGTGCAGGATTTAAAGGGCCAGAAGCCGAGTACGAGAGACTGACCAGTGGAAATGGCTGCAAAATGGTATAGCCCGTGGGATAAATCCTGCGAGTTATTGAATCGGGGGAATCCCGCTGGGGGTCATTCTAGACTCTTACCAGCAATTGTCTCGGGTCCTGCCTGAAATTCTGGACTTTGTAACACTACGGTGTCACTTACCTTTGTGACGGACTATGGTTCCGTACAGTGGGAGCTCTTGAAATGCGAGACCCTGAGGGTAGAGTTCATACTAGGCAAGGACTTTCCGTTCTTTTGGCAGATATGGAGAGGAAAGAGTGCTTTAAGTTCTGCGGTTGGAGAGCTGGAGACAAAGATATGTGCCGTTGCCAAGGGCAACCAACGGGAAGAAAAGGAGGTAGAGAGAGGTTTGGCTCTCAGGAGTTCCTAGATTTCCTGCAAATGTGCACAGAGTCCTAAAGGGTGCGGCTGGAGTGACCATCCGGGAAAAGTCTGGACTCAAGGCCAGGGCGTTTCCAGTAGCAATGGTTGCATCACGGAGTCTGCAGGTGATCGTGGTACCAGGAACCAGGGGCAGGTTTCCAAAGTCCGGAAGAAGGATGATTATCTCGGTAGAGATGTCCCTGGAATGTCCTCGTCTCCCGAGACTGCCAAACCCGTGACATCAGTGGGTAAGAACGTTCCTGTTGATTGTGTGGCAGACCCCATGACAGTGAGCCGGCGGCAGTTGCTACCTGCTGGGCCGGTATGAGGTAAGACACCCAGTCGAGAAACTGCTACAAAAATATGTGACAATGTGAAAAAAGCAGTGTCCGAACAGATGGGTAAGCCTGTTCTGGTTGATCCCTCACAGGAATCTGCAGGAGAGAAGGTTGTTATGTTGCCTAAATTGCCCATGACCAAAGCTAGTTTTGGGATGGCAAAACTCCAAGATCCTATGCTAGCCCGGGTAGCACGAGGGAGAAACCTGGAAGTAATAAAATGCTAAGTGTACGGGACAGTCATGCGGTTAATAAGAACTGTCTTGTGGTTCTCACTGAGCGTGAGACTGCGGTGAGAACTGGGACTTATGGACTTGCTGGTAGAACTACACTCATACATGAGGGAATGTTGGGCCGTGATTTCCCGTTGTTCCGTGACTTGTGGGGAAGTGGAAACACTTCTGCAGTCAGTGACGAAACTCCTGCAGAGCTTCTCAGAGAGCTGGCGGTGACAGTACCCCTCCCTCTACGTGTGGACTCCGGACACTTAGAGCCCACCTTCTCAGGATGGTACCTATGGAAAGCCCTGATAAGACCCCTAGAGCTCTCCCTGACTGCTATGCCCATGCAAAGATCTTTATGATAGATAATTGCATGCCCTCGTACCTAGACTGTGTGACACCTGAAAACCCTATAATAGTGAGGGGACACGACCACCGGCTCCCTGCACTTAATACGGAGGGAGTCAGGGTCTCCTAGAATCAAGCCAGCACGGAAACACAAATAAAGGAAAAGACTTATCTGAGGAACCAGCAGTTGCAACCTCTAGCAGTGAACACAATCCAGGAAGTAGTATAAACCGCAAAGTGAGGTAGTATGGGAGGGAATATAAAGGGAGGCAATCAGTGTAAATAGATGACAGCTGGGAGAAGGAAAAGAGATGACAAGTGAAACCAAAACAAAGAACATCATGCAAGAGGTACAGAAGAACGTCTGCCAGAGCTTCTCAGAGAGCTGGCGGTGACAATATGGCAGGATTTGCTGTGTCTTCCCCAGAATCACCAGGTCTGAAGAAAGACCAGGTGCTGTAATCACCTGGGGATAAAGGAATCCTCAGAGTGAGAGGGGGTGGGGACTTGCATACAGAAGGCTGGAGTGGCTCTGTGTGGTCTGAGCTGGTAGGGCTGAGAGACCACTATTCCCCCAAGAGACACTGGTGTAGGAGCAGCCTGGAGGCTGCTGGAGGTTGGGCTGGAAAAGCATCTCATCACGGGTGTGAACTGTGGTATGCTTTAGGTGAGTCAGGGAAACCTATGTGTTTAGATAGGGCCCAGACGGGCAAGGCATTTTATTTTAGCTTTGTATGTTTTTTCTTTATGCCGTGTGCCACAATAAAGCTTGGCCTCTAAATCCTGATGTCTGTGAAGAAGTGTGTGGTTGCAACCCCTGGAAAAGAGCTAATCCCCCACAATAGCTGTAGTCACAAGTTATCTTCCGACTCCTTTGCTTGGCCATGCACATTCTAGTTTCTTTCTCTTTCTTCTTTCTCACTGTAGCAGAAGCAATAACTTTCACAGAGATCGGTTACTCTCTGGATCCTGAGGCCTAAAGAGTAGAAGCACATGGACTTGCTTCCTCCCTCCTCACTCACTAGACCATAACTCCCTTCTAGACAGGAATGGTGGTTCACCCTGTCTCTGCCAACGACACACCAGATCATGTTGCAATAGGAATAAACTATGTGCAGATACCCCAGTACTGGGGTACAAAACAAGCCACTTCAGGCTTTTGTCTTGCAAAGACTTTATACAGTTACAAGCCTAAACAGTGAGATCATGCACTATTTAAGAGTCAGCAAGTTATGTGCAGTAAGCCTCTGTGGAAGTGGCAGTGGGCCTGATGTGATATCGTAGTGTCATACCTCAGGCCATCACTCCCTTTTTACTAAGTGCAAAGTAGAGCATGAAATACATACAGCAGCAGGATTTTAGTGCAATTCTTCTCTGGAATCAGCTGAGGAGGTATGGTGGCAGGATGGATGGCTACAATTCTGCTCTTAGATGATACTGACCTAGTGGTTGTCTGCTAGGAGATGGTGTCTGAGCTGTTATTCCATTGCTGCAGAGTCTGTAATTGATGTATCTCGCTGATCATTCTGCAGTCTAGAATCTCCAGGCTTTACTTGAGGATGTGGTCAACTGTCCTGGCAGTAAAGGGATAATTTGGATCCTGGCACCCGATCCGGTTCATGGGAGTGGATGCTCTATGAGCTACTTCCCAGCTCCTCCACTATCCTGACAGGACCTCTCACATCCCCTCTCTTCCTAGTACTAACCTTGACTGCACTACTACTCTAGACCTCCACCTCCTGACAGGAACTCATACCAGCCCACTTTACCAGGAGGGGATAACTATTAGATCTGTAGGGAAATAGCACTGTTAACCCAACCGATAACAAGAACAGGGCTCCATAACCCCTGCAGCCCCCCTGAATTCAATGGAGCAGCCGGTCGGACATGTGTGTGCTCCATTCAATTCTATAGGAATTCCAGAGATAGCTGAGTGCTGAACTCGGCTATCTTTGGGACTCCCATAGAAATGAATGGAGGGGCCACACACATGTGTCTGCTTCGTTCTTTTCAGGAGGGCTGCAGGGGGTACGGGGGCCCCTATTCTCGTGATCGGTGTGGGTCCCAGCGGTAGGACCCCCATGGATCTAATAGTTTTCCTTTATCCTATGGATAGAGGATAACTTAATCTAACCAGAATACCCTTTTAATTTCTGCCTAGGGTTATACTTTATGTCACAAACATTTAGTTGCATTTTAGTGGCAAGAAAAGCTCTGTCCACACCTGGACAAATAGGCTCTGTATACTCCCATTATTTATTCACAAACATACAATATGTGGAGCAGTCATCAACCGGACAACACACTATTAGGCCTCATGCACACGACCGTGCCGTTTTTTGCGGTCCGCAAACCACGGATCCATGTTGCCTTCCGCAATTTGCGGAACGGAACGGGCGCCGGCAATATAAATGCCTATTCTTGCGCGGACAAGAATAGGACATGTTATATTTTTTTTGCGGGGCCGCGGAACGGAGGAACGGATGCGGACAGCACACGGAGTGCTGTCCGCATCTTTTGCGGCCCCATTGAAGTGAATGGGTTCGCATCCGAGCCGCCAAAACGGCGGCTCGGATGCGGACCCAAACAACGGTCGTGTGCATGAGGCCTTACTCATTAGAAAGGTTATTCTAGAAAGCCTCTTTCACACATCACTGTTTTGGTCAGTGATTTCCATCGGTGATTGTGAGCCAAAAACAGGAGTGGAGCCTCCACAGATATAAGGTATAAGAGAAAGATCTGCACTTTTTCTGTGTTTAGAGCCGCAGCTGGTTTTGGCTCACAATCACAGATGGAAATCACTGACCAAAACACTGACGTGAGAATGATACTACTTTAAAATACTGAAGATATACCCAGGAGACATACTCTTCTCTGCTCCACCTTTAGTATTACAGTATGCACAACATCTTCATGGACTGCATGATCAGACTGCTGCTGTCTGTTCTCTCTGGGCCAAGGTCTGTTAGGATGTACTGTAGTTTAGAAAGCGACTAAGACTAGGCTTAAAAGCGCTGCTCTCTAAAGAGATCTGATTGATTCATTGAGCTCTGTTTATGTGCTGGTGCAGATCCATCATTACATAGCTCTATCCCTTCCCCAGGACACACACCATTAGGAAGGTTATCCCACCCAGAATGCATCATTCACCAATCAGAAAGGTCATCTATCTTACAACGCATCATAAAATTAATTATAATAAAAATGAAGACTAAATAAATATGACTAATGTAAAACATACTTTAATCCTTTAGATGTGATTTTTATGCTTTTTATTTATGCAGTTCCTGTGCGGTTTTATGCTATTTTATTTTGCAATTAATAACTATAATGTACGGTATATTACTATTAGTAACCTATCTATACTTGGATCATAAAAAATTTATAATAGAGATAAATAAATAACTAAAATGGAATAAATATAAAAAAAAATCCTCATTTTCTAAATGTATGTTTTTTATGTGATTTTATTACAGTTTTATTATAATTTTTTCATTTTTTTAGACTTGTATCTTTTACCATACAATCAATTATTATAGAATTCGGATTTTGAATTTCAATATTTATACCCCCCATTATGAACAATCCGGTTGATTATGCACTTCTTTTCCATGTTTTCTTTATTCTTGTTTTTGCATTTTTTCCTTATTCCAGGTGGCTTGTTAGGACTGAGCAGAGTCCCGAACCCGAACCCCATTGAAGTCAATGGGGACCCGAACTTTTGGGCACTAAAAAGGCTGTAAAACAGCCCAGGAAAGAGCTAGAGGGCTGCAAAAGGCAGCAACATGTAGGTAAATCCCCTGCAAACAAATGTGGATAGGGAAATGAATTAAAATAAAAATTAAAAAAATAAAAATTAACCAATATCAATTGGACAGAGGTCCCATAGCAGAGAATCTGGCTTCACGTCAGCAGAGAATCAGTCTCTTCATGCCATAGCAAAGAATCTGGCTTCATGTCAGCAGAGAATCAGTCTCTTCATGCCATAGCAGAGAATCTGGCTTCATGTCAGCGCAGAATCTGTCTTCATGTCATAGCAGAGAATCAGGCTTCACGTCACTCACCACTGGAACAGGCCACTGTCACACATTTAGGCCCCGGCACCCAGGCAGAGGAGAGAGGTCCCGTAACAGAGAATCTGGCCTTATGTCAGTGCAGAATCAGTCTTCATGTCATAGCAGAGAATCAGGCTTCACGTCACCCACCACTGGAACAGGCCACTGTCACATATTTAGGCCCAGGCACCCAGGCAGAGGAGAGAGGTCCCGTAACAGAGAATCTGGCCTTATGTCAGCGCAGAATCAGTCTTCATGTCATAGCAGAGAATCAGGCTTCATGTCACCCACCACTGGAACAGGCCACTGTCACATATTTAGGCCCAGGCACCCAGGCAGAGGAGAGAGGTCCCGTAACAGAGAATCTGGCCTTATGTCAGCACAGAATCAGTCTTCATGTCATAGCAGAGAATCAGGCTTCACGTCACTCACCACTGGAACAGGCCACTGTCACACATTTAGGCCCCGGCACCCAGGCAGAGGAGAGAGGTCCCGTAACAGAGAATCTGGCCTTATGTCAGTGCAGAATCAGTCTTCATGTCATAGCAGAGAATCAGGCTTCACGTCACCCACCACTGGAACAGGCCACTGTCACACATTTAGGCCCCGGCACCCAGGCAGAGGAGAGAGGTCCCGTAACAGAGAATCTGGCCTTATGTCAGCGCAGAATCAGTCTTCATGTCATAGCAGAGAATCAGGCTTCACGTCACCCACCACTGGAACAGGCCACTGTCACATATTTAGGCCCAGGCACCCAGGCAGAGGAGAGAGGTCCCGTAACAGAGAATCTGGCCTTATGTCAGCACAGAATCTGTCTTCATGTCATAGCAGAGAATCAGGCTTCACGTCACCCACCACTGGAACAGGCCACTGTCACATATTTAGGCCCCGGCACCCAGACAGAGGAGAGAGGTCCCGTAACAGAGAATCTGGCCTTATGTCAGCACAGAATCTGTCTTCATTTCATAGCAGAGAATCAGGCTTCACGTCACCCACCACTGGAACAGGCCACTGTCACACATTTAGGCCCCGGCACCCAGGCAGAGGAGAGAGGTCCCGTAACAGAGAATCTGGCCTTATGTCAGCACAGAATCTGTCTTCATGTCATAGCAGAGAATCAGGCTTCACGTCACCCACCACTGGAACAGGCCACTGTCACATATTTAGGCCCCGGCACCCAGACAGAGGAGAGAGGTCCCGTAACAGAGAATCTGGCCTTATGTCAGCACAGAATCAGTCTTCATGTCATAGCAGAGAATCAGGCTTCACGTCACCCACCACTGGAACAGGCCACTGTCACACATTTAGGCCCAGGCACCCAGACAGAGGAGAGGTTCATTCAACTTTGGGTTGCCCCGCAATATAATGGTAAAATGAAAATAAAAATAGGATTGAATGAGGAAGTGCCCTGGAGTAGAATAATATATTGTTAAAGGGAGGTAGTTAATATCTAATCTGCACAAGGGATGGACAGGTCCTGTGGGATCCATGCCTGGTTCATTTTTATGAATGTCAGCTTGTCCACATTGGCTGTAGACAGGCGGCTGCGTTTGTCTGGAATGACGCCCCCTGCCGTGCTGAATACACGTTCAGACAAAACGCTGGCCGCCGGGCAGGCCAGCACCTCCAAGGCATAAAAGGCTAGCTCTGGCCACGTGGACAATTTGGAGACCCAGAAGTTGAATGGGGCCGAACCATCAGTCAGTACGTGGAGGGGTGTGCACAGGTACTGTTCCACCATGTTAGTGAAATGTTGCCTCCTGCTAACACGTTCCGTATCAGGTGGTGGTGCAGTTAGCTGTGGCGTGGTGACAAAACTTTTCCACATCTCTGCCATGCTAACCCTGCCCTCAGAGGAGCTGGCCGTGACACAGCTGCGTTGGCGACCTCTTGCTTCTCCTCTGCCTTCGCCTTGGGCTTCCACTGGTTCCCCTGTGACATTTGGGAATGCTCTCAGTAGCGCGTCTACCAACGTGCGCTTGTACTCGCGCATCTTCCTATCACGCTCCAGTGTAGGAAGTAAGGTGGGCACATTGTCTTTGTACCGGGGATCCAGCAGGGTGGCAACCCAGTAGTCCGCACACGTTAAAATGTGGGAAACTCTGCTGTCGTTGCGCAGGCACTGCAGCATGTAGTCGCTCATGTGTGCCAGGCTGCCCAGAGGTAAGGACAAGCTGTCCTCTGTGGGAGGCGTATCGTCATCGTCCTGTGTTTCCCCCCAGCCACGCACCAGTGATGGGCCCGAGCTGCTTTGGGTGCCACCCCGCTGTGAACATGCTTCATCCTCATCCTCCTCCACCTCCTCCTCATCCTGGTCCTCGTCCTCCTCGTCCTCCAGTAGTGGGCCCTGTCTGGCCACATTTGTACCTGGCCTCTGGTGTTGCAAAAAACCTCCCTCTGAGTCACTTCGAAGAGACTGGCCTGAAAGTGCTAAAAATGACCCCTCTTCCTCCTCGGCCACCTCCTCTTCCATCATCGCCCTAAGTGTTTTCTCAAGGAGACATAGAAGTGGTATTGTAACGCTGATAACGGCGTCATCGCCACTGGCCATGTTGGTGGAGTACTCGAAACAGCGCAACAGGGCACACAGGCCTCGCATGGAGGCACAGTCATTGGTGGTGAAGTGGGTCTGATCTGCAGTGCGACTGACCCGTGCGTGCTGCAGCTGAAGCTCCACTATGGCCTGCTGCTGCTCGCACAGTCTGTCCAGCATGTGCAAGATGGAGTTCCACCTGGTGGGCACGTCGCATATGAGGCGGTGAGCGGGAAGGCCAAAGTTACGCTGTAGCGCAGACAGGCGAGCAGCGGCAGGGTGTGAACGCCGGAAGCGCGAACAGACGGCCCGCACTTTATGCAGCAGCTCTGACATGTCGGGGTAGTTGCGAATAAACTTCTGCACCACCAAATTCAGCACATGCGCCAGGCAAGGGATGTGCGTCAAACCGGCTAGTCCCAGAGCTGCAACGAGATTTCGCCCATTATCGCACACCACCAGGCCGGGCTTGAGGCTCACCGGCAGCAACCACTCGTCGGTCTGTTGTTCTATACCCCCCCACAACTCCTGTGCGGTGTGGGGCCTGTCCCCCAAACATATGAGTTTCAGAACGGTCTGCTGACGTTTACCCTGGGCTGTGCTGAGGTTGGTGGTGAAGGTGTGTGGCTGACTGGATGAGCAGGTGGAAGAAGAGGAGGAGGAAGCTGAGTAGGAGGAGGAGGAGACAGGAGGCAAAGAATGTTGCCCTGCGATCCTTGGCGGCGGAAGGACGTGCGCCAAACAGCTCTTCGCCTGGGGCCCAGCCGCCACTACATTTACCCAGTGTGCAGTTAGGGAGATATAGCGTCCCTGGCCATGCTTACTGGTCCACGTATCTGTGGTTAGGTGGACCTTGCCACAGATGGCGTTGCGCAGTGCACACTTGATTTTATCGGACACTTGTTTGTGCAGGGAAGGCACGGCTCTCTTGGAGAAGTAGTGCTGGCTGGAAACAACATACTGTGGGACAGCAAGCGACATGAGCTGTTTGAAGCTGTGTGTGTCCACCAGCCTAAATGACAGCATTTCATAGGCCAGTAGTTTAGAAATGCTGGCATTCAGGGCCAGGGATCGAGGGTGGCTAGGTGGGAATTTACGCTTTCTCTCAAATGTTTGTGAGATGGAGAGCTGAACGCTGCCGTGTGACATGGTTGAGATGCTTGGTGACGCAGGTGGTGGTGTTGTGGTACATCCCATGTTTGCTGGGTGGCAGGTGCCAACGTTCCTCCAGAGGCGGAGGAAGAGGCGGCGGCAGCAGCAGCAGAAGAGGCCGAGGCGTTGGCAGCAGCAGAAGAGGTAGCAGGGGGAGCCAGAGTGACTTCCTTGTTTTTAAGGTGTTTACTCCACTGCAGTTCATGCTTTGCATGCAGGTGCCTGGTCAAGCAGGTTGTGCTAAGGTTCAGAACGTTAATGCCTCGCTTCAGGCTCTGATGGCACAGCGTGCAAACCACTCGGGTCTTGTCGTCAGCACATTGTTTGAAGAAGTGCCATGCCAGGGAACTCCTTGAAGCTGCATTTGGGGTGCTCGGTCCCAGATGGCGGCGGTCAGTAGCAGGCGGAGTCTCTTGGCGGCGGGTGTTCTGATTTTGCCCACTGCTCCCTCTTTTGCTACGCTGTTGGCTCGGTCTCACCACTGCCTCTTCCTCCGAACTGTGAAAGTCAGTGGCACGACCTTCATTCCATGTGGGGTCTAGGACCTCATCGTCCCCTGCATCGTCTTCCACCCAGTCTTGATCCCTGACCTCCTGTTCAGTCTGCACACTGCAGAAAGACGCAGCAGTTGGCACCTGTGTTTCGTCATCATCAGAGACGTGCTGAGGTGGTATTCCCATGTCCTCATCATCAGGAAACATAAGTGGTTGTGCGTTAGTGCATTCTATCTCTTCCACCCCTGGGGAAGGGCTAGGTGGATGCCCTTGGGAAACCCTGGCAGCAGAGTCTTCAAACAGCATAAGAGACTGCTGCATAACTTGAGGCTCAGACAGTTTCCCTGATATGCATGGGGGTGATGTGACAGACCGATGGGCTTGGTTTTCATGCGCCATCTGTGCGCTTTCTGCAGAAGACTGGGTGGGAGATAATGTGAACGTGCTGGATCCACTGTCGGCCACCCAATTGACTAATGCCTGTACCTGCTCAGGCCTTACCATCCTTAGAACGGCATTGGGCCCCACCAAATATGGCTGTAAATTCTGCTGGCTACTGGGACCTGAGGTAGTTGGTTCACTAGGACGTGTGGCTGTGGCAGAACGGCCACGTCCTCTCCCAGCACCAGAGGGTCCATTAACACCACCACGACCATGTCCACGTCCGCGTCCCTTATTAGATGTTTTCCTCATTGTTCCCGTTCACCACAATTTTGAGAATGTCAAATTTGGGAATAGTTTTTCAACCCAGAACAAAAACTGTGCTTTTACGGTCACTACAAATAATTTGACCAGCTAAAACAGTACAGATTTGGTTGAATAGAAATGTGAGGCCTATTTTTTTTGCGCTGTGTGACAGGTATACGTTTAATCACAGAATTAGACTTGTATCTGCACGGTAGCGTGTGTGTTAAGTTTTTCTGAATGACACTATCAGCACCTTGAATCTAAGATATCCTTTTTGGGATAGATTTCAAGTAGGCCTGATATATATAGCATAAACTACTTATTTTGAGAATGGCAAATTTGGGAATAGTTTTTCAACCCAGAGCAAAAACTGTGCTTTTACGGTCACTACAAATAACTTGACCAGCTAAAACAGTACAGATTTGGTTGAATAGAAAGGTGAGGCCTATTTTTTTTTTGCGCTGTGTGACAGGTATACGTTTAATCACAGAATTAGACTTGTATCTTCATGGTAGCATGTGTGTTAAGTTTTTCTGAATGACACTATCAGCACCTTGAATCTAAGATATCCTTTTTGGGATAGATTTCAAGTAGGCCTGATATATATAGCATAAACTACTTATTTTGAGAATTGCAAATTTTGGAATAGTTTTTCAACCCAGAACAAAAACTGTGCTTTTACAGTCACTACAAATAACTTGACCAGCTAAAACAGTACAGATTTGGTTGAATAGAAATGTCAGGTCTATTTTTTAGGCGCTGGGTGACAGGCTCAACTTGCCCCTGATGTAGTATATGGCCAAAAAATAACCACACTATTGATGGTTAAATGCACTTGGGTGACACAGGCTCAGCCTGCACCTGATGTAGTATATGGCCAAAAATTAACCACACTGTTGATGGTTAAATGCACTTGGGTGACACAGGCTCAGCCTGCACCTGATGTAGTATATTGGCAAAAATTAACCACACTGTTGATGGTTAAATGCACTTTGGTGACACAGGCTCAGCCTGCACCTGATGTAGTATATGGCCAAAAAATAACCACACTGTTGATGGTTAAATGCACTTGGGTGACACAGGCTCAGCCTGCACCTGATGTAGTATATGGCCAAAAAATAACCAGACTGTTGATGGTTAAATGCACTTCGGTGACACAGGCTCAGCCTGCAGCTGATGTAGGATATAGCAAAAAATAACCACACTATTGATGGTTAAAAGCACTTGGTGGTAGCTTGTGCTGGCGCACCACAAGCCACAAAATGGCCGCCGATCACCCCAGAAAAAAGTGATATAAAAACGCTCTGGGCAGCCTAAAAAAAGTGAGCAAGTCGATATTAGCACTTCAATGATCCACAGCTGGAGATCGATCACAGAATGAAGTCTTTTGGAGGAGTTAATCTGCCTAATCTCGCCCTAACGTCGCAGCAGCAACCTCTCCCTATGCTTGAATCAGCAGAGTGACGTGCAGCGCTACGTGACCCAAGCTTATATAGAGGCTGGGTCACATGCTGCACTGGCCAATCACAGACATGCCAATAGTAGGCAAGGCTGTGATGGCCTCTTGGGGCAAGTAGTATGACGCTTGTTGATTGGCTGCTTTGCAGCCTTTCAAAAAGCGCCAAGAAAGCGCCGAACACCGAACCCGAACACGGACTTTTACGAAAATGTTCGGGTTCGGGTCCGTGTCACGGACACCCCAAAATTCGGTACGAACCCGAACTATACAGTTCGGGTTCGCTCATCCCTACTTTTGAGCACTAAAATGGCTCTAAAAAAAGTCATAGAAAGGGCTAGAGGGCTGCAAATGGCAGCAAAATGTGGTTAAGAGCATGGCAAGTGCTCTGCAAACAAATGTGGATAGGGAAATGACTTGAAATAGCATAAAATACGTAAAAATAAAAAATAATAATCTTGATCTAGGAGGACGAGGTCCATATGGAGTAGGAGGTTGAGGAGGCGGTGTAGGTGAAAGCCGCGGTGGAGGAGGTAGCCAACACTGTTTTTTTGGTTTTAATTTTTTCTATATTTTTTTGTTTAACCCCTTAGGGACTAAGGGCGTACCGGTACGCCTTGTTTCCCGAGTCCTTAAGGACCCAGGGCGTACCGGTACGTCCTGTGTAGTTTTGATCACTGCCGCACGGCCGGCAGTGATCGGAACAGGGTGCCTGTTGAAATCATTCAGCAGGCATCCTGTGACAATGCCTAGGGGGGTCCTGTGACCTCCCCGCATTGCCGATCGCTAAAAACCACAGGTCAATTCAGACCTGCGGTTTTTAGCGCTTATGCAAGTTTCTGATCCCTGCGGTCTGTGACCGCAGGGATCAGAAACCTCAAAGTGCCCATATTTTTGAAAGTTAACCCCCCCTGCAGCCCTCTGTGTTTTTGTGCCTGTGGGCGCAGCGGGGGGGAGCATTGCGGGAGGTGCGGGAGGCGTGCGGCAGTGTGGCATCTTCCGCCCACCCACCGTTTATTTTCAGGATGGCTGGGCGGTTGAATCAGAGTGTCAGCTCATTGCTGACACTCCGATTCAAACGGCAGACATCTGTGCAGATGTCCGCCGTTTTAACCCCTTCCATGCCGCAGTCCGTAGGGACCACTGTATGGAAGAGGTAAAGAGGGAGGAAGCTCCCTCCGTCTCCCATCGGGAAGCTGCTGTGCTTTTGCAGCCCCCGGACAGGATGGGGTGACAGAGGGGAGCCCTCCCCTTCACCTTCTGCTCAGTTGTGGCAGACGGGGAAGGTTCCCATGGCAACAGGACGCCTTCTTAGGCATCCTGCTGTCCATGGTGCTGAACAGATCTGTGCTAAAGGCAGAGATCTGTTCAGACAAAGTGTGAGTGAAATACAGTGCAGTACACTATATAGTGTACTGTACTGTATTATACAGACATCAGACCCACTGGATCTTCAAGAACCAAGTGGGTCTGGGTAAAAAAAAAATGTTAAAGTGAAAAAAAGTAAAAATAAAAAAAACACATTTATCCCTGATTAAAAATTACAAAAATAAAACACGTTATATATCACCGCGTCCAGAACGACCCGATCTATAAAACGGTCATGTTACATTCCCCGCACAGGGTGAACGCCATAAAAAATAAAAACTATGATGAAATTGAAATTTTTCTCACCTTACTTCCAAAAAAAGGTAATAAAAGTGATCAAAAAAGTTGTATGTACGCCAAAATAGTACCATTCAAACCGGCGTCTCATCCCACAAAAAATTAGCCCCTATATGAGACAATGGCCCAAAAAATAAAAAACTATGGCTCTCAGACTATGGAGACACTAAAACAAATTTTTTTGGTTTAATAAATGATATTATTGTGTAAAACCTTAATAAATAAAAAAAGGTACACATATTAGGTATTGCCGTGTCCGTAAGAACCTGCTCTATAAAAATATCACATGATCTAACCCCTCAGGTGAACAACATAAAAATAAAAAATAAAAATGGTGTAAAAAAAGCCATAATTTTGTCACCTTACATCACAAAAAGTGTAATAGCAAGCGAACAAAAAGGTATATGCACCCCAAAATCATCCTGCAAAAAATTTGACCCTAACTAAGACAATCGCCCAAAAAATAAAAAAAACTATGGCTCTTAGACTATGGAGACACTAAAATGTTTTTTTTTTGTTTCAAAAATGATATTATTGTGTAAAACTTAAATAAATTTAAAAAAAGTAAACATATTAGGTATCCCTGCATCCATAACAACCTGCTCTATAAAAATAGTACATTATCTATTCTGTCAGATGAACGTTGTAAATAATAAAAAATATAAACGGTGCCAAAACAGGTATTTTTTGGCAAATTTTCCATTTTAATCCATTTTTTCCCATAACAAAGCAAGGGTTAACAGCCAAACAAAACTCAATATTTATTGCCCTGATTCTTTAGTTTACAGAAACACCCCATATGTGGTCGTAAACCTCAGTACGGGCACACAGCAGGGCGCAGAAGGAAAGGAAGAATGCCATATGGATTTTGGAAGGCAGTTTTTGTTGGACTTGTTTTTTGACACCATGTCCCATTTGAAGCCCCCCTGATGCACCCCTAGAGTAGAAACTCCAAAAAGTGACCCCATTTAAGAAACTACACCCCTCAAGGTATTCAAAACAGATTTTACAAACTTTGTTAACCCTTTAAGTGTTCCACAAGAGTCAATGGCAAATGGAGATGAAATTTCTGAATTTCTATTTTTTGTTACTTTACTTCACAAAAAGTGTAATATAGAGCAACCAAAAATCATATGTACCCTAAAATAGTACCAAAAAACCCGTAGTTTCCAAAATGGGGTCACGTTTTTGGAGTTTCTACTCTAGGGGTGCATCAGGGGGCTTCAAATAGGACATGGTGTAAATAAACCAGTCCAGCGAAATCTGCCTTCCAAAAACCACACGGCGTTCCTTTCCCTCTACGCCCTGACGTGGGGCCGTAGAGTGGTGTACGACCACATATCATGTGTTTCTGTAAACCGCAGAGTCAGGGCAATAAATATAGAGTTTTGTTTGGCTGTTAACCCTTGCTTTGTTAGTGGAAAAAATGGATTAAAATGGAAAATTTGCCAAAAAATTGAAATTCGGAAATTTCATCTCCATTTGCCATCAACTCTTGGGGAACACCTAAAGGGTTAATAATGTTTGTAAAATCAGTTTTGAATACCTTGAGGGGTGTAGTTTCTAGAATGGGGTCACTTTTGGGTGGTTTCTATTATGTAAGCCTCACAAAGTGACTTCAGACCTGAACTGGTCCCTAAAAATCTAATCTCAGAATGGCCTGGATAATAAAAAGCGTTTTAAAGTTATCACCACATAAAGTGACACTGGTCAGATTTGCAAAAATGGCCTTAAGGTGAAATAGGGCTGAGTCCTTAAGGGGTTAAATTTGGGTACACCCCAAAAAATTGGGAAATATAACCTGTGATAACCCTCTCCAGCCGTGCTAAACAAACGTTCAGACAATACACTGGCTGCAGGGCAGACCAGCACCTCCAAGGCGTAAAGGGCAAGCTCAGGCCATGTGCCCAATTTGGAGACCCAGAAGTTGAAGGGGGCAGACCCATCAATCAGTACGTGTAGGCATGTGCACACATACTGCTCAACCATGTCAACCATCCCCGTGACATCCACGATCCAATTGGATATCTTCTCTATCAACTTTCAATGTTCTTTTCTGCGTCTACCATGGTGGTCACGGGTAGCTGGGAATCAGGGTTCCAGACCGGAGAGGGAGCCTTAGAAAGGGATACCACATCCAAGGGAGGTCAATGGATGAAATTAAATGTGATCGAGCGGAAATGTGGGATAAATTATTGAAGCATAAGCTTCCAAGTAAAGGAGGGGGCGCGCAGCAATTACCCACTCCCGACTCGGGGAGATAGTGACGATAAATAACAATACAGGACTCTTAAAGGGGTATTCCCATCACAATGATCACAGTTTAATATGTTAATAGGGTGCCAATGATCATTTTTGTAAATATATTGTATAAGCAAATTCCCACCCTTCTTGATCAAATTCTTTCTCTCCTACCTCACTGTTGTCCTTTGGTCTCCCATAGTTACGGCCACAGCTGCCTGACGATTCCATGGGCCGCGTCTGCGCAGATGAACCATATCCATTCAGTGGCCGGCCTCTCAATTCATTCATGAACGAGCACGTCTGAAACAGAGCCGCGCATGCTCTGTTTGCAGGGCAGACTTCAGAGACTCTGTAAGGACCTAGGTCACGTGGGTCGGCAGCCGGAGCGCTCTGTTATCACAGGCACCGGCCGAATGTTTACACAGTAGGAAGGTCTGCAGCACTGAGAGGGGAGAGCGTCTGAAAGTGCTGGAGAGGTGGATGTAACTACTGGGGAGGGGTTGAGAATTGTATGTAGTGGGGGGGGATTCTGTGTGGGACTGTATGCTGGGGGGAGGGGGCTGTGTGAGATTATATACTGGGGGGCTGCGGTGTGAGATTATATACTGGGGGGGGGGCTGCTGTGTGAGATTATATACTGGGGGGCTGCTGTGTGAGATTATATACTGGGGGGGAGTGCTGCCGTGTGAGATTATATACTGGAGGGGGCTACCGTGTGAGATTATATACTGGGGGGGCTGCCGTGTGAGGTTATATACTGGGGGGGCTTCTGTGTGAGATTATATACTGGGGGGGCTGCCGTGTGAGATTATATACTGGGGGGGCTGCTGTGTGAGATTATATACTGGGGGGGCTGCTGTGTGAGATTATATACTGGGGGGGCTGCTGTGTGAGATTATATACTGGGGGGGCTGCTGTGTGAGATTATATACTGGGGAGGGCTGCTGTGTGAGATTATATACTGGGGGGGGGCTGCTGTGTGAGATTATATACTGGGGGGCTGCTGTGTGAGATTATATACTGGGGGGGAGTGCTGCCGTGTGAGATTATATACTGGAGGGGGCTACCGTGTGAGATTATATACTGGGGGGGCTGCCGTGTGAGGTTATATACTGGGGGGGCTTCTGTGTGAGATTATATACTGGGGGGGCTGCCGTGTGAGATTATATACTGGGGGGGCTGCTGTGTGAGATTATATACTGGGGGGGCTGCTGTGTGAGATTATATACTGGGGGGGCTGCTGTGTGAGATTATATACTGGGGGGGCTGCTGTGTGAGATTATATACTGGGGAGGGCTGCTGTGTGAGATTATATACTGGGGGGGGGCTGCCTTGTGAGATTATATACTGGGGGGCTGCTGTGTGAGATTATATACTGGGGGGCTGCTGTGTGAGATTATATACTGGAGGGCTGCTGTGTGAGATTATATACTGGGGGGGCTGCTGTGTGAGATTATATACTGGGGGGCTGCTGTGTGAGATTATATACTGGGGGGGGCCTGCTGTGTGAGATTATATACTGGAGGGGTGGATGTGTGGGATTGTATCCTGGGGGGGTGGATGTGTGGGATTGTATGCTGGGGGGGCTGCTGTGTGAATGCACCCTTATCCATACTAAACTAACTACACAGATTGGATACACAGAAATCCAGCATTTTATTAATATGCAAATAAGGGTCCATTCACACGTCCGCAACGTGTTTTACGGATCCGCAAAACACGGACAGTGGCAATGTGTGTTCCGCATTTTGCC
Organism: Bufo bufo; assembly: GCF_905171765.1. Classification (NCBI taxonomy): domain Eukaryota; kingdom Metazoa; phylum Chordata; class Amphibia; order Anura; family Bufonidae; genus Bufo; species Bufo bufo. Next base: position 167,469,944 of record NC_053389.1, on the reverse strand, counting down.
GGCACTAATAGAATATGCCTGTTCTTGTCCGCAATTGCGGACAAGAATAGGACATGTTCTATTTTTTTCGGGAACGGAATTGCGGACCCGGAAGTGCGGACCCATAGAAATGAATGGGTCCGCAATTTTGTTCCGCAAAACGCAGAACGAAATTGCGGACGTGTGAATGGACCATAAGGCCTCATGCACATGACCGTGCCGTTTTTTGCGGTCCGCAAACCGTGGATCCCCAAAAACGGAAGCCGCTCGTGTTGCCTTTCCCAATTTGCGGAACGGAACGGGCACCGGCAATATAAATGCCTATTCTTGTCCGCAAAGCGCGGACAAGAATAGGACATGTTATATATTTTTTAGCGGGGCCGCGGAACGGAGCAACGGATGCGGACAGCACACGAAGTGCTGTCCGCATTTTTTGCGGCCCCATTGAAGTGAATGGGTCTGCATCCGAGCCGCCAAAACGGCAGCTCAGATGTGGACCAAAACAAAGGCCGTGTGCATGAGGCCTAAATCTCAGCATACAATCCCACACACAACTCCCCCCCCTTCAGTATAATTCCACAAGACACCCCCCCCCCCCCCCCCCTCCATACAATACCACACATTTTAGCACCCCAGAAGCAGTTCAGGGAAGACACATGTAGCAGAGCTGTATTTGAAGTGATTCAAACTCAGTGCTGGTAGTAGAGAGGAAGACAGATGTAGCAGAGCTGTATAAGAAGCGGTTCAGGGAGGGGGGCGTAGCCTAGCCGCGGACTGGAATGGTTGTGTGAGGCAGAGCTCTCCCGCTACGCACACTCATAGAGCCTAGAATACCTAATTTTCCGTCTGAAACATGGGAAAAGTGGGTCGATACCAGCAGGGAGAAGGTAGAGGACCCGGGAAACCAGCTACAAATCAAGCGGATGTCGTGGAATTCTTTGAAAAACACCACAAGCAGCCTAACATATCTCCCTCCAAGATGGCGCTGGAACGCAGCTCCCAGCCGGAGAGGGAAGAGGAGAGAAGCTCGGGCAGCGATGAAGACCCAAATCAGGACGAGACTCTCACGGCAGTGCTGAAGAAAACCTTGCTACAAGCGCTCAGGCCGGTAAGAGAGGATCTCGCCGACATTAAGGCGGACCTCCAAGCTATTAGCTCCCGAACCGAGGCCTTGGAAAACACATGCCTCACTCTCACCTCACATGCAGAGGCCCTAGCATCTCGATCGGAGCAGCTGGAATCGCATGTTAACATTGCCCTCATCTTGACTGAAGATCAAGAAAACAGAAGCCGAAGGAGGAACATTAGATTCAAGGGGATCCCGGAAACCTGGGCTAATGAGGCTTCCCCCAAAGTTGCACAGGAAATATTTGTGAATTAAATACTAGGCCCAGACCGAGCTGCCACGGTCGTAATCGAACGTATACACAGAGCTCTCCACCCCAAGCCGAAACCTGATGAGGCGCCTAGAGATGTGATCTGCGGCCTATTGTCATATGTGGACAGTGCCTTGATACTAAAATCAGCGAGAGAACAAGCCCCTATACACTATGGAGACGCTGAAATTGCACTATACCAAGATATAGCACCATCAACGCTGAGGAAGCGAAGGATGCTGAAGCCTTTGTTAGACCAACTGAGGGCAAACGGATTACAGTACACATGGCTATTTCCTTTTGGGATATCTGTGCTGAAGGGCAATAAACGCATAATAATAAAGACCCCCTCGGACCTTGAAGAAGCATGGTCGAAGTTAGAGATTGATCTGATGGACATACCCTCCTGGTTACCTGCGGTGGATGTGACTTGCTTACCTCACTTGCCTAGCCAGGAGGAATGGCTTACCGTGACCCGCCCGAAACCCCAGAGGCCCAGATCATCTAGAGGAGGATCGGCTGCCCCACACCGCTGAAAGAACTATGCGAATCTCTGACTCCCATACCGGAGATGGGAAACCCCATCTCGCGTCGGCACCTAGTTGATAAGGAAGTTTTGACCTTCTGTCAGAGAGCAGATTCCTGGACATAACCAAGAGGACATGAATGTCACCTAACCACACGCCTGGGACACGTACAGTATTACAGATAATATATATTGCCACAACCTTCCCCCCCCCCCCCCGCACCTACACCCGCACTCTTCTCCTTCATCCTCTCCCCCCTTCCCCCCTCCTCACCCTACTTGGCTACCCTTCAAAAACATATAAACTGTGTCCTGGCCTATCTGCGCCACTCCTGACAGGATCCTGCCTGATATGTTTGAAACGGTTTTAAACTGTTATGACTAATTAGCCTCTCTGTTTGAGGGTAAGAGGGAGAGGGTACACTTGCCCAGCCGATCCTAGTCGACCATTTTTTTCACCGTACTTTACAAGATCATATCCTTGGTCTGGATGGCTGGACAATGGTACCTCTTCAACAGTCTCATTAGTGGACCGCTGATTGAGAGATTGCATTTTGTTTACTCACACAGACGTTAGTTTCCTTTGTTTGCTCAGAGCTATATGGGTGTGTGCACAGGTCAAGGCACATTACTCAAAACTGACTGACCCCCAACCTTATACAATTGTATACTAGTCTTGTTTCCCCCCTACCTGGCCTTTTTAGGCTAGAACACTTCACATTGTACCTTTAAGAACTACTGGTTCTTTATCTTTCTATATAGTTTCCTAAGACTTTCCTACTCAAACTTATACCACCCTTTCACTTTTCCCTCTAATACTCTTCTCTCCATACACCCCCCCCCCCACCCTGGCTTTACTGCAGTCTCACATCTTGTAGAGGATACTAATTGTACGTTCAGCAAAACCATAAAATCAGATAGATTTAACATACTACCGCCACTTGTGGTGGACTACTCCGCACATTTAATCCTTTCATTGATCCCAAACTTGCTGCACCCGGCCCTTTCACTGGAACCGGGACCTGGCTAGCTATGGGAGACTTGGGTATAGTGACTTTTAATGTGAGAGGTTTGAATACCCTAAATAAATGGTATCACATCCTTGATGTGGTGAGGAAACTGAAAGCCTCTATAGTCTTCCTACAAGAGACACATTTCAAGCAAACCAAAATCCCTAAATTACCTACTAAACTTTTCAGCAGTTGGTACCACTCGTGTTACCCCACATCAGCCTCCAAAGGGGTATCTATTGCTATACATAGGTCCATTCCGCTGAAGGTGACTAAGCAATATTCAGATGCTGAAGGTCGGTTACTATTTCTAAGGGCACAAATATACACAACGAAAATAACTCTAGCCAATATATATGCGCCCAATCAGGACCAAGTGCCATGGCTCCTGAAAGCATTAGACACTCTACAGCTCTTTGCGGAGGGCCCAGTTATACTAGGGGGAGATTTGAATATACACCTTGACCCCTTACTAGACTCCTCTACAGCTAAATCTTCTACATATAACTTGGCCCTTGCCAAACTACGCTCTAAACTTTCAGAGTTTTCTCTTATAGATGTGTGGCGCACCTGGAACCCCTCTGCCCGTGACTACTCCTTTTTTTCGCAAGTCCACAACTCACACCAGAGACTCGACTACCTACTGGTCCACAAGTACTTTCTGGCGAGCATTAAACCACAGGTATCTCTGTCATATCCATCTCAGATCATGCACCAGTTCACCTGTCCCTTAGGCTCTCAGGACTTCCCCAGAAAGCGTTCCGCTGGAGACTCAATAAATGCATACTAGAAAATACTACAGCCTTTTAAGACATTAAATGCCAGTTAAACCATTACTTCATTCATAATGTAGACTCGGGACCCTCCACACCAGTGATCTGGGAAGCCCATAAGGCCTTTATTAGAGGTATATTTATCTCATGGGGCTCCAAACTTAAAAAAGATAGACAACGAGAAGTGGACGCATTATTTGAACAGAAAGACAAACTAGAAAAGGAACATAAACGCATCGGGTCAATGAGCACGCATTCTAACCTTAAAACCCTGAGAGAAAAACTCATATCTGCCCTCCAAAATAAATCAGCTAAGGCATATCTCCATCACAGATGCAAGCTGTATGCTCATGGAAACAAAGGAGGGAAACTTATGTCCTCCCTTCTAAAGAAGGAACGAGCGAAACAGCATATACATGAGATTACTGATCACAAAGGGAGGAAGATAGCCACGGTTTTCCGTCAATATTACTCAGCCCTGTATAATATTGAAAAGGAGCTCCCTGCATGTAATGCATCTGTCAAACAAGAAGTTATAGATGACTTTGTGAGAGAACTGAACATGCCAGAACTAGAGCAGGCCATGGCCAATTCCCTTTTAGCACCAGTGACTGAAAAGGAAGTACGGTCGATCATCTCATCCTTTCCCCCGGGCAAGAGTCCTGGCCCAGATGGCCTACCTTTACTTTATTATAAAAAGTTCAGCGATATCTTGACACCCCAACTCACTAAATTATGTGCCTCCCTATTGGAAGGGAAACCTCTACCCAAACAATCGCAAGAGGCGCATATCACGCTTATCGACAAGGAGGGGAAAAAGCCTATGGAATGCGGAAGCTACAGACCTATTTCGCTTCTTAACTTAGATATTAAAATATGGGCGAAGCTCTACATCATGCTCACTCCACACACACTCCAATGGTCGTTCTCGGCGTAGATGCCGAGAAGGCATTTGATAGGGTGATCTGGGCATTTCTGAAATCTACCCTACACAAGTTTGGTTTCCCAGACCCTTTCCTGAAAGCGATATTCACGCTGTATTACCAACCATCAGCTTCCATAATAGTCAATGAGCACCTGTCCCCTCCTTTCTTGATCACAAATGGAACACGAAAGGGATGCCCATTGTCCCCTTCGTTATTCATCCTGGCGATGGAGGCCCTGTTACAGTGTGTCAGACAACACCCCCTCATCAGTGGTCTTCCCTCACCTAAAGGAGACCTAAAGATGTTAGCTTTCGCTGACGACCTCCTGTTCCTACTAACTGATCCACTGACAGGGCTGCCCTCGCTAGTAGAGACTTTTACCAGGTTCAGTGAAACCTCAAACTTCAAAATCAATATATCTAAATCGGAGATCTTGAACATCTCACTCAATAAGCGACTCACCCAACAACTCAAAACTGTATCCCCTTTCGCCTGGGCCACTTCCACGATCAAATATCTAGGTGTACACATTCCACCCAAATTGTCCAAAATATATAATACCAACTTCAGCCCTTTGTTAAAGGACATCCAGTCCATCTTGACAGAATATGACATACCCTTAATTTCGTGGATAGGAAGGAAAAATGTTATACAAACTTATGTGATCCCCAAGATAACATATAAACTACAGATGCTCCCGATCGCTCTACCCCAGTCCTTTTTTAAGGCCCTGAGGACCCTCTTCTCGAGGTATCTCTGGAAGCAAAAAAGACCTCGTCTGGCCCACTCATTACTAACTAAACCTAAAAACAAAGGTGGATTAGGCTTGCCTGATGTTTAGACCATATATAAAGCGATACAACTAAGACAATGGTTGAACTTCACTGCTGTTCCCGATTGCAGGCCCAGGAGGGATGTTGCGACTGACATCTTAGAAGAGGACTTCCTTAAAAACGTATGGATCCCCCCCAAGTCCAATAGTAAGATTGCTAAATCTGACACTAGCCTACTAACTAGAGGTGCCTCACACACTTGGGGGACTCTTGCCCCGCATCTTGCTCCAGCATCCTCCCCCCTAATGCCTGCAAGCTTGATACCTGTGGTTGTAGGAAGGGACACACCATCCTTTAGACCAATGTGGGACCATCTAGATCATCTTTCGGTAAGGGAGTTCCTCGCGGGTGGAGAAGTTCCAGATCCAACGAGATTGAGGGAGCTCATGCCGAGATTTACACTTACTTTTCTCCACTTAGCTCATTTTAATAGCTGCTGTAGAGATTTTCTGAGGAGTCACTATCCATTCAGAGAATTGACAACTTTTGAGACCTCAATAGCAACCCCTGAAGGTCTAAGAAAGAGACTATCGGAATTGATGTGCATCTGTAGGGGGATCCTTGATACTGGCACACCTGGGTATATTGCCTCTTGGGAAAAAAAACTGAATATCACCCTGACCAACGTAGAAAAAACTAACATACTCCAAAACTCCCACGGTTATTCCAGTGTGTTAGGATTCAGGAGTCCCACTACAAAATTGTTTCTAGGTGGTATAGGACACCTGAGTTTCTTTATACTCAAGGTCTCACTCCCACTAATTTGTGCTGTGGATGCAAAACTCTGACTGGATCGCTCACCTACATTTGGTGGTCTTGTCCACTAATTATACCATTCTGGGAGGGTGTGGAACAAGTGATCAGTGATCTAAGGGGAAAACAGCTACCTTTAACCCCCTCTATGGTTCTCCTAGAACGTGCTACGGAAGACTATAGACCTTCATCCTCAAATTTGACAACACACCTCCTAACAGCAGCCAGGTCCCTGGTGCCCTTGAGGTGGCTGGACACCTCGCCCCCTACGGTGGAGCAGTGGAAGGAGAAAATAGCCCAAATCTGCAGATTTGAGGAAATGTGTAGTACAGTCGTGGCCAAAAATTTTGAGAATGACACAAATATTAGTTTTCACAAAGTTTGCTGCTAAACTGTTTTTAGATCTTTGTTTCAGTTGTTTCTGTGATGTAGTGAAATATAATTACATGCACTTCATACGTTTCAAAGGCTTTTATCGACAATTACATGACATTTATGCAAAGAGTCAGTATTTGCAGTGTTGGCCCTTCTTTTTCAGGACCTCTGCAATTCGACTGGGCATGCTCTCAATCAGGGGCGTAACTAGAAGTGACTGGGCCCCACAGCAAATATTTGTAAGTGCCCCCCCAGCGCGCTTCGCACCTCCCTCCTCCTGTGTAAACCCCACTCCTTTGGCACAGTGTAGTGGTATACTGTATATTGTGGGGCACAGTGTAGCGGTATACTGTACATTGTGTGGCACAGTGTAGGCTATATGTGTATAACATAAACATATTTCATATGAAAACTTACAGTTACTTGACTTGGCCCTTGGGGATCTCGGACGCCACTTCCACACTTTGATCGGGGGCTCGGTGGAGCTGATGTTGTGCTTTATCCTAATGAGAAAGATTTCATAATAAGGATTTGGAGAAGGGGCAGAGAGATAGCAGAGCAGGGAGAGGCTGGTGCTGCTACTAGGGGCTCATACCATGGGGGAGTAATAAAGCCCACCATAATGCCCCCCCAGTAGAAATAATTCTCCTTATAATGTGACAGTGCAAAAATACCCCCTTGTAATGCCCTCAGTTGAGCTAATGTCCCCATAGTGCCCCCATAATGTCCCAGTATAAAATACCCCTATATAGTGCCCCCAGTAAATTCCCCCATAGTGCTCCTCTCCCCCCTTCCTGCTAGTGCCCCCCATAATGTACCAGTATAAAATGCCCCATATATAGTGCCCCAGTAGATGCCCCTCAGTGTCCGGCCTCTGATAGGCTGCCGGCCTAGTGTCCCCCATAATGCCCCCCAATAATGTGCCAGTAAGTGTCCCCATAGATGCCCCCCATCATGTGCCAGTATCAAGTGCCTCTCTCCTCCCCCCCACATGTCCCAGTATCATAGTGCCATCTCCCATCCCCCCAATGTGCCAGTATCAAGTGCTTCTCTCCTTCCCACCCCCCATGTGCCAGTATCATAGTGCCAAACCCCCCCATGTGCCAGTATCAAGTGCCTCTCTCTTCCCCCCCCATGTCCCAGTATCATAGTGCCATCTCCCTCCCCAAAAAAGTGGCAGTATCAAGTGCCTCTCCCCCCCACGTGCCAGTATTAAGTGCCTCTCTCTCCTCCCCCATGTCCCAGTATCATAGTGCCATCTCCCCCCCCCAAAAAAAGTGCCAGTATCAAGTGCCTCTCTCCTTCATGTGCCAGTATCAGTATCATAGTGCCAAACCCACCCATGTGCCAGTATCAAGTGCCAAACCCCCCATCCCACGTGCCAGTATCAAGTGCCTCTCTCCCCCCCCATGTCCCAGTATCATAGTGCCATCTCCCCCCCCAAAAAAAAGGTGCCAGTATCAAGTGCCTCTCCCCCCCATGTGCCAGTATCAGGTGCCAGTATCAGGTGCCAGCCAACCCCTCCCCCCCATGTGCCAGTATCAGGTGCCTCTCTCCCCCCCATGTGCCAGTATCAGGCACCAACCTGATAGCTGTCATATCTCTATATGTGTCACGACTGTGACTGATCCAGACAGGTCTGGGAGGAGAAGGTCGCAGCGACTTGCTACTCGCAATAGCTTGTGAGTTTGCTCCGTGGTTCAGGGTATGTCATCTGGGTTTTGCCTTGTGAACCTTTTTGTCCTGACTGGGAGTTTGTAGGCATCCTTCTCAGGTGAGTCCTGTCTGCCACTCCCAGCTACTATATTAGTTTCACTTTCACTTGCAGTCATTGCCAGATATAGTCCTTACTTCCAGTTCTATTCTGACCTTTGAAGGAGATCGTTTGATGGTGTTGCTGTGGAGCTCTTGTCCGGCGTGGACTGTCGTGATTGGGATCGCCTTCTCTGCTCGTGACTGGATAAGTCTATCTCTAATATAGTTTGTTTGTTGCTGTCTTCCCCTGCTGTTCTCCTAGACTTGAGTGATGGTGACTAGTGCTCCCATCGGCCTTTCCCCACTCTAGGCTTTAGGGTGACTGAGGGTTTAGGCATCCTGCTCGCCGCACGGGTTCACACCCCGTCTAGGGTTCCAGGGCAGACAGGTGCCAGCTTAGGGTTAGTCAGGGGTGGCCATACTATTCCCATCCGTAGATAAGGGTCCCCCTTCCCCTCCGTCTGGTGCGACACGACTGCTGCTGGGGTAGCGGTCGTGACAGTATATCTGGCCTTTTAAAAAAAAAAAAGTGACATTTCTTTTTTTTTTTTTTTTTTGCTTGCTGTTTTGATTTTTCTGTTCCACTATGGATCCGGTTACGGTTTTGGCGAAACAATTTCAGGATTAAAAGCAACAGTGCTGCAGCAGCAGCATCCATCCTTGGGTTCCACCGTTGCTACGGGAATCCAAGGTACTCCTGAGCCAAAAGTGGCTTTACCTGATAGGTTCTCAGGAGGGAGAGACCAATTTGTAACCTTCAGAGAAGCTTGCAAATTGTTCTTCAGGTTACGCCCTAGATCCTCCGGCGGTGAGGAACAACGGCTGGGTATTGTAATTTCTCTCCTGCAAGGAGATCCGCAGGCTTGGGCTTTCTCCCTACCATCTGACTCTCTGGCCTTACGATCAGTGGAGGAGTTTTTTGAAGCCCTGGGTCTCGTATATGATGACCCGGACAGGGTCTCAGCTACGTAGACTTCGGCAAGAGAACCGGTCTGCTGAACTATATTGTTCCGAATTCCGTAGGTGGGCTACTGATACGTTATGGAACGACTCGGCCCTTAGGAGTCAGTTCTGCCAGGGGTTGTCTGAAAAATTAAAAGACGCGCTGGCGGTATACGAGGTCCCTGGGTCTCTGGAGGCTGCTATGTCTCTGTCCATAAGAATCGACAGACGACTCAGGGAGAGACTATTAAATTTTACGGAGGCCTCTATAGGGCAGGGATCGGTTTGTTATTATCCAGTCGAACCAATGCAAATAGGGGGCGCCACTAGATGGGTGAATCCTCCTAAGTTCCGCTGTAGGTCAGAGGTTTGTTTTCGTTGTGGGGGGAGGGGTCATTTTGTAAAGGTTTGTCCCTCAGAACCCAAGAGACCACAAACAAAGGAGCCGCCGGGAAAACTAGAGTCCCCAGATTGTGCGGAGGACAACAGTCTGGGCGTATTCGTTTCCTCCATACGCATGTTTCAGTTTTTGTTGTCCGCTACCGTTGAGGCGGGCAATAAAACTGAGATCTGTACCGTCTTTTTGGACAGTGGGGCGGGGGTCAACTTGGTGGATTCACGGTTTGCTCAGGCTCTGGGTTTTACTCCAGAACCGATTCGCAGAACTATTCCTGTTTTTGCCATCGACTCCTCCCCTCTTACTCAGAAAGAGTTAACTCAGATCATTCATAATATCCATCTGCAGGTAGGGGATCTCCATAAAGAGCATATCTCGTGTTATGTCCTGGACGGTCTTCCGGCTCCTATGGTATTGGGGCTTCCCTGGCTGGTGACTCACAATCCAGTGGTGGATTGGCAGGCCGGGGAGATTGTGGAGTGGAGTGAACATTGTAAGGACAACTGCTTGAGTAGTAGGTGCTCTACACTCTCTGTAACATCTTTACCTGCCTTTCTGTCAGATTTTATGAATGTGTTCTCTGAGAAGGGTTGTCAGGGGTTACCACCTCATCGTCCATATGATTGCCCGATTAATCTACTACCTGGGGCCAAACTACCTAAAACCCGGTTATACAATCTTTCCGGCCCGGAGAGGAAGGCTATGAAAGATTATATTTCGGAGAGTTTGGCTAAGGGACACATCAGACCCTCTTCTTCACCTGTGGCTGCAGGGTTCTTTTTCGTTAAAAAGAAAGATGGGGGCCTACGTCCTTGCCTGGATTTCCGGGAATTAAACCGGATAACTATCCGAGATCCCTATCCTCTTCCTCTCATTCCCGACCTCTTTAATCAGGTTGCTGGTGCTAAATGGTTCTCCAAAATGGATCTCAGAGGAGCCTATAACCTGGTTCGCATCAAAGATGGGGATGAGTGGAAGACGGCTTTTAATACTCCGGAAGGGCATTATGAAAATCTGGTCATGCCATTTGGTCTTACTAATGCGCCTGCGGTATTCCAACATTTTGTCAACGATATTTTTAGTCACCTTATCGGGAGATTTGTTGTGATATATCTTGATGACTTCCTGGTCTATTCCCCGGATCTGGATACACATAAGATCCATGTGAGACAAGTGCTGCAGATATTAAGGGCCAACAAATTGTTTGCTAAGTTAGAAAAATGTGTGTTCGCCGTAAAAGAACTGCCATTTCTGGGGTATGTGTTGTCAGATTCAGGTTTCCGCATGGATCCAGAGAAAGTCCGGGCGATTATAGACTGGGATCTGCCTGAGAACCTGAAGGCATTGCAACGCTTCCTGGGGTTTGCCAATTTTTATAGAAAGTTTATAAAAAACTATTCCTTGGTGGTCAAACCACTGACGGACATGACCCGAAAGGGATCCGATTTTTCCAAATGGTCACATGCAGCCAAAACTGCCTTTGCATCTCTGAAGGAGAGATTCACCTCGGCCCCTATTCTCGTACAGCCAGATGTCTTGCTTCCTTTTATTGTAGAGGTTGACGCATCAGAGGTGGGGGTGGGAGCGGTACTATCTCAGGGCCCGTCCCCTGGTGAATGGCGTCCGTGTGCTTTCTTTTCGAAGAAATTGTCTACTGCAGAAAGGAACTATGATATTGGCAACAGGGAACTTTTGGCTATTAAGTTGGCTTTTGAGGAGTGGCGTCATTTTTTGGAGGGGGCGGTTCATCCCGTCACGGTGATTACTGATCACAAAAACTTATTATATCTGGAGTCTGATAAACGTCTCACCCCTAGACAGGCTCGGTGGTCGTTATTTTTTACTAGGTTTAATTTTGTAATAACCTATCGCCCGGGGGCAAAAAATACTAAGGCGGATGCATTGTCTCGAAGTTTTCCTGGAGGGGGTGATGTTGAGGTACCAGAGCCCATTTTGCAAAAGGGGGTGGTGGTCTCTGCATTACACTCAGGTTTGGAGGGGAGGGTGTTGGAAGCTCAGGGGGACGCCCCGGCCTCCTGCCCCTCGGGTAAACTGTTTGTGCCAGAAAATTTACGACTGGAGATACTAAAAGAACACCATAACTCCACACTGGCAGGACACCCAGGTAGTAGGGCAACCTCTGAGTTAGTGTCTCGTCGGTTCTGGTGGCCTAAATGGCGCCAGGAGGTGTTGAATTTTGTGTCTGCATGTGCTACTTGTGCTCGTTCTAAGGTAGATCATACTCGTCCGGCAGGGCGTCTTTTACCTCTGGCCATCCCCAACAGGCCTTGGACGCACCTGTCAATGGATTTCATTACGGATCTACCATTATCAGCGGGGAAGACTGTTATTCTTGTAGTCGTTGACAGATTCAGTAAAATGGTGCACTTTATTGCTCTTGCCGCTTTGCCTAATGCTAACACACTGGCTCAGGTTTTTATTGACCACATCGTGAAGCTTCACGGGGTCCCTTCCGATATTGTTTCGGATCGTGGTACCCAATTCGTTTCTAAATTTTGGAAAGCTTTTTGTTCTCGTTTAGGGGTTCATCTGTCGTTTTCTTCATCTTTCCATCCACAGTCCAACGGTCAGACTGAACGTACCAATCAAAACCTAGAGACATATTTGAGATGCTTTGTTTCCGAAAATCAGGAGGAATGGTCATCTTATTTACCGTTAGCCGAGTTTGCCATTAATAATCGTCGTCAAGAATCCACCGATAAGTCACCATTTTTTGGTGCGTATGGTTTCCATCCTCAGTTTTGTACGTTTAGTGAGGGGGGGCCGTCTGGGATTCCCGAGGAGGAACGATTTGCGTCTTCACTTTCTTTAGTGTGGCAGAGTGTGCAAGAAAGTTTGAAGAGAATTGGTGGTAGATACAAACGTGCGGCTGATAGGAAGCGCTCTGAAGGTCCGGACCTTGGGGTGAATGACTTGGTGTGGTTGTCTACCAGAAATATCAAGTTGAAGGTTCCCTCGTGGAAATTAGGTCCGAGATTTATTGGTCCTTATAGGGTAATTAAGATCATTAACCCGGTGGCTTTTCGTCTGGAGCTACCTCAGACTCTAAGGATCCATAATGTCTTCCACAGATCTCTGCTTAAAAGATATGTAGAACCTCCTGAACCATTGCCACTACCGCCTCCACCGGTGGTTGTTGATGGCAGTCTTGAGTTTCAGGTAGAAAAGATTGTTAATTCACGATATGTTCGCCGCTCTCTTCAGTACCTGGTGCACTGGAAAGGTTATGGTTCCGAAGAGAGAATGTGGGTTCCAGCATCAGAGATAAAAGCGGACAGACTCATTCGGGCTTTTCATAGCTCCCATCCGGAGAGGCCTGGTCTTGAGGGTCCAGGGGCCCCTCGTAGAAAGGGGGGTACTGTCACGACTGTGACTGATCCAGACAGGTCTGGGAGGAGAAGGTCACAGCGACTTGCTACTCGCAATAGCTTGTGAGTTTGCTCCGTGGTTCAGGGTATGTCATCTGGGTTTTGCCTTGTGAACCTTTTTGTCCTGACTGGGAGTTTGTAGGCATCCTTCTCAGGTGAGTCCTGTCTGCCACTCCCAGCTACTATATTAGTTTCACTTTCACTTGCAGTCATTGCCAGATATAGTCCTTACTTCCAGTTCTATTCTGACCTTTGAAGGAGATCGTTTGATGGTGTTGCTGTGGAGCTCTTGTCCGGCGTGGACTGTCGTGATTGGGATCGCCTTCTCTGCTCGTGACTGGATAAGTCTATCTCTAATATAGTTTGTTTGTTGCTGTCTTCCCCTGCTGTTCTCCTAGACTTGAGTGATGGTGACTAGTGCTCCCATCGGCCTTTCCCCACTCTAGGCTTTAGGGTGACTGAGGGTTTAGGCATCCTGCTCGCCGCACGGGTTCACACCCCATCTAGGGTTCCAGGGCAGACAGGTGCCAGCTTAGGGTTAGTCAGGGGTGGCCATACTATTCCCATCCGTAGATAAGGGTCCCCCTTCCCCTCCGTCTGGTGCGACACGACTGCTGCTGGGGTAGCGGTCGTGACAATATGACAGCTGTCCCAGCACACTCAGCTCTGCTATATCTCTATATATGATAGATGCCCAGCACACCCAGCTCTGCTACATCTAATATACATTACAGCTGCACCAGCACACTCAGCTCTACTACATCTATATATCTCTAAGTATTGCTATACAGTAGATAGATATATAGAGATATAGCAAAGCTGAGTGTGCTGGGGCAGCTGTCATGTGTATAGATGTAGCAGTGCTGGGTGTGTTTGGGCAGCTGTCATGTGTATAGATGTAGCAGTGCTGGGTTTGCTGGGGCAGCTGTCATATATAGAGATATAGTAGAGCTGAGTGTGCTGGTGCAGCTGTCATGTGTATTAGATGTAGCAGAGCTGGGTGTGCTGGGGAAGCTATCATATATAGAGATATAGCCGTGCTGAGTGTGCTGGGACAGCTGTCATATAGAGATATAGCAGTGCTGGGTGTGTTGGGGCAGCTGTCATGTGTATAGATGTACACTTAGCCAGCTATAACCGTAGAAGTCTCATATTTTTTCAATCAGTAGCAATGCAGCCCTTATGGTTGTGTGGGTAAATGCTTTGCCTCTGATACATGGTACATGGAGGTTGTGGGTTCGAATCCCAGACACATCAGGAGACTTCAGGAGACAATAATATTAGATCACATTAGCGAGGGGGCCTGGTCCGCTGCCGCTGCTGCTGTGAAGGGCTTCTCAAACAGCTGGTGTCCCAGGTGTCAGATCCCCACCGATCAGGTTCTGATGACCTATCCTGAGGATATACAGTCAGGTTCATAAATATTGGAACATCATTTGAAATGAAACGAACAAGATGTGCTTTAACTGCAGACTGTCAGTTTTAGGCTGAATGCACACGGCCGTGTTCCGTGGCCGTGAGCGGTCCGTGGTATGCCGACCTGGATTCCTGCTGACAGCAGGAGCACATGGCATCATTGGTTGCTATGACGCCGTGCGCTTCATGCCGCCGCTGCACTACAGTAATACACTCGTATAGATCATACGAGTGTATTACTATAGTGCAGCGGCGGCATGAAGCGCACGGCGTCATAGCAACCAATGACGCAGTGCGCTCCTGCTGTCAGCAGGAATCCAGGCCGGCATACCACGGACCGCTCACGGCCGCGAAACATGGCCGTGTGCATTTGGCCTTAATTTGAGGGTATTTACATCCAAATCAGGTGAACGGTGTAGGAATTACAACAGTTTGCATATGTGCCTCCCACTTGTTAAGGGACCAAAAGTAATGGGACAGAATAATAATCATAAATCAAACTTTCACTTTTTAATACTTGGTTGCAAATCCTTTGCAGTCAATTACAGCCTGAAGTCTGGAACACATAGATATCACCAGACGCTGGGTTTCATCCCTGGTGATGCTCTGCCAGGCCTCTACTGCAACTGTCTTCAGTTCCTGCTTGTTTTGGGGCATTTTCCCTTCAGTTTTGTCTTCAGCAAGTAAAATGCATGCTCAATCGGATTCAAGTCAGGTTATTTACTTGGCCATTGCATAACATTCCACTTCTTTCCTTTAAAAAACTCTTTGGTTGCTTTTGCAGTATGCTTTGGGTCATTGTCCATCTGCACTGTGAAGCACCTTCCAATGAGTTCTGAAGCATTTGGCTGAATATGAGCAGATAATATTGCCCGTAACACTTCAGAATTCATCCTGCTGCTTTTGCCAGCAGTCACATCATCAATAAATACAATAGAACCAGTTCTATTGGCAGCCATACATGCCCACGCCATGACACTACCACCACCATGCTTCACTTATGAGGTGGTATGCTTAGGATCATGAGCAGTTCCTTTCCTTCTCCATACTCTTCTCTTCCCATCACTCTGGTACAAGTTGGTCTCATCTGTCCATAGGATGTTGTTCCAGAACTGTGAAGGCTTTTTTAAAGGGCTTCTGTTACCCCCCATTGTGCAATTTTCATTAGCCAACATTAGCTATTTGCTAATGTCAGCTGAGTGCAATCATACATGTCCTACCTTTGTCTGTGGCTTATTTCTTGTAAAAATCATACTTTTATCATATGCAAATTTCTTCACTACCAACAAGTTGGGCGTGTACTTGCTGGTAGCCGCCGCATCTGCAGCTTCTAGACACGCCCCATCTCCTCTTGATAGACAGGGCCAGCGAGCGCTCTCCTCCTCCCACTGGCCCAGTCTGCTGCTGAATTCCCCCGCTTGCGCCGTAACGTTCCTGGATGTACAACAATAAATGATTAGACAAGGTATCTACAAAAATGAAGACTGTTTGTACTGCCCCTATGTATTGTAAGGGTATTTTTAAGTACTAATTGGTCCTCCCATTTAATTCTGTTTAATACTCTGTGTAATAATTTATAAGTTTCTCTTGTAATGAAGTGGGTTCGAGATAGTACCCATCCCACATTGTGCTGATAAGACCACATTCCTGAGTGATCTCAGAGGCATGCGTGCTGCACAATGAAAAAGGGGCTAACAGTTTTAAAACTCTGTGACACACATTCCCTCAGGAAATCCTAGGTAGGATGTAGTTATGACTTGTCCTATCTCTTGTCTACCCTGGGGTGTTGGTCATGTATTATAACGTGGTAAACAAAAATCTAAATTACAGACATATTAGGCATCGCCGCGTCCGTAACAACCTGCTATATAAAAATAGCACATTATATGTCCCCTCAGGTGAATGCTGTAAAAAATGTAAAATAAAACTATGCAAAAACAGCAATTTTTTTCACCTTGCCTCACAAAAAGTGTAATACCAAGCGATAAAAAAGTACCCCAAAATGGTATCAATGGAAATGTCAACTCATCCCGCAAAAAATGAGCACCCACATAAGACAATCACTTTAAAAAATGGCACCCGTGAACCAATCCATCAAAATCTGCGCTGCAAAAGCCATATGGCACTCTTTACGTTCTGAGTCCTGCCATGTGCCCCCACAGCAGTTTACCACAACATATGGGGTATTGCCATATTCAGGAGAAAATGGGTAACAAATTATGGGGTGCTTTTTCTCCTGATACCTCTTGTGAAAATGAAAAATTTGGGGCTAAAGCAACATTTTCTTGGAAGAAATGAAACTTTTCATTTTCACAGCCAAGTGTTTCCAAATTCTGTAAAACGCTTAGGGGATTAAAGTGCTCAGTACCCCCTTAATATATTCTTTAATGGGGTCATTTTTTTTTTAGGGTTTCCACTGTAGGGGTATGTCAGGGTCTATTCAAATACAAAATGGTGCCTAAAAACCATTCTAGCAAAATCTGCCTCCAAAATCCATATGGCGCTCCTTTCCCTCTCACCACTGCCACATGCCCATAGGGCAGTTTACCACTACATATGGGGTATTACTGTAAGCTGCAGAATCAGAGTAATATATATTGAGGTTTATTTTGCTGTTAACCGTCGCTGTGTTGCAAGAAAAAAATTATTAGCATAAAAAATCTACCAAAAAAGTTACATTTTGAAATTTGACCTCCATTTTCCTTTAATTCTTGTGGAACACCTCAAGGGTTAACAAAGTTTGTAACATCAGTTTTGAATAATTTGAGGGGTGTAGTTTCTAAAATGGGGTCATGTATGGGTGGTTTCCATTACGTAAAACCCTCAAAATCACCTTGTAAATGAATTGATGCTTAAAAAAAATGGTTTTGGAAATTTTGTTGAAAATATGAAAAATGGCTTCTAAACTTCTAAGCCTTCTAACGCCCTAAAAATCGAATATTACATTTACAAAATGATGCCAACCTAAAGCAGACATATTGGGAATGTTGATTGATAACTATTTTATGAGAAATTACTGTTTTAAAAGTAGCAAAATTCTAATTTAGAATATTGAGATTTTTTTCCACATTTTTGGTAAAATTTTGGGTTACCGTACTTTATAAATAAAGATGAACTATATCGACTCAAATTTACCACTGTCATGAAGTACAATGTGTCACGAGAAAACAATCTCAGAATGGCTTGGATAAGTAAAAGCGTTCCAAAGTTATTACCACATAAAGTGACACATGTCAGATTTGCAAAAATCGACCTTAGGGTGAAAAGTGGCTCGATACTGAAGGGGTTAATCACACTTAGTAAATATATTTATTCACAAAGCCTGAGTAAGTGTATTCATTCTCATATCTTTAGAATTCACGTTATGTTACACCCTAAGGGCTCTTTCACACGAGCGGATGCCGTGAGGGTAAACCGCTGCGTGAAAGAGTGCCAAGCCCCGCTCCGGACAACAGAGACACAGAGCATTAACATGATTGATAATGCTCCGTGCCTCCCTGGGACCTTTTTACTACAAAATCACAGTGAGATAAAGTTGGGATTAGTAGAACTACAGATAACAGCACACTGCTAGTCAATTGCACAAAGATATAAGCAAATACTGAATAAAAAAATTAACTGCTTGGTGGCCATACTTGCTGCAAGGGCAGTTAGAAGCTCTTTGTGCATAGAAATTGATCAAAAATATTTCGGGCCCGTCTACCGGACGACAAGGTGGCTTCTAATCAGATGGGGCCTACTCTAACATGCCTCTCCTGGGCTTATATCCTACAATCTGGGCAAAGTTGCACCCAGCTATATCCTACACATGCCTCTCCCAGGCTGTCAGTCTGCCATATGGGCAAAGTAGAATACAGCTGTACAATCTTTCTAATTAAAAGCACATGGTAAATGGGCGGTGGTGCACGGTTCAAACTCACCAACAGGGGGCACCACCCCCCAGTGGCAGTGACAATAGGAAAGAAAAACAAACGAACCAGCACCTCCATAATAAGTAAATTTGAGAACACAGGTGCACGCTACCTTGGCTGAAACACAATGGGATTAGTAGAACTACAGGTAACAGCACTCTGCTAGTCAATTGCACAAAGATATAAGCAAATACTGAATAAAAAATAGCTGCTTGGTGGCCATACTTGCTGCAAGGGCAGTTAGAAGCTCTTTGCGCATATAATTGATCAAAAATATGTCGGGCCCATCTACCAGACGACAAGGTGGCTTCTAATCAGATGGGGCCAACTCTAACACGCCTCTCCTGGGCTTACAGCCTACAATCTGGGCAAAGTAGCACCCAGCTATATCCTACACATGCCTCTCCCAGGCTGACAGCCTGCTATATGCAAAGTAAAATACAGCTGTACAATCTTTCTAATTAAAAGCAAGTATTCTACTTTGCCCATATAGCAGGCTGACAGCCTGGGAGAGGCATGTGTAGGATATAGCTGGGTGCTACTTTGCCCTGATTAGAAGCCACCTTGTCGTCCGGCATATTTTTGATCAATTATATGCGGTAGATGGGCCCGACCTATTTTTGATCAATTATATGCGCAAAGAGCTTCTAACTGCCCTTGCAGTAAGTATGGCCACCAAGCAGCTATTTTTTTATTCAGTATTTGCTTATATCTTTGTGCAATTGACTAGCAGTGTGCTGTTACCTGTAGTTCTACTAATCCCATTGTGTTTCAGCCAAGGTAGCGTGCACCTGCGTTCTCAAATTTACTCATTATGGAGGTGCTGGTTCGCTTGTTTTTCTTTCCTAGTGAGATAAAGTTGTCACTGTGATTTTGTAGCAAAAAGGTCACAGAGAGGCACAGAGCATTATCAATCATGTTAATGCTCCGTTTCTCTGCTGTCCGGAGCGTTGTTTGGCACTCTTTCACGCAGCGGATTACCTGCACGGCATCCGCTCGTGTGAAAGAGCCCTAAGAGTGGATATCCTGTTAAGATCACTACAAAAGCACAATGGGAAATCCTGAAATCCTGAAAGAGGTGAGAAAGAACCCAGGCCTAACAGCAAAAGACCAACCAAAAACTTTTGTTCATGTGTCCACTGTTAGAAAAGCACTGAACAAGAATAGGGTTTATGGAAGGACACCATGAAGGAACACACTGCTTTCCAAAAAACAACATGGCAATAGGCAATCACAGCGGGAACAGTGGCTTGTAAAGTGTATTAACCCCTTAACATAAAGTGATGTAACTGTACAACATCTTTATGGAAAGGATGTGCTGTATGGAACAAGCTCATGAGATGGTTGCTGACTGACACAGGACTGCAATGATTGAGATAAAGGATGCCCTGTGGCGTGGCTTAATAGGAAGCCTGGAAAAAAAACCTGACTGCAATAGTATACTATTCCATGTTCAAGTTACCTAAATATTGCAGTAAAAATATAAAATAATGTTTTTAAAAATAAAAAAATTTAAAATTAAAACTCACCCCTTTCTTAATTTTACATATAAGGCTACTTTCACACCTGCGTTAGGTGCGGATCCGTCTGGTATCTGCACAGACGGATCCGCACCTATAATGCAAACGCTTAGATCCGTTCAGAACGGATCCGTTTGCATTACCATGAACAAAAAAAAAAAAAATTTAAACGGATCCGTTTTGACTTTACATTGAAAGTCAATGGGGGACGGATCCGTTTGAAAATTGAGCCATACTGTGTGATCTTCAAATGGATCCGTCCCCATTGACTTACATTGTAAGTCTGGACGGATCCGTTTGCCTCCGCACGGCCAGGCGGACACCCGAACGCTGCAAGCTGCGTTCAGGTGTCCGCCTGCTGAGCGGAGGACAAACGGAGCCATACTGATGCATTCTGAGCGGATCCGCGTCCACTCAGAATGCATTAGGGCTGGACGGATCCGTTCGGGGCCGCTTGTGAGAGCCTTCAAACGGAGCTCACAAGCGGAGCCCCGAACGCTAGTGTGAAAGTAGCCTAAAAATAAACAATAAAAAGACAATAGCTATCGCCATGTTTGAAAATGTCTGAACTAATAAAATATTAAAATATTTATCCTGCATGGTAAATCCTGTAATAAAAAAATACTAGTTCCACAAAAAGCCCTCATATGGCTATGTAAATTGCAAATAAAAAAAAAAGCAATGGAAGGAAATAATAAAAATGCATAAATGAATTAACCTGGTCCTTATGGGGTTGAAATATTTTACAGGAGAATGTAAGGGCAGCAGCCCATGACCTCAAGCTGAAGCATCATTTGGTGAAGCAACAAATACGGTGCCCAAAGCTCACAAGTAAACCAACTACAGAATGGTTGAAAAAAAAGAACATTTATTAGTCTGATCACAGACTTTGTAACTACCAAGTCTGCTTCTTCTAAAGAGACTCACTAACGACCACATACCCATTTCCATCCACTATTCTTGAGTAGGGAGCCAAAATACACCACTCACTAGCCAAAAGGATCCTGGGTAAGGTCTAACTCCCATACAAATATAAATTAAAGGCTGTCTGAGCCCCATTACTAAATAAATCATGACAAATATTCTTGAGATCAGCTTTTCTTGTACTATAGTAACAGCTATTCCATCTGTTAATGCTGACAGCCAGTCTCTTTATTGTAAAAATAAATTAGCGCTTGTCACAGCCCCACTCACTGTTGATCACATCACAGAACAGTCATATGATCGTGATCATGAAAAGTACTTTTAATCCATATGCAAATTAGCAATTATGTGCACTAGGAGTGGGCCCAAGCCACTCTATGCACCTTTGCCAGAAACTCCTTATTGATTGACAGGGCCAGACAAGATGACTATACAGGGATCTAACCTTGTCAATGAAGAAGGAGAGCGAGGGGCTCGCAGAGGCAGCAGGAGGAGCAAGGGTGCTCAGAGTGGCTTGGTCCCACCCTTGATACACTGAACTGCTCATCTGCTTATGGATTAAAAGTACTTTTTTTTCCAGACTGATGCAACAGATCACAAAATGAAAGGTATCAATACATTCACGACAAACTGTGGAGAAAAAAAGATGGATTGCACATCCACATGTTATGCATTGGTTTGTTACTTCTTAGCATAATTCATGATGTACATGAGGCACTTTGTCCACATTTTTATCAGAATGTGCTGTGGCCCACGAGGAGCCAGAATGCAGGATAGGAGTGGTAGTGGCTCTAACGATATGATGTGGTCTATTTTAGGCCATTCTTCCCTAGAACTGGGCAGCGCAAGGAGGGGGCACCCTTTCTACCTTCCGTTCTCAATCTGATTGTGGAGCAAGGTGTTTGGATGGGTGCAAGGCTGGGGTGCAGTGGCAATGTGGTGCAGTGACCAGTGTGCAGTGTGGTAGGAGTCTTCTACTTGCTGACTTTTATGCATGGCCATGCAGATTCTTTCTTCTTTCTTTTTTTGCTGAAGCAAAAGCAGTAACTTTCACAAAGATCTGTTGGTCTCTGAATCCTTAGGCCTAAGGGGAAGGCTTCCTCTAATCAGGAAGTAGTACCCACTCCTACCCCTCCTAACAGGGGTGGAACAGAGTTATTAACCCTGTCCCTGACAATCCTGCAAGGCCATGGTGGGTGTACATTACATACAGTAGCATGACATTAAATAACATTTGCAGATATCCCTGTTCTGGGGTACTGAACATGCATAGGCCCACTCACCACATTAAGATAGCCTATTCCAAGTGGGTCCCTGCACTAAATTTACACAGCAACAAATGACAACCACAAGCACCACAATACAGCTCCTACAGGTGCTATGCTAGCACTACAAAACATTGTGCTTAGTAGAGATGATCGAATTGAAGCTGATGAAGTGGAAGTCGATCCAAATTTTAGGAAAAATTTGATTCGCACCAAAGCCGAATTTCCTCGCACTTCGTTGTAACGAATCTCATTTTTTCCTAAAATGGATGCTGCATGTGTGAGGACATGGAGAAAGGAACTCTGGGAGGGTGGGATTACCCATAATGCCATGCATGCAGCCAATCAGCAGCCAGCCAGCCAGCCTTGTGATGTCACATCCCTATAAATAGTGGCAGCCATCTTAGATTCTGCCATTTACCAGCGTACTTAGTGCAGGGAGAGATGTCTGCAGGCGCTAGGGACAGTGATAGGAAAGACTTGATTGTCTTGAAAAAACTATTTATATGCGCAGGTAAAGGATAATCATTCCACAGCATTTGTGTAGAACAGGGTTCAGTAGGGGAGGTTACAAACTGTGTAATAGGAAAAATCCTATTACACCTTGGTGCACTGACTGGGTATCCAAATTGCCATTATACATCTCTGTCATTCCAGCAAACCATTCTTGTTATTGGTGTGCAAGTGCTGTTTGATACAGCCATTAACAGGGTTTATTACAAGGAATAATTTCTAGAGTATGTCCTATTTGCCCTTGTGCGGTGCAGTTATATGTTGTGAAGCCCTTTTTGCCGTGTACTAGTGGTGAAAGAAAAATATATTTCCCCTTGTGCGGTGCAGTGACATATTCTAAAGCCCTGTTTGCCGTGTATTAGTGGCGAAATAAAAAAATATTCGCTGTTCAGCATTGCACTTATCTGTTGAAAAGCCTTTTGTGTTGTGTAAAAGTAGAAAAAAAATAGGGCCTAATTGCCGATCAGTGGTGCAGTGATATATTCTAAAGCCCTGGTTGCCGTGTATTAGTGGCAAAATAAAAATATATTCGCCATTCAGCGTTGCACTTATCTGTTGAAAAGCCTTTTGTGTTGTGTAAAAGTAGAAAAAAATTAGGGCCTAATTGCCGTTCAGCGGTGCAGTGATATACTCTAAAGCCCTGTTTGCCGTGTATTAGTGGAAAAATAAAAATATATTCACCATTTAGCGCTGCACTTATCTGTTGAAAAGCCTTTTGTGTTGTGTAAAAGTTTTAAAAAATTATTGCCTAATTGCCATTCAGCGGTGCAGTGATATATTCTAAAGCCTTGTTTGCCGTGTATTAGTGGCAAAATAAAAATATATATTCGCCGTTCTGCGTTGCACTTATCTGTTGAAAAGCCTTTTGTGCTGTGTAAAAGTAGAAAAAAAATTGGGCCTAATTGCCGTTTAGTGGTGCAGTTATATATTCTAATTCCCTGTTTGCCATGTATTAGTGGCAAAAGAAAAATATATTCGCCGGTCAGCGTTGCACTTATATGTTGAAAATGCTTGTGTAGTGGAAAAGTGAAAAAAAGTAGGGGCCTATTTGCCGTTCAGCTGTGCAGTTATATGTGGTGAAGCCCTTTTTGCTGTATGGAACAAATTACGTAGTGGTGAATTTTTTTAATGTGAAACAGGCTTTTTTTGGGGAAAATTGATGGGTGATTGTAGACTTTGTTCTGTATGAACCGAATTCCATTTTCCTTTCATGGAAAAGCATGTTTTTTTGGGGAAAATTGATTATAGCCCTATGGACCAAATTACCTATTAGTGAATTTTTTTTATGTGAAACAGGCTTTGTTTGGGAAAATTGGTGGGTGATTGTAGAACTCTTTTTGCTGTATGGACCGAATTACATAGTGGTGACATTTTTTATGTGAAACAGGCTTTATTTTGGGAAAATTGATGGGTGATTGTAGA
This sequence comes from Bufo bufo, assembly GCF_905171765.1. Lineage (NCBI taxonomy): Eukaryota > Metazoa > Chordata > Amphibia > Anura > Bufonidae > Bufo > Bufo bufo. The sequence continues at coordinate 167,445,939 of NC_053389.1, read as the reverse complement.
CCTCCTTTTGCTGTATGGACCGAATTATGTCGTTGTGGGTCCTGCAGTAAACATAATTAAGACGCTGATGACACACCAGCAGACTTTTACATCTACAGTCAGGTCCATAAATATTGGGACATCGACACAATTCTAAGGTTTTTGGCTCTATATACCACCACAATGTATTTCAAATGAAAAAAACTAGATGTGCTTTAACTGCAGACTGTCAGCTTTAATTTGAGGGTATTTATATCCAAATCAGGTGAACGGTGTAGGAATTACAACAGTTTGCATATGTACCTCCCACTTGTTAAGGAACCAAAAGTAATGGGACAGAATAATAATCATAAATCAAATTTTCACTTTTTAACACATGGTTGTAAATCCTTTGCAGTTAATTACAACCTGAAGTCTGGAACGCATAGACATCACCAGACGCTGGGTTTCATCCCTGGTGATGCTCTGCCAGGCCTCTACTGCAACTGTCTTTTGTTCCTGCTTGTTCTTGGGGCATTTTCCCTTCAGTTTTGTCTTCAGCAAGTGAAATGCATGCTCAATCGGATTCAGGTCAGGTGATTGACTTGGCCATTGCATAGCATTCTACTTCTTTCCCTTAAAAAACTATTTGGTTGCTTCTGCAGTAGGATTTGGGTCATTGTCCATCTGCACTGTAAAGGGCCGTCCAATGAGTTCTGAAGCATTTGGCTGAATATGAGCAGATAATTTTGCCCGAAACACCAGAACTCATCCTGCTGCTTTTGTCAGCAGTCACATCATCAATAAATACAAGAGAACCAGTTCCTTTGGCAGCCATACATGCCCACGCCATGACACTACCACCACTATGCTTCACTGATGAGGTGGTATGCTTAGGATCATGAGCAGTTTCTTTCCTTCTCTATACTCTTCTCTTCCCATCACTCTGCTACAAGTTGATCTTGGTCTCATCTGTCCATAGGATGTTGTTCTAGAACTGTGAAGGCTTATTTAGATGTCGTTTGGCAAACTCTAATCTGGCCTTCCTGTTTTTGAGGCTCACCAATGTTTTACATCTTGTGGTGAACCCTCTGTATTCACTCTGGTGAAGTCTTCTCTTGATTGTTGACTTTGACACACATACACATACCTCCTGGAGAGTGTTCTTGATCTGACCAACTGTTGTGAAGGGTGTTTTCTTCACCAGGGAAAGAATTCTTCTGTCATCCACCACAGTTGTTTTCCGTTCCAGTGCGTTCCTTCTTTTTACGAATGTTCCAAACAGTTGTTTTGGCCACGCCTAATGTTTTTGATATCTCTCTGATGGGTTTTTGTTTTTTCAGCCTAATGATGGCTTGCTTCACTGATAGTGACAGCTCTTTGGATCTCATCTTGAGAGTTGACAGCAACAGATTCCAAATGCAAATAGCACACTTGAAATGAACTCTGGACCTTTTATCTGCTCATTGTAATTGGGATAATGAGGGAATAACACACACCTGGCCATGGAACAGCTGAGAAGCCAATTGTCCCATTACTTTTGGTCCCTTAACAAACTGTTGTAATTCCTACACCGTTCACCTGATTTGGATGTAAATACCCTCAAATTAAAGCCGACACTCTGCAGTTAAAGCACATCTAGTTTGTTTCATTTAAAATACATTATGGTGGTGTATAGAGCCAAAAATCTGAGAATTGTGTTGATGTCCCAATATTTATGGACCTGACTGTATTCACAAATAAATCAAGCAGCTTCAGTAAGTTGAAAACATTCATGTGTTTTTATCTGCTCTGTATGCATTCGATCTCCACAGCACACAAGACATGACAGGAGAGCCTCTGCTTTAGAGTCCAAGTCCAGTTTATTAAGGAGTTCCATCAGAATTATGCATAACAATCTTGCTCCCTGTGCAAAGCCATAACAAAAGGACTCCGTAGGCATACACATCAGAGGAAGCTGAAGCTGGTTGCCCCAATTTTAATTCAGGAGCAGTAAACAGTGGGAAGCAAATAGAGGTGGCTGAATTCCGCTGCTCTATATTTCTTGTGAAGTCAATGTCTCCAGCTATGCCCCTCTCGCAATTTACAGCAAATACATTATTTTCATGTAGATATCCAAGAATTATGTTGAGGCATGTAGTGAATGCAAGCCATGTGCGAACCCTTTCATCACTCTCACACTGTTTTGCACCTGGTTTGCCTGGGCGAACGGAGTCACACAGGGTAGGAACTTCTCTGTGTCCTTCAGCAAGAAATCAAATCCTGGCTTTCTCAGCGACAAATGAAAATCGAGCAGAACCAGAACCAGCAGGTGGTGGCATACTTGGAGTGCACCCTGCCAGCCGTCATTGAAGATCCGCTGGACTACAGGATAGCCAAACTGGATTTGTGGCCGCAAAAAGCTGTCCTGCCCAGCCAGTAGTGTGGCATCCACCCAAAATGTGGAGAGACTGACCTTTGTCAAGATGAATCAGGCGTGGATCAGCCAGGATTTCCACCCACCAATGCCTGATGCATCAGACTAGATTATCCATGGTGCCACACCAACACTTTGACAAAAAAGACCTGTTATTTCTGGCTACCTGCCTCAGCTACTATTCTGATGCTGCCCCCCGCCTGATGCCACAAATCTGATGCCAAAGTTCCTTCTTTTACCAACCATCTTCAGCTGGTACTGATATTGTCACCCACCTTCACACTTTATTACCTTGCCACTCTGTGGTCTCCTGATGCTGCTTCCATCTCCCCACTATGTCACCTCACCACTCTGTGGCCTCCTTATGCTGCTGCCACCTCCACACTATGTCACCTTGCCACTCTGTGGCCTCCTTATGCTGCTGCCACCTCCACACTATGTCACCTTGCCACTCTGTGGTCTCCTGAAGCTGCTGCTACCTCCACAATATAATTTGGTAGCCAAAAGCAGGAGTGGGTACAAAACAGAGAAGACATGCAAATATTCTGTTCATGTATCATCTCTATTTTGGATCCACTCTTGTTTTTTTGGGCATTAGCAATACTGATGGATTACTGACCAAATGCTGACCGAGTGAAGGGGGATGCTCCACAGACAGGATCTGTCTTTTGTGGGTTATTGTTCTGACCGATCAGAGGAAAATTAGTCAGTGACGTCAACACAAACTTACTGCTCACACCCTCTCCACTCTGTCGGGGGGGGGGGGGGGGGGGGCTCTACTTGTATAAGTGTTTAATAGAACAGGTTCTATAGACATCTATGTGGAATCAGCTGACGACAATGTAAAAAGAGTGCGCTTCTTCTTGGCGCTAGCATCAATCTATAAGGCTGAGTACATACTTGAGTTATTTGGTCAGTTTTGGCCCCATGACTGCCCAAATAAGTGAAGTGTGCAGTGATTCTAAGAGCAACACCTGTCATCTGCATGTCATACTGACTCACAGTATTATTTCACTACCAAAGCAGACTCCCTATGCCTGTTACTGCAAGGCACAGTGTTCTACACCACTGTAAAAACTCTCTGCAGCCAGGAAATAGCCATTTTTTAACGCAATTCACCATGAATAAATTCAGATCAAACCAAATTTTTCCCCAAAAATTTGGCAAACTGGCGAATCAAATTTTTTACAAATTCTTTCATCTCTAGTGCTTAGCTTAATAGCAAATTTTCTGGTGACAAGCGCCCTTTAATCCATTTTACCCAGAACCAAATACATTTTTTGGGGTTTATCAGAGATCTCTAACAGGGACTATATAACAAGATGGATATATTGGGATCTACTGTATGTGAATTCAGTGTTGTTCTCTTTTACATGAGTCATGGATTACCGTAGTTGTTTTCTGGGCAGTTCTAAATATTCATAAATAGAATGTGAATTTCCCACTCGTCATTTGATTGCAAAGTCAATGTATAATACCTGAGAGTTACACTGGATAGTACTATTGATGCATCCTGAGAAGGTCACCATATGAACATAGAAAAATCACACCAACACACTGCCACTTTATCTTTGTGTGAATCTTTATTATCTTGCAGCATTTAGATGTTACATATATCTGAATGAGGATGAGCTTGGGCAACAAGGAAAATTCTACATTTCAAAAAACAGAAAGCTACAGCCTGCCATCTGAATCCTTCTTATAATCATGAACAACAATATAATGTTTAATGAAAAAAAAAAAAAAGGATTTATATGTGAAGGTACTCTCCTTGAACTGAAAGGTTCAAAACACTGACATTTGCCCAGGGGGTTACACAGACCATGGTTAGGCCTTTCTTGTGTGCATGAGGAGATGTTGTCCTATGGCATCTGCTAAAATGTTTCAAATTGATTCCACATGATCCTAAGCATAAAACATAAATTGCAACCTCTATTAGAATAAACTGGCAGATGCGTGCTGCTGGTCACATAACGTGGAAAGGATGTGGTTGGTTCCAGAAGATTCTTCACAACGGATGTGATATATATTTCATCTACAGAAAAGTAATAAGGAGTAATGGTTGAATAAATTTGAGAACCATGAGGCCTGGTCTCCTCGGGCTGCACAATAACCTGTAGCAAAGTGAGAGACGGTCATCTGCTAATGGAGCAGATCACGTTGAGAGGAGAAGGGACGGAGAGCTACAGCCATGAGTTAATTGTGAAATCAGAAGTGACCTTGTGTAAGCATTTTCACACCGTTTAACAAGATTCCACCATCTCCCGCCAGCTCCATGCTCCCACAAGCAGCGGCCTCAAAGGGAAATAGATGTTTTTTTTGTCTGCTTTTTTCTGTTCTTGTGCTCAGTTTACAACAGTTCAAAATTGAAATTCCCCGTAGGAGTTTGGTACAATTATATCAGGTAATACCCCTGGGCTGCCAGCCAAGGCAGACACACGATTAAATATTCATGCATCTCATTTCACGGCGTCTCTGTTTTATCCAGTGATTTTATGCTGCTAGAAGAACGATAAGCTTCGTTGCAGCCATGGGGGCACCGCCTCTTACGAAGGTCTCACTCAAACTTTGCAGGACAATCTGTCCAAAAAAATTGCAGATGAATTTAAATGCAAATGACGCTGTGAATAGGAAATGAGCTGGCTGGAAAATACCAGGGTGTATAAACATGGCCAAGGTGGTGCCTGATTTCCCATTTAATCAGGAATTTAATTTAGAAAGCAAAAAAAAAAAGTGACCAGCAGTTAATTAATTGTTGCCGCAGGGGCCCATGGTGCTGTGCCGCTTCATCTGAGGGGAAGAGGATTGTTAAAAACTCATAACAGGATCATTGTGGCAGAGTTGCCGTGCAGTTTTAATTAGGGAGACTTTTCACTGGCATACCTCCTTGTAACCTCTGATCTGAGAGCATTTCACAGATACAATTAAGACATTATTAAACTCATTATTACCCAATTACGGGCAGATCGCTTCCTCTGAAGGATTACACACCACAAAATAGAAACTGCTTGCCTGGATTTGAACTCGTGACCTCCAAAGATACCGCAATGTTCCCAGGCAGGGGGTGGGGATTGCACTCGATGTGCTGTAGGCATGTACTGTAACTTGCCCATATACTGGCAAGAGAATGTAAGGAGAGTCTGGACCTTCACAAAGGAGGTGTGTGGCTCTAAAACTGGGCAGCATTCACTTCCCATCAGGCTCTTTTACTGTCTCTAGGCCTTGGGGAGCTGCGCTCAATTAACTGCTATAAATTCAGTATGGATTTACATTTGCATCTAAAATGAGTGCAAATGTCTTCACCTCGGTCCTGTATTTCAGAAAGAAATCCCCATCTGTTTGAGTGCGAAATGTGAGAAACCACAAAAAGCAAAGCTTAAAGGGTATGGAAACCACAAGAAGCAAATCTTGAAGGGTATTGAATGGTATGGAGCCTTTTTATATCGATTTAAATGTAGATATATTGGGCTAAAAAAATATTTTGTAATAGGATGTCGTATATCTTGACTTCTCCAAAGCATTTGATACTGTACCACATAAAAGGTTAGTATATAAAATGAGAATGCTCGGACTGGGAGAAAATGTCTGTATGTGGGTAAGTAACTGGCTGAGAGAAAACAGAGGGTGGTTATTAACGGTACACACTCAGATTGGGTCACTGTCACTAGTGGGGTACCTCAGGGGTCAGTATTAGGCCCTATTCTCTTCAATATATTTATTATTCATCTTGTAGAAGGCTTGCACAGTAAAATATAAATTTCTGCAGATGAAACTAAACTGTGTAAAGTAATTCACACTGAAGAGGACAATATACTGCTACAGAGGGATCTGGATAGATTGGAGGCTTGGGCAGAGAAGTGGCAGATGAGGTTTAACACTGATAAATATAAGGTTATGCACATGGGAACGAAAAATACATGTTATCAGTACATAATAAATAGTAAAACACTGGGTAACACTGACATGGAAAAGGACTTAGAAATTTTAATGGAGAACAAACTTAGGCCGGGTTCACACGAACGTGTGTGACCCGTGCCTGTGCAGCGGCCCGCAAATAGCGGGCCGTAATGCACGATCGCCGGCCGTAGGTCAGCCGCATCAGACCCATTCACTTTAATGGGTCCGCGATCCACCCGTTCCGCTAAAAGATAGGACTTGTTCTATCTTTTAGCGGAACGGAAGTACGGGACGTGACCCCACGGAGGCACTCCGTAGTGCTTCCGAGGGGTCCAGTCCCGTGCGGCCGTTCCGCGATTCCGGATTAGCGGACCCATTGAAGTGAATGGGTCCGCATCCGTGATGCGGAATTCACACGGAACTGTGGCCGTGTATCGTGGCCCGCGATTTACGGGCCGCAATATGGCCACAGATCACACACGTTCGTGTGAACTTAGCCTTAGCTGTAGAAAGCGGTGTCGGGCAGCTGCTGCCAAGGCCTATAAGATAATAGGTTGCATCTAGGGATGAGCGTACAAGGTTCGGGTTATCTAAGAATTCTGTTATGCATTCCGCTACCACAGACCATAACTTATGGTCTGTGGTAGCGAAATCCATAATGGAATTTTTAGATAACCCGAACCTTGTACACCGATCTTGAAAACAAGTTAGCTCAACACTAGTTGCATCAAAAGGGGCATAGATGCCCATGATGAGAACATAGTCCTGCCACTTTACAAGTCACTAGTGAGACCACACATAGAGTACTGTGTACAGTTATAAGTTCCTGTGAACAAGGCAGACATAGCAGAGCTGGAGAGGGTTCAGAGGAGGGCAATTAAAGTAATAACTGGAATGGGGGGACTACAGTACCCTGAAAGATTAAAAAAAGACGACTGAGGGGAGATCTAATAACTATGTATAAATATATCAGGGGTCACTACAGAGATCTCTACCATCATCTATCCCCAGGACTGTGACTGTGACGAGAAGACATCCTCTGCATCTGGAGGAAAGAAGGTTTGTACACAAACATAGAAGAGGATTCTTTACGGTAAGAGCAGTGACACTATGGAACTCTCTGCCTGAGGAGGTGGTGATGGTGAATTCACTAAAAGAGTTCAAGAGGGGCCTGGATGTATTTCAGGAGTGTAATAATATTACAGGCTATAGCTACTAGAGAGGGGTCGTTGATCCAGGGAGTTATTCTGATTGCCTGATTGGAGTCGGGAGGGAATTTTTTCCAGACTAAAGTGAGGAAAATTGGCTTCTACCTCAGAAGTTTTTTTTTGCCTTCCTCTGGATCAACTTGCAGGATAACAAGTCGAACTGGATGGACAAATGTATTTTTTTCAGCCTAAACTGCTACTAGAATTTGCACTTTTGTTTTAGATTCTATAGCTGATATGTTTCATAGTATGTAGCATCTCCAGAATCTTATAAATATGTCAACTTGGCTCAGGCTCCATTCACACGTCCGCAATTGTGGTCCGCATTCAATCCGCAATTGTGCGGAACGGGTGTGGACCCATTCATTCTCTATGGGGACGGAATGGATGCGGACAGCACACAGTGTGCTGTCCGCATCCGCATTTCCGTAGCGTGCCGCCGATCTTCCTGTCTGCGGCTCCGGGAAAAAATAGAACATTTCCTATTCTTGTCCGCAATTACGGACAGGAATAGGCATTTCTATGGGGGTGCCGGCCGGGTGTATTGCGGATCCGCAATTTGCAGATCCGAAATGCACTATGGACATGTGAATGGACCCTTAGGCCTCTTTCACACGGGCGAGTTTTCCGCGTGGATGCAATGCGTGAGGTGAACGCATTGCACCCGCACTGAATCTGGACCCATTCCTTTCTATGGGGCTGTGCACATGAGCGGTGATTTTCACGCATCACTAGTGCGTTGCATGAAAATCGCTGCATGCTATATATTGTGCGTTTTTTCACGCAACGCAGGCTCCATAGAAGTGAATGGGGCTGCGTGAAAATCGCAAGCATCCGCAAGCAGGTGAGACGATCGGGATGGGGACCCTATCATTATTATTTTTCCTTTTTACATGGTTATAAGGGAAAATAATAGCATTCTTAATAGAGAATGCTTAGTAAAATGTCCATTGAGGGGTTAAAAATAATAAACTAATTTAACTCACCCCATCCACTTGGTCGCGTAGCGGATCTCCTCTTCTTTCTTCAGGACCTGGGAAAAGGACCTTTGATGATGTCACTTCGCTCATCACATGGTCCATCACATGATCCATCACATGGTCCAGTGACTAATTATCAATGTAAAGGGTGATGCAGCCATGTGTCTGCATTCACAATGTGCACCTTTACTATGCTGAACAAAAGATCGCTATTAAAGTTATGGACTGTTATAGCCTTCTCAACATATTTTGCCTATTATTTGGCATCTTCAGAAGATTAAACCAATCTTTCTGGAGAAGAATAGATTTGTCAGCAACCAGGCTTTGTGGGCCTTTATTTTAATGGACAAATCACCTGTGAAATCCACACTTTTTTAGCAACATTTTCCTAATTCTTTTGCCAATAAGCTCTAGAAAAGTCATTAACACAAAGATGCACTTACTTTTCCCCCCTGCACTGTGATGGTTACTCAATGTGCCCAATAAAATACATGAATGTTTGTGTGTTATTTGGTGTGGATTCGTCATGGATCTGCACAGACGGATCCGCACCGATAATACAACCGCATGCATCCTTTCAGAACAGATCCGTTTGTATTATCTTTTACATTGCCCAAATGGATCCATCTTGAACACCATTGAAAGTCAATGTGGGAGGATCCGTTTTGCATTGTGTCAATGAAAACGGATCCGTCCCCATTGATTTACATAGTGTGTCAGGACGGATCCGTTTGCCTCCACATCGTCAGGCGGACACCAAAATGCTGCAAGTGTCAGGCGGAACGGAGGCAAATTGATGCATTCTGAATGGATCCGGATCTGTTTCAGGGCTCTAACAAGCGGTCCAAAACGGATCAGTTTTGCCCTAATGCATTCTGAATGGAAAAGGATCCGCTCAGAATGCATCAGTTTGCCTCCGTTCCGTCTCCATTCCGCTGGAGGCGGACACCAAAACGCTACTTGCAGCGTTTTGGTGGCCGTCTGACAAAACTGAGCCAAACGGATCCGTTCTGACACAAAATGTAAGCCAATGGGTACGGATCCGTTTTCTATGACACAATCTGGCACAATAGAAAACAGATCCGTCTTGGCTATGTTAAAGATAATACAAACAGATCCGTTCTGAACGGATGCAGATGGTTGTATAATCTGAACGGATCCGCCTTTGCAGATCCATGACGGATCTGCACCAAACGTAAGTGTGAAAGTAACCTAGGTATTGCAAAGGGTTCCCTTATTTTTCTTGCAATTGTAAGCAGCTAATATTTTTTTTATCTGTGAATTTCTATGTTTCCATTTATCACCATTTTCAAAATCCTAACTTGCTGTTAATACAAAAAATGTATTCATTGGCTGTTATAGGCTTGTTACAAACGCCAAAAATACTGAAAAAACAAACAGGAATCAATGAGGAACACCAAACAAATCATAATAATCATACCTATTTATGAGCATACATATCTGTTAGCCATGGCACAGGATAAAGAAGAACTGTGTGTATTGTGCTTGGAGTGAAGTGAAATTTAGTTTGCAGTATACGCCATCTTGACAAATTTGGTACCAAGATCGGCAAATAAACCGGCAAATAAAAATTGGACAAAATACGGTATAAACAGTCTAGGTTAATGGAAAGTACCTTTGGGCCACATTCATATCATTTATTTAGCATTTCAGCATTGAGGTAATTTACTGAAGTGACCGGATGTTATATTAACTTTAGAAATAAGAAACATTTGGCTGAAAACCAACTTTTTAAATGGTATTCTTAAAGCTATGGCATGCCACATCCAGTAATGATTTGTTAAATTTTTGTCCCAAAGACTTCAATATGGAAAATGAAATGCAGCATTAAATGTAGAACTGCAATCAGTGTTGTTTAGTAGAAAAAAAAGGATAAATCTCCTGATGTAGCCGGTTCATGGGTTTAATGTAATCGGATTCTGATCTACAACTGTCTGCATTTTGGGTTGAGAAGCTGAAGGCCAAGAGCAAGATGAGCAGTGGAAGGTCCTTACCAGCAGAAGTCACCATCCTGACCTGGCAATCACACCCAACACATGTACGGTTCAGATAAAGTGCTACATCTGTCTCTGGCCTGACACTAATGACTGTAGATCTCCTGTAAGATATACAAATTAGCATCAGCCTCACATTTACATTGCTGCACAGTGATTACCTCTCCAGCTTTGAAGTCTATAAATTCTCTAGAAATCCCTGGTTTTGTAGTTTCTATCCCTGTGCAGCAAGAAGCTTTGTGGGGCAAAGGAGTATTCTGAAAGGGAAGGATTAGGATTACTCATCTGCTATTTCGGCTGCCAACCCGGTGTCTATATACAGTCATCCCAAAGAAAGGACAAATTAACTATGTGCCATAGATATAAAACTAATGAGATGTGAACCGGAATGTGCAAAGGAAAATACGATGACTGGAGGATGTTTACCCGTTATCTGCTGATTAACCCCTTGCCGGCATCGGTTTTTCATATAAAGTAATCCAGCAGAGCTTATCAGGAGTAACATTTTCTCCCTTCTGGCCATACCGTTATGGAAGACTGTTGTCTGCTAATGTATTTTATAGCTTCTGCTTCTCTAATTGGACATCTACTAGAGACAACCGTGCTGCTCCTCTTCAAATAGCAATGAAGATGGTGCTACAGTAGGCTGCTCCCTCTACCCGTTGTACAGATACTCATTAAAAAACCTATTCCCCATGTTTCTGTCTTGCATAACCAAAGCTGGGGGCAGGTGAAAATCTGTGTGGATTCTTCTCCTACCAACTACGCAGTTGTCCATCATTGGTGCCACTCTATCAATGAATCCTAGGTTGTGTTGCACCTTACCTGAAGTTAGATGTTTTCCCATAGTCAAACTCTTGAGGAATTTTGCACCGTGCCCTGGATCAGGCGGGAAATCAAACCTGACACTCTATTGCTGATGGGTTTGTGAATTACGTGTAGACTAATTATCCTGCGCAAAAACTTCCCTCCGTCCTAACGGGAGTGCTGCTAATTTGAAAGCACTATCTCTCATGAGCACATTTTAGAGTTCTCGCCTTCATTAAGACACTTGATGTGTTTAGCAGGTGGAGTTATTAAGAAAATACATTGTCTATCACCATATAAAATGACGAGGACCTCGGCGAAGGCTAGACGGCCGGGAAGTGATGTTTATTATGTTATATTTGGTTTATCGGGGATTAAAGCGGAGACTTATTTAATTAAATTCTGCATTGTCGCCACATTTACTAAGTTGTATGTTTTATTCACATAAAGATAGAAATGATTTAATTAGCGAAAAGAAATGGCTGAGTCAATTACAGAATATTTATTAGCCGTCGCGTTGTTTTGCATTAAATACAATGCGTTTGAGTAGGAAGATTAATTATAATAATAAGATAACGGCAATAAATATTATCAGACTTAGAAAGGAGGAAAAGGAAACTGTGAGTTCAGGTAGATGCATACACCGAAAACAGAACTAATGACTCACTCAGTGGGGAAACAGATCTGCTCTTGTATTTCTCTACTACTCAGGAGAAAATAGAATCTGATGGGAGAAAAGAAACAATTTGTCCGGCTTGTCTGAACACTTTTCTGACTGAACTATAATGAATCTGGTCCGGCAATTCTGCTTTCACAAGTATTACTCTAAAACTTGACAAATTCTATATAGAGCTAAAATAAAAAAATCTTTCTAGAAACAGATTCTAAACAACAAAAAGGGGCAAATAATCCAATGAACAATGTTTCTGGTCCTTTCAAACAATCAAAGTAAGGGTACTTTTACACTTGCGGCAGGACGGATCCGACATGTTGTTAACCATGTCGGATCCGTCCTGCGGCTATTTCGCCGTGCCACCCGACCGCCGCTCCGTCCCCATTGACTATAATGGAAACGGGGACGGAGCTCCGGCGCAGCACGGCAGTGCAAGGCGAAAGGCCGCCGGACTAAAATTACTGCATGTCAGGTTTTTTAGTCCGGCGGCTTTCGCCGTGCACCGCCGTGCTGCGCCGGAGCTCCGCCCCCGTCTCCATTATAGTCAATGGGGACGGAGCGGTGGTCAATGGGTGGCACGGCGAAATAGCCGCAGGACGGATCCGACATGGTTAACAACATGTCGGATCCGTCCTGCCGCAAGTGTGAAACTAGCCTTAAAGCTTACCCACTGGTTCGACACTAGTTTGGGTCAATACTAGTTTAGTGACCTCAGGACCCTATGTAGTAAATGGGATGTCTGATCCCAAGCTCATTTTCAATCATGGCTATGCTATAAATTTCGATTAATAACAAAAAAAGTAAAAATGTCAGCAGCAATGAAATACCACCAAATGAAAGCTCTATTAGTGAGAAGAAAAGGAGGTAAAATTCATTTGGGTGGTAAGTTGCATGACCGAGCAATAAATGGTGAAAGTAGTGTAGTGCAGAAGTGTAAAAAGTGGCCTGGTCATTAAGGGTGTTTAAGCTAGGGGGGCTGAGGTGGTTAATATTAGTGTTGATCATGAATATTCGAATTTCGAATTTATATAGTTATATATATTCGAAATTTCGAATTTTTTTTTTTTTTTTTTTTAATCAGTACACATGATCCCTCACTGCTTCTAGCTTGTGGGCCAATAAGAAGGCTGCAATATACTTGACTTTAGGAGTAGTAGTGTTTGCGAATTTTGCTCTATATTCGTTTTTTTTGAATATTCGCTATATTGCTATATATTCTTGTTTTCGAATATTAGAAAAAACGAAGTTATAGCAATATAGATTATATTCGAAAAAAATCGAATAGAGCAATTTAGCTAATATAGTGATATAATCTTCTTTGTCTAATAGTTGTAAGTTGAAAAATTCGCAATAAAAAATTCGAATCCGAAAATTCGAATTCAGAAAATTCGCATATTACACAATCATTACCTTTCCGATTTTTTTTGTAAAAAAAAAATCGTGAATTTTCGAATTTGCGAATTTTCGACGAATATTCTAAAAAATATTTGTGAAATATCGCGAATTCGAATATGACCCCTGCCGCTCATCACTAGTTAATATGAAGAGTCAAAGGCACTCACCTATTCATCATTGCTCTGTTCCAGCACAGAGGCTCCCATCCAGGCTCCTTCTGGTGGGCTGGAAGTGTGACTGTCACTGCCTACCCAGTGAGAGATCTGAGAAGATCGGATCGACTTGCAGCATGTGAGTCTATCTGACAGGTCTTTCTGTGTTTCCTTTCTGTTTGTTGTTGTCAGGATCCCACCTCTCCACAGGTTCAGCTCGTTAGCTGTTTAGAGGCTCTATTTAAGGCTACTTTCACACTAGCGTTCGGAGCGGATCCGTCTGATGTTTCATCAGACGGATCCGCTCCGATAATGCAGACGTTCGCATCCGTTCAGAACGGTTCCGCCTGCATTAAAACTTAGAAAATTTTCTAAGTATGAAAGTAGCCTGAGCGGATCCGTTCAGACTTTACATTGTAAGTCAATGGGGAACGGATCCGCTTGAAGATTGAGCCATATGGTGTCATCTTCAAGCGGATCCGTCCCCATTGACTTACATTGTAAGTCTGGACGGATCCGCTCGCCTCCGCACGGCCAGGCGGACACCCGAACGCTGCAAGCAGCGTTCAGGTGTCCGCTCACTGAGCGGAGCGGAGGCTGAGCGCTGGCAGGCGGATGCATTCTCAGTGGATCCGCCTCCACTGAGAATGCATTAGGGCCAGACGGATGCATTCGGGGCCGCTCGTGAGCCCCTTCAAACGGTGCGCACGAGCGGACACCCGAACGCTAGTGTGAAAGTAGCCTAAGGGCTCTTTCACACCTGCGTTCTTGTCTTCCGGCATAGAGTTCCGTCGTCGGGGCTCTATGCCGGAAGAATCCTGATCAGTTTTATCCTAATGCATTCTGAATGGAGTGAAATCCGTTCAGGATGCATCAGGATGTCTTCAGTTCCGGAACGGAACGTTTTTTGGCCGGAGAAAATACCGCAGCATGCTGCGCTTTTTGCTCCGGCCAAAAATCCGGAACACTTGCCGCAAGGCCGGATCCGGAATTAATGCCCATTGAAAGGCATTGATCCGGATCCGGCCTTAAGCTAAACGTCGTTTCGGCGCATTGCCGGAGCCGACATTTAGCTTTTTCTGAATGGTTACCATGGCTGCCGGGACGCTAAAGTCCTGGCAGCCATGGTAAAGTGTAGTGGGGAGCGGGGGAGCAGTATACTTACCGTCCGTGCGGCTCCCCGGGCGCTCCAGAGTGACGTCAGGGCGCCCCAAGCGCATGGATCATGTGATCGCATTGGACACGTCATCCATGCGCATGGGGCGCTCTGACGTCACTCTGGAGCGCCACGGGAGCCGCACGGACTGTAAGTATACCGCTCCGCCGCTCCCCGCTCCTACTATGGCAACCAGGACTTTAATAGCGTCCTGGGTGCCATAGTAACACTGAAAGCATTTTGAAGACGGTTCTGTCTTCAAATGCTTTCAGTACACTTGCGTTTTTCCGGATCCGGAGTGTAATTCCGGCAAGTGGAGTGCACGCCGGATCCGGACAACGCAAGTGTGAAAGAGGCCAAAGGGCTCTTTCACACCTGCGTTCTTGTCTTCCGGCATAGAGTTCCGTCGTCGGGGCTCTATGCCGGAAGAATCCTGATCAGGATTATCCTAATGCATTCTGAATGGAGAGAAATCCGTTCAGGATGCATCAGGATGTCTTCAGTTCCGGAACGGAACGTTTTTTGGCCGGAGAAAATACCGCAGCATGCTGCGCTTTTTGCTCCGGCCAAAAATCCGGAACACTTGCCGCAAGGCCGGATCCGGAATTAATGCCCATTGGAAGGCATTGATCCGGATCCGGCCTTAAGCTAAACGTCGTTTCGGCGCATTGCCGGAGCCGACATTTAGCTTTTTCTGAATGGTTACCATGGCTGCCGGGACGCTAAAGTCCTGGCAGCCATGGTAAAGTGTAGCGGGGAGCGGGGGAGCAGTGTACTTACCGTCCGTGCGGCTCCCGGGGCGCTTCAGAGTGACGTCAGGGCGCCCCAAGCGCATGGATCATGTGATCGCATGGATCACGTCATCCATGCGCATGGGGCGCTCTGACGTCATTCTGGAGCGCCCCGGGAGCCGCACGGACTGTAAGTATACCGCTCCCCCGCTTCCCGCTCCTACTATGGCAACCAGGACTTTAATAGCGTCCTGGGTGCCATAGTAACACTGAAAGCATTTGGAAGACGGTTCCGTCTTCAAATGCTTTCAGTACACTTGCGTTGTTACGGATCCGGCGGGCACCTCCGGCAACGGAAGTGCACGCCGGATCCCAACAACGCAAGTGTGAAAGAGGCCTTAGGCTACTTTCACACCTGCGTTTAGGTCGGATCCGTCTGGTATCTGCACAGACGGATCCGCACCTATATGCAAACGCTTATATCCGTTCAGAACGGATCCGTTTGCATTACCATGAACAAAAAAAAAAAAAAAAAAACTTTTTTTTTTTTTTTTTTTGTTCATGATAATGCAAACGGATCCGTTTTGACTTTACATTGAAAGTCAATGGGGGACGGATCCGTTTGAAAATTGAGCCATATTGTGTCAACTTCAAACGGATCCGTCCCCATTGACTTACATTGTAAGTCTGGACGGATCCGTTTGCCTCCGCACAGCCAGGCGGACACCCGAACGCTGCAAGCTGCGTTCAGGTGTCCGCCTGCTGAGCGGAGCGGAGGACAAACGGTGCCAGACTGATACATTCTGAGCGGATCCGCATCCACTCAGAATGCATTGGGGCAGTACGGATCCGTTCAGGGCCGCTTGTGAGAGCCTTCAAACGGAACTCACAAGCGGAGCCCCGAACGCTAGTGTGAAAGTAGCCTTACATTGTAAGTCTGGACGGATCCGTTTGCCTCCGCACGGCCAGGCGGACACCCGAACGCTGCAAGCTGCGTTCAGGTGTCCGCCTGCTGAGCGGAGCGGAGGACAAATGGTGCCAAACTGATGCATTCTGAGCGGATCCGCATCCACTCAGAATGCATTAGGGCTGGACGGATCCGTTCGGGGCCGCTTGTGAGAGCCTTCAAACGGAACTCACAAGCGGAGCCCCGAACGCTAGTGTGAAAGTAGCCTAAGTCTGCCTCTTACTGCTGACTTTGCGGTTGATATTTTCCTTCTGGAGTTCTATACTGGTTCTATACTCTATACTATAGTTCTATACTGGTTCTATACTCTAGCTAAGTCCTCCTGTTTTCTCCTTTGTGGGTGTGTTGCTTCTAGGTCTCAGGGAGACGCTGGTCCCTTCACGGTAGAAGGTACCGGCTGTCTCATTCTCCGCTCCCTAAGTTAGGGTTTGCGACAGTGTCAGAAGGGCTTAGGTTCCAGCGTATGAGTTAATTCACCATCAGGACTTGCTCATACTGTCAGCAGTCAGGGAGAGGCTCAGGGATTGTTAGGAGGTTACCATTCCCTCCTCCCTAGCTTTGGGGCCCAATCTGTTTTCCTGTTGCTGTATGTTTACTTGGTGTTCCTCTTATCCCCACTTGCCGTGACAGTGACCTTCTATCCTTTGGTCACATGTAGAGATGAGGAAAGTTTAGAGAAATTTGATTCAGCCATTTTGCCGAACTTTGACAAGAAATTTAATTCATTACAAATGAATTTGTTACAAGTCGCTATAAATCAGCTCCATACGCACCTAGTGCCGGTAGTATCATACAGCAGGCTGCAATGACAGGGAATGGCGATTC
Organism: Bufo bufo; assembly: GCF_905171765.1. Classification (NCBI taxonomy): domain Eukaryota; kingdom Metazoa; phylum Chordata; class Amphibia; order Anura; family Bufonidae; genus Bufo; species Bufo bufo. The sequence continues at coordinate 167,428,759 of NC_053389.1, read as the reverse complement.
CGCCGATCCTGTAATTTAACCCCTCAGATGTCACGATAAACACTGATTGCGGCATCTGTGAGGTGGTAAGGCAGAGGGATGAGGTTCCCTCTGCCTTCCAATCTGAGCCCCCACAGTGAAATTGCGGGGTGCTGATTGGTTACGATGGCAACGTGGCTGGCATGGTAACCTCCCTGCTGCGCTGTGCATGAGACACAGCTCAGCAAGGAGTGTGCCAAAATGCTATTCACCCTATTAGATCTCTATTAGGGTGAATAGGACAAGGGATCAAAAGATGCCCAGTTCTAGCCCCCTAAGGGGGTTAAGAGTTGTCATTGTAAAAGTATTAAAAATAAAAATTAAAAGCTTAAATCACCCCCTTTTCCAAATTTTACATATAAAACTACATGTCACGGATGATGTTGCAGAAAGCGGGAACTTATAAATAAACATCCGACTGGCTTGATCCCAAACTAAGGAGCATATGGGTGAGCCCTATAAAACCCCTAGAGCTCTCCCTGACTGCTATGCCCATGCAAGGGTCTCTATGGTAGACGATTGCATGCCCACGTACCTAATACTGTGTGACACCTGAAAACCCTATAATAGTGATGGGACACGACCACCGGCTCCCTGCACTTAATACGGACGGAGTCAGGGTCACCTAGAATCAAGCCAGCAAGGAAACACAAATAAAGGAAAAAGACTTATCTGAGGAAACAGCAGCAGCCTCCAGCAGTGAACACCTCATCTAGGAAGTAGTATAAACCGCAAAGTGAGGCAGTATGGGAGGGAATATAAAGGGAGACAATTAGTCTAAATAGGTGACACCTGGGAAAAGGAAAGGAGATGACAAAGTGAAACCAAAACAAAGAATGTCATGCAAGAGGTAGAGAAGAACGTCTGCCAGACCTTCTCACAGAACTGGCGGTGACACTATATAAACAAAATCATATTAGGTATCGTCTCGTTCGATAATGTCTGAATAATTAATACAAATTTGCGCTGATTGCTGTAATGGAAAAAAAGAATAAAAAATACATGGGGGCCATTTATGAAGCTAAGTACGACACTTTTGGCATACTTATGTTGCAGATTTGGTCGCAAAGGTAATTTGCGGCCGAATCTGCGACTTTTCCCAGCTCACGACACTTTTCTGAAATGGCAAAAGCAGGGGACGTGGTGTGAGCAGGTAGGGGAGCTGGACTGCTCGACCAACACTAATAATATCCTTATTCTGAGGGTCAGTACGAATATGGTGATACCAAACTTGTATGTTTTTCTTTGTTTTACTAAAAACCTTTCATCATTTTCTTAGCATCACCATTTTTTGACAGACATAACTTTTTTACATTTTGGTCTACAGAGCTATATGAGTTTTTTTTTTTGCATGACACAATTTAGTTTATTGGTACCATTTTTGTGGTATGTATGACTTTTTGATCACTGTTATTCAAAAAAAATTTGGGGGGGGAAAGATGACAAAAAATGGCGAATCATTGGGGTCATGTATTAAGACTGCCGATTTATACGCCAGTCTTAATAATCCTGTACTTGTAAGTTATGTAGAGGCGCTTGCACCCTTGCTGGCTTAGATTTAAGTCATTTTCTACATCATAAACAGGTGTAGAAAATGATAAACAAGACAGGCTGGTCAGTCCCGCTTCTCTACCGAGCACCCGAGCACAATGGAAGTCAATGAGAGAACCCGAGCATTAAACCAGGCACCCCCTGGTGGGCGAGGGCCTGCTGCCGAGCTGACCATCTAAAACATTATGGGCGAGAGCCTGCTGGTGGGCGAGGGCCTGCTGCCGAGCTGACCATCTAAAACATTATGGGCGAGGGCATGCTGCTGAGCTGACCATCTAAAAAAAAAATTGTGGGAGAGGGGCTGTTGCCGAGCTGACCATCTAAAAAAATTTGTGGGAGAGGGCCTCCTGCAGAGCTGACTATCTAAAAAATTTTGTGGGCGAAGGCCTGCTGCCGAGCTGACCATCTAAAAATTTAGGGGTGAGGGCCTGCTGCTGAGCTGACCCTCTAAAACATTAGGAGCGAGGGCAGCCTAATAAGCATGTTGATATGATGGAGGAGGATGATGAGAAAAGGGAGATTGAACCATATACCCTTTTTAGTGGTGGAAGGGGTGCATGGGAATACAGTGTATTCAATACACCATAAAAGCCACATTTAGAGTGCCTTTATGTTCAGCCGCTTTCGCTGGTGGAGTAGAGAATTCAGTTGCAATCCAGGCTTTGTTCATTTTTATATGAGTCTATCAGTCAGCATTTACAGGCGCTTGTCAGTTATCATGCCCCCAGCAGCACTAAATACCCGCTCTGACAAAACACTGGCAGCGGGGCAGGTCAGCACCTCCAATGCGTAGAGCGCCAGTTTGTGCCACATGTCCTGCTTGGACACCCAATAGTTGTAAGGCACACAGGGATCACTAAGGACGCTGACACGGTCTGCTACGTACTCCTTCACCATCGTCCAAAATGCTTCCCTCCTTGTGACACTAGGCCGTGCATCAGGTTTAGGGTGCTGGCGGGGTGTCATAAAACTGTCCCAGGCCTTGGAGAGTGTTGCCCTGCCTCTGTTGGAATTGCTGTGTGTTCCCCTCGTCTCCCCGCTTCGGTTGGCCAAGGAACTACGTACTCTGCAGCCAGCGCTGTCAGCTGGAAATTTTTGGAGCAATTTTTCCACAAAGACCTTCTGGTATTGCATAATTTTGCTCGTCCTCTCCACCACAGGAATGAGAGATGAGAAGTTCTCTTTGTAGCGGGGGTCGAGAAGGGTGAACAACCAGTAATTGGGGTTGGCCAAAATGCATACACCGCGAGGGTCACGGGAAAGGCAGTCTAACCCCTTAAGGACTCAGCCCTATTTCACCTTAAGGACTTGGCCATTTTTTTCAAATCTGACCAGTGTCACTTTAAGTGCTGATAACTTTAAAACGCTTTGACTTATCCAGGCCATTCTGAGATTGTTTTTTCGTCACATATAGCACCCGATGACGCGTTACGGCCAGCCAATCACTGTAATGCCAGTAGCAAACATGGCTACAGCATTACAGTGAATGGCAGTACTTACCTGCACGTTTATTGGCTGCGTAGCAGCCAACAAACATGCGGGAAGGAGACTCTAGCATAGCGATCGAGCACACGTGGTATTTGGCCGAACACCGCAATGTGCCGAGCATCACGATGCTCAAGTAAAATTAGTGTTCGGCCGAGCATGCTCGCCCAACACTAGATATTATGCCATTTTTAGCGCACAGTGAACACCGTGATGTAGAAGCCCCCAAAACCTTGGTTGGCAGAATAGTATTTTTTTTCCCTCAATTTAATCCCACAAATAATTTTTTTCACCATTTTCCAATAACAGACATGGTAAATTGAATTGCTCCCCGACAAAGTATTGCAATTTTATAATATTTTCTCTTTTAGGGTACTTTCACACTAGCGTTAAAAGAATCCGGTACGCAGTTCCGTTGCCAAAACTGCCTGCCGGATCCATAAATCTGTATGCAATCATTTGTTCATGCGGATGCATTGATATACTGGATCCATCTCTCCGATGTCATCTGGAAAAAAAGATCCAGTATTTATTTTTTTCACATTTTTAAAGGTCTGCGCATGGTACCGGATCCGGCATTAATACATTTCAATAGAAATTAATGCCATATCCGGCATTCCGGCAAGTGTTCCGGAATTTTGGCCGGAGAAAATACCGCAGCATGCTGCGGTATTCTACTTTATTTTCTCCTGCCAAATACCGTAGAAGGGACGGAACAGAAGACATCCTGATACATACTGAGCAGAATTGCTTTCAATTCAGAATGCATTAGGACAAAATGTATGCTTTTTTTCAGGTATTGAGCCCCTAGGGGGTGCTGGTCGGCGCTGACTGATTCACACGCATAACGAAACACAAGGTGCATATTAAAATATATAACACCATATAACGACTATATAAACTGACTAGGATCCCTGCTGCACTGTACCGTATTTTTCCCCCTATAACATGCACCTAGGTTTTAGAGGAGAACAATAAGAAAAAAATATTTTCCATTACACCTCAGGTCAGACCAGCAATCAGACCCCCAATGTTAATCAGACCTCTGCTGACAGCCCTAATCGGACCCTAATGTCAATTAGACCTCAGAAAAAAAGTGGCCACGGGGAGAGAAAGACGCTCATAGGGTGAGTATGTCAAATAAACAGTGTCCTCCAAACAAAGGTGGGTTTAATTAAACTCACCTGTTCAGGTTGCACCAATATTGGGCGCAACCACAATGAAGGCCAACTGGGAAAAGTAACTTGTTGGTGCTGCCGATTGAGTTCGAAATCTCCTTAGGCGGGGGCCAGACTGCCAACCAGGTGAACAATAGTACTGAAGCTCCACTGGACCATGGAAGTCAAGTGGGCGTGTGGACATAAGGCGCAGGATCACAACCAGGTGTTGAATGTCATGAAATTTATTGGAAGATAACGCGTTTTGGGGTTCAGCGGAGCCCTTTTTCAAGTCTGTGAGGCTGCAGAGGGAGAGACCACAATCACGGCCGCAGTCCCAGCCAGGTATTGCCCCCCGTACTTATAATGCCCACTGTATTGCTCCCAATATTTATAATGACCCCTGTAGTTATAATGCCCCTGTAGTACCCCAGTATTTATAATTTCCACATGCAGTTATAGCCCCCCTGTAGTGCCAGTATGTATATTGTCCCCTATAAAGCCATATGTATAATGCCCTCTGTAGTGCCCCTTGTATTATAATACCCCATGTAGTGACTCTGTATTATAATGTACCCTATAGTGCCCGCCATATTATAATTCCCCCTGTAGTGCTCTAGCCTATAATGCCCAGCTGTAGTGCTTCAGTCTATAATTTTCCCCATAGTATTCCAGTCTCTAATGCGCCCTTTGGTGCTACAGCCTTTAATGCCCCATGTATTCCTCATCCTGTAATGTCCTCATGTAGAGCACCAGCCTTTAATGCCCTCTGTAGTGCACTGGCCTGTAATGCCCTCCAGTAGTGCTTCAGTCTCTTATATTCCCTACAGTAGCTCCAGCCTATAATGCCCTCCGTCTAGCGGTCCAACCTGTAATGCCCCTTGTAGTGCTCTAGCCTGTAATGCCCCCTCTTTTAGTGCTACAGCCTGTAATATCCTTGTAGTGCTCCAGCCTGTAATGCCCTATGTAGTAGCATCACCCTATAATGCCCTCCTTGAAGTCGTTCAGACTGTAATGCCCACCTGTGGTGCTCTACCATGTAACGGTCATTTGTAGTGCTCCAGCCTGTAATGCTCCCCTGTAGTGCCCCAGCCTGTAATGCACCTGTAGTGCCCGAGTCTATAATGCCCCCCTGCTCCCCTGATAGTTCTCCATTACGACCTCTTGTGCTATTGTGGGGTGGGCTCCCCAGGATACAGCGAAGTCACAGACAAGAAAAGCGACACTGACAACAGCTTTATATGCAAGAACAGAAACTTTACCTTAACGATAGTAATAACACAACAATATAAGTATACACAGACTAAGTTATACCCCAGGCCCCCGGTCACCGTGCCTGTCCGAGGGACAGGCCTAGCCCGATGGCATACACAGCAGAGCCTGCAAGTCATGCTGTGCCGCTAAAGAGGACACACCTAGCCGGTGGCAGACGCTGCAGAGCCTGCAAGTCAAATACTGTGCTGCAGTTCAGTACTGTGCGGCCTAGCAAAACATATAACCCTAACTATCTAACTACTCAACAAGGTAAAAGAGGAAAGAATATTTAAAAGAAGAAAAACTGCTACAAGAGGACATAGTTTTAAATTAGAGGGGCAAAGGATTAAAAGTAATATCAGGAAGTATTACTTTACTGAGAGAGTAGTGGATGCATAGAATAGCCTTCCTGCAGAAGTGGTAGCTGCAAATACAGTGAAGGGGTTTAAGCATGCATGGGATAGGCATAAGGCCATCCTTCATATAAGATAGGGCCAGGGGCTATCCATAGTACTCAGTATATTGGGCAGACTAGATGGGCCAAATGGTTCTTATCTGCCGACACATTCTATGTTTCTATGTTTCTATGTTAAAGCTCTAGGTTTCTATGTTTCTATGTTCAGGCCTAGGCTAGTCTCTGTTACTTCAGGCGCCACACAGTATAAGACAATCAGTAACCAGGTGTACTGACCCATGTCCGTTCTGGGCCCAAGGATGCCGCTTACCCGGGATGGCCACCAACCTCTCAGCAACCATGCGGCCTTGCTTGATAATCAGACTTCTGCCCACACGCTGTAAATGGTCTTCCTGGAACAATCTCTCTTTCAAAGAGCCGAATCCGGTAAGGAGCAACAGCTAATCTCCTTCCTCTGCATGTCCATTCACTCTCGGACATCCGCAAGCCAGGATGGAACCGGATTCAGTCTCTCACAGAACAATCCTTGCACCATGTAAGATCAGCTCACACTTCCTGGTAACCTTCAGAAGCACACTGCATGAGTCATCATCTGCTTTGCATATTCAAATCCCAGAGTGTGCTGGCTGTAGCTGCAAAACACTGACCTCTAGTGCCCGGAATGCCAAATGACAGTTTCAATACAATTAGGCACAAACATTATACAGGAAGAGCTGTTCCACAATCTCACACTATTCTACTGCCTCATAGGCTTCAGGCTTAGTGGCCTGCAGCCTGTAAGGCTGAACGCGGACATGGGAGCCTATGGCTCCCTTGCCCAGCCATAAATTGTAGACCACATAGAGGCAGGTCGGCTGCCACCTGAGGCGAGATGAGCATCTCGCCTCATGGCAAGACTGCCCTGTATATACCAGTGATTCATATAGATGCCTGGAGACTGATCAATATTAATAAAATATATAATGTAGTTGAGTCTGTGGAGGATTTCATAGATGGGGGGCGGCAAAGGGCTATTTGACCAGAAGGTTATCAGCAGCAATATGAATCATTTACAACTAGGGCAGCTAATGGGTTAACCATAATCATACATCTTATTTGGGCATATTTGGCTGCCATTTTACATGCTTTGCAGGGCTTGTAGAATGAGAGAAGACAGTTCTTAAAGTGTAGCTCCAAGTCATAGCTAATCTGCAGAAAATCTATTTTAGGGTCCTTTCACACATTTTTGGCTCTTTTACATGCAGTCTTTTGAGCTGAAGCCATGATTGGATTCAAGGTGAATGGAAAATATAAAGGAAGTCCATCTCCATCCTACTGGATTCACTTCTGGCCTTGGCTCAAAAAACTACTTCAAAAACTGCAGTGGCTGTTCAAACAGCCATAGTCAATATTGTGGAATCAGGCCAAAAACAACTAGTGAGTGTAACAGACTATATAATAAAAAGTTTCTCAGGGTTTAAAAGCATTTGCTCCAGGTTGCAAGCTCCACTGATCCCTGCATTTTTTTTTACTGATGAAGGGGCCTATGTTGAACCCTGAAATGCGCCAACATTTTCTGCAACTGAGCCCCAACGTTCGGACTGGGTTAATTGCTAGACAGTAGGGTATAGTAAACTAAGTGCTAGGAGTAGATAGCTGGGAAGTGTATACTATCTATCATCCTAAGGAGAGTGTGTGTGACCACCATCACTGTTTACCATTATAGATAGCCCACCCCCTTCACCAGGGGTGAAGACAGAATTGCAATCTGTGCTTTGTTCCTTTCATCACATTATCTTTATGTCCTTCACCAGTGCAGTTTCTAGCTAAAATTTCTCTCAGGGCGAGTGTCAAAAAAACTCCCCCCCCCCCCCCCCCCCCCTCAAAACTGCTCGATGAAATAAGTGTCTCCCCATTGTAAAAAATGTGGAACCACATTGCACGGACGGTCACAGTGACGCACTGTCCCACAGACTCAGGCTCTCACTCACAGCAGGCTTCTTTCTCAGCACTGCTCCAGGCAGGCGGTAACAGGCAGGCAGTGCGGGCGGCGGTGCTCACCTCACTACTGTACGTCACGCGGCGCGTGAGGTACAGTGAGTGAGCGCCGCCGCCCGCTCTGCCTGCCTGTGGGGGACATTATTTTTAATAAGGATCACTATGGACATTATTTAGAATGGAGGCTGCTGTGGGAGTCATTATAACTGTATAATGTCTGATAGGCCTAGTCCTGAGTTATATTACCCTGCCCTGTATAATAATGTACCCTGATACCCCTTAGTTATATTACTCCAGCGGGGTAATATAACTAAGGGGTATCAGGGATGGGTACATTATTATACAGGGCATGGGCAGGGTAATATAACTCAGGACTAGGCCTATCAGACATTATACAGTTATAATGACACCCACAGCAGCCTCCATTCTAAATAATGTCCATAGTGATCCTTATTAAAAAATAATGTCCCCTACAGTGACAGTGGCCCCCATTTTCATGTCTCCCACAGTGGCCCCCCCATTGTAATTAATGCTTTGTACTGGACATCACTATGGCCTACAAGTTACCAGACGCTGGGGATACTCTCCATAGGCTGCAACTAAAATAAAACTAGGAACATTCATCCTGGAGCCAGCATGGTGTTTAATAGGGGTTCTCCAGGAATTAAAAGAAAATACTTACATGCACATACTGCACATCACACATGTTACTACATACAGGCACATAGTACACATCACACATGTTACTACATACAGGCACATAGTACACATCACACATGTTATTACATACAGGCACATACTGCACATCACACATGTTATTACATATAGGCACATAGTACACATCACACATGTTATTACATACAGGCACATAGTACACATCACACATGTTATTACATACAGGCACATACTGCACATCACACATGTTATTACATACAGGCACATACTGCACATCACACATGTTATTACATACAGGCACATAGTACACATCACACATGTTACTACATACAGGCACATAGTACACATCACACATGTTACTACATACAGGCACATAGTACACATCACACATGTTACTACATACAGGCACATAGTACACATCACACATGTTACTACATACAGGCACATAGTACACATCACACATGTTATTACATACAGACACATAGTACACATTACACATGTTACCACATACAAGGCACATAGTACACATCACACATGTTACTACATACAAGGCACATAGTACACATCACACATGTTATTACATACAGGCACATAGTACACATCACACATGTTACTATATACAGGCACATAGTACACATCACATGTGCACTCACTTTTATGCAGGATTCCTGGGGCTCCATCATGCAGTGGAAGGGCAGTCCTGCAGCTAGTAACACTGCCTTTCCTGACAACCCTCCCCCTCCGACCCCGGTCCAGACTACATAGCTGCATCATTTACACCAGCAGCTGTGTAAATAAGAGGGTAAGGGTTAACAGGGCACCAGCTAGCCATGGGGAAGGGGGGCAGTGACCAGCAGTTCTTACTGCAATGTCGGCTCCTCTGATCAGGAGCAGCTGGGAGGAGGAGTCTTCTTATGATGTCTTCAGGCTGCTGAGTGCCGGACCGCAGGGCTGGCGGTATGATTAGACGTCACCACCAGCACTGCTGCTCATTGGCTGCCTGCTACAGAAGTCCGGAGAGTAAAGAGATCGCTGTGCCCGGGTCTGAGAAAGTCTTGAACCCGGGCACAGGATTACAAACCCGGACTGTTCGGGTCAATCCCGTACGGGTGGCAACCCTAGGCAAGATGTCAAAGGGAGGTCCGAGGGAGCCAGGGCGCACGGCAGAGAAACGACAAGAGGGCGCCCCTGCTGGCGCCCCCCTTCTGACAGCGCCCCGGGCGGCCGCCTGTCCCGCCCGCCCCTAGAAACGGCCCTGTCCTTCACCATTGTTTACCCTTTCCCAAATAAATATGTTGATCAGTTAACTCCTTCCTGGGGTGAGCGTGTACTGAGCTGGACAGGGGTTTCCCAAGTTTGCCCCTGGCAGAAGAGGAAGACCCTCTTGCTATCTTATAGAGCTGCAAGCAAGATTTGGATGGAGGCACTGCGTCATAGTACAGTGAGAACCACCATACAACCTGCCTGCCGAGGGCTGCCCAAAGGGGTGTTACACAAGTACTGCATAAGTAAGAGGGAAATGCTCCAAATCAAATATTCTTCAGGAATTTTAGAGAAAAAAAAGTAACAGTGGTTTAACTTTTTGGGCCAGTATTCTCTCATGCATCAGGACGCACAGGGTCACTAGATGGACAGTAGAGATCAGGGTTACAGCAGGGAGTCAGGAATGTTGTTATCCTTGCTGACTGTCTCCACTCTCGGTGTAAGGAAGGGAACATCAGCATAGTGTATTATTTGAAGGGATAATAGAATACATGCGGGGGAAATGGTATATGGGCTTGTTTATGTCTGCTGCATAATATCTCTCATTGTTATTTGACCTTTTTATCTGTAATTAATTAGTATTTTGTACATCTAAATGGCCCATTTTGTTGTTACAAGCAACACCGCATATTTCACCAGTGATTTACTCACCAATCATTCTACCGTACTAAATATAACTAAATGTAGCTTTATTTTGTTCTAGTTTTTTCTATTGGAGCATCCTTATAGAGCCTGCACCATAGACTTGAATCTAGTCTAATAGCGGAAATTTGCCAAAAAGCCACCTGTAACCTTCTATTGTTTTTATTGGGGGCTGTTGTTTAAATCTAAGACTGTGACAGAAAATGGCATTCTTTCTTGGTGTGGTAATAGCAATAAAGTGCGGTCACATGATGGCTATGTGGCCTCTCTTTGAAAATAATGAAGGATAGACTCTACAGGGCATCTGTTTGGTGCAGAATTTGCACTAAACTGTGAGCGCCAGTGCGGTCTTAAACAGCTGATCGACGAGGATCCCAGGTGTCAATCAAATATGTACAAAAGTCTAGAAAAACCCTTTAAAGAGGACCTTTCATGGATCCAGAATATAAGATAAGTAGCCCCTTTATTAGGGCATAAAGCAGGGATTTAATAGAGCTTGCTATTTTTCCTGGGTCCCGCTCCGTTCGCGCTCTGTGCCCCTGTTAAATTCTCCCGCCTGGTATGCTAATTAATAGCAACAGTACAGGGAGGAGGAGACGCCAGGGTTTCTCAATGGGCGTCTCCTCCCTGGCTATAGCGCAGTCCAATCACAAAGGAGAGCGTCACAGCCAGGGAGAAAATAAAAATCAACTTCTCCCTGGCTGTGATGCTCTCCTTTGTGATTGGACCGCGCTACAGCCAGTGAGAAGGAAACACCCATTGAGAAACCCTGGCGTCCCCTCCTCCCTGTTCCGATGCTATTAATTAGCATACCAGGTGGGAGAATTTAACAGGGGCACAGCGGGCGAAGGAAGGGGCACCCAGGAAAAATAGTAAGCACTATTAGATACTTGCTTTATGCCCTACATAACGTGCTATCTTATCTGGAGCCATCTAGGACTAGTACTAACGTACTAACTTTACTTTAAGCATCTCAGACTAATGCTCTGTGTATGGTAGCCAAATCTTCCTTCCAGTACATAGTAAGTGCCTAGAAGTATGGGAAAGGAAGTCTACAGCAGTATAGTACTAGCATACTGCTCGTATTAGGACATGTCCCCAGGCTATAGCAGAACTGCTGTATGCAGGAGCACCTCACTGGGGAAGCTAGAAGTCAATATAAGCAGACCAGAGCACTGAGATAGGCTAGAAGATATCCTCACACCGTCCCCAGCAAAATCCAAAGTTAATTTGTGAGAAGCTCTAAAACTCAGTTACCTTTTAAGAGCTTTAAATTAGGCCACTGCTGTCATGTTTCTTTGCTCAGGAAATTATATACACCAGGAGTCTAAAACTCGACTGGATATATGCAGGGCCGGTGCAAGGATGCCACCCCCCCCCCCCTTTATCAGATGATATGCCCTTATCATGACATCACATACAGTCAGGTCCATAAATATTGGGACATCGACACAATTCGAACATTTTTGGCTCTATACACCACCACAATGGATTTGAAATGAAACAAACAAGATGTGCTTTAACTGCAGACTGTCAGCTTTAATTTGAGGGTATTTACATCCAAATCAGGTGAACGGTGTAGGAATTACAACAATTTGCATATGTGCTTCCCACTTGTTAAGAAACCAAAAGTAATGGGACATAATAATAATCATAAATCAAACTTTCACTTTCTAATACCTGATTGCAAATCCTTTGCAGTCAATTACAGCCTGAAGTCTGGAACGCATAGACATCACCAGATGCTGGGTTTCATCCCTGGTGATGCTCTGCCAGGCCTCTACTGCAACTGTCTTCAGTTCCTGCTTGTTCTTGGGGCATTTTTCCTTCAGTTTTGTCTTCAGCAAGTGAAATGCATGCTCAATCGGATTCAGGTCAGGTGATTGACTTGGCCATTGCATAACATTCCACTTCTTTCCCTTAAAAAACTCTTTGGTTGCTTTTGCAGTATGCTTTGGGTCATTGTCCATCTGCACTTTGAAGCGCCGTCCAATGAGTTCTGAAGCATTTGGCTGAATATGAGCAGAAAATATTGCCCGAAACACTTCAGAATTCATCCTGCTGCTTTTGTCAGCAGTCACATCATCAATAAATACAAGAGAACCAGTTCCATTGGCAGCCATACATGCCCACGCCATGACACTACCAACCCCAAGCTTCACTGATGAGGTGGTATGCTTAGGATCATGAGCAGTTCCTTTCCTTCTCCATACTCTTCTCTTCCCATCACTCTGGTACAAGTTGATCTTGGTCTCATCTGTCCATAAGATGTTGTTCCAGAACTGTGAAGGCTTTTTTAGATGTCGTTTGGCAAACTCTAATCTGGCCTTCCTGTTTTTGAGGCTCACCAATGTTTTACATCTTGTGGTGAACCCTCTGTATTCATTCTGGTGAAGTCTTCTCTTGATTGTTGACTTTGACACACATACACCTATCTCCTGGAGAGTGTTCTTGATCTGGCCAACTGTTGTGAAGGGTATATTCTTCACCAGGGAAAGAATTATTCGGTCATCCACCACAGTTGTTTTCCGTGGGTTCCGGGTCTTTTGGTGTTGCTGAGCTCACCGGTGCGTTCCTTCTTTTTAAGAATGTTCCAAACAGTTGTTTTGGCCACGCCTAATGTTTTTGTTATCTCTCTGATGGGTTTGTTTTGTTTTTTCAGCCTAATGATGGCTTGCTTCACTGATAGTGACAGCTCTTTGGATCTCATCTTGAGAGTTGACATCAACAGATTCCAAATGCAAATAGCACACTTGAAATGAACTCTGGACCTTTTATTGGCTCATTGTAATTGGGATAATGAGGGAATAACACACACCTGGCCATGGAACAGCTGAGAAGCCAATTGTCCCATTACTTTTGGTCCCTTAACAAGTGGGAGGCACATATAAAAACTGTTGTAATTCCTACACCGTTCACCTGATTTGGATGTAAATACCCTCAAATTAAAGCTGACAGTCTGCACTTAAAGCCCATCTTGTTCGTTTCATTTAAAATCTATTGTGGGGGTGTATAGAGCCAAAAATGTTAGAATTGTGTCGTTGTCCCAATATTTATGGACCTGACTGTATGTTCCACCCTTTCTCAGCATTTCAATTGTAAGAACTGCTATGTTTCCCTTAGGGTTAATCAAGCTTCTTGTAGCTGTCTCCCTGACAGCTGCTAGAGGTGCTTCCGCGATTCTCACTGTGAAAATTACAGTGGGAAGACGCGGAACATAGTTTTGAATGCATGCACATGCGCATTCGCAGCTGAGAGGAGGATCGGGGAGAAGAGTTCCCAGTGCTGGCGCTGGAGAAAGGTAAGTGGCTGTAGGGGTTTTAACCCCTTCAGCCCAGTGGGAGGGGGACACGAGGGTGCCCCACTCCTAACAACTATATAGCGCCAGGAAATTTTTTTGTTTTCCTGGCACTATAGTGCTCCTTTAACACCAGTACTGCACAGTGTCTTTTCTCTGCAGGAACAGGCTATAGACACCAGTACCACTACATAAAACTGTAGTGGTTCTGGGACTATAGTGTCCTTTTAATGTGAGGTAAATTAGTTTCCAATGTAGTATTAATAACTAAACAATTAAATAATAAACATATTGCATTGTCTACTTACCACCAGGACAATAAGATGATCTGGTCTCTGGCTGCAGTCCGGCTCCTAGTCTGGCTCTAGGGACCCCCTTGTCACTCTCTTCTCCCCCTCCCTCCCTTGTCACTCTCTTCTCCCCCCCTCCCTCCCTTGTCACTCTCTTCTCCCCCCCCCCCTTGTCACACTCTTCTCCCCCCTCCCTTGTCACTCTCTTCCCCCCTCCCTCCCTTGTCACACTCTTTCCCCCCCCTCCCTTGTCACTCTCATTCCCCCCCACACCCTTGTCACTCTCATTTCCCCCCTCCCTTGTCACTCTCATTCCCCCCCTCCCTTGTCACTCTCATTTCCCCCCCACTCCCTTGTCACTCTCATTTCCTCCCTCCCTCCCTTGTCACTCTCATTCCCCCCGCCCACTCCCTTGTCACTCTCATTTGCCCCCCACTCCCCTGTCACTCTAATCCCCCCACTCCCCTGTAACTCTAATTCCCCCCTCCTTTGTCACTATCATTCCCCCCCCTCCTTTGTCACTCTCATTCCCTCCCCCCTCCCTTGTCACTCTCATTCCCCCCCTCCCTTGTCACTCTCACCCCCCCTCCCTTGTCACTCTCATTCCCCCCCACTCCCTTGTCACTATAATTTCCCCCGCACTCCCTTGTCACTCTAATTTCCCCCCCTCCTTTGTCACTCTCATTCCCCCCCTCCTTTGTCACTCTCATTCCCCCCCTCCTTTGTCACTCTCATTCCCCCCCTCCCTTGTCACTCTCATTCCCCCCCTCCCTTGTCACTCTCATTTCCTCCCCCCCCTCCCTTGTCACTGTCATTCCCCCCTCCTTTGTCACTCTCATTCCCTCCCCCCCCTCCCTTGTCACTTTCATTCCCCCCCACCTCTAGTGTAGCGTGGCCGAGCTCTGTTCGGTCCGCGGTACAGGAGCATTTGTTTCTTGGCAAAACGTGCGTCGAGGTGCAGCTCCAGTCAGACACTTGGTGCTTCCGCATACCATGGGTAACTTATGTATTGCTTAATATATGTTTAGTGTTTTACCTTAGTAACATTGCTTACACATACCACTCTTGCTCTACCCGGATCTCAGTTACCATGTGATCTGGCTGCCTGTTTTATACGGGATGGCCACAATAATTACTAGGGGTGGGCAACTCTGATATGTGTGACCTTATGATTTTTTGATCTTGTATATTTGCGTTATACATATGTTTATATGTCACTCTGGGTGAATTTACAGTTCCCCCATTAATATGCGGTTCTACACCCAGTGTTTTATGGCATCTTTCCCTTGTTAGTTTGGTATATGTGAGGGTGGGGGTTCCCATCCCCCTTTACCTTGTGCCTTCATGTCATTGTATATTTATTCTGTGTCTTAATAAACTACATATATTTTATATGAGTGCTTTCTCATTTTTCTATGGGGTTATTGGCTCTTTGCTCTTGTTGGTTCCAAGATGATAAGATGGGCAGTGATTCATCAGTGAAGATTTCCGTGAAGAATTTGTGTTGGGTCCGTGTGTCAATTTTTTGCTCTCCGTGTGTTATCTGTGTTTCACTGACAAAGGATGCAACCCAGGATCAGTACAGGATAAGTAATGTAATGTATTTACACAGTGACTCCACCAGCAGTACATTGAATGCAGTTCTGGAGTATAAAAGAGGATGAAGCTTAGTCTAAATTCACAACACTGTTTAGCTTTTTGTCTTTTTGATCCTTCAGAAGAACAGAAAAAAAAGGATCCGTTATTTTAAGCATCCGTTATGATCAGTTTGCATCAGTTTATGTCACTTCTGTCAGAGATAAGTTACTTTTGAAGGAAGAAAAATTACTTTTTGCAAGACTTTTTCTCCTGTCAAAAATAACTGATCTCTGATGGAAGTGATACAAACTGATCATAACTGATGCTCAAAATTACAAATCCAATTTTTTAAATATTTTTCTGTTCTTCTGACGAATCAGAACAGAAATCTAAAGCTACTGTTACATCTCTAGCATATCTAATCCGGTGGGCTTTTACGGCATAAATGTTGGCTGCAGTACAGCAGTATTTGCCCAGCTGAAAGCCGGCATTTATACCAGAAAGCAGCCGGATCACCACCGGTTCCGATTTTAGACAATGGGAATCCGGCAATGCCAGATCCAGTGATCTCCAGCACACTGTTTTGTGCTGGAACAGCCTTCTGGTTGTTATCACCAGCACAATTGTGAGTGCAGCTCTGGAGTGTAATACAGGATGTAACTCAGGATTAGTACAGGAGAGGTAATGTAATGTATGTAAACAGTGACTCTGCTGGTTATGTAGGTTTATTCTATATATAATATGGTGATCAGAGGTTACTGGGGTTTGTAAAGATATTCATATCTATAGGAATCGTATGTGTATATTAAATGTCCAATATACCATTTTTCAGAATGATAAGATGACTGTATGCCTTCAACTCTTGGTCTAGCAGCAGAATGGCAGAGTGCAGATTCTTGCAGCAGGGCACAGGTTAATATTGGATTCAATTTATCATTTTTGGCAGATACGACTAAAAGAAGAAAGTGAGAGGAGAAAAAATCATCATAAAAACCCAGTGGAATCGATGGAGTGCTGTAAACTCGGCTGTATTGATTTGTTTTTTCCTTCTGAATCCAGACAGATTGTTTAGCAGAGGAGAGATTTTTTCTGACACACTAATTGACGAGGGCACAGTCAGTGCAGCAGCTGCTCTGCCCTGTCAATAATCTACAGCCAGTGGCTTTCCAAACAGTGGGTACTGCAAGTCCCAGCAAAACCTGCAATCTCTGGTCGTCACTAGTGATGAGCGACAGGGGCAATATTCGAATTTGTGATATTTCGCGAATATTTGGACGAATATTCACGAATTCATTATCTCCAGTCTCAAGTCATTATTTTCTTGATTGTGGAAATCGGCAATTAAAAAATTCACGAAAAAATTTGCATTATGAAAATTCGCTTTCGACACTACTCATAAAGTCAAGGATATTGCAGCCTTCTCATTGGCCCACAAGCTAGAAGCAGGGAGGGATCATGTGTACTGATTTAAAAAAAAAATCGCAAATATTCAAAATGACGAAAATATATCACTATATTCTAAATATTCGCAAATTCTCGAAGTGCCGATATTTGCGATAAAAATTCGCAATTCGAATATTCGTGATCAACACTAGGACTCGTCACAGTGAGTATTGTAGATCAATAGCTGTAAAATGAACCCTCTGTGTCATAGATCAAAACTTGCAAGTGGAAACTTGTTGTTTTCTACATGAAACGTAGTCAGATAAACCATATAAATGTGTCTAAACTGTAAAAATCAGAGACATTTTAGGGTTAACTGAACACATTTCCAGTGAATGGACTACACAACGCAGTAGAGGATGATAAGATGGGCAGTGATTCATCAGTGAAGATTTCCGTGAAGAATTTGTGTTTGGTCCGTGTGTCCATTTTTTGCTCCGTATGTTATCTGTGTTTCACTGACACTGTACAGATGAAAATTTATTTTCATAGTACACTGACAAGCAAAAGGGTAACAATGTTTTGAGCTTTTGACCTTCAGGCTCCATATCTCACCATCCACTACAGCTTTGAACATGAGACTACCATCATTATATAGACAATCATCTTGGCTATCTCATACATAAATTGGACTTGCAACTATTTAGCATCTGATTAGTTATGCAGAATCTTGTCATGTAACTGCATTGTTACTCTTTTGCTCCTGGTGGTGAAACAATCTTTATCTTCATGTATACTACAAATTACTATCTGTTCTCACATTCCCTAATAGCTCAATGTTTTATTAGGTTGATTCCTAAGCAAAAGGTCACTGGTTCGAATCCAGGAGCAGCCATGAAGATTTCCCAAGAAAAAAGAAACAGCATCATCCAGCTCATCGATAGAAGTATCTTTGCCAAGGAAATTGCCAAACTGCATCATGTGAGTACCATGACAGTTGGAAGAATACGAAATGAAGTCCGCCTTCCATTCCAAAGCCAACAGGTGGATGTCCAGGCAAAATATTGGAAGTCAACAAGTCGGTTCATCACAAGGTCTATCAGTTCTGGCGTGACAAACATACAGACAGTGGAGGTGGCTCGTATGCTTTGTAATAGTAAGATCATAGACGTTCATGCAAGCACCATGTGATGTGTATTACACAAGTCTGGAATGGTGGCCCAAAAAAGGTGAAGAAGCCTCGACTTCAATATTGTCATAATAAGAATCGGTTTGAGTTTGAAAAAACATACAAACAGTGGACAGTAGAAGATTGGAAATGGGTGATTTGGAGCGATGAGACAAAAGTCAATAGACTCGGCTCTGATGGATGCAAATGAGTCTGGAAGGGAAAAGGGGGCAAACGGATCGAGAAATTGAAGGAACTGCCAAGTTCGGTGAAGAAAGCCTGATGATATGGGGTTTCATAATCAAAGGCGTTGAATACTTAAAGGGAACCTGTCGCCGTGATTTTGTGTATAGAGCTGAGGAGTGAGGACATGGGTTGCTAGATGGCCGCTAGCACATCCGCAATACCCAGTCCCCATAGCTCTGCGTGCTTTTATTGTGTAAAAAAACCAATTTGATACATATGCAAATTAACATAAAAGAGTCATATCTTACTTGTGTGACCAGAGAAGAGTCATATTTTCAAGCTCTGACTCATCTCAGGTTAATTTTCATATGTATGAAATCGTTTTTTATACACAATAAAAGCACACAGAGCTATGGGGACTGGATATTGCAGATGTGCTAACGGCCATCTAGCAACCCATGTCCTCAGCTCTATACACAAAATCCCGGTGACAGGTTCCCTTTAACCAGGATCAATAGTGGTCTCAATGCTGAGCCATATGTGAGTATCCTACAAGACAAGTTACAGTACTTTGTACACTCCAGTACTATGGGTATGAAAAGGATGACATAGTGTTCCAGCAGGACAACCACCTGAAGCATATGTCAAGATTAAAAAAAAAATGGTTCAAGGAAGCAGATGTGCTGGATTGGCCCCCACAGTCCGAAGACCTCAACCCTATCGAACATTTGTGGGTAGAGTTGAAGAAAAAGCTGTATTCGCATCCAAGTGAGTCGACCAGTATGCACCAACATTGGGAACATGTAGAAGAGACCTGGGAACAGATTTTGGTTGAGACATGCTTGAATCTGATCAAGAGCATGCCCAGAAGGATTAAGGCAGTGTAAAAAGCCAAAGGTGTGTTTACTAAATAATAAAAATTAAAATTTAGAATTTTAGGAGTAAAACAGTAACAATGCCATATTACATGAGAAGAATCTGCATAATTAATCATATGCTAAATAGTTGCTAAATAGTAGCAAGTCCAATTCATGTATGAGATAGCCAAGATGATTGTCTATAAAATGATGATAGTCTCACATTCGAAGCTGTAGTGGATGGTGAGATATGGAACAAGAAAGTCAAAAAATTGTTACCCTTTTGCTCGTCAGTGTATCTCCTATAAATAATCTGTGAAACATGGATTAAACACAGAAGGCGCCTGTGTTGGGTCTTTGTTTTTATTGATCCATAGACTGTAATGGAAGGTATGGATTAATAAACCCTGCTAAATACGGGGCAGGATGCTGTGCTAAAACCACGGACCCACGGAACGTGCTAAAAAACGCCCGTGTGAATACACACATTAAAATGAATGGGTATGTGTGATGTCATGGAGAACACAGACAACACATGTCTGGGAATCACTGACATGTGAAAAATACGTTAGACTACCGGATCATAGCTGTGTCCACAGCAGCCTTTGTTGAGGTTAATTTCACATTATTAATATCTGATGCATTTTGAGTAACAGGTGGGGGACATAAACAGCAGGGGATACCTTACAATAACAGTATATGTGCCCCATGGTCTTAAGCCAGCCCCCCCCCCCACCCCGGAGGGGAAGAGAAGTGTTGGGCAAAGTGAATATTTTTGCCCAATTCTTTTATTCTCCTGGGAGATAAGCCACCACCAGGTGTCTGGCAGTGGCTTTCTTTGCTCTCTCTCCATTGAATACCATACACGTTTGGCCAAGCTGAATGTAGATACATGAAATCAGCTATAATTGAAAAAATGGTTAATGACTGATTGCTCCGGTCCAGCAGTGACTAACTGAGGTTTATTTTCCTTCTTTTTTTGTCCCGCTCTGTGACTCATTCTCAGGAGTACTAGGGGGTGCTGTATAACTATGTGGGGCTCTGCAGCAGCCTAATATATATTAGATAACCCCTAAACCCACTGGGGCAGATTTACTAACACTCTCTGAGGTTTAGACACTGTAAACTTAGAGATCTTTAGGCTGTATGGTCTAAAGCTTCCTTTACACAGGAACTTGATGACGTCACCGTGCACTCTCCTGGCTAGAAGTGCGCGGTGACATCATCACGCTCTTTAACAGGTCTTTTTCAATCAAGAGAGGAGCAGACTGTCTTTGTGCGTGCAAGTGAATGAGGTGAGTGTTTGTTTGTTTTTAAACCCAAAAGGCCATATTGCACTAGCGTATTACTGCTTTTAAAGGCCGTTAGACTGGTGCACTTCTGTCTAAGCGGCTGTTAAAAATGGTCCCATTGATAGGCTGAATGGGGTTTTAACATAGCGATTTGTGACAAATTAAATTGTGACTAACCAAATTTCTTGTCAAAATTTTTCAAAATTTCACTTATCTCTAATCAAAATGTTCAAATAGTTTAATGAAGGTGCAGATTGTGTAACACCCCGGAGTGGTGTTACCATTCCTACACAGAGTGATGTTACCATTCCTACACCCTACTACTGTCTCTAATGGGCTAACCTGAATGTCATCTGTGTATTTCTGTCCAGGTCCTCTACATTGTGCAATGCTATGATTATCTGCAATTGTTATGTTCATGTAATGTGTCTGGTTCACCAGCAGGTGGCAGCGTAAATGGCAGAGCTCAACATTACATTCTCCCCCCTTTGGGCAGAAGTGGGCCAGTCCTGTTTCCTACCAGAAGGAGGGGTGGGAGTTCTAGTTTATTCAAGTTTGGAGCCGAGAAGACCTGAATGAAGTAGCAGTCAGAGGAAATTGTTCTTCAGCTGAAAATAAGTCATTTGCTGAGTTTCAGGAGGGGAATAACAGCCAAAGACACCCCATCCAAGGATACCAGAACAGACCTAAAGTACAGAAACCACCAGACTTAAAGGGGTTATCCCATCATAATGATCACTGTTAAATCTGTTAATGATTTGACAGTGATCATTTTTGTAAATATACTTTATTAACAAATTCCCACCGATTAGGAGAAAATTCATCCCCACTTACCTTATTGTTGTGACTCGGTCTCCCCTGGTTACGACCACCGCTCTTCCGCAAAATCCCGATGGTCGCGCTTGCCCAGAAGACTTCTTCTTTTCTCCCGGCCGGGCCACTCGCTGTCCTGAACGCGCACGCTGCCGCGCATGCGCGACGGTGACTTCTTCCCGGCCAGAATAGTACAGAGATGCGAACGCGCACGCCGGCTCTGTACTATACTGGCCAGAAATAAGTCACATTGCGCATGCGCGGCAGCGTGCGCGTTTAGTCCAGCGCGCGGCCCGGCCGGGAGAAGACTTCAATCAAGATGAAGCCCGCCCCCAGCCAGAATCCAGGAAGTGAACGCGCGGTGGCAGCAGGTAAGTATAAAAATGCAAAGTGGGATAACCCCTTTAAGCAATGTTTAGTGCAGCACAGAACAAGAAAGCAAAGTACTTAAGCAAGCCTGTCAGTACGGCAGAGAGAAAGAGAGAAAGCAGAAATATTGAATGTGCCTGCTAGTTTATGCTAAAGCCTGTTGGAACCAAGACAAAGCCTGCAAATTGTTTGGATGAAAGTTTATTCAAGTAAAGCTGCCATTGAACTTCACAACAAGGTCTAGACTCAAGTTATTTTTCCCTCATCCCTCAATTATTCCCCTTTTTTAATGCTACGGAGCCAAAGCCTAGGGCCCCGCTGTATCCTGGTAGGAGCACAGTGACACATAAATAGACATATAGGCCGCACTGCACCACTCGGCATTCCAGTATACCTGGTACACGACAGGGCCCTGGGGGGCGGCGCATTATAATTGCAGAACAAGAATCCACCACTACTTTACTGTTGGAGCAAAGTTATCTGCTAATTCTATGTAGATACCCCCGGATCTGGAATAATCATTGCAAATTTTAATTCATACATTTCTGGAACATGTTAAAAGTCCAGTGTAAACAAAATTACAGAATGTCAGTTAGCTTTCCCAGACTCCTGAATGGCAAATCCCTCCACCTAACATCTTCCCTTTATATTTAGGAGCCCACAGACTCCAGAAGATTTCATCTTCTCTGATGTCTCTGAATCCCATGTGAGACCCAAACAAAAGTGAAAATTACCATGGAACCACATCAGTATCTGAGTGTGAGCCTCCTGAGCCGGACATTCCCAGGGTACATTCACCACATTGTCTGCAAAGTAATAAATTGAATTTCTGTGACTCAGTCTTTCTGTACTTTTTACCCTAACCAGAGATATAGAAATCCGTGCTGAATGTAATCACAGAATGGCGCATATAGAGGCAGAGCTATGTAAGCCGTGTACCGGGGTGGGCTCTCCAGGATACAGTGAAATCAGGAACGAGGAAAGCAACACCGACACCAGCTTGTGCAAAACAGAACTTTCTTTACTGAAAGATATAGCAATGAACACAATCCCAAATATGGAGGCAAAGAAAATGAAGTTACATACACTCAGCCATAGCTGAGAACCCCTGTGCTGCACAGCGAGATGCCCCCTAGTGAATACAGAGTAAGTTTGCTATAATTTACCTACTGGTGGGCACACTAAAACTACCGCACCATACCTGTTATTACCCACGAACGATTGAGTGAGTGCTTAGTACCGAGTTATCTGTGGTGCAGCAAAGCAGCTTACAATCTTATCAACTCTAGAACACCTCCCCTCCCATAACTAGTCCAGGAACCCGTATCAGAGTATTGTTCCTGAGCAATGCGCTGAGCTGAATTGAAGTCGTGGGCCAGTTGTCAGCTCTCAATTGCGCAATGTCCCTTTTAGTTATGGAGTCCTCGTAGTAAACGTGGCAAACACTTTTGGCCTTATATAACACAGAGTCCCTATCTAACTTACTAAGGGGCCTAGTCACAGTTTCTTAGGCGCCAATCTGCATATAGGTGCGTGCACAATTTTACTGACCCGGGTCTCGTTCTGTATCCGATGATGTATTTAAACTGACCAGCAACAAGTCTCTTCAGCAAACATGAGGTCCTGCATGATAGGCAGCGCTCCGTTCCAAAGCTCCAGCCTTCTTGGAAACAATCCTTTGACTCCGAACAGGATCTGGGTATGGGACACAGCGATCAGTCCCTCTCTGCTGTGACTCCGGCCACTCCAGGACACCCTGACGCCAGGATTCGACCGGATTCTGTTCACACACAGTCCTTCTCTGTTCCTGTCAAGATGGAGGCAGCTGCAGCTTCCTGGTTCTTCTCCAGACTGTCCAAACCCCACCTCCTATGAATATTCAAACACTTGCAATATGTTAGCTGTGTTAAAAAACAGCGGCATCTTGTGGTTAAAAAGCAGAATGACAGTGCTAATGAATCAATATGCACATATACAGTATTCAGACAATGGTGACTGTGTTTTCCATCTCACAGCTGTGTGTTTGGATCTGATAGATTGCTGATGCTGTACCAATTAGAGATGGCCTTGCGGTTCGCCCGGCGGTCGTTTCACGGCGAACTTTGCTCGTTCGAGGTTCGCAGAATGGGCGAACATATGGCAATGTCTGCCGGCGGCATATTCTTTTACATTGTGAAGAACTTTGACCCATGACACATTCATCAGGTGGTACGGGACGGCCAATTGAGACATTTTAGCACATGGACATACCCCCTACCTTCTAAATAAACCTGATCTGGCCGCCATTTTACATTCGGTCTTTTGCCAGTGTAGGGAGAGGCTGCTGTGTGGAGCAGGGACAGACTGTTAGGGACACCAAACGCTAGCTAATAGGGCCACAAAAGTCCTTTAACCACCTCCGGACCGCCTAACGCAGGATCGCGTTCCGGAGGTGGCAGCCCTGCGCAGAGTCACGCATATATGCGTCATCTCGCGATGGGCGAGATTTCCTGTGAACGCGCGCACACAGGCGCGCGCGCTCACAGGAACGGAAGGTAAGAGAGTTGATCTCCAGCCTGCCAGCGGCGATCGTTCGCTGGCAGGCTGGAGATGTGTTTTTTTTAACCCCTAACAGGTATATTAGACGCTGTTTTGATAACAGCGTCTAATATACCTGCTACCTGGTCCTCTGGTGGTCCCCTTTGTTTGGATCGACCACCAGAGGACACAGGTAGCTCAGTAAAGTCCCACCAAGCACCACTACACTACACTACACCCCCCCCCGTCACTTATTAACCCCTTATTAGCCCCTGATCACCCCTGATCACCCCATATAGACTCCCTGATCACCCCCCTGTCATTGATCACCCCCCTGTCATTGATTACCCCCCTGTAAAGCTCCATTCAGACGTCCGCATGATTTTTACGGATCCACTGATAGATGGATCGGATCCGCAAAACGCATCCGGACGTCTGAATGAAGCCTTACAGGGGCGTGATCAATGACTGTGGTTATCACCCCATATAGACTCCCTGATCACCCCCCCTGTCATTGATTACACCCCTGTCATTGATCAACCCCCTGTAAAGCTCCATTCAGATGTCCGCATGATTTTTACGGATGCACTGATAGATGGATCCGATCCGCAAAACGCATCCGGACGTCTGAATGAAGCCTTACAGGGGCGTGATCAATGACTGTGGTGATCACCCCATATAGACTCCCTGATCACCCCCCTGTAAAGCTCCATTCAGATGTCCGCATGATTTTTACGGATGCACTGATAGATGGATCCGATCCGCAAAACGCATCCGGACGTCTGAATGAAGCCTTACAGGGGCGTGATCAATGACTGTGGTGATCACCCCATATAGACTCCCTGATCACCCCCCTGTCATTGATCACCCCCCTGTAAAGCTCCATTCAGATGTCCGCATGATTTTTACGGATGCACTGATAGATGGATCCGATCCGCAAAACGCATCCGGACGTCTGAATGAAGCCTTACAGGGGCATGATCAATGACTGTGGTGATCACCCCATATAGACTCCCTGATCACCCCCCTGTCATTGATCACCCCCCTGTAAAGCTCCATTCAGATGTCCGCATGATTTTTACGGATCCACTGATAGATGGATCGGATCCGCAAAACGCATCCGGACGTCTGAATGAAGCCTTACAGGGGAGTGATCAATGACTGTGGTGATCACCCCATATAGACTCCCTGATCACCCCCCTGTCATTGATTACCCCCCTGTAAAGCTCCATTCAGATGTCCGCATGATTTTTACGGATGCACTGATAGATGGATCGGATCCGCAAAACGCATCCGGACGTCTGAATGAAGCCTTACAGGGGCGTGATCAATGACTGTGGTGATCACCCCATATAGACTCCCTGATCACCCCCCTGTCATTGATCAACCCCCCTGTCATTGATCACCCCCCCTGTCATTGATCACCCCCCCTGTCATTGATCACCCCCCTGTCATTGATCACCCCCCTGTCATTGATCACCCCTCTGTAAGGCTCCATTCAGATATTTTTTTGGCCCAAGTTAGCAGAATTTTTTTTTTTTTTCTTACAAAGTCTCATATTCCACTAACTTGTGTCAAAAAATAAAATCTCACATGAACTCACCATACCCCTCACGGAATCCAAATGCGTAAAATTTTTTAGACATTTATATTCCAGACTTCTTCTCACGCTTTAGGGCCCCTAGAATGCCAGGGCAGTATAAATACCCCACATGTGACCCCATTTCGGAAAGAAGACACCCCCAGGTATTCCGTGAGGGGCATATTGAGTCCATGAAAGATTGAAATTTTTGTCCCAAGTTAGCGGAACGGGAGACTTTGTGAGAAAAAAATTAAAAATATCAATTTCCGCTAACTTGTGCCAAAAAAAAAAAATTTCTATGAACTCGCCATGCCCCTCATTGAATACCTTGGGGTGTCTTCTTTCCAAAATGGGGTCACATGTGGGGTATTTATACTGCTCTGGCATTCTAGGGGCCCCAAAGCGTGAGAAGAAGTCTGGTATCCAAATGTCTAAAAATGCCCTCCTAAAAGGAATTTGGGCACCTTTGCGCATCTAGGCTGCAAAAAAGTGTCACACATCTGGTATCGCCGTACTCAGGAGAAGTTGGGGAATGTGTTTTGGGGTGTCATTTTACATATACCCATGCTGGGTGAGAGAAATATCTTGGTCAAATGCCAACTTTGTATAAAAAAATGGGAAAAGTTGTCTTTTGCCAAGATATTTCTCTCACCCAGCATGGGTATATGTAAAATGACACCCCAAAACACATTCCCCAACTTCTCCTGAATACGGCGATACCACATGTGTGACACTTTTTTGCAGCCTAGGTGGGCAAAGGGGCCCATATTCCAAAGAGCACCTTTAGGATTTCACAGGTCATTTACCTACTTACCACACATTAGGGCCCCTGGAAAATGCCAGGGCAGTATAACTACCCCACAAGTGACCCCATTTTGGAAAGAAGACACCCCAAGGTATTCCGTGAGGGGCATGGCGAGTTCCTAGAATTTTTTATTTTTTGTCACAAGTTAGTGGAAAATGATGATTTTTTTTTTTTTTTTTTTTCATACAAAGTCTCATATTCCACTAACTTGTGACAAAAAATAAAAAGTTCCATGAACTCACTATGCCCATCAGCGAATACCTTGGGGTCTCTTCTTTCCAAAATGGGGTCACTTGTGGGGTAGTTATACTGCCCTGGCATTCTAGGGGCCCAAATGTGTGGTAAGGAGTTTGAAATCAAATTCTGTAAAAAATGACCTGTGAAATCCGAAAGGTGCTCTTTTGAATATGGGCCCCTTTGCCCACCTAGGCTGCAAAAAAGTGTCACACATCTGGTATCTCCGTAATCGGGAGAAGTTGGGGAATGTGTTTTGGGGTGTCATTTTACATATACCCATGCTGGGTGAGAGAAATATCTTGGCAAAAGACAACTTTTCCCATTTTTTTATACAAAGTTGGCATTTGACCAAGATATTTATCTCACCCAGCATGGGTATATGTAAAAAGACACCCCAAAACACATTCCTCAACTTCTCCTGAATACAGAGATACCAGATGTGTGACACTTTTTTGCAGCCTAGGTGGGCAAAGGGGCCCACATTCCAAAGAGCACCTTTCGGATTTCACAGGTCATTTACCTACTTACCACACATTTGGGCCCCTAGAATGCCAGGGCAGTATAACTACCCCACAAGTGACCCCATTTTGGAAAGAAGAGACCCCAAGGTATTCGCTGATGGGCATAGTGAGTTCATGGAAGTTTTTATTTTTTGTCACAAGTTTGTGGAATATGAGACTTTGTATGAAAAAAAAAAATAAAAAAAAAAATCATCATTTTCCACTAACTTGTGACAAAAAATAAAAAATTCTAGGAACTCGCCATGCCCCTCACGGAATACCTTGGGGTGTCTTCTTTCCAAAATGGGGTCACTTGTGGGGTAGTTATACTGCCCTGGTATTCTAGGGGCCCAAATGTGTGGTAAGGAGTTTGAAATCAAATTCAGGAAAAAATGAGGAGTGAAATCCGAAAGGTGCTCTTTGGAATATGGGCCCCTTTGCCCACCTAGGCTGCAAAAAAGTGTCACACATCTGGTATCCCCGTACTCAGGAGAAGTTGAGGAATGTGTTTTGGGGTGTCTTTTTACATATACCCATGCTGGGTGAGATAAATATCTTGGTCAAATGACAACTTTGTATAAAAAAATGGGAAAAGTTGTCTTTTGCCAAGATATTTCTCTCACCCAGCATGGGTATATATAAAATGACACCCCAAAACACATTCCCCACCTTCTCCTGAGTACGGAGATACCAGATGTGTGACACTTTTTTGCAGCCTAGGTGGGCAAAGGGGCCCATATTCCAAAGAGCACCTTTCGGATTTCACTGGTCATTTTTTACAGAATTTGATTTCAAACTCCTTACCACACATTTGGGCCCCTAGAATGCCAGGGCAGTATAACTTCCCCACAAGTGACCCCATTTTGGAAAGAAGAGACCCCAAGGTATTCGCTGATGGGCATAGTGAGTTCATAGAACTTTTTATTTTTTGTCACAAGTTAGTGGAATATGAGACTTTGTAAGAAAAAAAAAAAAAAAAAAAAAAATCATAATTTTCCGCTAACTTGTGACAAAAAATAAAAAGTTCTATGAACTCACTATGCCCATCAGTGAATACCTTAGTGTGTGTACTTTCAGAAATGGGGTCATTTGTGGGGTGTTTGTACTGTCTGGGCATTATAGAACCTCAGGAAACATGACAGGTGCTCAGAAAGTCAGAGCTGCTTCAAAAAGCGGAAATTCACATTTTTGTACCATAGTTTGTAAACGCTATAACTTTTACCCAAACCATTTTTTTTTTACCCAAACATTTTTTTTTTATCAAAGACATGTAGAACTATAAATTTAGAGCAAAATTTCTATATGGATGTCGTTTTTTTTGCAAAATTTTACAACTGAAAGTGAAAAATGTCATTTTTTTGCAAAAAAATCGTTAAATTTCGATTAATAACAAAAAAAGTAAAAATGTCAGCAGCAATGAAATACCACCAAATGAAAGCTCTATTAGTGAGAAGAAAAGGAGGTAAAATTCATTTGGGTGGTAAGTTGCATGACCGAGCAATAAATGGTGAAAGTAGTGTAGGTCAGAAGTGTAAAAAGTGGCCTGGTCTTTCAGGGTGTTTAAGCACTGGGGGCTGAGGTGGTTAAAGGACTGGTATAGGTGTGCTATCGATAGCTGTGACTTACTGAGGGGTTTAATATACCTATAATATACTTTCTAACCTGGAAAGTATATTATGGTGCATTTGTATTGTGCAGCAGTTGTGTGCGGTTCTGCTGCGATACTGCAGCTACACAGAGTGCCAAACGCTATTGGAACAAAAAATTTCTACTGGTGTGATATACCAGTTGCCCCCCAAAAAAACTGATTGAAGCAGGGGTGTTATATACCAATAATATACTTTTTATATAGTGCATTTAGGTAATGCAGCATTTGTTTGCGGTTTTGCTGCGTTACCGCATCTACAGTCGTGGCCAAAAGTTTTGAGAATGACACAAATATTAGTTTTCACAAAGTTTTCTGCTAAACTGCTTTTAGATCTTTGTTTCAGTTGTTTCTGTGATGTAGTGAAATATAATTACACGCACTTCATACGTTTCAAAGGCTTTTATCGACAATTACATGACATTTATGCATAAAGTCAGTATTTGCAGTGTTGGCCCTTCTTTTTCAGGACCTCTGCAATTCGACTGGGCATGCTCTCAATCAACTTCTGGGCCAATTCCTGACTGATAGCAACCCATTCTTTCATAATCACTTCTTGGAGTTTGTCAGAATTAGTGGGTTTTTGTTTGTCCACCCGCCTCTTGAGGATTGACCACAAGTTCTCAATGGGATTAAGATCTGGGGAGTTTCCAGGCCATGGACCAAAAATGTCAACGTTTTGGTCCCCGAGCCACTTAGTTATCACTTTTGCCTTATGGCACGGTGCTCCATCGTGCTGGAAAATGCATTGTTCTTCACCAAACTGTTGTTGGATTGTTGGAAGAAGTTGCTGTTGGAGGGTGTTTTGGTACAATTCTTTATTCATGGCTGTGTTTTTGGGCAAAATTGTGAGTGAGCCCACTCCCTTGGATGAGAAGCAACTCCACACATGAATGGTCTCAGGATGCTTTACTGTTGGCATGACACAGGACTGATGGTAGCGCTCACCTTTTCTTCTCCGGACAAGCCTTTTTCCAGATGCCCCAAACAATCAGAAAGAGGCTTCATTGGAGAATATGACTTTGCCCCAGTCCTCAGCAGTCCATTCACCATACTTTCTGCAGAAGATCAATCTGTCCCTGATGTTTTTTTTTGGAGAGAAGTGGCTTCTTTGCTGCCCTTCTTGACACCAGGCCATCTTCCAAAAGTCTTCGCCTCACTGTGCGTGCAGATGCGCTCACACCTGCCTGCTGCCATTCCTGAGCAAGCTCTGCACTGGTGGCACTCCGATCCCGCAGCTGAATCCTCTTTAGGAGACGATCCTGGCGCTTGATGGACTTTCTTGGATGCCCTGAAGCCTTCTTAACAAGAATTAAACCTCTTTCCTTTCACCCGTCACGTGGGTGCCCACAAGAAAGGAAGAGGAGGGGAGTTCACAGTGTCCTCCACTCTATCTTCCACAGTGCCGTCGTCGCGTTTATCTGGCAAAAGCCAGGCTTCACTGTTCAAGCAAAAAAAGATGATGACGCCAGATAACCATCTTGCCTAATGGCTGACCGCTGGCTTGTCGGAACTGCTTGCCTGCCAACTACTGCCATATAAACTGGTGGACTTGGAGGCCTTTAGAAAATTTGTGGCTATTGGCACACCACAATGTAAGGTACCCAGAAGGAAATATTTCTCCCAGAAGGGCATCCCGGAGCTATACAGGGAGTGCAGAATTATTAGGCAAGTTGTATTTTTGAGGATTAATTTTATTATTGAACAACAACCATGTTCTCAATGAACACAAAAAACTCATTAATATCAAAGCTGAATATTTTTGGAAGTAGTTTTTAGTTTGTTTTTAGTTTTAGCTATTTTAGGGGGATATCTGTGTGTGCAGGTGACTATTACTGTGCATAATTATTAGGCAACTTAACAAAAAACAAATATATACCCATTTCAATTATTTATTTTTACCAGTGAAACCAATATAACATCTCAACATTCACAAATATACATTTCTGACATTCAAAAACAAAACAAAAACAAATCAGTGACCAATATAGCCACCTTTCTTTGCAAGGACACTCAAAAGCCTGCTATCCATGGATTCTGTCAGTGTTTTGATCTGTTCACCATCAACATTGCGTGCAGCAGCAACCACAGCCTCCCAGACACTGTTCATAGAGGTGTACTGTTTTCCCTCCTTGTAAATCTCACATTTGATGATGGACCACAGGTTCTCAATGGGGTTCAGATCAGGTGAACAAGGAGGCCATGTCATTAGATTTTCTTCTTTTATACCCTTTCTTGCCAGCCACGCTGTGGAGTACTTGGACGCGTGTGATGGAGCATTGTCCTGCATGAAAATGTTTTTCTTGAAGGATGCAGACTTCTTCCTGTACCACTGCTTGAAGAAGGTGTCTTCCAGAAACTGGCAGTAGGACTGGGAGTTGAGCTTGACTCCATCCTCAACCCGAAAAGGCCCCACAAGCTCATCTTTGATGATACCAGCCCAAACCAGTACTCCACCTCCACCTTGCTGGCGTCTGAGTCGGACTGGAGCTCTCTGCCCTTTACCAATCCAGCCACGGGCCCATCCATCTGGCCCATCAAGACTCACTCTCATTTCATCAGTCCATAAAACCTTAGAAAAATCAGTCTTGAGATATTTCTTGGCCCAGTCTTGACGTTTCAGCTTGTGTGTCTTGTTCAGTGGTGGTCGTCTTTCAGCCTTTCTTACCTTGGCCATGTCTCTGAGTATTGCACACCTTGTGCTTTTGGGCACTCCAGTGATGTTGCAGCTCTGAAATATGGCCAAACTGGTGGCAAGTGGCATCTTGGCAGCTGCACGCTTGACTTTTCTCAGTTCATGGGCAGTTATTTTGCGCCTTGGTTTTTCCACACGCTTCTTGCGACCCTGTTGACTATTTTGAATGAAACGCTTGATTGTTTGATGATCACGCTTCAGAAGCTTTGCAATTTTAAGAGTGCTGCATCCCTCTGCAAGATATCTCACTATTTTTGACTTTTCTGAGCCTGTCAAGTCCTTCTTTTGACCCATTTTGCCAAAGGAAAGGAAGTTGCCTAATAATTATGCACACCTAATATAGGGTGTTGATGTCATTAGACCACACCCCTTCTCATTACAGAGATGCACATCACCTAATATGCTTAATTGGTAGTAGGCTTTCGAGCCTATACAGCTTGGAGTAAGTCAACATGCATAAAGAGGATGATGTGGTCAAAATACTCATTTGCCTAATAATTCTGCACGCAGTGTATGGCCACGTTCAGTGGCAAGTGAATGTATCTCTGGCACACAGTGTCGGTGCCAAGATACATCTGACCACAGACACATGGTCTAGCAAACACAGGCAGGGAAGGTACATAACTTTTACTTGAACCTTCTTACCGCCGTCAAGCATGCAACCCGTGGCACCTGTGTGGATTTGGTGTTACCGCCACGGATTGCATGCAGGTCTGCCTCTTCTTCTCCTCCTCCTACTTCATTATCCGTCTCCTCCTCGGCTGACTCCTACTATTCCACTGCTACCGCCTCTTCCGCTGCGCCCCCCAAGCTCCCCAGAACCTATTCGACATGCCAGGTGAGACGTTGCCATGCTGTGCTGCGGCTGTTGCGCCTGGAAGCCAAGAGTAACACCGGTCCTGCACTCCTTTCAGCTTTGCGGTCACAGACCCATCAGTGGCTAACCCCGCTCAATTTGACCTTTGGTAAAGTGGTGTTCGACAATGGTGCCAATCTGCTGAGCACGTTGAAACAGGGCAAAATGACACACGTGCCGTGCTGTGGTTAGCATATTTTGTCCGGCTGTTCAGGGGCTTGTTGGGGGCTATTGAATATTGTTATTGGGGTGAGCATGCGCCTAGAATAGGTATGGTCGCATGTTTTCTGATACCTGTTACATACGGGACGCATGTCTCCAAGCTACGCACGCTGTGTTTAAGTGATGGTATTTTATTTATTCAGTTTTGCAAGGGTCATGTATCAATGGTCATTTAATGAAAAAAAAAAAAAAAAGGCAGCACGTTCACGCCTGGGTAAACGGCAAAAGGTGCCAGACGAATGCTGGCGCTCACGGTAGGATCGAACTTGCTGCACAGGACTCAAACTGCGGTCCGCGATTTGCAGTGTTCTGGGATGAAGGGGGATGGGCGCTAATAGTCGGATGTTGGTGGCTAGGATAGTTGCCTGGCCGTTTCGGGGCTTGGGGAGGGGGGGTCTACTGTATATATAGGTATTGGTATGATAGATGCCTAAAACTAGGCAGGAATGAGCGGGAAAAAAAACTAAAAAAAACTTGCATGTTTAACTGTCACCTGTTTTACATGTGGGGCGCACGTCCGCAGTTTGCGCCGGACATGCAAGGTGTCGGTAAATGTGTATCAGTGGTCTGTGTATGGGGGCACAAGCAGATTTGGTCAAGGCATCTGTAATTGAGTTCCGATGTTCTTGTATGTAAGTGCGTTTAATCTATAAACATTATTTTATGGGCAAGCATGAGTCAGCGGTTCCGTGCTATGTTTATAGGTGCACTATATGTCTATCAATTGGTGTTGCATCAGGGTTTATGTTCAACTATGTTATGACTTTCTTAGGCCAAAACGAGGTGGTGCTGCAAAACTGCCATTAGTCTCACACGCATGGCTCCGCCATTAGAGTCTCTCACGCATGGCTCCTCCGTTTTAGTTTTATACATATGACTCCACCATTAGAGTCTCTCACGCATGGCTTCTCCGTTTAAATTTTACACACATAACTCTGCCATTTGAGGCCGGCTGCGTGGTCCCACAACAAGTAGGTTCCGCGTCTTTTCTGCCTTCAGACCCGCTCGCATGGCTCGGTCATCTGTGGCTCGCAATACAATTTTCTCATGTTGGCTCGCACACGTGGCTTGTGCCATTAGAGTCTCACTCACATTATTGTTTTCTGACTTTTATTTTCTAGGTTGTTGGGTCTTCATTGTTTTCTTTATAAACAGTCATCCCAAGCCTGCCTTGGCGGACATCACCTTCTCCCAGGCATGCTTACAAACTTGGGCTGAGGGTGTTGGTGTCCGGCCTAAGTCCTGGGTATCGGTCCGTCTTCCAGTAGGAGGTACAGTAATAAGGCGGACTTTACGAAGTCTGTCATGTCTGCAGACAAGTCCTATCACGACTACAGGCGCAGCATACATAGTTTATCACGACCTTAAGCTTATTTTCTGTCACAACTGCAGGTATTGTGTACGTTCCGTCCTTATTACAGGTAACATTAGCTCGTTAATCGAAATAGCCATGTATCCCTGTGGATGGTTCCCCAAGCCTGGTGAGTTTACACATTTCACTTGGTCTACTACTACAGTAAGACGGCATACGCCATGTGCTAACTTTTGGGTCCTTAATAAAAAATGTAGCCTGGGGAATGAGTAGAGGTGAAGTATTTGCCACCAGTAACAGTTGGTGTCCTATCAGGGCCCTTGGTGGATGGTTGGAGTTCATTTAGGCCCTTCCAACAGATTCACTATTGTTTGTTCAGTCTGCAGCTCTCAGGATTCAGACCTTCTCGTTATATGGTCATATGTTAGTGAACATAGGAGTAAATCGTTTCTGGTTACCGGCCACTCTTTCAATCGCATCAGCATTAACCATCTCCAAGAACGATGTGGCGGTACACATGACAAAGAGGTAAGGTAGATGGAAGTCACTGTGATATATACGGTATATTCCGCACCTTCATCGTGAAAGGTCTTTTCCATTCAAAATAGGGTGTCGTAACGGTATGTATATATTTACTCTAATCTAAGGTCTGCTCTTTTTGGCCCCTTTAGGCTGCCCTACCACAGCAGTTATGGCATAACTCTACTGCTTGTTGTAGATAGGGTTAGATAGGTTAGGTTCACCTTTCTGATAGCCGATCCGACCACAAGTATAAGCAAGATATTGCTGCATTTGTGGGAGGGGAGGCTGATTACAAGGCTATTCATACGTACCTGTGGGCTCAGGCTGGCTGATTACTAGGCTATTTATAGGCACCTGTGGGCCCAGGCTGACGTCGATTCAGCTGATTTCACCCACCCACACCTTCTTACAGTCACTTCACATCAGGGTGGCCCCCTTTAGACTGCCCTACCACAGCAGTTATGGCATAACTCTACTGCTTTTTGTAGATGGGGTAGATAGGTTAGGTTCACCTTTCTGATAGCCGATCCGACCACAAATTAACTTGTGAACAGCATGAGATGTCATTGTCAAGCTGTAATTGATGCTCAAGGCCGCATGACAAGTTTTTGAGACATTGACATTTTTGGGGGGTATACCCACCACTGGTGTTTGCTTTTGTTTCAATAAATTGTTTGAGATGAGGAAATCACCATTGCATGCTTCTACTTAAATGCCCTTCCATAAATTTCACCCGAAAGCCAAATATCCCTAACTTTTTGTTAGTAGCGTATATGATAATGTCTTTTGGATGTGGGAACAATAAGGGTTAACATATTGGCCGTGTATTTAGCTATGAAGATAAAGCTGTTGCGTCCTGCAGAGGGGGCACTTCATTCTGCTAAATTTCATTGTCATGCAGTGAAGCCAAATGTAAAATAAAACTTATATGTAAGAAAACAAGAATTAGGCAAATTGCTTTATTGGCATCGCTAATGAAGAGGCAAGATAATTTCGTTAGCATTAGATTCAGAGAGAGCGTTGCCTGTAATTGCACTGTGTATTTTTATACTGCACAGTAATTAGTAATTACCGGAGGCTTGTGCTCGAGCTGCTATAGGTTCACATTTGGATGCCGGGCAATAACTATCACTAACTCTTTTGATTGCAAAAAATGGTATAGACGTCAAACCCAGTAATACAGCATGGGGGAAGGGAAGCATTGGTGGTTATGGGATCAGCAACATACAAAGAAGCCCCCATCTGCTCTCATACTACTGAATAGGCTGTGCTCTTCTCCTCAGACTCACCACACATTTCCCCAACACCTGCCTTTTCATGACAGTCGCTGAATTACTGCAGTTTTTGTGGGAAAAGTGCTGATGTTTCCCGGTGAATAGGCAGATAATATGCATTCCGGGACTGAGATTTAAAGTGTTTGCTTCTACACTTTTCTTCGATCTGTCATAACTGTCTATATTTTAGAGACAGCAATCTGGTAGCTACAGATTGGCATAAACGACGCTTCGCAAATTGTTAAAGGAACAGAAATTAAATCCGTAAAAGGAGCCTTGTGTGGTCATCTTCTACTGTCACTCACTGGGGATTGACCACACAGACTTTGGCCACAGTTCAGTACAAGGTGCAGGAAACAACTCTCCTCAGTCATGCTGAGAAGCTCATGCTTACAGTCCAGATTAGCAGGGAGAACACAGTGTCAGCGGGTTACACAAGCCACACACTATAAGGTCATCAGGGGCATACCATTCATGAGGCAAATGGAGCCCCTTGCCTCAGGTGATATTCTACTGGACTGCGGGGGGTGGCATTTTTGCTGAAAAACTGCCAAAATTCTATAATGTACAACAATTCCTAAACATACACATATGCAGGAAGGAAATAAGGATCTCTGGAGATTATCATATGTTCAGGTCTTATTCTGTATATATGGACACTGCACAGTACCACTTCTCTTGTCCTGTACACTGGGTGTAATTCTCAGTATCTGCTCTTATTCTGTATATATGGACACTGCACAGTACCACTTCTCTTGTCCTGTACACTGGGTGTAATTCTCAGTATCTGCTCTTATTCTGTATATATGGACTCTTTTAATTTGTAAATAAATAAATAACAAAAGGCCATAACAATATCTATACACAGAAATGAAACACATTACTAAACCCATCCCGACCAGTCCACCACCCCACTAGAACCTACAATACTATTCACACTTAAAACACTTTCGTAACCCCATACTATACATATTTACATATTTGCATCTTACACGTATACATAAAATCCATAAAATAAAATATATACACAATATACATAAACTATACAAACTATATACTGACTATATACACAAACTATATACAAATGATATACAAATTATATACAACTTATAAAACTAAATCTAACTAACCCACCACCAGTCCACAGCAAATATGCAAACTGATAACCCCTAAAGTTCCAAGGGGATAAACCCCGAGCTTTGAGAAGTCGGACTGGGGTCAGCCAGTTTGCAACAAAACACCCTTTTTTTTATTTATTTTTTTATATATAATTTTATTATAGTCTTTCACGCGCCCTCCTGTCTCCCATTCCTGGAAGAAAGGCCGAAACCACTCCCTACAGGAAATTACCCACAAAGGAGCCCTCTCTTTCCAGAAGTTTGCAATTTTAAATTTTCAAAAAGGTATTTGTTAAGAATACCACAGGGTTGACCATATCCAACCCGCCTAGTCTCCTTGTGCGGTAAGTAACCTCTCTCTTGATTAGGTTCAGCCTGTTTCCCCACAACATCTGGAAAAAGAGTCTGTAGACCGTACCCCAGAGAGACCCTGGCAAAACACAAACACTGCTTAGATACAAAAGCACGGGAATCAGGTAGGCTTTGCACAGGTGAACCCTTTCCCTGAGGGATAAAGACCATCCCTTGCAACGGTCCACCTTTTGGGCGACATCTTTTAGTCTACTCTCCCAATTTTGCTGATGATAATCTCCATCCTGGCCAAAATTGATGCTTACGATCTTTACAGACTTCTGAGGTTCTGGAAGAGTGCCCTGGAGATCGAAGACAGGATCCCCTTCCCCCAGCCAGAGAGTCTCACATTTGTCCCGGTTGATCTGAGACCCAGAAACTTCTGAATAGCAGTCCACCTCCGAAATTACCCAGCTCACCTCATCCTCCGAGGAGGCAAGAATGGAGACATCATCAGCGTATGCCACCACCTTCTGAGATGGCCCCCGCACCGCCAGTTCCATCCCCACCCCCGCCAATGGTCCACGATCTACCCTTCTAATGAAGGGATCAATCGCAAACACATACAGCAAAGGGCTTAAAGGACATCCCTGGCGGACACCAGAAGCCACCTCAAAAGGTTGACCTGACCAACCGTTAATCAATGGGAAACTCTCCGCCCCTTTGTACAAAGTTTTTAACCAGTCTACAAACCTCCCTGGTAGACCATACCACAAGAGAACAGACCACAGGTACTCATGGTTCACCCAGTCAAAAGCCTTTGCCTGGTCCAAAGATAACAGAAACCCTTTCCAAACACCCGCCCTGCCCCGCTCCACGGCTTCTCGGACACTGAGAACGGCGCTAAAAGCGCTCCGACCGGGAACAGAGCAGTGCTGAGCCTCAGAAAGAAGTCTCGGTGCAAACTTCACCAATCTGCAGAAAAGTATTTTTGCCAGAATCTTCCTGTCCACATTGAGAAGCGATATGGGTCTCCAGTTCTCAATGCGGGATGGATCTTTACCCTTTGACAGAATAATCAGGGCTGACTTACCCATTGACTTTGGCAGAGTGCCCGAGGAAAGACACTCGTTAAACACCTCGGTCAAGAGAGGAACTAATTGTTCCTTGAAAGCCTTGTACCACTCGGATGTTAAGCCATCCGGACCTGGCGATTTCTTGGGCCTAAGCCCACCAATGGCCAGTCCCACTTCCTCTTGCCTGATAGGTTCTGCCAAAACATCAAGAGAGGGGTCTATTCCTGCCTTGGGAATAGCTTCAGCCAAGAAAGCTGAAAAACTGTCCCGATTTAGTTCTTTCCTACCCAAGAGGTGAGAGTAGAAAGACCTGACGACCTCCAGGATCCCTGATTTGGACCTATTCATGGAACCCGTACTGTCGACCAGGCCTACCACAAATTTACTTTTTACTGCCATCTTACAGTTTCCAAAGGGGTCGGGTGATCGGTACTTCCCGAAATCGCTTTCAGCTACCAAAGAGGCGTATCTATCGTACTGACACCTCTTGAGCAAGGATTTCACACGAGAGATATCCTCACGGCTACCCCCCATCGAAACCAGTCTTTCAAGTTTCTTCCTCAGTTCCTGGTACAGACAGTATCTGTCCCAGCTCCTGAGGTTAGAAAGCTCACGGAAAAACCTTGCCGTCCTTTTTTGGAATATCTCCCACCACTCTGACTTACTGTTGCAGAGGTCCACCAAGGGTTCCTGGCTCTGAAGGAAATCCTCAAAGGACTGTCTTATTGTCACTTCTTCCAGGAGAGATGAATTCAGCTTCCACATACCTCTGCCCATACAGGGAGTCTCTGCAACATTCAAAGAGAAAATAATCAAACAGTGGTCGGAGAATTCCACTTCCACGGCTTCTAAAGCCGAGAAAACAGCCTCCTCCTTTAAATAAAACCTATCTATTCTAGACCTACGATTTCCCTGATGAAAGGTGAAATCCACGTGGTCTGGCTTATGCCGTAAATGGGCGTCCACCAGACGAGTATCCTCAACTATCCTAGACAACACAATGCTATCAGCATCCAGCCCACCTTTGGAGCCTCCCCTATCACAGGCCCTCGTCACATTGTTGAAGTCCCCTCCAAAGATCACTTGCCGGCTGGTAAAAAGAAAAGGCTTAATCCTCATGAGGAGACACTTGCGGTCCCACTTACTCTGTGGGCCGTAGATGTTTATTAGTCTCAATTCTTGTCTCCCCATGAGGACATCTAAAATCAGGCACCTTCCCATTTCTAACTCAATTATCCTCCTGCATTCCACTCTTTCGGTGGTCTTAAAAAGTACCGCCACCCCGCTACGTGGCTCGGCCGCAAGAGACCAGAAAGACGGACCTAGCCGCCATTCTCGCTTGGCTTTTGCCAGCAGAGTTGTACTTGTTAACCAGGTCTCTTGCAAAAACAAAATATCAGCTTCAATACGGCTGAAAAAATCAAAGGCCAGGAAACGAGCTGCGTCTGACTTAATACTGGCAACGTTAATGCTTGTCAGTGTCAACGGGGTGAGTTCCGCCATCATTGATGATCTAGTTAGATAGCCTTCTTTTTCCCCACCCCACCACCATCAGCATTTTCATCTGAACCATCACACTCCTTCTGTCTTTTCAAACATACAGAGACATCCATACCATCCTTTTTGCCCAAGGTTCCAGGCTTGGCCCCCCTCCAGAAGGTAATTTACCCCCCGAAGGACAGGGCCCGGCAGCTCCTCCCCCCCAGCTATAGCAGTTGGGGGATCCTCATCAAGGGCCTGGTACCGATTAGAGACTTCCACCGGAGAAACTGCTCCACTGATGAAGCATTTAAAGATGAGTGTAAACTCTTATATGACAGATTTACAGAGAGAGGCTACCCCAAGAAAACACTACATAGAGCATACAACAAAGCTAAAAAAAGTAATAGGACTGCATTGCTCTCTGAAGTAAAAAATCAAGGACAAAATCAAAAAATTGTACGATGCATAGGTAATTTTGATAGCCAACACAATAAAATCCGAGATATATTGAGCAAACATTGGCACATATTGCTTGCAGATGAGGAACTTAAAGAAGTTCTTCCCCCCCACCCTGCCATTACATTCAGAAGGGGACCCAACTTAAGAGAAAAATTAGTGCATAGCCATTACACTTCAGAAAAAACATCAGCTAAACAAACATGGCTCAGCACCACCGGCTCCTACCCGTGTGGTAGTTGTACCTTCTGTGCCAAAATGCCTCCAAAAAAATAATTCATCAACCCGGTGGACAATAAAAAATATGTAATTAGGGAATATATCAATTGCAAATCCACTGGAGTCATTTACGCAATACAATGTGGGTGCCCTAAATTGTATATAGGTAAAACTATACAGGAATTAAGGAGACGTATATCAAAACATCTAAGTACCATAAATACGGAATCTGATACATCGTTATCAAGACATGTGAAAATAGTTCACCAAGGTAATATTGACACCCTGACTGCATGGGGAATTTAAAAACTAAAGATGGGCCAACGGATGGGAGATTTGGATAAGAAGCTTCAGCAAGAAGAAACGAGATGGATACATCGTCTCAAAAGTCTAGCCCCTCAGGGGTTAAATGAGGGGTTCACATTTGTATCCTTTCTCTGAATTGGGAACTCATAGAGATATATTACATCCTTACAAAACAAATATACTAATGGAATTGTAAAGCAAATGCTTACACAAAATATAAATTTATCAATATAAGAAAAATGAAAAATAGGGCGAGACCAGTGAAGCTGTATATCAGGGTATTTTATATAAAAAATGAATAAATTGTTAGGTACCTCTAACCTCTAGCCATTAATCTTTAGTCCAGTAATATAAAAACAAACAAATAATAATAAGTAAACTTACCAATAAGTGTTCAATTGATAGAGGGGAACGTCCTGTAGGAAACACAAATCAAGGGTGCTGAATGTTCAAAAATAATCAAAAAATAATCAAATAATAATAAATAGATTCATAAAATTAATATCATAAAAATAAAAATAATAAATGACACATTAAAACAAATATAATAAAAATAAAAAATAATAAAAAATAATAAAAAATATTAATAATAAAAAATATAAAATAAAAACAACAAAAAATAAAAACAAAAGTAAAATACAAAAAATGATATATAAAAAATGAATAAGGTAAAATTTAGCAAAAGGAAAGGAATTATAATAATAAAAATGTATATAAATCTATTAATAGTTTAGAATTAGCTGAGAATGGATAGATAGTAAGAAACTAGATCCACTATAGGAGTAGTCAGATATATGTTAAAAGCTGGTTATGCACAATTATTAAACAATAATTAATATAGATTAATAATGAAAATAGTAAAAACTCAATTCCAAAAAAATTGAACAGAGCAGTAACCTTTGATAATAGGATAAATTAGAGCACTGGATGAAAAATAAGACAAACATCGCATATAAAAATTACACTATTCATGTATAGATTTGCAGACTAGCAAACAGGGGTATAGCGATGTTTATAATTTCATATCCAATCACCCATTCATCTCATAGATCACTCAGTTGGGTTCAGCATTTCAGGAAAATGGGCTAGAGGAGTCACGCGTGCGCACAGAGGGAGAATAGATCCTCGGTCCAGCTCAGAAATGCGAGCGCAAAGTTCTAAGTCCCTGAGCATGCGCAAGGGAAACCTACTACCGGACGCCAGCGCCAGCATCGTAACAGGCGCATGCGCTAAGTATAAAATGAAACGAAGGATCTGAATGGACTATTGAGAGAGGCGGAAATGAGGTCATTATAGTAGCCTACCCCTGATAGGTTCCAGACTATCGTGGTATTACGAAATGTATCCTGAGTGGATACAAATGAATTACATCACTGGAGAAAGGTTTTAAAAGCTCCGGTCACGCCCACCACAGGAGCAGTCTGCCCGTTCCCCTGAAGACGCCAAGGTTCTGGCGAAACATGTCGGGGGGCAGTGTCCTGTAAAGTGTTCGTTTTAAACAGCACCAGCTTGTAAGGCTTTACAACTAGGACCACGAACAAGCAGTCAGATAGGGGATAATAAGGAGGAGAACACGCCAGTTACTAGCTAACAATAGATAGGAGGGAGAGTTAGCCGACTCCTGTGACGGACCACAAAATAGTGGTATAACAGAGCTAGAGCAGCACAGCACGTACAGGGACTGCTAAATATAAAGCAGCCAAAGCAGAGCATCTATATATATACTACTGTGATATTAGTTAACTGGCAGCACCTCCAAAAGGTACCCCTAAGACGCTAAAAAATTAACAACTGTGAAGTGTACTTAAAATACACTAAAAAACATTATATAGATTACAAGCTGGGCTGACAATTTTAATTGTGTGTATTATGTTAAGCATTTTATTATTTAATACAATAAATGTTACGTTTTATTCTAAACACATTATCACACGTGTCAATCCAGAGACAGCCATTGATCCTAGAGATCATCTGAAAAATTCAAAAATTTGTGTCTCAACACGTGGTGAAGGATCATTCTAAAAGTAATTCCACCAGAGGGCACCCAGTTGATCCTTCCTTAGGCCTCTGGTCAAGGATGAGTGGGACAGATGGGTCCCACTCCAGAGAGGGCTTACGACCCTCTCCTTTCTTCTTCTTCTTACTCCGCTTGTTCCTCCTACCCTCCAACCACGCTCTGCCACTCTCTTCCAAGCTTTCGCCGTACGAGGAGACAGGGTTGGCGGATGGGTTAGCCTCCACAGGTTGGGCCTCTGGTTCCCCATTGTCGCTGTACCCCGGGTCACTAAAACCGGGATCCTCAGCCAGACCAGCCGAAAGACCAGCTGAAAGGTCAGCTGCCACCTGTTCCCTATCCTTGCGGCGTTGTTCTAGCCGCCTGATCTTGGACGGCCTTTGCTTCTTCGGATCCTGCCTGCTTCTTCCAGCGCTAGTAGTTCCAGCGCTTGTCCCCTCACCAACTGGTTCAGTCCCGGCAGCAGGCTCTTCCCCAACCACAGACCCAGCCTCGCGGCTAGTGCATGCCTGATCTTGAGCCCGGCCCTGAACCCTGTTGGCGAAGGCAAGCGGACAGCGACTAAACGGGTGACCTAGGTCCCCACAGAGGTTGCACCGGATCCGCCTACAAGATGCGGCAGGATGACCAGTCTCCCCACACTTCGCACACATGCGAACATCGCATTGTGCGCTGAAGTGGGTGGGACTGCCGCACTTGTGACAGACCTTTGGCTGGCCCCTATAGAACACCATAATCCTATCCCTTCCTATGAAGGCAGAGGAGGGAATATGAGCAACAGAATGGCCCCGATCAAACAGCTCCACGCTGAGGGTCCAGGCACCTGACCAGATGCCATGCTCATCGAGCACCTTGGCGGGGAACTGCCCCACCCTACCATATCGACTAACGCAAGTCATGATGTCTACACTAGACAGTGATTCATTACAGGTCAAAACGGTCACTGTCTTCACAGTCGATTGGCGGGTGATGGCCTCGACGGCAAAACCCCGCCACTCCGGGGTGTTCTTCATCAGCTCATATTTAGACCAGAAAAGCTCCAAACCCTCCGGCCTAACAAAGCTGACGTCGAACATAGCGGTGCCGTAGGGATGTATGAGCGCAAAGATGTCATGGTCAAGGTTTGGGAGGAAGGGACCCATGCACAGCTTTTATAGTTAGCATAGTGATCAGGTACTTCACAGTACCTAAACGCACAGTGTTTAGTTTCAACCCAGCAGAAAGTCCTCC
The DNA here is from genome assembly GCF_905171765.1 of Bufo bufo. Classification (NCBI taxonomy): domain Eukaryota; kingdom Metazoa; phylum Chordata; class Amphibia; order Anura; family Bufonidae; genus Bufo; species Bufo bufo. Next base: position 167,384,729 of record NC_053389.1, on the reverse strand, counting down.
CTGTGGAAGAGGTGTGTAGGAACATTCTAGGTGACCTGGCGAAGGTTCGCTCTCTTGAGTGCGAAAAGGTGGGTACGGATGGGGTCTCTTACCTCTGGAGAGGCTTCACCTTTGATGTGCCTTAGCCTCAGTAGCACTTATCCTGGTGTTGGGCTGAGGCTTTCACATTAGGTTTTTGTTTTGTATTTAAGATGAGTTTTTGAAGAAAGGTTTGCAAATGACTGAACTTGGGCCTTCGGGTGGATTTTAATATTGGTTTGTATAGATTGATATGGTTGTTATAAGATGTATATATTGTATGATAGGGTAAGTGGGGTGTAGTTAGGTTGGGTGGGGGGGTTCATATTTTTGTGTGGGGAGGCCGGCATCCAGCCCTGGACTATGCGGACATAGGAGGACATGAGGTGAGGGGCTGGGTGTGGGTGGTGGTGGAAGGGCTGGCCTCATGGAGGGACAAGAGGCGGAGGTTGGCCCTGGGTGAAGGTGATGGGATAGATAGATTGGTAGGGATAGTATAGGTTTGTGTTTTCTCATAAATATGTGTGTGTATAAAAAAAAAAAAAAAAAATGTATTCTTATTTGATATTTCTATTATGATTTCTATTATGATTATTTAATTTGTGTTGATTATTTATTTTCGGTTATAAACTATTTGTATAAATTTGTATATAGTCAGGGTTCAGTCGGATCGGATGTTTAGGTTAGGCTAGGTTTCTTTTTCTCTTTTCATTTTCTCTATTTAGTAGGTATGAATGAGATAGCATGCATGTAGCTGGGCCAGTAGGGTAAGTATACTTTATACCTTGTTTTATATCTTGTTTGGAAATTTTATGGCAAAGTTTTAGTATTTTTGTATAAAATTAAAGAGTTCCTCAGTATCTGCTCATATTCTGTATATATGGACACTGCACAGTACCACTTCTCCTGTCCTGTATACTGGGTATAATTTTCTGTATCTGCTCTTATTCTGTATATATGGACACTGCACAATACCACTTCTTCTCTCTTGTATACTGGGTGTAATTCTCAGTATCTGCTATTATTCTGTATATATGGACACTGCACGGTACCACTTTTCCTTTCCTGCATACTGGGTGTAATTCTCTGTATCTGCTCTTATTCTGTTGTAAGAAGGTACCTGGAATCATTGTTGATGGAAGGTATGTGTCACCGAGGTTCCTGGCCTTGGTGAAGTAAGAGCCGGTATTTTATGTGTCAGCAGCAGCTATTGCTAATTGACACCTTGAGAGTTAGCATGGCTGTCATAGCTAATCCGGGACGGCTCTTACTGGGAGTAGTCAAAGTGCTGGGTGGGTGACTACTCCCCATGTTCCAGGCCGGGATTTGCCAGGCATAAAAACCAGCCAGCACTGCCAGGTGTGGTGGATTTACCTCCCTCAGACAGTGGAGCTCAGGAGTCTGTGTGCGGTGAACTGAGGGCTGTGCTGGGATTTAAGGTTTGAGCTGGGCTGGAGGACTCAGGCCCCTCTAAAGGCGAACAGGCCGCTTATGGACTTGATGAGGCTGAACTGCTAACAGGGTGTGAATTAGCACCCAGGAGAAAAGGCGAATTTTATTGTTTATGGACTTTCCTTGTGTGTGAACAAACACCAAGCCACCTATGTTTTGTGATACAACTTATTTCCCTTTTGTTCTACACCAATGTGTGAATAAACACTGCTGTTTGATTTAAGAACTGTGTACTTTGCCTCTATACTGCATCCGCTAGTCCTAACTACCAGAGCGAATCCCCACACTGTATATATATGGACACTGCACAGTATCACTTCTACTGTATTGTATCCTGGGTATAATTCTCAGTATCTGCTCTTATTCTGTATATATGAACACTGTACAGTACCACTTCTCTAGTCCTGTTTACTGGGTGTAATTCTCAGTATCTGCTCTTATTCTGTATATATGGACACTGCACAGTACCACTTCTCCTGTCCTGTATACCGGGTGTAATTCTCAGTATCTGCACTTATTCTGTATATATGGACACAGCACAGTACCACTTCTCCTGTCTTGTATACTGGATGTAATTTTCATTATCTTCTATTATTCTGTATATATGGTATGGGCACAGTAGAGTAGTGTTTAACATAAAACACCCTGTCCTTGAATTACTATGTAGATTGCACTGGAGCCTGAGGAGGTGAGTAACCACTGGACACCAGGTACTTGACTCATTCCCTTAACCCTTTCACTAACAACCACAAAACATAGTATTACATGTAGTGGAAGTTTTTTTTGTGGTGGACCAGCCCCCAAAATGAGCAGCAATATCTGAATGTTAAGCATTGGGCTTTGGCATGCCAAATGAGACCACAGATTTTTTTTTTTAACTGTCATTTTTAATTTTAAAGTTTTACAGAGATAATAAAAATTGGCAATAAGGACATACAATCTGGATGAAGACCACAGCAGGTCGCAAATGAAATATCTCCATAAGGGCTTGTTCACATCACTGCTATTATTTTCCATTTTCCTATAAGGAGTAAAAGAAAGGAAATAACGGAAGTGCTGGATTCAGCACGTAACTAACACAAACTGAAACTAACAGGCTCCTTTGACTATAATGGGATCTGTTCGGTTTCCGTTCTTGAAAAAAAAAATTGTGGAGAAAAAAGTCAATTTTTGAGTTTCTGTGACGGAGTCTCCAATGCAGATGTGAACATATTCACACGTCCACAAATGGGTCCGCATCCGTTCCGCAATTTTGCGGAACGGGTGTGAACCCATTTATTTTCCATGGGGACGGAATGGATGCGGACATCACACAGTGTGCTGTCAGCATCCGCATTTGCGGAGCGCGGCCCCGATCTTCAGGTCCGCAGCTCCGCAAAAGATAGAACATGTCCTATTCTTGTCCGAAGCTTGCGGACAAGAATAGGCATTTCTATAGGGGTGCCGAGCAGGTGTGTTGCCGATCCGCAATTTGCGAGTCCGCAACACACCACGGACGTGTGAATGGAGCCTAAGAGGCTAAATCACAATCGAGAAATCACCAAAGCCTACAATCTCGGCTTCCATAAATATAATAAAACATGACAATGGGAGAGGGAGACACTCAAAGACAGACTTAACAGAAACAGGGATATGGCAGGGGTAAGACAGCGAATCATCACCTTTAAGGGCTCATTCAGACTTCCGTATGCTGTCCGCAAAAATGCGGATCCTTTTTTTGCAGACAGTTCAGCATTCCGTTTTTTTGCTGATCCATAGACTTTAATAGGGCCATGTCCTGATTTTCACTGACAAGTATGGGACATGTTTCAAGTGAATGGGACAGCATCTAATAATAAAAATAAAAAAACGGATCCGCATTTTTGCGGACAGCATACGGCTGTCTGAATGAGCCCTAAGAGTCAAAAAGCCATATTCAGAAGGAGTGTAGGATCGAGTAGGTGTCCCATGGTGACCAAACAACCTGAAATTTGTCCACTTTATTAAGAAGGAGGGAAGTGAGATATTCCATACTGCAAATATTTTTTGCAACTTATACACAGTTCAGTTCATCTAAGTGGCAAGGGATTGTTCCAAAATCAGCTATTAGACACCTAGCTGCTGTAAGAATATGTAAAATTAGCCAAAGAGGAGACTTGCCCACCTTTGTGGGTAAAACATGAAATAAATTACTAAGAGGGAAGTATATATCCAATATGTTATAGATAAGTCTCTGCACCTCCCTCCAAAATGAACAAATGAGAGGACAAAGCCCAAAAATATGCAGCAGGATTCCCCCAGACTCACCACAATACCAACAAACATCTGGAATACCTGGAGCTGGATTTAGGCAATGCAAAAAAAATTAGGCGCGTGATAACAAAGCATTTGTATTTTATATTGGTATTAACAATATGTGACATATTAGACTCCAGATGTCTGGGGAGAAGGTACGACCCATTATATGAAAAAGTACCAAATCACCCAAAGGAGGGTGGAGAAGTATCATGTACTGTATATTGCTTATAGATGATATTGTTTTACAAAGTCTTTCAAAATGGGTGGGAAGACTGACCTGTCCTGTCCTAGATAATGTGACAAGAAAATGTTTGATTTGAAGATAAGAATAATGCGCTCTGGCTGGGATGTTAAAAGTGTTACATAGAGTATCAAAAGATAAAATAGCCAAGGTTTTATAATCTACTATATCCGCAAAACAGAATAATCCCTTGTCAAACCATGGTCTAGAAAAGTCATATGTCAAACTATCCGAAAACCAAAAAGTATAGAGAAAATAAGTCATAGAAGACTCTGATGATGCAAGGGGAAATATCCATGAGCAAGAAAAATCCATAGATCCCAGCAGTAGACATCTCTGCAGAGGGCTTCCAGATCCCCACAGTAAGGAATAAGGATGTATAGATGCAATCCACAATTTTCAAATTTCCATACATTTAGAATATGCCAACAGAGATGACCATGCTGGAATCCTCCAAAGGTGGGTAGCCCAAAAATATTTGACCACATCCAGGACTGCTAGGGGCCAATAATATATGACACAATATCCTGTGTCTTTTTCCTGTCCATATAAATCAAAAGATACAGGTCTGGCACAGTTTCAGGGCTCGTTGCAGAATTGGAATAGGAAGTACTGTATTTTTCGCTTTATAAGACTCACCCGATGATAAGACGTACCCCAGGTTTAAGAGGAGGAAAATAAGAAAAAAATATTTTTCATCAGACCTCATATCAGATCAGACCCCCATAAATATCAGGACATCATATCAGACCCCATAACACCCATAAATATCAGGACATCAGATCAGGCCCCCATAAATATCAGGATATCAGATCAGGCCCCCATATTAGGACATCACATCTGACCCACTTATCAGGACATCACTTCAGCCCTTCACGTCAGAACCCCATCAGACATTATATCAACCCACATAGTGAGACCCCCATCAGACCTCAGATCAGCCCACATTGTCAGACCCCTATCAGACCTTATATCAGTCCACATAGTGAGACCCCCATCAGAACCTATATCAGCCCACATAGTGAGACCCCCATCAAACCTCAGATCAGATTCAAATAAAAATCATCTCTTACCTGTCCTGCGCCACAGCTCCTCCCCACCTCCGGCAGAAGTCACGCTCTGCTGTCTTCCTGGCCTGTGTTGCTCTGTTACCTGACTGCATGCAGCGTCAGTTCATAGTGCGTGCACTACATCCTGACGCTGTACGCGGTCAGGACAGTGCAGTGGCGGCCCCAGGAATGAAGACCGGGAGGGTAAGTATTACAAGCGCTGGCATCGCTTCATTCCCTACTTCCGGCACCTAAAGTATACTAGTGAACTAGTGAGCGCTTCTATATTCTTATGCATAATTGCTAACTGAATCTGGAGTGTCACCATGTGATGTTCTGATGTAATGATGATAAATGGTTACATTGTTTTTCTATTTGAATATTTTTAAAACCCAATAAAAAACTATTGTCATAAAATACACCTCATCATTTCCCTCAGCTTCTCCTCCTGAACAAGCAAAAACGCTAAACATGCGTTGAGTGGCAGGTGCCATTCTTTACTAGTGATGAGCAGGAGGTGCCATATTCGATTTCGATCAAATTCGCGAATATTCGCTAGAATATTCGTCTCATATTCCTCTAAATCGAATATTCGTTATTATTCTAAATATCGCGATTAATATGCGATTAAATAATCGCGTATTGCGTTTTTAACTTAAGGCAACTTTCCTATTGGTTTGATATCTAGAATTAGCGAAGATGAGGAATATGACGAATGTATTCGTCATATTCCTCAAAACGAAGATAACAAAATATTCTCCATCTTCGTTTTAGCTCCATATTCGTCAACTTCGCTAATTCTAGCAATCAAATAGGAAAGTTGACTATAGAAGATAACGAAATATTCTCCATCTTCGTTTTAGCTCCATATTCGTCAACTTCGCTAATTCTAGCAATCAAATAGGAAAGTTGACTATAGAGACAGCTGTGTTTAATTCGCTATGCGATTATATTACTTTCCTTTTTTTTTAATAAATAAAATAATTATAAGAATTATCAAGTATTATAATTCTATTTATTTTTTTAAAAAGCAAAGTAATATAATCGCATAGCGAATTAAACTTAGCTGTCTCTATAGTCAACTTTCCTATTTGATTGCTAGAATTAGCAAAGTTGACGAATATGGAGCTAAAACGAAGATGGAGAATATTTCGTTATCTTCGTTTTGAGGAATATGACGAATACATTCGTCATAGTCCTTATCTTCGCTAATTCTACCAAGCCAACCATAGTAAACCAGGTCTAAGTTGAAATCGCAATGCGATTACTTCAAGTTATATTAATCGCATTGCGATTTCAACTTAGAGCTGTGTTTCTAATGGGTCAGCTTGCTAGAATTAACGAAGTTAACGAATATGGAATATAGCAGTGCTAAGTTGAAATCGCAATGCGATTAATATAACTTGAAGTAATCGCATTGCGATTTCAACTTGGCACTGCTATATTTCATATTCGTTAACTTTGTTAATTCCAGCAAGCTGACCCATTAGAAACCCAGCTCTAAGTTGAAATCGCAATGTGATTACTTCAAGTTATATTAATCGCATTGCGATTTCAACTTAATTCTCACATCCGACAATACATTCTAGTATGGAGGCGTTCCCATGGTGATGGGGATGCTCCATGAGCACAGAAGTCGGCAGAAGCGGCAACGGGCACTGACTGGAGCAGCCAGGAATCCTCAGAACAGGTAAGAACTACTTTTGGGAAGTGGGAAAGAAAAAAATATAACAATAAAAAAATAAAAAAATAAATATTTGAAAATAACGAATTTATGGCACTATATTCGAAATATTTGCGAATTTGCGAAGTGCCGATATTCGCTAAAAAAATTTGCTATTAGAATATTCGCGCTCAACACTATTCTTTACTTCCACCACTTGGTATGTTATAAATTGGTAGATTTGTTGGTTTGGGGCACAATTCATTACAGATATCAGTGGTTGTCTCACAGCTATTTATCACAAAGGGCAGGCAGGTTTTCTCTGGTTGAGTGATGGTTAAGATTTTATCTTGGAATGTCAGGGGCCTTGGAGAGAGCGCTAAAAGACAGGCAGTGACGGATGCAATCCGGAGCTATCTCCCCGCTATAGTCTGCTTGGTTGTCTGCTTGGGGGGGGGGGGGGGGGGGGGGGGGGGGGGGGGGGGGGTTGGGCAGCACAGATCTGTCATTCAAAATTTAACAGCTACTCGAGAGGGGTATCAGTCTTGATACACCAAGCAGTGGATTTTGCCCTGACCGACTCCTGGATAGATGATCAGGGAAGATTTGTTTTTCTCTATGGTAGACTTGGGGGTCAGCCATATATCCTTGCATTTTTTTATATACCTCCCCCATTCTCCTTGCACCCCCTCAATTGCCTGTTGTCCTTTGTGGAACGGTGGCTGGACTGTCGGGTGGTCCTGACAGGTGACTTCAATAATGTGATGGATCCCAGTAGAGACAGGCTGACTGTGGATCCCAGCACCACAATCAGTGGGACTGAGACGCTGTTGTCATGCTTCTGCCAGGAAACGGGCTTTGTGGATGTGTGGGAGTATTTGGGGAGGGGAAAGAGTGCCTTCTCATGTGTCAGTAATGGAGGGAGGTCAATGTCCAGGATTGACCTGGCACTGACCAACAGAGACAACATTAGAAATATTAAATCAGTTAAATATGGGATGAGAACTCTTTCAGATCACTCTCCCCTCTCAATAGAAATTCTGGTAGGGTCAGGTCAGGTCAAACCAGACTTGCTATTTAGGTTGAACCCATATTGGTCGGCTATAATGGACGACCATCAGTCTATCAAAAAACAGATAACCTCTTTTCAGCAGATTAACTACCCCTCAGCTGGCATTGGCTGTGTATGGGATACTCTGAAGGCCTACATGAGGGGGTTGTTTATCAGTAATATCTCTGCACTAAGAGGATCATTCAAGAGAAGAGAGAAGGAACTAATTAACTTAGTGGCCAGTACTACGGAGCAGTTCATTACTCAAAAGACGGAACAAAATAGAGAAAAAATGCAGAAAGACAGTCAGGAACTTAAAACTTTTCTCTTGGATAGGGCCCACCATAGTCTGTTTTTTAAGGGACAGAAATACTTTTCAGAGTCAGGACGACCAGGCAGGCTCTTAGCTAGGATAGCTAAGCAACAAGAGAACAGGAGGAAGAAAATAACTGGTATTCGTGGACCTGATGGTAGGATTGTACAAAATTTGGAGGGTATAGCTGAGACTTTCCGGGAATACTTTGCAGCAGTCTACAGGGCGGCTCCTCCTGTGCCGGACAGCCTCGTGGACGCTTATCTAAATGGTCTTCCTTTTCCAGTTCTCAGAGGGCCTCGCTGGAGAGGGAGATAACAGTTCAGGAGATCCAATTGGCCCTTGGGTCAATATCGGGTAGTTCGTCCCCGGGGCTGGATGGCTTCCCGTACGAATTTTACAGGAAAAATGGGGATATAGTCCTCCCATATCTCTGGGGGATATAGTCCTCCCATAAGTATTTATAAAGGGGCTGCAGGGAGAAGGCCTCCCGACCTCCATGTACGAGGCACTGATAGTTTTAATTCCAAAAAAAGACAAGGATATTTTGGAGATGGGTGCTTATAAACCTATTTCTTTACTCAATACTGATATTAAGCTGCTCTCCAAGGTCCTGGCTAATAGACTCTCCAAGGTGATTACATCACTAATTCACCCAGACCAAAATGGGTTTATGCCTGGGAGGGGTACCCATTATAATATACATCGTTTGTTTGCTAATATCCAATCTTCCGGGGTGGACTGTCCGCTCGATCCTGTCATTAGATGCCACAGGGTTGAGTGGGGCTTCCTCTGGAAGGTGATGGTAAAAATGGGATTCGGCCCAAGGTTTATAGCCATGGTTCGTTTGTTCTACAAATCCCCTCTGGCCAAACTTAGGATCAACGGGACCCTGACTAGGTCTTTGATGTTGGAGAGAGGCACCCGTCAAGGATGTCCTCTCTCTCCACTCCTATTTAACATTTATATTGAGCCTTTGGCCATAAATATCAGACAGGACCCGGGGGTTCTTGGATTTGGGATTGCGGGAGATCATGATTGGATCTCCTTGTATGCAGACGATATTCTGTTTTTTATGCAACAGACCAATACTACCCTGCCAAAAGTTATGGAGATTGTAGAAGTGTACTCCAGGTTCTCGGGCCTGGAGGTAAACTGGTCCAAAACTACCCTCCTCCCCATAGATAAGACACAATTGTTAGTGGAGAGTCTACCTCTGGACCTGGGGGTTGAGGACTCCATGAAGTACTTGGGGATAAATGTTTCTGCTAATACTCAGGACTATGTTCAGCTTAATTTACTTCCGGCCATTACGAAGATTAGATCCAAAATTAAAATATGGCATCGGTTTACTCTCTCTCGAGAAGAGATAGGGTCTCCTTGATGAAAATGATAGTTCTTCCCCAACTGCTTTATGTTCTCCGAAACTCCCCGGTTTGGATAGAGAATAAATTCTTTAAATTGATAGAGAAGATGATCAATGATTTGCTATGGGGAAGAAAGCGGATAAGGCTGAAACTGGATTATTTTCCAATGCCGCTGGAACGGGGGAGTTTGAACCTTCCGAGTTTCAGGGGATACTTTATTGCGTCTCAGCTGTGTTTTTTTCATGAGTGGGAGGCCAGCCCCTTATGTAAAAAATTAGTGGATCAATTTGGTTTTCTTGATTTCTTTACTCTATTAGAGTCAGGATGCCTAATGAGTCGGAGGCAGGAGTTTGGAAGTTTTGTTAAGCTTGGGTCTGGAAATTGGTCAGGAGCTGGCTATCTATCAAATCCTCACTGGTTTGCACTCCACTATGGCAAAATCAAAGAATTCCAGTGCTGGGGGATTTTGATTGCCAGCAGTACTGGAGGTCTAAGAATATTCACTACATAGCGCAAATAGCTGGTGATGGTCGGATCCTTTCTCTTGAGGAGATCGTGCAGAAGGAAAACACAGGAGAAATAGTTTGGTTTAGATATCTTCAGTTACGATGGGCACTTTGTAGTACTGTGGATAGAACACCGTTAAGGCTAATATAGCTTATTGTTACAAACACTTAATTAGGGCACGTTTTTTGGATTGTCTCTTGCCTGGACAAAAGTCCTGGAGACTCACTTATCCTAACCCACCTTTTGAGGCTTGGGAGAGTGTATTGAGGAACATAGGTTTGGTTTGTTTAAGTTTTAATCACATAGTTGTTCAGTTTAATATTATGCACAGGATATATGTAACGCCGCTGTTATAAGGGAAAATAATAAAGATCGGGTCCCCAATAGAGATGTCGTGAACATAAAATTTTCCGTTCGCGAATGGTGAACGCGAATTTTCGCAAATGTTCGCGAACGGGCGAACCGGGCGAACCGCCATTGACTTCAATGGGCAGGCGAATTTTAAAACCCACAGGGACTCTTTCTGGCCACAATAGTGATGGAAAAGTTGTTTCAAGGGGACTATGGCATGCCGGAGGGGGATCCATGGCAAAACTCCCATGGAAAATTACGTAGTTGACGCAGAGTCGGGTTTTAATCCATAAAGGGCATAAATCACCTAACATTCCTAAATTGTTTGGAATAACGTGCTTTAAAACATCAGGTATGATGTTGTATCGATCAGGTAGTGTAACGGTTACGCCCGCTTCACAGTGACAGACCAAACTCCCTGTTTAACGCACCGCAAACAACTGCAAACAGTCCATTTGCACAACCGCAAACTCCCCATTTGCACAAGGTTGGATACCAAGCTAGCCATGTCCCGTTCCTTGTCCTCACTGATGTCATTGAAGGTCTCTTCCTCCACCCAGCCACGTACAACACCAAGGGTCGCCGAAAGGTGACAACAAGCCCCCTGGGATGCCTGCTGTGGTTGGTCTTCCACCTCCTCAAAGCCACCTTCCTCCTCTGACTCCTCTTCTTCAGACTCCTCTCTCTGCGTTGCCTCTCTCTGCGTTATTATAAGGTGTGTTAAGTAGTACTATTCCTATCAGTTTAATCCCTGTTACGTCCCCTATCAGGGGACGTGTATATGGCATCGATTTTAGGAATGGGTAATGGAAAAAGATGCTTGGTCGGTCCTCCTTCTTCAAATTTGGGGCACTGCGCGTGCAATCTAATGTGCCGCCAGATAGTTGTGGTGTGTTATGTTGTTCTATTCTTATCAGTTTAATCCCTGTTACATCCCCCTGGAACGCCTCAGACTCCACCAGCTTGTATGGCGGGCTAAGAGTTCAGACAAGCCAGCTGTCAGACGCCGGGCAAGGGGGTGACTTTGTGACATTGGCTTCTTACGCTCAAACATGTCCTTGACAGACACCTGACTGTGGGCAGATGAGCAGGAACTGCTCAAGGCGAGAGACGGAGTGGCGGATGGTTGAGAGGTGGCAAGGAGGACAGCAGTGGTTGATGTGGCTGAAGATGCTGGACCAGGAGGAGGATGGCGGCTTTGAGTTTGTGTGCTGCTTGTACTCATGTGTTGATCCCATAGGTGTTTGTGATGTGCGATCATGTGCCTTCGCAAAGCAGTTGTACCTAGGTGGGTGTTGGACTTTCTTTTGGCACAGGTTGAAAATGGCATCGCTGTTGTCAGAGGCAGACACACCAAAAAAATGCCACACTGCTGAGCTCTGCAATGACGGCATTCTGGTGGTGGCAACAGCATGCGTTGATTGGTGTGCTGTCTGGCTGACCCCGGGTGCTGATGCATGCTTTCTGACTGTGCCTCTAGCTCCTTTCGACGACCTCCCCCTGCTTCCAACTCGTCTCCTCCTCCTCTCTGTCTCCCAATCTGAACTTTCCCCCTGTTCTTCTTCTCTTCGAGCGGGCACCCATGTGACATCCATGGACACATCGTCATCATAAACCGCTTCACTTGTATCTGCCAACTCAGCAAAGGAAGCAGCAGCGGGTACAACATCATCATCATCACACCGTATGTCCATGTGTGTAATGCTGCCTGACTGAGACATATCCCTGTTATCTACATCCTCTGGCAATAATGGTTGCGCATCACTAATTTCTTCCAACTGATGTGTAAATAACTCTGACAGATCAAGTGAAGCGGCGGTGGGTCTAGTGCTGGTGGTGGCGGCAGGCGGGCGAGTGGTAACTTGAGAGGTGCCCAAAGCTGAGCTGGAGGAGGATGGTGCGTCAAGGTTCCGAGCGGAAGCTGTAGAAGATTGGGTGTCCTGTGTTAGCCAGTCAACTATGTCCTCAGAACTTTTCGAGTTTAGGGTACGTGGCCTCTGAACACTGGGCATTAGTCTAGGGCCAAAGGGAATCACAGCACCACGACCACGACGGCCCTTGCGGGGTGGCCTGCTTCTGCCTGTCATTTTTTTTAGATTAGTTAAGTTGTACTATGCGTGCAAGCTACTGTGACACAAGATATGAGTTGCGCTGAAGTGACACTATGCACTGCACTGGGCCTTAAACACACAAACACGTGTGTAACTGACTGCTATTTATTCAGTCAAAATTGTTGTTTTGACATTAATCGAATGTGACACTAGATATGAGTTGCGCTGGTGACACTATGCACTTGCAGGGCTGTGAGCCTGACACACACGCTGGCAGGCAGGCAACTGCAATTTGATTACACAGGAAAAAAAAAAAAAAAGCAGACTGGGATGCAGCAGAGATCAGATGAGTCCTTCAGGACTGCAGTGGACACTGAATACACTAGCCTAGCTATCGATTTCCCTATTAAATCAGCAGCAGCTACACTGTCCCTCCTCTCACTAAGACTGCAGCTTCCGAATGAATCTAAAATAGATGCTGTCCAGAAGGTGGGAGGGTCTGGGAGGGAGGGTCTGCTGCTGATTGGCTGGAATGTGTCTGCTGACTGTGAGGTACAGGGTCAAAGTTTACTCAATGATGATGTATAGGGGGCGGACCGAACATCGCATATGTTTGCCCGCCGCGGCGAACGCAAACAAGCTATGTTTGCCGGGAACTATTCGCCGGCGAACTATTCGGGACATCTCTAGTCCTCATCCCGATCATCACCTAGCAACCATGCTTGCTTGTGGAAGCTTGCAATTTTCACGCAGCCCCATTCACTTCTATGGGACCTGGGTTGCGTGAAAAACGCACAATATAGAGCATGCTGCGATTTTCACGCACCGCTCATGTGCACAGCCCCATTGAAATGAATGGGTCTGGATTCAGTGCGGGTGCAATGCGTTCACCTCACGCATTGCACCCGCGCGGAAAACTCGCCCATGTGAAAGAGGCCTTAGACAGCACAGGAGGTCCATAGAGACAAGAGTGGGACCTCCCCGATTAGAACATGTGCATGAAGTACATGAAGGGAATAGTAATGTTTTGTCATGTGCTGGAATAGAGGTAGTTCAGGTTCCGGTTCGTGGTGGAGACAGGAACCATATTCTACAATTTACAGGAACCATATTCTGTTGCAGAAAGAGGCCTCCTGGATTATCAGAACAAACGCAATGGCCCTAGTGGGATTAAATGATAAAATTATTTAGCAGTGTTTGTGTAGAGTTGGATTATATGGATTATATTGTTTATATTATTATATATTATTTATATTGTTTATGTGCTTTATCAAACTGCTTTATGTTACTATGGCGATGACGCCGACAAGAGCGTATAATATGTGGGTATACCGGGGTCATCACGTGGAGGCCTGAGGAAGCACAGGGCTTGCAAAAACAACTGTTACCTATTCACTGTGCTGTACCCATATCCAGTATGTTTTTATGGACTCATTGAGAATTAAAGCTGCAGAAAAATTTTGTGAGTGCAGCTTTATCTTTGTCTCCACTTGATATACAAAACCACCGCTATTGGTCTGACACTAACCCACATTGGATAGATCCCTCCAAGACTGTTGGAACAATAAAAATGGATGGTATGGTGTGGTATATGGGGTACAAAGATAGTGGGGCCATTCTTCCCAATAAGTTTGATGTGTCACATGACCCTCTTCCTATTGAAAAAACAAAAGTTGGATTCAAATTGGCCGACTTCAAAATGGCCGCCATGGTCACCACCCATCTTGAAAAGTTTCCCCCCTCACATATACTAATGTGCCACAAACAGGAAGTTAATATCACCAACCATTCCCAAGTTAACAAACAAAACCACCGCTATTGGTCTGACACTAACCCACATTGGATAAATCCCTCCAAGACTGTTGGAACAAATAAATTGATGGTATGGTGTGGTATATGGGGTACAAAGATAGTGGGGCCATTCTTCATCAATGGAAACCTCAAGAAGGCCACTGGATATGCAAAATTGCTACATGATGATGTGTTTCCCTCTTTATGCACTGAAGCTGGCACGTTCCCTGAGTTTTTCCAGCAAGATGGTGCGCCACCACATTATGGGTGTCAGGTCCGAGCATTCCTAGATGAACAGTTTCCTGGAAAGTGGATTGGTCGTCGTGGGCCAGTTGAATGGCCCCCAAGGTCTCCCGATCTGACCCCCTTAGACTTTTATCTTTGGGGTCATCTGAAGGCAATTGTCTATGCTGTGAAGATACGAGATGTGCAGCACCTGAAACTACGGATACTGGAAGCCTGTGCTAGCATTTCTCCTGCGATATTGCTATCAGTGTGTGAAGAGTGGGAGAAGAGGGTTTCATTGACAATCCAACACAATGGGCAGCACATTGAACACATTTTATAAGTGGTCAGAAACTTGTAAATAACTCATGAAAGAATAAAGTTACATTAAAACCAAGCACACTTTCTTGTGAAATTCCCAATAAGTTTGATGTGTCACATGACCCTCTTCCTATTGAAAAAACAAAAGTTGGATTCAAAATGGCCGACTTCAAAATGGCCGTCATGGTCACCACCCATCTTGAAAAGTTTCCCCCTCACATATACTAATGTGCCACAAACAGGAAGTTAATATCACCAACCATTCCCATTTTATTAAGGTGTATCCATATAAATGGCCCACCCTGTATTATGCTGGAACACCAGTGGTCATCTTTTCGAGGGGCGGTGTTTGTGTTCATAGATACTGCATATATGGCAGGGCCGACCACCATCTTCTAGACAAGGACTGTAACTCCTGTCTCACATTGGGTGCTAATGGAGTCCATAGGCTGAAGTAACACACTAGTCTCTCCTTATACTCCTCAACATTGTGGGTTTCTGTCTCTTGAGGCCTACTCTTGGTCGGTGTGTAAGCCGTGTACCAGGGTGGGCTCTCCAGGATACAGTGAAGTCATGAACTAGGACTGCTGGTACTACGAATAAGGGAGGCGGAAGGGAAAGGGGGTGCAACCCCTCCGGGCCCCATCCAAACTCAACCCCCCCCAACAAAAGACACGGACAACTTATTTACCAAAAACCAATACTTTACTGGGTGATGATCGGCCACAGCTATTTTCTTTAACAAAACGGCATCAAAACACCACCTCCTCCACGAACCATTCCTCCGGTGCGGTATACCACCCTGGGTCCCCCCCAGGGTGTACGTACGCCAATCACTCTTCACCATGAATTCTCCTTTCAAATGCCGCCAGCTGTGACTTCAAATTTCCACATCTCAACCGAACCTCCAAAAAGAAAAACATAATGAACCAAACTGGTCTTGAAACCACATATCGTAAATAAGACCATTCTCCATGCTGCCCTTAAATTATTTCCTCCATATATTCCCCTTTCTTTTATTTATTTTTTGGAAACATGTATAAAACTAAAATCCTGACACAAAGGGCGGGCGGGCAACTCGGCTTACCCTGGCAAGAGGAAATCCCTAAGGCGATCCTCCCCTATATATGCCCTCCTATATTCCACGTCCCTCCTGCTCTCTCACTCCCTCCTTACTCTACCCTCCACACGTCCTACTCCTTTTAACCCCTTCTAATCCTCCCTCCTCACCACTAAAAAGGAACCTCACCATCAGTCCCTCATCACCCTCCTTATTCTGTCGGGTGCTCTCCAGACTGCTGGTACTACGAATAAGAGATGGGGAGGGGAAAGGGGGGGGCAACCCCTCCGGGCCCCCTCCAAACTCAACCCCCCCCAACAAAAGACACGGACAACTTATTTACCAAAAACCAATACTTTACTGGGTGATGATCGGCCACAGCTATTTTCTTTAACAAAACGGCATCAAAACACCACCTCCTCTACGAACCATTCCTCCGGTGCGGTATACCACCCTGGGTCCCCCCCGGGTGTACGTACGCCAATCACTCTTCACCATGAATTCTCCTTTCAAATGCCGCCACGGAGGAGGACCGTATCCTAAACGGGGCTCCAACCACTACCCAGCAAACGGAAAGCCTGTTTGATTCCGTCCTGCAGCCCGGGCAAGAATATATCTAATCCAATGTCTGTGAGGTGCACCCCGTCCAGCCTCATCAAGAATCTATTATCGCCCTCCAACAGCCGGTGCCGAACAACCACCCCTCCTTTAGAACGCACAAAGCGGGACATTCGAGCATTCAATGTCCTCCTGCACTTTTCCATAGCTGAAAAGAATCATAATTAGTAAAAACACCAACAATTCTGTTACACATGTAACTACCTTTTTATTTTTTTCTATTACCTAACTCACCAATAAATCCGGCCTTATGTACCGCGCAAAGCAGGCCGACCTCCAACGACCAATCCGCATAACTTCCGCTTCCGACAGACCTGCTCTGGCCGCCTCTGTCGCCGGGCCTATCCTGAAGGAGTGAGTACCGAACTCCCGCGGATCTAACTCCAAATGCACCAAATATTTACGCAGAATCGAGGAAAACTTAAATTTCGTCAAAGGGGACCCGTCGGCATGCGCGAAAAAATTCCCACCACTAATCCGTACCACCTGGTAAACCGATACTAATCGTATAGGGCAAGTCAAGCCCGGGACCGGGTAAATAGGAATCCACGCCCCATTACCAAACTGATCGGTTTTAGAGCGACGAATCCGAACCTGCAGTGCATTATTACTGAGAATCACGTCCGACACCGATAAACCGCCCTGTCTCGAGCTCGAAGGCGCTACCAACTCACCCACCCGTAGGGCCGCGAAAAATGCGATGCTAAAACTCGCTGCAACTAAAGCCTGCTCGAACGCCGATGCACACACAACCTGACAAACTTCCACCAATCTGCCCTGCAAACTAAACGTAATCTGACGCCTACTGTCCCGCACCACATATTCTTTCTGCCACCCCTTCATAGCCTGACAGACCAAAAAATATCTAGTGACATCTGGCCACCCGCACAATTTAAAATAGAATCCCACCCCGGCCAATTTACTACGCGCAACTGGAGCTGAAAACCCTTGCGAATGCAGCCTGAGCAGCCAGTCAACCGTGACCTCCAAACGCACATCATCCCGTGCCGCCATTTCCCTATTACCCCTTACCGCCATCCATTCAGCCCAGGCCTTACCATGCGCCCGCCACGTGGCCGGAGCCACCGAAGAGCTGACCAGCGTCATCAATTGTTGTCCACCAGACGCCACAGGAAACCCGGGCACGCCATTCCATCCAGCTCCGCCTCCGGAAGAAGGTCCCGAAAAACCTGCCATTGGAAACGAGGAAAGAGCATCAGCAATCCTGTTATCCACCCCTGGAGCATGACGAGCCCTAAAATAAATATCGCGTTCCAAGCAGCGCAGGACCAAATGCCGGAGCAACGATAGGATCGGCAATGACGAAGAGGACAACCTGTTAATACACTGAACGGTGTCCAAGTTATCCGACCAAAAACAAACGTGACGATTTTCTAAGCGATCCCCCCCCAAATCTCCACAGCAACTACAATGGGGAATAGCTCCAACAAAGTGAGATTACTAACCAAACCCAGAGCTCGCCACTCTTCCGGCCAGGGAAAAGCACACTATTCCTTACCCAGTACCGTACCGAAGCCACAAGAACCCGCTGCATCCGACCACAATTCTAACTCACAACTAGATATTTCCCGGGAAATATAACATGTATGGCCATTGTATGAACACAAAAACTCACGCCAAACCCTTAAATCAGCCTTGAGCGACTTAGTCAGACGAATGCGATGACGGGGGGAATGCACCCCCCGTGTAGCCAACGATAAACACCGCGAAAAAAAACGCCCCATAGGCATCACCCGGCAAGCAAAACACAACAAACAAGAGAGACTGCAGTTGCTTAAGGGTCACCTTCCGAACCACCAAAAACCCATCAATGAAAGCCTTGAGACCACCCAGCTTGTCCTGCGGCAAACGAAAGACCATGTCCATTGTATCTATCTCAATACCCAAGAAAGAAAGCCGCGTCACCGGACCCTCCGTCTTTTCTGCCGAAATGGGAACCCCAAATCGCTCCATCAACGCCAAAAAGAAGGACAAAAGAGCCTGGCAGACCCCATCTCCCCCCGGCGCCACGAACAGGAAGTCATCAATATAATGGATCACCGATGACCGTCCTGATTCGAAACGCACAACCCACTCCAAGAACGAGCTGAACAGCTCGAAGTAATGGCACGATATAGAGCAACCCATGGGCAAACAGGTATCATAGTAGAAAAAGCCCTCAAAACAACCCCCAAGCAAATGAAAACCATCCGGGTGGATAGGCAAGAGCCTAAAAGCCGACTCAATATCCGATTTGGCCAATAGAGCCCCTTTCCCCGCCTCTCTAACTAGTGCCACCACCCGGTCAAACGATACGTATGACACCGATGACTCCTCCTGAAGGATCGCAACATTCACTGATGAACCCTTCGGATGAGACAAGTGATGTATCAGACGAAATTTGCCCGGTTCCTTCTTGGGTACGACACCCCACGGTGAAACTCTCAAATTGGAAAAAGGGGGGTGAACAAAAGGACCCATAATCCTGCCCGCTGCCACCTCTTTCTGCAGTTTCCCCCTGAGAGCCTCCGGGTAATCCCTAGCTGATTTAAGATTGTCCGCAAAAACAGGGGACCTATTAAGAACAAACGGGATGAAAAAACCTTCCGAAAAACCCCTCCCTGGGGTCTAGGACACCTACCCGCGGGATGGGGGCCCCCGCATGCCGAGCATTTGTGCTTGTATTTGCACAACCCGCCATACGTACAATACCCCTCGTTGTACAACCAGCTCGTCCTGGGCGTCTGACGGCCACTGGCCACTGGCCCCTGGAAAGGAAGGAGGCCGCTGCGCCACCATCAAGCGAAGCCAGACATCCGTGGCCTTCACACCCCACCCCAGATCAGGCTGCAGGGCAAGACGCCTCCGTAATTCCTCATCATATTTCCACCATGCAGTACCCTCATACGCCTTATACGAGCTATAAATCGTGTCCATGTAAATAAACAACTCAGAGCACTGCTCCGGATGCAGCTGCCCCATCACACACCCCAAAACAGCAAATGCCTGCAACCAATTATTTATAGTCTTGGCTACCTTATATCGTCTGTCGTAGGGCTTATCCACAAAGCGCTTCTCTTTATCCACCGTATGCTGATCCACCGATACTAAGGAACATAAGCTAACTGGGGAGAAGCTACTGCTGGCGACTCCGCTGACCTGATCATAGGAACAGCGGGGGGGGTCAGGGGCAACCGCAGGCAACGTCACTGGCCACCAGTCGTCCACGCCCGGATCGCGGTGTCCGCACAGACTCTTCCGAGGCGTCCGAGGACCCATCCGTAGATGACGGCGATCGCCACCTGGAAGATCTGGACCGCCTACTGTACCGGGAGGACCTGGAACAATGACTGGAACGCCGCCTCCTGTGGCCACGCCGTCCCCGTCTCCTGCCCTCTCTGGAGGGAGTGGGGGACAAATATCTCTCCCTGTGTCTGTAGGATCTGCCCGGAGAGGCAGCAGTGGCAAGTGCAGATTGTGGTTGGGGAAGGGGGGCTAACGCAGGGCTCCCAAAAGAAGCCCCAACAGCCGCAGACATACCCACAGGAGGGGGAGCAGCGCCCTCAGCCGACCCTCCTACTATAGAGGGGGGGCAAGACAGATTGAGATGGCGGGGGGGTAAGGGGGCGGTCATCAGCCGCCACCTCGCTACTACTATTCGCCCCCCATAATGGCCGCTGAGCTCGTCTGCCACACCGGGACACGTGTAGGCAGCGAGGTAGAGGGAGAAAGGGGCTACTTCCCACGCGACCCCCGCGCCGGCCCTGAGCGGCCGCGGCCAACACCAGCCGCACCCGGCCAACACACCGGGGGAAGGAGACACATAACGCACTCAGGCCGGGGGTCGCGACTTCGGGCCGAAGTCCGGTGAACCCAGGGGACCAGACACAGGAGGGGCAGAGGACGAGGAAGGATCAAAGCTGCGCAGAAAGGAGCGCAGCCATCCTTCCCTCTCCGCATGAAAACGCGCCAGGAGCGAGGCGTGCAGCGCATCGTCACCCGCGGACATCCTGAAGGGACCAGCCAGCGGTATGTACTCACCAACTCGGCTTACCCTGGCAAGAGGAAGTCCCTAAGGCGATCCTCCCCTATATATGCCCTCCTATATTCCACGCCCCTCCTGCTCTCTCACTCCCTCCTTACTCCACCCTCCGACCCTCCTACTCCTTTTAACCCCTTCTAATCCTCCCTCCTCACCACTAAAAAGGAAGGGGGGGGGGCCTATTCTTTAAACCCGGGAACTGGGGAAGGGGAGGGGGACCATCAGTCCCTCATCACCCTCCTTATTCTGTCGGGTGCTCTCCAGAAAACAAATCCACCACTAGCTTTTGACAAAACAGAATTTTACTTAAACGTGGTAATGAACACAACCATAAATTCTGGGAACACACAATAAATTTACATACACCTGGATGTATGGCTTTTACACCTGGATGCCGTTGGATCCTCTGCTCACACAGTTCCTCAGTCTCAGCTCCCTCTAAGATGGCTGTTCTCTTTCTCTTCATCTCCACCTCTCATAATTATGGAAATATTCAGTCTGTAGCTGTGTTTAGGAAACAGCGGCATCTTGTGGCCAAACAGCAGAATGTCAGTCCAGATAATTTAATTTAATATACACAAACAGTGTTCAGACAAGGAGAGCTGTGTGTCACAGGTGCACAACTCAGAGGGGTAACTACTTGTCAGATTACTTGTCTTCTGGGTTCAACAGGT
Organism: Bufo bufo; assembly: GCF_905171765.1. Taxonomy (NCBI): domain Eukaryota; kingdom Metazoa; phylum Chordata; class Amphibia; order Anura; family Bufonidae; genus Bufo; species Bufo bufo. Next base: position 167,363,658 of record NC_053389.1, on the reverse strand, counting down.
CCAGCCCTTGCTTTGGTTATTCAGCTTTTTTATTTTTTTTATTCTGCAGTCTTGCTGTGGCATCTGATTTTTGTGTCTGAATCTAGAGTTAGCTTTCCTTGGCTTCAGACTAAACCTATGCAGACTTGACTGCACTGCTCTCAACTGCTGCACTTCACTGATTCACTCCTCTCGCTTCCTCTAACATCTTACATACTACTTTCTCTGCCTTGCACTATATATAGTGCCAGCACCACCTAGGGGTGACTGGGTGTATCTACATGCAAGGTTTAAACAGCCTGCTAGAAGGAATTACAGCAATATGCCTACATCTTAAAAATTACATTATGCAAATACCAATATATATACAGGGCCCTACAACTATTACGGAGTGGGACACTGCACACCCATATGCAGAGAAAGATGGATTACCACTCTTAGAATGGGGACAAGTGATTAGAACGTGAGCACCAAAGATAACAATAAGGCCATAAGTATATATCAACGTAAATAACAATATGCTGAGCCTAGTAACAACAATCGGTAGAATAACAACAGTTTGAGAGTTCTAGTGACCTCAAAGAAACATTACAAAAAGAGCCCAAGAGCCCTGTCCTAAGGTTAGAGTCATATGCAGAATAAGCAAGAACCACTTCCCCAGGTATTTCATGGAGGCTGATCGTGACTCGCTGGGAAGGTTGCGGGAGGAAGAAAGTTTCTGCGTCTGCAGAAGCGCTCACCATTTAGATGCAGGTGGCAAATCCCAATCCACAAGGTCTGAAGGTGAAATGTCCATAGCAGAGCAGAAAGGATGGAGATCCTCAGAGGTCCTCAGATGGATGGTTCTACCATTCTGGGTAGTTATAAGGAAGAGCTGGAATCCCCAACTGTACATACTGTATTTTCTTATCTCTCAGTATGGACAGGAGATGCCGAAGCGCACACCTTTTTTGAAGTGTAGCCCAGAATAAGTCCAGATAGACCTGGCGTGAGAAGCCCTCAAAAAAATTGTAATGTGTGTGCCCTAGACATATTAGCTTTCTTCAGCTAAAAATCAGGCACTCTGCAGATAACATCACAAGGCATGGCTGAGGTCCCCTTGGGTCACAGGGCCCAGTTAGCATTATCTAGTTTGATGGCTCGTGGAGTGGGTTCACCAAGAGTAGTGTTAAAAATGGACTCCAAAACCGTTTCCAAGTCCTCCTTGTCCTCTGCTTCTGGCAACCCTCACCCTAATATTGTTTCTCCATCCTCTATTATCTTCCATATGGCGGTTAGCCTCTTTTGAAGCAGTAACATGTACAGTCACAGTTTCCTGGAGAGTCCACTCTGTCAGCAATAGCTGTCCCTGACTCCTCTCACATACAGGACTCGTCTCAGGTTAATCTGCATATGTATAAAATCTTTTTTTTTACACAATAAAAGCACACAGCGCTATGGGGACTGGGTATTGCGGATGTGCTAGCGGCCATCTAGCAGCCCATGTTCTCAGCTCTATACACAAAATCCCGGTGACAGGTTCTCTTTAAGGTCTTGTCTCACTGTGGAATTTTCAGCCTCACACGTCTCCTGTACCTCTGAAACAAGAGTCTTAAAATCTGCTTTCGTAGGCAGGTATCGCATGTGTAACACCCCAGAGTTGTGTTACTGCATGCCTCTACCCCGCTACTGCCCTTTAAGAGCTTTTACATTGTTATCAGATATAATTTATATATAATTTGTTTATAATGTGCATCTAAACCATGTTAAATGTAATTTTTTTCCTTGTAATTTTACAGGTCCACCAGAAGGTGGCAGCATCATTGGTAGAGATAGTTTTAATGTTATGGCTGTTCAGAGTGGAACGATCCTGTTCTATTCTGCCCCCCTGCTGAGGAGAAGTGGAGGATTCCATCTTCCTGCAGCAAGGTAGAAAAAAACTATTAGATCCAGTTTGCCCTGCATAGGGAAGACAGCAAGGACCAAGTCTCATTCTGAGACTTGATCAATTTCCCAGTCTGAGCTCTGCAGCTCAACTGGATGAAAAGAAGCAGAAAGCAGACAACCTCCAGTTCCAGGAGAAAGCATCTCCTGAGAATATAACAGTGAGTCAAGTGCAGAGACCTAGGAGAAGCCATTCCTCCTCAGCTAATCTGTCCCCACAAAGCAGAAGTTACAGCTCAAAGCAGAAGCATTTATTCCTGCCAATGATTGCCAAAAATCTGCTGGGACCAAAGACCAAAGCTGTATACAGTTTGGATACAAGTTATCTTCAGTAAAGAAAAGTTTGAACTTCATCTAAAGGTCTGGACATCAAGTTCTACTGCAAAATTCCTCTATTACTCCTACTATCATTACACTCAATTTATTGCAAGTGAGCCAGGAGTCGCGCCGTACCCAGGTAGGAGACACCGTTGACACAATTATCACCACCTATAGAGATATTATAGGCCATTACACCACGCTGGCATTCCTATCCTGGGATGTGCGTTATAACACCTTGGGAGGAGCCTGTGATAGTACCCTGCGCACGTTGCAATTGGTGTTACGAACAAAATACAGACTATTATCCACCTGACCCAGCCACAGCATTAAAGTGGCATCAGCGTACGCGCATCCTGGTCACTGCATAAAGTGGCGTCACAAACAGGATTTACCTTTGTGCCTATAATTATGGCTATAGTAATCACCAAACCTCCAGAAAAATAGACTTTTATTGCATGTACTTATTGCTGAAGAGTGTGGGTTTGCATCAGCTGCAGGACAGTAGCAGAGCAGGGGTTAATCGGCCATCCCAGATATCTCCACCCAGCAGAGGGGAGGGAACCAGACAGCCTGCCTCCACAGAGAAAGCATTCCTACAGCAGCAGGAACAAAAGTGCTGAATACAAGTTCCCAGGAGGACAGAGAAATCGCTGCCCATACAGGAAGTGAAGCGGCGGCCATCTTGAAAAAGGGAAAATAGTCTTTTCTGCATTGGATGTTGGAGAAGCACCAGCCCTTGGATCTGAGTGAGTACTACTGTGCAAATAACCTTGCTAAAGACTGTGAAGAGTTATAATCTGTCTGCCAGAGCACCATACTTCCCGAAATTGAGCAGTTGCAGTGACTCTTAAAGGAGCCACGCACCAATTCTGCTGCAGTCACCCATAGCAACCTGCATTTAAACTGCATTGTAGCCAGTACTAATTCCTCTAATCTGGTACTGTGTATCAAGGGCCATTTAACGAAGATAGCACCCACTTGGACCGCAGTGATCCACCAGCAGCAGCGGCAGCCACCTGCATTATGCCTCTTACTATGCCATACTATTTTGGGGCACCCTGGCACCCAAGTTAGTCAGGAGACCCCCATTCACGCAGGGAATTCTGTGATAAAATGCTAGCCACGTTTAAGCTATATCCAGTATCACAGGATCAGAAAGTGGAAATCCTGATTGGCCAGTTACAGGGAGCTGCGCTCCGGGAGGTCAAGTCCTGGCCTCGGCCAGAGCGGAAAACCGCTGAGCAGATCCTAGACCGACTCAGTACCACCTTTGAGACTAGGACCGCCTCTGAACCTAAAATGCACTTCTTTGGAAAGCGGCAGCAGTCAAAGGAGACCTTGAGAGACTTTGCCCTGTCTCTGCAGGAAGCCCTGCGGGCAGGGCCGGCGCTACCATAAGGCAGACCAAGCGGCTGCCTTAGGGCGCGCACTGCGCAGGGCGGAAAAATGAATGAATGAATGAATGGTATATAATTGAATGAATGGTATATAATAATTAATATGATCATTTAAAATTATTTCAAAATGATGAAATGCGCGCATAAGTGCTAGGCTAGGCTAGCGCACACTGACTAGTCTAGCACCAGAGCAGAGGCGCTCAGGCTTAGCACGGCATTCAATGATGTTTTTAAAAAAAGTAATTACAACACAACAATCCTTAATATTGGGGGGAAGGGGCGGGGTGTGTCACACACCCTGCCCCTTCCCCCCCCCCCCCCCCCACAATATTAATGATTGTTGTTTTGTAATTTTTTTTTTTAAACACATCATTGAATGCCGTGCTAAGCCTGAGCGCCTCTGCTCTGGCGCTAGTTTGTGTGAACGTGACATGATGGAGGGAGGGGGGGACAATGTAAATGTCTGTACAGTTGTACAGTACTCTGAGTATGTGACATGGGAATGGGGCCAGGGCACCAGGAAGGCTCGGCCGGGGGGGGAAGATGATGTGCCATGGGGTGGGTAAAATGTGACACAATAAGGGGTAATGATGTGATCATGGATGGGGCCACGGCTGTCCTGGCGGGAGGGGGAAATTAAGTGCCATGAGGGGGGAGAAATGTGACACAATAGCCTATTGTGTCACATTTCTTCCCCTCCATGGCACATCATATCCCCCCCCGCGCGCCCGGACGGCCCTGGCCCCATCCATGATCACATCATTACCCCCTATTGTCAATGTGACACAATAAGGGGTGATCATGGATGGGGCCAGGGCCGGGCAGGGGGGATGATGTGCCATGGGGGAAGGGGGCGCCAAAATGTAGCTTTGCTTGTGTTGGCAAAAATCCTTGCACCGGCCCTGCCTGCGGGCTGTTCTCCAGATTGATCCCCGTGAAGCTGAGGGACAAGATCAAACCCTCAGGGAACAGTTTATTGAAGGTGTGCTTGAGAATCCTTTAAACGTCAGCTGAAGATGCTGTCAGCTCAGCACCCAGATACCCCTTTCTTGGACTTAAAGGAACTTGCTATTGGCATCCTAGGGGAAAGTCACCAAGCTGAACCTCCTAAAAAACAAGATGGCAGGGCCCACACTATGGCCTGCTACTCACAGCCAAATAGCTGAGCATGGGGCTCAGGCACCCATGCCAGATGCTGTAGCAGCTCTGACCGCTCAAGTCTCCCTCTTAGCTGAGAATATGGAGAGGATGATGAAACAGCTAGAGCGACTAAAACAGCAACCCACGGTGGGGAATGGGACTTCTGCAAACAGAGACTGCCCTACACTCGGTCCACAAGAATATCCGCGCCAGCCAGTCAGTAGGTTGTCAGACCCCGGTTATCAAAACATTAGGAAACAGCAATGCCTGCATTGTTAGCGGTATGGACACACTGAAAAAGACTGCCGTCAGTTAAACGGGTATCCCCTGAGGTCGAGGACCGCCTCTCGGGAGGAAGAATACTAGGTCCCATAGATCCAGCCTTTATGCCTAGGTATGTAGGCGCCCGCCCCGTGGTTGAAGTTGACATCAACGGAGTGAAGTTTCCTACTTTAATTGATACCGGATCTCAAGTAGCTACCATCCGCCAAGCAGCATTTGACACATGCCGAAACGGAGCCCAGCTGATGCAACCTCCTGTTCTGAATCTTGGCTTCACATCATAGCTACCAATGGCAAACCAGTGCCTATACTAGGTTATTGGGAACCTACCTTACAGATTAAAGATACTGAACTCTCATGCCAAGGGGTAGTCGTGATTCAGGTTCCAGATGATGACAATTGCCCTGTGGTCCTGGGGATGAATGTACTTGGCAACTGTTACCCTGAAATGCTGAAAGCCTTAAAGAGAACCCTACTGACTACACTCTGTGCAACTAAATGGGTTATAAACCAGACCATTCAAGTGCTAGCCGCCCAACAAAAATTCAGCAATCAACGGGGCGAAATCTGCCGTGTCCGATTCAAGGATGCTCACCCTATCAAACTCCAGCCTGGAGCAGAGACTCTGATATGGTGCAAGGCTTGCATCAGTATCCAAAGTCAGGATTATCAGGCTCTTGTGGAACCAATACATCTTCAGGATCACCCCCTTGTCCTAGCCGTTAGGAGCGTGGTCACCGTGTCCCTGTGAGATTGTGGATAAACTCTGCCTGTATAATGTTTATGTTTAAATTGTATTGGAGCTGTCATTTGGCATTCCGGGCACTAGAGGCCACTGTCTGTGAAGTTTCTCATGTATCCAGGTCATGGTATATCTGTAAAGAATAAATCAAGGCAACTGGACTTACTGTAGATTTCTTGAAAACGTTTCACTCGTTCTTCCAACGAGCTTTCTCAATTCTGAGTGACTGTACAAGAATTCTCTGGGAATAAATATGTAACTGAATCAACATCTGATAATTATACCCAGCATGGGGTCAAAGCTGTTGATTCCATTATCCTAATTGGAGTCAGTAGGTGATAATGACCTCCCAGAAAAAGGTGTCAAGACAGCATTGTATGTGGCAGACAATAGATGTCTAACCCCCCTGTCTAACACAAGATGGACAACATTGTGTACGCAGTCCAGTGCAATGAGGAATGCTCAGAACTGTATATCGGCGAAACAAAACAACTACATCAGCGTATGGCTCAGCATAGAAGAGCCAAAACCTCTGGTCAAGATTCAGCCGTGTACTTACATCTAAAAGAAACAGGTCACACCTTTGAAGACAGTCAAGTAAGTGTTTTTGATATGGAGGCCGATTGGTACAAACGAGGTATGAAGGAGGCCATCTACGTAAAAATTGAGAAGCCAAGCTTGAATTGGGGGGGGGGGGGGGGGGGTTAGACATCTATTGTCTGCCACATACAATGCTGTCTTGACACCATTTTCTGGGAGGTCATTATCACCTACTGACTCCAATTAGGATAATGGAATCAACACCTTTGACCCCATGCTGGGTATAATTATCAGATGTTGATTCAGTTACATATTTATTCCCAGAGAATTCTTGTACAGTCACTCAGAATTGAGAAAGCTCATTGGAAGAATGAATGAAACGTTTTCAAGAAATCTACAGTAAGTCCAGTTGCCTTGATTTATTCTTTACAGATATACTAGAGGCCACTGTTTTGCAGCACAGTCAGCACACTCTGGGATCTGCATATGCAATGCAGATGATGACTCATGCAAGCTGTTTCTGAAAACCAGGAAGTGTGAGCTTATCTGACATGGTGGAAGGATTGTGCTGTGAGGAACTGAATCCGATTCCATCCTGGCTTGTGGATGTCCGGCAGTGAATGGACACTCAAAGGAAGGAGAGTATCTGTTGTCTCCTTTCTGGATCCAGCTCTTTGAAAGAGAGGTTGTCCCAGGAAGACCAGTTCCAGTGTATGGACAGAAAGCCTTATCATCAAGCAAGGTCGCACGGTTGCTAAGAGCTTGGTGACCATCCCGGGTAAGCGGCATCCTAGGGCCCAGAACGGACGCAGGTCCGTATACCTGATTACCAATTGTACTTTACTGTTTGGTGCCTAAAGTAACAGAGACTAGCCTATGCCTTGTATTAGCTAGTTAGATAGGGTTATAGCTGTGTTAGGCCTTACTGTACTGGACTGCAGCGCAGTAATTGACTTGCAGACTCTGCTGCATCTGCCACCGGTTAGGTGTGTCCTCTATAGCGGCACAGTACGACTTGTAGGCTCTGCTGTGTGCGCCAACAGGCTAGGCCTGTCCCTCGGACAGGGACAGTGACTGTGGCCCTGGGGTATTACTTATACTGTTTGTACTTGTGTTATTACTGTTTCCAAAGTAAAGTTTCTGTTCTTGCATATAAAGCTGGTGTCAGTGTAGCTTTCCTTGTCTGTGACTTCGTTGTATCCTGGGGAGCCCACCCCGGTACACGGCTTACATCCCAAGGAAAGGTACCCATATGCTTAGTCAATCTGGGTGATGAAGCTGTGAAATAAAAAAAAAACACTACCCAGTGGCCTGCCTATATCACATCCATCAGCAGGATATCCTGGATTACCCTACTGCTGCGGCTCGACAATCACTCCAAACACTGGAGAAAGCCAAAGACCCGCCAGAACAGCCCTGGTGGGCCGAACTACACATTGGCGATACCACAACCTCTGCCGAACAGATCAGCGGTGTGCTGGACTTAGTCAAACACCATCAAGTCTTCAGCAAACATTCTCTGGACTATGGTCAGACTCACCTAATACAGCACACCATTCCAACCGGCACTCATTCTCCAATCAAGGAGAGATACCGACCAGTCCCTCCTGCCATGTACCAGCTGGTGAAGAAGATGGTGCAGGATATGAAGACAGCTAATGTCATCCAGAATAGTCACAGCCCCTGGGCTGCCCCCTTAGTCCTGGTAAAGAAGAAGGATGGAACAATCCGTTTTTGTGTGGATTACCATAAGATCAACAACATTACGCACAAGGATGCATACCCCCTGCCACGAATTGAAGAATCCCTGGCAGCTCTGGGATCCGCTGCTTACTTTTCAACCCTGGATCTAACCAGTGGCTATTGGCAAGTCTCCATGGCACCCGAAGATAAAGAAAAAGCTTTTACCACCTCAATGGGTCTGTTCCAGTTCAACTACATGCCATTTTGGTTATGCAATGCCCCTGGGACATTCCAGAGACTCATGGAAAGGTGTCTTGGACACAAAAACTTTGAGACCGTGTTGCTGTACCTGGATGATGTGACTACTCTAAGACCTACGAAGAGCATTTACAGCACTTGGCGGAAGTGTTCCAGACTTTGACCCAACATGGACTGAAAGTAAAACTTTCCAAGTGTGACTTACTGAAGCCCCAAGTGAAATATCTGGGACATGTTGTGAGTTTGGAGGGCGTGAGACCGGACCCCGACAGGATAGCTGCAGTCCAAAGCTGGCCGGCCCCCAAAACAGTCAAAGAGGTCAAGAGCTTCCTCGGATTTGCAAGTTACTATCAGAGATTTATCCCGCACTTCACTCAGATTGCGGAACCTATCCAGGAGCTTGTGAAAGGTCACCCTAAAGGCTGTCATAATTCCAAAATACCGGTGGAGTGGAATGAAGAGAGAGAAGCTGCTTTCCAACTGTTGAAAGAAAAACTTACAGAACCTCCAGTCCTGGGTTACCCTGACTACAGCCTACCATTTTGCCTCTATATTGACACAAGTAAGAAAGGTTTGGGAGCTGTACTATCTCAGACACAAGCTGGAATTGAAAGAGTCATCGCCTATGCCAGCAGATATTTACGAGAGCCACAACTGAATGACCATAACTACAGCTTGTTCAAACTGGAGTTTCTAGCCTTTTCTGGGCTGTAACTGAGAAATTCAAGGACTACCTAGCTGCCACACCTTTCACGGTCTACACCAACAATAATCCGCTAGCTCACTTGAACAGTGCACGTCGGGGAGCTCTAGAACAAAGATGGGCCTCTAGACTGGCGAACTTCAACTTCACCATTAAGTACCAGACTGGAAAATCTAATGACAATGCTGATGCTTTGTCTAGACTACCTGCCCAGAAAGAACCAATTTCTACCGATGAGCAGTGGGAAGATGTGGAAATGCCAATATTCTACTCCCAATTTGCCCGGCAGGAGGCCTTACACACTAAGCATCCGACCTCTAAAGTCTCTTGTTTTCCACAGACCTGTGACCCCTCGCCTCCAGTTGAGAAAGAGCTCTGGATTAAACTACAATCAGAGAGCAGAGCCATTGGAGAACTGTTGGATTATTTTTACAGTGGACACATACAGGAGAGAATCCGACAGCGGAGAGCTGACTCACCTCTGGAGACAATGGAAACTACTCTTCCTACAAAGAGACCTACTCCTCAGGAGAACGCTTGATCCAGTTACCTGTGACCGCCTCCGTCAGATAGTGGTGCCCCGAAGAGATTCCAAGATGGTAATGGACCATAACCGGTCTGGTCACTTTGGAACCCAAAAAACGGAAGCCACCATCAGACGACGTTTCTACTGGATTGGCATGAGAAGTGACATTGAAACTTGGTGTTGGCAGTGTCCCACCTGTGCTGTGGCTAAAGGGGAAAGACATGATCAGCGAGCCCCCCTTCATCCAATAGTGAGTAAAAGTCCTCTTGAAATCGTGGCAATCGACCACATGAAACTGGAACCCAGCAGATTTGGGTACGTCTATGCTATGACAATCATAGACCACTATACTAAGTTCATTATGGCTGTACCTGTAAATGACTTAACTGCAAAAACTACAGCTGCCAAAACCTGCTGGGACCAAAGACTAAAGCTGCATACTGATTGGATACAAGTTATCTTCAGTAAAGAAAAGTTTGAACTTCATCTAAAGGTCTGGACATCATTTCTGCTGCAAAATTCCTCTATTACAACTACTATCACTACACTAAATTTATTGCAAGTGAGCCAGGAGCCAGGAATCCAGCCGTACCCAGGTAGGAGACACCGTTGACACAATTACCACCATCTATAAAGACATTATAGGCCATTGCACCACTCTGGCATTCCTAACCTGGGACGTGCGTTATAACACCTTGGGAGGACCCTGTGATAGTACCCTGTGCACGTTGCAATTGGCATCACGAACAAAATACAGACTATTATCCACCTGACCCAGCCACTGCATTAAAGTGGCGTCAGCGTACCCGCATTCTGGTCACTGCACATGTATTTGAAGAGGTGCATTTCAGTACAAAAAGAAAAATATATATGCAGTTCACTGTTGCAGTTATTTGCGGAAAAAGCGTTTAGTGGCCTATTTCAGTACAGAAAGAAAAATATATACGCACTTCACTGTTGCAGTTATTTGTGGTAAAAGCGTTTAGTGGCCTAATTCAGTACAGAAAGAAAAATATATACGCACTTCATTGTTGCAGTTATTTGTGGTGAACGCGTTTAGTAGCCTATTTCAGTACAAAAAAATATATATATTCTCAGTTCACTTCTGCAGTTATATATGTTGAAAGCGTTTAGTGGCCTATTTCAGTACAGAAAGAAATATATATACGCACTTCACTGTTGCAGTTATTTGTGGTGAAAGCATTTAGTGGCCTATTTCAGTACAAAAAATATATATATATTAGTCGCTTTTAGGGGTGTTTTTAATTAGCTTTTTTAATTTGCTTTTAATTTATTTAGTTCAGCTTGTCAGCTTGTTTAGTTCAGTATGTCAGACAGAGAAGTGCCAGGCCATGCACAGAGGAGTGGCACAGGCCTAAATGTTTCTGGCACAGGCAGAGGTCGCAGCAGAGTAAGGGGGCATGGCAGCAAGAGGCCTGAGCTCCCAGTGTCATCTAGCGGTTGCGTCTTGACCAGCAACCCAGCGGTTCTTGATTGGTTAACTCGGTCATCCACTTCATCCAAAGTGACATCAGACACCCCCAGCCAACAGTCGGTGGGTTCGTCAGACACAACCCATAGTTGGCATGGCCCGGGAGCAGGCCCTGTGCCCTCACATGTCTTCAACCTGCCTCTGTCCTTTGCTGTTCCCTCAGCCACAGAAGTATTGTATGCTGTGGGCTCAGCTCCACTATACAGCAAGGACGAGCTACTAAAGGACAGTCAGCAGCTACTGCCCAGCCAAGATCTGGAAAAGAGTCTGGAGAGTGGCGTGGGAGGTGGTGTTGCGAGCGGTCAGGCTCTTGACCCAGAGACCGTTGAGGAGGAAATCAGTGACGTGCAGACACTACTCGCTGATGATGAACATGGGAGCCGGGTGCACAAGGGGCTTCATCATCATCATCAGGAGAAGAGGGTGGCAGCTTGCCCATGAGGCAGCGGCTAGGCCAGCAAGGTGGTAGCATGGCTTGGACTCAGCAAGGTGGCAGCAGTGGGAGTTCGGGAGACAAATGTGCCCGGGGTAGACCACCTGCTTTGCAGCAGCCTACCTGCCCAGGACGTGGTGGTGCAGAGGTTCACGGTGGCAGCGGCAATAGCAGTCAGTCAGTGCAGATTTTTTTTCAAGCCGTCCGAGGAGGTTAACATGGCCATATGTAGAATATGTGGGCAGAAGGTGAAGCGTGGCCGGGGTGCCAATGTTGGCACCACGGCCCTGCGTCAACATGTGCAGTGTCACCATAAAGTGGCCTGGGAGAACTGTGGCTTTGATGTGGTGGTCCAGCCTGCCACAGCAACTGCTGCATCACCCAGTGGCACGCACCTGGTTTCAGCCAGTCAAGGCTTCACCACCTCAGTCAAAAGGGAACTGTCTGTCATTCCCATTCTGCTGGTCCAGATACTCCTGCTCCTCCTCCTCCTACTCCTTGTCAGTCATTCCATCAGCAATCGATCACTGAAGTGATTGACAAGAGACAGCAGTATGTGTGCACTCATCCAACGGCGCAGAAGCTGAATGGGCTCCTGTTCAAGTTGCTGGTGCTGCAGTCCCTCCCTTTCCAAGTGGTGGACTCTGCACCTTTCAGAGAATTGATGTCGAGCCAAGGTGGAGAGTCCCAAGCCGTCATTTCTTTGAGAAAAAGGCAGTACCAGCCCTGTACAAATATGTAGAACAGAAGGTGGGCCAGTCTGTGAACCTGTCGGTGTCTGCCAAAGTGCACAGCAGTGCCGACGTGTGGAGCTGTAACTACGGTGAGGGACAGTACATGTCCTTTACGGCCCACTGGGTGAATGTGGTTCCTGCACAACGACACCAGCAACTTGGCCAGGTCACACCGCTTCCGCCTACACATTGCCATTGGTCATGCAACATTGTCCGCCTCTGCCTCCTCCTCCTCCTCCACCATGTCCTCAGACACCACTGCAGGGACAAGTCACAGTGCCCCTCTAGCATACCACATGTGTAGGGAAAGGCGGTGTCACGCTGTTCTGCACCTCGTTTCCCTGGGTGAACGGAGTCATACAGGGGAGGAACTGTTCATGTGTCCTTCGTCAAGAAATCAAATCCTGGCTTTCTCCCCGACAACTCAAAATCAGAACCATGGTGACCAACAATGGGAAGAACATTGTGTTGGCGCTGCATCAAGGAGGGCTGAGCCATGCGCCCTGCATAGCACACGTGTTCAATCTGGTTGTCAAGCGGTTCCTGAAGTCTTCCACCCATCTACAAGACATCCTAAAAATGGCCAGGAAACTTTGCATGCACTTCAGCCACTCGTACACCGCAAAGCACACCCTCCTTGAGCTGCAGAGGCATAACGGCATCCCCCAACATAGGCTGATATGCGACGTTTCCACCCGTTGGAATTCCACCCTCCATATGTTGGACCGACTATACGAACAGAGAAAAGCCATCAATGATTTCTTGAAGATCCAAGCGGATAGGAGTACTCCCCTGTGTTACTTCGATGTCAGTCAGTGGCAGCTCATGCGTGACACCTGCTGTTTGCTCAGGCCCTTTGAGGATGCCACGTTATTTGTCAGTCGCCTGGACTACGGGATGAACAACATCATTCCACTGCTTCATGTCCTGGAACAGATGGTGGTAACAATGGCTAGTCAGGGGAGAGGAGATGTGGCCCCTAGATCTCACTGCCACATAAGCCCTGTGGGGGCTGAACTGGAAGAGGTGGAGGAGGGGGGAAGGAAATTGGAGCACAGGCAATGTGTAGTGAAATGGGTGGTTTTTCAACTCAGCTGACAGGAGAGGAGGAGCAGGAGCAGCCAGAGGAGCTACAGGGTGATGAGGAAGACGATACAGAGGTCCCAGACACAGCGTGGCAGTATGCAGTGGAGATGGAGGCACAGAGTCAATCCGAGTCACTTGCACAAATGGCCCGATGCATGCTCACTTGCTTGCGTAGTGACAGCCTAATTGTCACCATCCCACAGAGGGATGACTTCTGGCTCTCCACCTTGTTGGACCCTCGCTACCGGTCCAAAATGGGGGTCTTTTTTACACCCACTGAGAGGGAGGACAAACTGAACTACTACAGAGACATCCTATGTAGTCAGTTGGCCGCTACCTATCTGCGCCATCGTCCATCCTCTCGCAGATCTGACCGGGGTGGCCCTCTGTGTTCACATTCCACTGTCTTGGCTGCTGGGGAGGGGTGGGGTGGCAGGAGCAGTACTAGCTGCATCAGCAGCAGCATGAGTCTACAGTCGCTGATAAGAAGCTTTCTTCAGCCGCATAGTGAAGAAACTACTCACCAGCAGCAACAGGTAGACCTGAAGCAGGACCTGAAGCAGCAGGTGGTGGCATACTTGGACAGCACCATGCCAACCCACATTGAAGATCCGCTGGACTACTGGGCAGCCAAACTGGATTTGTGGCCGCAGCTAGCAGAGTTTGCCCTGGAAAAACTGTCCTGCCCGGCCAGTAGTATGGAATCAGAGCGGGTGTTTAGTGCGGCAGGGGCCATAGTGACCCCAAGGAGAACTCGCCTGTCCACCCAAAATGTGGAGAGACTGACCTTTGTCAAAATGAATCAGGGGTGGATCAGCCAGGATTTCCTCCTACAATGCCTGATGCATCTGATTAGATCATCTATGCCGCCTCACCCAAAATCTGAAAAAAGAGACCGGTTTCTTCTGGCTACCTGCTTCATCTACTACTCTGATGCTGCCACCCGCCTGATGCCACACATCTAATGCCAAGTGCTCCTTCTTTCACCCACCTTCATTAGCGGGTACTGGTATTGCGACCCACTGCCCCACTCTGTCACCGTGTCACTTTGTGGTCTCCTGATGCTGCTGCTGCCATCTCCACACTATGTCACCTTGCCACTCTGTGGTATCCTGATGCTGCTGCTACCATCTCCACACTATGTCACCTTCCCACTCGGTTATATCCTGATGCTGCTGCCATATCCACACTATGTCACCTTGCCACTCTGTGGTATCCTGATGCTGCTGCTGCTGCTGCCGCCATCTCCATACTATGTCACCTTGCCACTATGTGGTATCCTCCTGATGCTGCTGCTCTCGCCACCTCCAGACTCGGTCATTGTGCCACTCGGTGGCCTCCTCATACTGCTGCCAACTCCAGTCTCTGTCATTGTGCCACTCGGTGGCCTCCTCCTGATACTGCCAACTCCAGAATCTGTCATTGTGCCACTTGGTGGCCTCCTCATACTGCTGCCACCTCCAGACTCTGTCATTGTGCCACTCCGTGGCCTCCTGATACTGCTACCACCTCAAGACTCTGTTATTGTGCCACTCGGTGGTCTCCTCATACTGCTGCCACCTCCAGACTGTGTCTTTGTACCACTCAGTCGCCTTCTCCTGATGCTATCAACTTCAGACTGTGTCATTGGACCACTCTGTGGTCTGCTCATGCTGCTACCACCTCATCACTATGTCATAGGTCCACTCTGTGGACTTCTCATGCTGTTCCCACCCTCCCCACTTCATTACTGGTCCACTATTTTGGCTTTTGGCCTGGCTGACATCATCATTTATTTGACCTTTCTTCTGATCTGTCAGAAGGAAGGAAAAATGAGGCGCACAACGGATCTTGTCTGTGTAGCAGCTGTAAGGCCTGTATGGTCCCATAAGAATTGGCTTATGATTTGGTAGCCAAAAGCAGGAGTGGGTACAAAACACAGAAGACATGCAAATATTCCATTCACGTGTCATCTCTGTTTTAGATCCACTCTTTTTGGCATTAGCAATACTGATGGATTATTGAGCAAATGCTGACCGAATGAAGGCGTATGCTCCACAGACAGGATCAGTTTTTTGCGGGTTATTGTTCTGACGAATCAGAGGAACGGCAAATTAATCAGTGACGTCAACACAAACTTACTGCTGACACCGTCTCCACATTGAGGCTCTACTTGTATAAGCGTTTAATAGAACAGGTTCTGTAGACATCTATGTGGAATCAGCTGACGGTGGTGTAAAAGGAGTGCACTTCTTCTTTGCGCTAACATCAACCTGTAAGGCTGAGTTTATACTTGAGTTATTTGGTCAGTTTTGGCCCTGTGGCTGCCCAAATACGTGAATTGCGCAGTAATTCTAAGAGCGACTCCTGTCATCTGCATGTCATACTGACTCACAGTGTTATTTCACTACCAAAGCAGACTCCCTATGCGTCCCTATGCGTGTTACTGCAAGGCACTGTAAAGGCTCTCTGCAGCCAGGAATTAGCCATTTTTTGGCAAACCGGCATACTAGTTACCACCATTAAGATTGTTTAAGCAAATAATAACTGGAATAGGTGGACTACAGTCAGAAAGATTATAAAAATTAGGGTTATTTAGTTTAGTTAAAGACGACTGAGAGGAGATTTAATAACTATGTATAAACTAGCAGAAGGACTCTGGTTCGCGCGGGTATATTTAATCTATTTTATTTTATGTTTCCATGTGTAGTAAAAAGATATCGACAGTTTCCCCCATAACAGTGAACTCTACAGTACCCGCACCATTAGCAATCACCTCCACAGTGCCCACCCCTTTAACATTGACCTCCACAGTGGCCGCTCCTTTAACATTGACCTCCACAGTGCCTGCCCCTTTAACAGTGACCTCCACAGTGCCTGCCCCTTTAGCATTGACCACCCCTTTAACAGTGACCTTCAAAGTGGCTGCCCCTTTAAAAGTGACTTTCACAGTGCCCGCCCCTTTAACAGAGACCTCCACAGTGCCCGCCCCTTTAACAGTGACTTTCACAGTGACCACCCCTTTAACAATGACTTTCACAGTGACCGCCCCTTTAACAGTGACCGCTGCTTTAGCAGTGACTTTCACATTAACCGCCCTTTAACAGTGACCGCCCTTTTAACAGTGACTTTCACAGTGACCGCCCCTTTAACAGTGACTTTCACAGTGACCGCCCCTTTAACAGTGACTTTCACAGTGACCGCCCATTTAACTGGGACCTTTATAGCGCCCACCCCTTTAATAACAGTGACCTCCACAGTGCCCGCCCATTTAATAACAGTGACCTTCACAGTGCCCGCCCCTTTCAAAGTAACTTTCACAGTGACCGCCCCTTTAACAGTGACCGCTGCTTTAGCAGTGACTTTCACATTAACCGCCCTTTAACAGTGACCGCCCTTTTAACAGTGACTTTCACAGTGACCGCCCCTTTAACAGTGACTTTCACAGTGACCGCCCTTTTAACAGTGACTTTCACAGTGACCGCCCCTTTAACAGTGACTTTCACAGTGACCGCCCCTTTAACAGTGACTTTCACAGTGACCGCCCATTTAACTGGGACCTTTATAGCGCCCACCCCTTTAATAACAGTGACCTCCACAGTGCCCGCCCATTTAATAACAGTGACCTTCACAGTGCCCCCCCCTTTCAAAGTAACTTTCACAGTGACCGCCCCTTTAACAGTGACTTTCACATTGACCGCTCTTTAACAGTGACCGCCCTTTTAAAAGTGACTTTCACAGTGACCGCCCCTTTAACAGTGACTTTCACAGTGCCCGACCCTTTAACTCTGACCTTTATAGCGCCCGCCCCTTTAATAACAGTGACCTCCACAGTGCCTGCCCATGTAATAACAGTGACCTCCACAGTGCCTAATTGGAGCTTACAGGGTTAAATAGACAAATAATAATAATGTCTAAAAACAAGGTCAAAAAGTCAGTTTATGTGTGTTGATCGCGCCCACACACCCCTCACCACAGTTTCTTCTCAAGCAGAGCTATTTGTCTGAGCCTCAGGAAGTGCGGGGGGGGGGGGGGGGGGGGGAGTGGAGAGAGGAATGGAAACCTACGTATGGTCTGGTATGTTCTTATGATTCATATCTTATAACCGCAAATGCCATGTTTGTCATGTGATGGTCTTTTCCTATATATTGTGAGCCTCTCTTTGAAATAAAGAGAAATCGGATACAACTATATCCAATGCTTGTGTCAGTTTCCCGAGCGCTCGTATCGAATCCTTTTAATTTGGATTCCAACAATCATGGGTAAAGGGATATTTCCCTAACAAAATCTTGGCCCCCAACGTGGGGCTCAACTAAAGGACACTTCATCTGGTCTCCAACAAATTGGACGTTTCGGTCCGGGATTTGCAGATATAAGAAATAGGGCTGAAAGGTAAGAGACTTTATCTTACACTATATCTGTGTCTCCCTGAGTGGTTTGTCGGGTTCGAGGATCTGGTGATTGAATGTACGTTTAAGTCCTTTTATAGTTGAGCCTATTTTTGGTAAGAATCTGAAAATGACTATGATTGTTGGATTTTGAGACCTCAGAGATGGACAGTTTCAATTGGGAAGTTACCGGCATACTAGTTACCACCATTAAGATTGTTTAAGCAAATAATAACTGGAATAGGTGGACTACAGTCAGAAAGATTATAAAAATTAGGGTTATTTAGTTTAGTTAAAGACGACTGAGAGGAGATTTAATAACTATGTATAAACTAGCAGAAGGACTCTGGTTCGCGCGGGTATATTTAATCTATTTTATTTTATTTTTCCATGTGTAGTAAAAAGATAGACAGTTTCCCCCATAACAGTGAACTCTACAGTACCCGCACCATTAGCAATCACCTCCACAGTGCCCACCCCTTTAACATTGACCTCCACAGTGGCCGCTCCTTTAACATTGACCTCCACAGTGCCTGCCCCTTTAACAGTGACCTCCACAGTGCCTGCCCCTTTAGCATTGACCACCCCTTTAACAGTGACCTTCAAAGTGGCTGCCCCTTTAAAAGTGACTTTCACAGTGCCCGCCCCTTTAACAGAGACCTCCACAGTGCCCGCCCCTGTAACAGTGACTTTCACAGTGACCACCCCTTTAACAGTGACTTTCACAGTGACCGCCCCTTTAACAGTGACCGCTGCTTTAGCAGTGACTTTCACATTAACCGCCCTTTAACAGTGACCGCCCTTTTAACAGTGACTTTCACAGTGACCGCCCCTTTAACAGTGACTTTCACAGTGACCGCCCCTTTAACAGTGACTTTCACAGTGACCGCCCATTTAACAGTGACTTTCAAAGTGCCCACCCCTTTAACTGGGACCTTTATAGCGCCCACCCCTTTAATAACAGTGACCTCCACAGTGCCCGCCCATTTAATAACAGTGACCTTCACAGTGCCCGCCCCTTTCAAAGTAACTTTCACAGTGACCGCCCCTTTAACAGTGACTTTCACATTGACCGCTCTTTAACAGTGACCGCCCTTTTAAAAGTGACTTTCACAGTGACCGCCCCTTTAACAGTGACTTTCACAGTGCCCGACCCTTTAACTCTGACCTTTATAGCGCCCGCCCCTTTAATAACAGTGACCTCCACAGTGCCTGCCCATGTAATAACAGTGACCTCCACAGTGCCTAATTGGAGCTTACAGGGTTAAATAGACAAATAATAATAATGTCTAAAAACAAGGTCAAAAAGTCAGTTTATGTGTGTTGATCGCGCCCACACACCCCTCACCACAGTTTCTTCTCAAGCAGAGCTATTTGTCTGAGCCTCAGGAAGTGCGGGGGGGGGGGGAGTGGAGAGAGGAATGGAAACCTACGTATGGTCTGGTATGTTCTTATGATTCATATCTTATAACCGCAAATGCCATGTTTGTCATGTGATGGTCTTTTCCTATATATTGTGAGCCTCTCTTTGAAATAAAGAGAAATTGGATACAACTATATCCAATGCTTGTGTCAGTTTCCCGAGCGCTCGTATCGAATCCTTTTAATTTGGATTCCAACAATCATGGGTAAAGGGATATTTCCCTAACAAAATCTTGGCCCCCAACGTGGGGCTCAACTAAAGGACACTTCATCTGGTCTCCAACAAATTGGACGTTTCGGTCCGGGATTTGCAGATATAAGAAATAGCGCTGAAAGGTAAGAGACTTTATCTTACACTATATCTGTGTCTCCCTGAGTGGTTTGTCGGGTTCGAGGATCTGGTGATTGAATGTACGTTTAAGTCCTTTTATAGTTGAGCCTATTTTTGGTAAGAATCTGAAAATGACTATGATTGTTGGATTTTGAGACCTCAGAGATGGACAGTTTCAATTGGGAAGTCTTTGGTTTAGTTTTGGGAGTTTTGGTATATGCCTTATTTGTTCTTTATTGTATGTGGGAAAATCTTGGAGAATTACAGGAAGGGTAATCAAAGTTCTTGGACTCCAATGTCCAGTTTGTGTGGTTTGGATTGGTTAAGTAACTCAGTAACAGAATACTCTAGGTAAATATAGTGGGGAAATTCTGAGGAAACTGAGGGAAAATAGACGTCTGAATAATTGTTTAACTTTCTGTGGAAAAAGATTGACATACAAAATGGGGAACAATTTCAGTATACCACAGGGTTACAAAACAGCTAAGACTTTAGTTGAAGAGAGGGAAGGAAAATAAGGTTTGAAAAATATTGACAGGGTGTTGAAGGTAGGAATGATGGATGGAAAGTTGAATGTGGATACTTGGGAAAGATTCAGGACACATTGTGGTTGGATAAAGGATCATGGATTTGAAGAAGTAGTAAATACCTGTGTTAAAGTGGCAGGGGAAGTTAAAACTGAGGGGTGGCGAGGAGAAGTAGTCAGAGGTAGACTGGGCCAATGCGTGCCGAGCCTGTGGTGGCCCCCAACCCCACAGACCTGTAGGACTCTACCCTGTTCTGACTAAGACAAGACTCCTACCCAGACCCACAACAGGACAACAGGCGGCAACGGGAGGAGGACCTGATACAACCTCAGGACCACCCGGACAGGTCATTGGAGCGACCAGCCGGAATCAGGAACCTGAGTTTCTTCACGCCAGTGTAAACTGAGTACCACCCCTGGAGTCCGAAAGACCAACTCAGACTTTTGACCTGACTGTCCGACCATCTGACGAGATCTATGCCTACTTCTAGGACTCTTCAACAGATACAGGTGACTTATGGGGCTACATGGACTAACTTGAAGGATCTGATGTTGCTGAAGATGGGTCACAACATCAAATGGTGAATTACTATATGAACGAACACAGAAATGCCCCCATGGATATTATGACTAGGAATGAATTTGTCAGGGTTTTTACATAATGGGCGTGTACAAGGGAGGAAGAACGTTCCCGGAGTCTTAAAGACATAGTACAGGGTCCTCAGAAGACTGTAGAGACTTATGCTGCAGAACTAAGGACTATCTGCACTGACATGGGTTGGGATCAAGCTGGAAACATGGGAGAAAACTGTTGATATGTGCATTCATGGAGGGCTTCGACTCACCCTCCAGGCTAAGCTGAAAGATTGTAAACCTGAATGGCGTGTGACCCCTTTAACCCAATTAATTGCTGCAGCCAAAGGGTTAGAAGTAGACATGAAGAAAAACCCTACTCCGGTTAAATACATGGGGCAGGGCACGGGTCCCAAACCCAAACGTGATTTTAAATTGTTACAATTGCAGCAAACCAGGTCACATGAAGAGAGATTTCAGGGCTCCCCGGAG
This sequence comes from Bufo bufo, assembly GCF_905171765.1. Lineage (NCBI taxonomy): Eukaryota > Metazoa > Chordata > Amphibia > Anura > Bufonidae > Bufo > Bufo bufo. The sequence continues at coordinate 167,342,708 of NC_053389.1, read as the reverse complement.
ACCTAGAGACAACGGTGGCAAATTTAGTCCACAATCACCACCGTCTTCAGACTAGGATACCGGTACCCCTGTGACGGTTCTGCCTGTAAAAGTAGAGTTCGGGGGCCCCCAAATACATATCCCGGTATCCCTAGGAAATAGAAAGGCACTACCATTGCTGGTCAACACGGGGGCAGCCAAAACAGTTGTTGACCAGAAATTTTTAAAACCCTATCAACTCAGTCCATACCAAGTTCCAGACATGGGTTTCACTGGAGAAACAGTGTTTGTCCATGAGTCTGAACCAGTCAAACTAAAAATCAAAGACAGTACTGTTATCACTAAAATTTTGGTAAAGGATGATCTCCCTGAACCTATTCTGGGAACTGATGTACTCCAAGTGCTCAGGGCCAGTATCCATCTACACCCAGATGGGACTAGTCACGTAGACTGGAGTCCCAGAAGAAGTTCTCTGCCCAATGATGGCTTCTATAACAGTGGCTGAATTAAATCTTCCTGATTGGACAGAATCTGAAAAGAGTCTGCTCAGTCAGGTCCCCGAGAGCCTTAGGGTCACCTCAAAGACGGACATAGGCAAATTACCTGTGTCCCCTATGATGGTGTCTCTAAAGCCCGGGTGTCAGTCCCCACAAGTTAAACAGTACTCATTGAGTCACGCTGAGAAAGCAGTGTCCAGCCAAATAGATGATTTTCTCTGAGCAGGTGTTCTCATCAAGAGTAGACTGTGTCCCCGGCAAACACTCCCCTATTTTCAGTGAAGAAGAAGGCCGTTAAGGGTCAGCCAGTCACATATCGAATGGTCCATGATCTTCAAGAGGTCAAAAAAGTCACAGTCCTACAAACGCCAATAGTGCCCAATCCACACACTCTGCTGTCCCAAGTTCCATCCAAAGCTACCTGTTTCACTGTGATTGTCCTGGCAAATGCATTTTTCAGTGTATCTCTACATCTAGATTGTCAGTATCTTTTTGCTTTCACTTTCAAGGGGAATCAGTATATATATGGACTGTTTTACCCCAGGGGGCCCAGAACTCACCCACGATGTACAGTCAGGCCCTACAGTCTGTCCTAGCCAACTGGTTCACTCCTGGAACTGTGGTCTTATTGCAATATGTCGATGACTTACTTTTGTATGCTGAAACGGAGACCAGCTGTCAAGCCGCCACTCTGTCACTCATTTTTCTCCAAGAAAATGGGTGTAAAGCTTCTAGGCATAAACTGCAGTTTTGTAAAGACAAGGTGATATTTCTTGGACACTGCCACACAGTGCCCGGCACCTCACCCCCAAACGAAAAGAGGCAGTGGAAAAGATACAGGTGCCCAAAGGAGCACAGAACTTGAGAGTATTTTTGGGTCATGTCATCTATGTTAATGCAGCCCCTCTATGACTGTCTTCTGATCCCTTTAATCTTACAGAAGAAGCTGTTAATAACTTTGATACTTTGAAACTGTGCATACTGTCTGCCCCCGCTCTGGACATTCCAAAATATGACAAACCTTTCTGTTTGTTTTGTTTTGAAATGCAGGGGCATAGCCCTGCTGTACTGACTCAGAAACACGGAGATCGGCAACGCCCCATTGCCTACTTTTCTGCTCGCCTCGATCCTGTTGCCAGAGGCACCCCCTCTTGTGTCAGGGCAGTAGCAGCAGTGCAAGCCATGATTGGAAAAAGCTTCAGAAATTGTTCTGTACTACCCTGTAACTGTTCAAACTCTTCATGACATTCAAAGCATTCTCACTCAAGTGCAACCAAAACATATCTCCATGGCCAGACAACTGAAACTACAGTGTGCACTCCTCATGCCTGGAAACATATCATTCAAATGTTGTACTACTCTGAATCCTGCTACTCTGTTACCGATTGCAGATTCAGAAATGTTGAACATGGCCCTCATGATTGCGTACAATTAATGCAGCAGGAAACGTCTGGTTTTGAACACGTTCATGAAAAGCCTCTTTCCAATCAAGACTTTGAGTATTTTTTAGATGGAAGCAGGTTCATGGGAGAGGATAGCCGGTTCCATACTGGATATGCAGTGGTCACACAGCACGAGGTAGACACAGCTGAACCACTCTCACCTCATATATCAGCACAAGAGGCGGAGTTGAAGGCACTCACTGAGGCACGTAAAATGGCAAAGGGGAAGAAGGTGAACATCTATACAGACTCAAGGTATGCTTTTGGTATTGCACATATGGACTATGGACCTATTTGGCGGGCAAGGTACTTCCTAACATCTGCAGGCCAGCCTATAAAGAATAAAGACTCTGTACTAGAACTTATGAACTCTCTGTTTTTACCAGAGGAAGTTGCCATCATTGAGTTCAAGGCACACACCAGGCACACCATGGTGGAGGCAAAAGGTAGCGATCGAGCTGACAAAGCGGCCAAACAAGCAGCACTACAGCCCGTAAAGACTGTCCCCATCCCAGTAAAAATCCTGAAGCCTGAAGACGTGTCTGTAAGTATGCTCCAGAAAATGACTGATTAAGCCCCTCCTGAAGAAAAAGAACTTTGGGCAAAGCACGGGGCCAAGGTTGATGAACAAGCAATCTGGAGAAACAAAGAAAGGACTTGTTTACATTGTCCAATGTATCCTGCTATGGCACAGGAGGCCAATGGGCCTACCCATCTGTCTAAAGGTGCTATAGTGAGTGTTGTAAATGCTAGTTGGATTGCACCAGGGTTTTCCACAGTATAAGCTCGGTTTGTACAAGGGTGCATGATTTGTGCATTACATAATCCTGGTCAAGTGGTGAAGACTCCAAGCAAGCACACCCCGAGGCCATTTTACCCATTTCAGAGATTGCAGATAGACTATATACAGCTACCTAAGGTAGGTGTGTATGAGTTTGTTCTTATGTGTGTTGATCTCTTTTCAGGATGGCCAGAAGCCTTCCCAGTAGCAAAGGCCCATGCAAAGAATACCGCCAAGAAATTGGTCAGTAAACTGATATGCAGGTACGGTGTTCCTGAAGTCAATGAGTCAGATAGGGGGTCCCATTTCACAGGAGAAGTAATGAGAGGGGTCATGCAGGCATTAGGGGTCACTTAAGCCTTTTTACACGGCCTACCATCCCCAAAGCAGCGGCCGAGTTGAACGCCTCAACGGCACATTGAAGTTAAAGATCCAGTAAACCATGCAGGAAACCCAAAGACCTTGGCCAGAATGCCTGTCCCTCGCCCTATATTCTGTTAGGATCCCTCCCAACCGAAAATCAGGACTGTCTTCTTTTGAGATTTTGTTTGGGTGCGCTCCCAGGTTTGGGTTGTACTCCCCCCAGCAGTTACAGATGAACAATGACAATCTCGCTGGGTATGTCCAGGCCCTCACAAAACAGCTTGAACATACTCATAAACAAGTGTTTGCTTCACTTCCTGATCCTGACCCAGTAGAAGGAACTCCCAGCTTGCAGCCCGGAGACTGGGTGGTGATAAAGAGGCATGTGAGAAAAGGAGTAGATCCAAGATTCGATGGTCCCTTTCAAGTACTGTTGACCACCCACACCGCTGTAAAGGTTGAAAGAAAATCCAACTGGATACACGCTTCTCACTGCAAGAAAGTCTTGGAACCACAGGATGAAGATCCTCCTGCTGACAGTGGCTCTGACCCTGAGCGTGTCAGCAGCGTTTCGTCCATTGAATGATGAATGGGACAATTCTTTAATATGGCACCATCAGGTGCTGTCTGAAGGACTAAATGACACTGAAAAATTGAGGGACTGTTGGATCTGTACTCAGTCCTGTGAGTTCAGCCAGTATGCCCTGTTTCGCCGTGCCCCTCAATTTTTCTGAATTGGCTAACTCTACTATCTTTTTCTCAGGCATGAAGCAGGTTAAGTCTAAAACTAGAGACAGGGAAGCACCCTTACCCGTTGCAGGATGGGCTGAGCCCCCCTGGCTCATGGTAATGCAGATGTTGGACAAGCTAGTGGTGGCAACTGACTATTTGGATAATCGGATATGGGAGGTGTTAAGACTCATGAACACCTCTAACATTGTCCAGAACCAGATAATCATTGTCACCAATCAACAGACCTTGGTTTTAGACTACCTGACAGCAAAGGAAGGAGGTATGTGTCAGGTTGTAGGACCTGCTTGTTGCCATTATATAGATCCCCAAGGTAACCTACAGGTAAAAGCTGGAATAGAAAAGGTGACAGCCATGAGAGACAAATGGTTACAGGAAAATAGTGCAGACAAAGACTCATGGTAGGGAGGTACCTTTTCATTCCTCAACCCTGCCAACTGGTTCAAAACTTTGGGAGGTTGGTTCACGGGAATTCTTCAAATGATTGTCCAAGTCGCCATAGTTATCCTCATAGCATATGTATTGCTTAGGCTACTGTTTATGTGCACAGACAAATTATGTACCAAGAGAAGAGATTATAGAGACTATTGAGAAAATGGGGGATTTGTGAGGAATGAGAATCCATTTTCTATAAACATGTCCTCCATCTTGTGTATATGGGAGATTTAGGTCAGGTCCTAATTGGAGCTTACAGGGTTAAATAGACAGATAATAATAATGTCTAAAAACAAGGTCAAAAAGTCAGTTTATGTGTGTTGATCGCACCCACACACCCCTCTCCCTTCACCACAGTTTCCTCTCAAGTAGAGCTATCTGTCTAAGCATCAGTCAGTGCGGGTGGGGGGGGGGAGGTTGGGATGGAGAGGAGAGAGGAATGGAAACCTTCGCATGGTCTGGTATGGTCTTATGATTCATATCTTATAACCGCAAATGTCATGTTTGTCATGTGATGGTCTTTTCCTATATATTGTGAGCTTGTCTTTGAAATAAATAGAAATCAGATACAACTATAACCAATGCTTGTGTCAGTTTCCCGCGCACTCGTATTGAATCCTTTTAATTTGGATTCCAACAATCATAGGTAAAGGGATATTTCCATAACACCACCAAACAGGTAAGGGAACAAACCAGGCTCTGACCTAAATTTTTGACTTTTGTCTATGGAGCCTGGAAGAGATGCCTACATCTCTCATCCCCACATTCCTGCAACATAAACAGGTCAGTATGATCCTAAACACTCACATTGTTCTGCAATATTCGAAAAAAGACATAAAAAGAAATAGTTCCTGCTGCCGCCAGTAAATGGAGAACCAAAATCCCTCTGGGTCACAGAGAACTGAATCCCGTAATCCCTTTTAAGAATCATCTAGTGTTTTGTCAAAAATATTGAAGGAGAGTTGCCAGGGCTGTCTCACCAGGGAGACAAAGTCTAAATCTAAGCCGCCCTCCGGGTAAAGAACCATTTTTCTAGGAAAGAAAATTACTTTATTTGAGATGGGACCACATTGACTAACACCTCCCACAGGCTCTCTGGTACATGGTGCTCCATAGAGAAATTACACATCTGCCAAATGCACTTAACTTCTTCTAGCCCGAGACATACTTCTGCTGCATTAGTCTTGGGGAAACTGTTTATCTTCTCAGCAGAACGGTGGCTTGTCGCACATACACATCCATCTATCTTGGCTGCCACAGTCAGGACACTATCAGCCGGTCGATTTGTCATCATCTTAATTTATAACTGTAGAATAACTGTTGGCGCGTGTCATGCATCATCACTGCCGATATTAATGACTTGGGAAACTTTTTCTGTTCTCACTTAACAGTTATTAAATAAAGTAAAATGAGGGAGACTGCTTTATTTTGAGTGTTCCGACTATGAAGGTCAGCAATGAAATACTAGTAAACCTTACACTGCTATCAGTGTTAATTTCTTAGCATATGTTTGTGGCTGTCAGAGCTCAGTTTTTCTGATTCAGACATCCAAATCCTGTACACACACATGGATTTAAAAGAAAACAATCTGTCTGTCTGAAGCTGCCACAAAGGGGAGTTTATGAGCTTACTGCATATTGGTATACATTGATTTCAGTGTTCAAAAAAGTATATGCTGAGCTATTAAATGATCAGTAGCCTTTCAATAAATCAATACGGGTGAATGTAAAAAAAAATTGTGATACAACTTATCAAAGAAGATGCCTCTTTCTCTCCCTAGCAGCTCACTCACCTCTCTATAAACAGCAACTGTAATCTGATTCTTCAGTGATCTGATAGTCTGTCTTGGTTATTCAAGATTGATTTAGCAGAGAATTCAGAGCAATAAATGAAGAATGCAGCATTTTCTCTGATAAAATATATTACAAAGTTTCTTATATTCCCTTATGGAAAGTTTGTTGAAAGCTAAGCCTATACAATAATTACCATAAAGATAAACTCCCATAATGATATATGATGTAATTGTGAGGATTCACGATAAAGTGTAGATTTATAGCACATGCCATATGGAATGTCAAGTGCTTCTCACTTGCTCCTTAGAAACCATATATAAACCTACAAGGAATTTCAAAATCTTTGCTTGCTTAAAGGATCCCTACCGTAAACAATAAAATGATCTTGAGAGAATGAGGGCTGCTCATGGGATCCCCTATGTCTGGCTGGTAACATTTATAATTTCCCTGTAAGTCATTGCTCAACACCTATTGAAATTAATAGGCATTAAAAGTAGTGTTGAGCGTATCAAAGTGAAATTAATTGAATTCGATACAAATTTCAAGAAAACTTTGCTTGACCACAAATCCGAAGTTCCTCTAACTTCATTGGAACGAATCAATTTGTTCCTAAAATGGCGGCTACACGTGTTACAAAGTGAAAGTAAGAAGCCCGGGAAGGATATATGACGCATAATGCCATGCAGCAATCCAATTAGCAGATCCCCTGTGATGTCACAGCCCTATAAAAAGCTGAATACCATCTGGTCTAGGCCATTTTACTGTTAGCTGAGCATAGGGAGAGGTGTGGCAAGTGTTAGGGACACGGTTTTAGCAATCTTTTAATTGTAGAATATTGGATAGGGACAGTGCAGGGACAGTGCAGGGACAGTGTAGGGAAATCAGAGGGAGAGTTTTTAGATTCTGTAGGGAGGGCATAGGGAGAGCATAGGGAGACTGCAGTTACAGTGCAGGGAAAGTGCAGGCTTTGCGTAAATTGCACTGTGCATCTTGTTACACTGCTGTGCCATTCATTCTTAATCTGTTCTGTTATACATATAATGTGCATAAGACTTAGCCTCAACAGCTGGTCTAACATATAGTCTTGTGTACCCAGTTCATCTGCTGCTCCATTAATAATGAATCTTTTCAGTTATACATAGAAATGCGGTGCATCAGACTCATTGTCAACAGGTGGTGTAACATGTAGGCACGTTTATATTGTTCATCTGCTGGGCCATTTATACTTAATCTGTTATGTTATACATAGACTTACTGTGCATCAGACTTAGACTGTGTGAAATTACGCAGCTTATTCACCATAATTAGAGTATCAAGACCTAAAATAGAATTGCTTATCTATTAAACAAGGTGAACACTGTTCAGTTAGATAGATCTGTGCCCTACACAGAGATTGATGCAAAGTGGGTTGTCTCCTATAAATCCCTTCAGCTTCAGATTACAGAGACAGCACTGTCCCTTCAGTCTTCTTATGCTCATCCAACAGTGTGTAAAATCTGTCCCTATGATCTCCCTACACTGTCCCTGCAGTCTCCCTATCCAATATTCCACAATTAAAGGCCTTTTGAACATTGTCCCTAACGCTTGTCACGTCTCTCCCTATGCTCACATCAAAGTGAAATGGCGGAGACTAGGCAGGGTTAGCCTTTTTATAGTGCTGTGACATCACAGGGGATGGTCATCTTCTGATTGGCTGGCTGAATTTCATTATGGGTCATATCGTGTTCCTGAGCTTCTTAATTTCGCTTTGTAACATTGTGAAAACTTTATATCGAAATCAACTTCAGGATGCTTTGATTCGCTCAACAGTAATCATCATCAGGGGGTAGCAGCAGGCCCCTGAGACAACAGCAGGGTGTGTATGAGGCAGAAGGGTGGAAGCAGTGGGAGATCTGGAGCCAAACGCTCCCGGGTAGACTTTCTGCTGCTCAGGAGCCTACCTGTCAGGAAACAACTAGCGGTGCCTGGGTTCATAAGAGCAGCTGCAGGCAGTCAGCATGGAATGTTGGGGTTAAAATTCCATACTCAGCATTGTGGGAAATTTCTATCAACAGCAATGTAGAGAATTCCGCAGCACTCGTCCAATTCAATCAGTGGTGTTTTATTCAGTAGTTAGGCAGCATACATAGCGACGTTTCGACCCTCAGGTCTTTATCCGAGTGCTGCGGATTTCTCTACGTTGCTGTTCCTACTGGGATCCCAAGCCAGGACCCCTCACCGCATGCACCGCATTGCCCTAGATGCATACCAGTTGACTTGAACATTGAATATCAAGTCACTGGAAGACGTTAGCACAGAGGTATGCAGGATATTTAGGCGGCAGGTGAAGCGCGGTCAGGGTGCTAATGTTTGCACCATGGCTCTTCGTCAACACATGGAGTGTTACCATAAAGTGGCCTGGGGAAACCGTGGCACTAATTTAGTGGTACAGCCTGATGCAACAACCACTGCATCTCCCAGCGGCCCTCACATGTTCTCCAGCAGTCAGGGCTCCTCAACCTCAGCAGAAGGAAGCTGTTGTTCCTTCCCTTTGTCTATTGCTCCTGAGCCCCTACTCCTCGTCACGTGTTTCGACAGCAATCGATCACAGTATGCGTGCACTCATCAAATGACGCAGAAGCTGAACATGCACCTGGCCAAGTTGCTGGTACTACAGTCCCTCCCTTTCCATATTGTGGACTCTGAACATTTCAGAGAACTGGTGGCTTGTGCCCACCCAAGGTGGAGAGTCCCAAGCTGTCATTGCTTATCTAAAAAAGCTACACACTAATGCTGAGCAGAAGGTGGGCCAGTCCTTGAGTCTATCGGTGTCTGGTACAGTTCATAGCAGCGCTGACATGTGAAGCTGTAACTATGGCCAAGGAAAATATAGTGTATATCCTTTACAGCCCACTGGGTAAATGTATTTCCTGCCCAAGCACACCAGCAACTTGGCCAGGTGATCTCAATGCTGCCTCCGAGTTGTAATTATGGGATCTCTGCGCCAGTGTCCTCCTCTGCCTCCTCATATTCCACCTTCTCAGCCTCCACTGTAGGCATAGTTCAGAGTAGTCCTCCAGCATACAACGGCGTTGTCAGGTGGTTCTACACCAGGTCAGCCTGGGTGAACAGAGTCACACTGGGGAAGAACTGCTCCTCGTCATCAACCAGGAAATTGAATCCTGGCTGTGTCCTGGTTCCTGAAGTCTTCCACCCAACTGCAAGACATCTTGAAAATGTCAAGGAAACTATACATGCACTTCTGCCACTCTTACTGTGAAAAACATGCTCTACTTGAGCTGCAAAGGCAGAATGGTGTTCCCCTACATTGCCACATATGTGACGTTTCCACACGTTGGAACTTCACCCCCACATGTTGGACTGACTGTATAAGCAGAGGGAACCCATGACCGATTTCTTGATGATGCAGATGGACAGGACTACTCCCCAGTGTAACTTTGACATTAGATAGCTCATGCGTGACACCTACCGTTTGCTCAGGCCCTTTGAGGAGGCCACTTTATTTGTCAGTCGCCAGGACTATGGGATGAATAGAGGGGATCTGGATCAATCTGAATGGTGAGGGGACAGAAGATGTGGAGCCTCCATCTCATGGGCACCTGTGGAGGCTAAACTGGCAGAAGAGGAGGAATTCTATACTAAACTACAGTAGGTGGTTAATCCACCAAAGCAACAGGAGAGGAGCATGAGGAGCTAGAGGGCAACAAGGAAGATAACGCAGATTACCCCGACAGACCGTGGCAGTATGCAGTGAAGATGGAGGCAGGGAGTCCCTCTGAGTCCCATGAGCAAATGGCCAGATGCAGGCTGAGTTGCTTGCGTATTGACAGCTGCATTATCACCATTTGGCAGAGGGACTACTGGTTCTCCGCAATGATAGACCCTTGCTGCTGGTGGAAAATAGGAGCCTTTTTACACCTTCTGAGAGGGATGAAAAACTCAACTACTATCTAGACATCCTTTGAAGTTGGTTGGTCGCACCCCATCGCCCATCCTCACGAAGGTCTAACCGGGAGGACCCTCTGAGCTCACTCTCTACTGTCATGACTGCAGGGGCAGGAGCAGCAAAAGCTCCAACTTAAGTCTTGAGCCTCTGATGAGCACTTTTCTTCACCCGCCTACTGAAGAAACCACCCACCAGCAGCTGGACAGCAGGTAGTGGTATACTTGGACTGCACCCTGCCACCCCAGATCCAAGATTCCATGGACTACTGGGAGGCCAAACTTAAATTGTGGCTGCAACTGGCCGAGTTTGCCCTGGGCAATCTTTCCTGCCCAGCCAGTAGTGTGGCATTAGAGTGGGTGTTTAGTGCGGCAGGTGGTATAGTTACTCCAAAGAGAACTGGCCTTTCAACAAAAAATGTTGAGAGACTAACCTTTATAAAGATGAATCAGGCCTGGATCAACCAGGATTTCCTGATACAACAGACTAGATCATACTGGCAGTAATGATCTGACTGTAGTGTGCTGCCACACCAGAACATTATGACAAATGGCCCATTACGTCTGCCTACAACCTGCTAACACTATTATGATGCTGTCACCAGCCTGATCTTACACACCTGCTGCCTCTACTGCAATCTGCCCCTACTATGATCTGCCACCATTTTGGGCTGTAATTGCTGTTTATCCACCCCACTGTGAATCTTCATGCTAATGCCACCCTCACCATTCTGTTACTGGGCCACTATTGTGACTCTTCATGCTGTTGCCACACTCACCAGCATGTTCCGGTGCCACTATTGTGACTCTTCATGCTGTTGCCACCCTGATTAGTCTGTTACGGGTAGAGATGAGCAAAGTTATGGAAAATTCAACTCTGCTGCTTCTCCGAATTTCACAAAGAAATTTGCTTTGTAATGAATTACTTTGTTACGAAGCGCATTTCTTTGTATGTATCGGACGCAATGACGTTGTCACGGGGAGCCGGCAGCGCACTCTCCCTTTGCAGCGCCGCCGGCATTCCGTGCGCATAGTGGAGCGAAGCGGCGTCCTCGTCTCCATGGGGACCAGGGGGCGACGAGGATCCATCCACACATGCCTCCTAGGCGTGGCCGGCGTCCTCCTTCCCTTAGCCAACAAGTAGCAGCAGAACTGACCACTGATAATGATGATCAGCACTCGGCTATGTTGGGCTGTGTTATGCGAGTCACATGACGCTGGCCACGTCATGTGACTCACCAGTCTGGGCTATTTAAACAGGCAGCATGCTGGCCACAGGTTGCCTGTAATTGGTCTTTCTACCTTCACCTGCATTCCTATTTACCTTGCTACTGTGTTTGGACCTAGACCTTGTTATCTCCTTGGAATTGACCTCTCGGCTTCTGACTTCGGTTTGTTTTGACCTTGCTATTGTGTTTTTCCTTATTGTACCTGCGTGACCTCCTGGCTTTGACCTTTGCTTCCCTGACTCTGTTACGTATTACTTTTACACGTATCTAAGCTAGGGTTGTACGCCGTCAGTTAGGACGGGCCATGCAAGTAGGTAAGGACAGAGGTGCGGGTGGAGATCAGGGCTGCACTCTTCCCTCCCTACATGACAGAATCACAGGCCTTACCTAAAACCATGGACCCTATGCAAGTCCTTACGGATCAGGTACATAGTCTCGCTCAAATGGTGCAAGATTTGGCAGAGAGGCTACAGCAGCAAGAACTGCATCCTACCCCACCTGTAGCGGCCTCTTCTGCTCAAAATCTTGAACCTCATGTAAAACTGCCTGACCGTTTTTCAGGGGATAAGAACAATTTCCTGACATTTAAAGAAATCTGCAAGCTTTATTTTTGCTTACGTCCATATTCTTGGGGCTCTGAAAAACAAAGGGTTGGCATTATTATCTCTTTGTTGCAGGGAGACCCGCAAGAATGGGCTTACTCTCTCCCCATGGATTCCCTTGTCTAGCTAATAATGAATTGTTTTTTCAGGCCTTAAGTGTATTGTACGATGAACCTGATAAATCGTCCGTAGCTGAGAGTCAATTAAGGTCTCTTAGTCAGAGAAACAGACCCGTGGAGGAATATTGCACCAAATTCTGGAAATGGTGCGTTTCCTCTGGTTGGAATGATCCAGCGCTTATATGTCAGTTTCGGTTAGGGATCTCAGAAGACTTGAAAAATATGTTGGTCAGTTACCCCCTCCCTGAAACTTTAGAACAGACTATGAGGAGTCAGACTATGAGGACCTGAGACGTCAAAAGGGTTTCTGCTTCTACTGCGGAGAATCGAATCACTGGGTACGGCAATGTCCTAAGGTTCCTCCTTCCGGGAGATCTCTACATCCTGACGCCCAGAAGGGTAAGGTACTTCCCAAGGTGGTTAAAGAGAAAGTGTTGTTGCCGGTGGTTATTTCTTTTGGCTTCAGTAAGGGCTCTGGGTGGGCATTTGTTGATTCTGGGTCTGCCGCTAATTTTATTGACCATAACTTTGCTCTTTCCCTTGTGGTGCCCATGTTATTCCTTGCTAACCCTATTCATATCATTGCTATTGATTCCACGCCGTTGGTGGGCGGGACAGTAGAATATTATACTCCGGAAGTAACCTTGACAGTGGGGGTCTGTCATATGGAGTGTACTTCTTTTTTTATTCAAAAAAATGTACCCGGAGTTCTGGGTATACCTTGGCTCCAGGTTCATAATCCAGTCATCAACTGGTCCACGGGTGAATTATAGAAATGGGGGGTGAAATGTGATGCATGTTGTCTACCTGTTATTCAGGCTGGAGTCTCTATGGAGTCAAACTCTCTTCCCACATACATTAGTGACTTTGCTGATGTTTTTTTTCTATCTCCAAGGCTGATTTCCTTCCCCCTCATAGACCTTTTGACTGTGCCATAGACATTATTCCGGGATCTAAGTACCCTAGGGGTCGTATTTATAATTTGTCAGGTCCGGAACAGAAGTCTATGAGGGGTTACTTGAAGGAGAGTCTACAAAAAGGACATATTAGACCCTCAGTGTCTCCTATGGGGCGGGGGTTTTCTTTGTTGCTAAGGACGGTGGATTGAGACCGTGTATTGATTATAGAGAGTTAAATAGATTACTATTAAGAATCAGTACCCGTTGCCATTGATTCCAGACCTGTTTAATCAAATTCTCGGAGCTCACTGGTTCACTAAACTTGATCTCAAGGGGGCCTATCATCTTATCCAAATTAAGGAGAGGATGAGTGGAAGGCAGCCTTTTATACCCCAGAGGGTCATTATGAATACTTAGTTTGGATTAAGTAATTCTCCAGAGGTTTTCCAAAATTTTGTCAATGACATCTTTAGACAATTTATTGGAAAATACATAATTGTTTATTTAGATGACATCCTGATTTATTCGCCTGACTGGGATTCTTACGTTATTCACACTAGACAGGTACTGGAGGTCCTTCGGGAGAAACAACTGTTCGTGAAGGGTGAGAAGTGTATTTTTGGAGTACAAGAAACTTTGTTTTTAGAATATATTCTCACACCCCAATCCTTCAAGATGGATCCAGGGACGGTACAGGCCATTTTGGAGTGGGTGAGAGCTTCCTCTCTTAAAGCGTTACAAAACTTCTTAGGTTTCGCAAATTATTATCGAAAATTTATTAAGCACTTTTCTATTATTGCCAAGCCTCTCACGGATCTAACTAAGAAGGGAACTGATCTAGCGAATTGGTTACCAGAGGCCATAAAGGCTTTTCAAACACTCAAGAGCTGTTTCGTTAACGCCCCAGTATTAGTTCAACCTGACCAAGAGCGGTCTTTTGTGGTGGGGGGTTGATGCTTCCGAGGATGGAGTTGGGGCAGTACTCTCCCAGGGGTCATCAGCTCTCACTAATCTGAGACCTTGTGCTTTCTTTTCTTGTAAATTCTCTTCTACCGAGAGAAATTATGACATTGGTTATCAAGAGTTGCTTGCTATTAAATGGGCTTTTGAGGAATGGCGCCATTTTCTGGAGGGGGCTAAACATCAGGTTAAAGTAATTACAGATCATAAGAATTAAATGTTTTCTGAATCTGCTAAACGTTTGAATCCCAGACAGGCTAGGTGTAGGGTTGAGTGAACCCGAACTGTAAAGTTCGGGTTCGTACAGAACTTTAGGATTTTTGGACATTTTAGTAAAAGTTCAGGTTCGGGTTCGGTGTTTGGCTATTTTATGGCGCTTTTTGAAAGGCTGCAGAGCAGCCAATCAACAAGCGTTTAAATCTGTGCCCTTAGAAGCCATCACAGCCATGACTACCAATGGCATGGCTGTGATTGGCCAGTGAAGCATGTGACCCAGCCTCTATATAAGCTGGAGTCACGTAGCGCTGCATGTCACTCTGCTCTGATTAGTGCAGGGATAGGATGCTGCTGCTGTGAGGGAGAGAATAGGACAGAATCTTTAATCAGAAGTGCTTGTTAACTCAGCGATCTACCTAGATTTTGTTTTATGGGTGCAGTGCACAATCTTTTTACCCTGCCCTGAGCCCAGTGACTCAGAAAAATAACTTTTATCCGTCTGTTAGTTAGGTGGACGTCGGCCGTGGCCATTTTATGCAAGTTCTGTGCAACAGCACAGCATATGTGCATTTGTGACAGTCAAATAGAAGCTTGAAATACTGCAATTATATTCTGGGTTTAAAAAAATCACCCATTTTTGGCAAGACCCTACATCTGTGGCCTTTGCAGCATTAGTTAGTGTGCAATTTAAGCTAGAAATACAGCAATAATTTTCTGGGTTTTAAAAAACACCCTTTTTGGTCAAAATACTCCATTTTACAGCCCTTGCTGCATCTGTCAGTGTGAAATTCAAGTGTTATATACTGCTGTCATATACTGTTATTAAAAAAAAACACCCATTTTGGGCAAAGTACTTAATATTGCAGCCTTTGCTGCATCTGTGATTGTTAAAAACAAGCTTAAAATACTTCAATAATTTTCTGGGTTTTAAAAAACACAAATTTTTGGCAATACCCTCCATCTTGGGCCTCTGTCTCATTAGTCAGTGTGCAATTTAAGCTAGAAATACAGCTATAATTTTCTGGGTTTTAAAAAACACCCTTTTTGGCCAAAATACTAAATTTTACAGCCCTTGCTGCATCTGTCAGTGTGAAATTCAAGCGTTATATACTGCTGTCATATTCTGTTATTAAAAAAACACCCTTTTTGGGCAAAATAATACATTTTAAAGCCCTTGCAGCATCTGTCATTGTGAGATACACGCTTTAGATACTTCTGTGCTATTCTGTTATTAAAAAACACCCATTTTGGGCAAAATACTTAATTAGCGGCCTTGTCTGCATCTGTCAGTGTGAGATAAACACTTTAGATACTGCTGTGCTATTCTGGTATTAAAAAAATACCCATTTTGGGCGATATACTTAATTTGCAGCCTTGTCTGCATCTGTCAGTGTGAAATTCAAGCGTTATATACTGCTGTCATATACTGTTATAAAAAAACACCCTTTTGGTCAAAGTACTTAATATTGCAGCCTTTGCTGCATCAGTGATTGTTAAAAACAAGCTTGAAATACTTCAATAATTTTCTGGGTTTTAAAAAACACCCATTTTTGGCAATACCCTCCATCTGGGGCCTCTGCCACATTAGTCAGTGTGCAATTTAAGCTAGAAATACAGCTATAATTTTCTGGGTTTTAAAAAACACCCTTTTTGGGCAAAATACTCAATTTTACAGCCCTTGTTGCATCTGTCAGTGTGAAATTCAAGCGTTATATACTGCTGTCATATTCTGTTATTAAAAAAAACACAATTTTTGGGCAAAATAAATTTTACAGCCCTTGCAGCATATGTCATTGTGAGATACACGCTTTAGATACTGCTGTGCTATTCTGTTATAAAAAAAAACTAACATTTTTGGCAAAATACTTAATTTGCTGCCTTGTCTGCATCTGTCAGTGTGAGATCAACACTTTAGATACTGCTGTGCTATTCTGGTATTAAAAAAACACAAATTATTGGCAAAATACTTAATTTGCGGCCTTGTCTGCATCTGTCAGTGTGAAATTCAAGCGTTATATACTGCTGTCATATTCTGTTATTAAAAAAACACCCATTTTGGGCAAAAAACTTAATTTGCAGCCTTTACTGCTTCTGTCAGTGTGAGACACATGCATTAGATACTGCTGTTCTATTCTGTTATTAAAAAAACACCCTTTTTGGGCAAAATAATACATTTTAAAGCCCTTGCAGCATCTGTCATTGTGAGATACACGCTTTAGATACTGCTGTGCTATTCTGGTATTAAAAAATACCCATTTTGGGCAAAATATTTAATTTGCAGCCTTGTCTGTATCTGTCAGTGTGAAATTCAAGCGTTATATACTGCTGTCATATACTGTTATTAAAAAAACACCCTTTTTGGTCAAATTACTTAATATTGCAGCCTTTGCTAGATCAGTGATTGTTAAAAACAAGCTTAAAATACTTCAATAACTTTCTGGGTTTTAAAAAACACCCATTTTTGGCAATACCCTCCATCTGGGGCCTCTGCCGCATTAGTCAGTGTGCAATTTAAGCTAGAAATACAGCTATAATTTTCTGGGTTTTAAAAAACACCCTTTTTGGGCAAAATACTCAATTTTATAGCCTTTGTTGCATCTGTCAGTGTGAAATTCAAGCGTTATATACTGCTGTCATATTCTGTTATTAAAAAAAAACACTATTTTTGGGCAAAATAATAAATTTTACAGCCCTTGCAGCATATGTCATTGTGAGATACACGCTTTAGATACTGCTGTGCTATTCTGTTATTAAAAAAACACCCATTTTTGGCAAAATACTTAATTTGCTGCCTTGTCTGCATCTATCAGTGTGAGATACACGCTTTAGATACTAATGTGCTATTCTGGTATTAAAAAACACCCATTTTTGGCAAAATACTTAATTTGCGGCCTTGTCTGCATCTGTCAGTGTGAAATTCAAGCGTTATATACTGCTGTCATATTCTATTATTAAAAAAACACCCATTTTGGGCAAAAAAATAAATTTGTGGCCTTGTCTGCATCTGTCAGTGTGAGATACAATCTTGAAATACAGCAATAATATCCTGGTTTTAAAAAAACACAAATTTGGGCAAAGTACTAAATATTTCAGCCCTTGCTGCATTCGTCATTGTGAAATACACGCGTTAGATACTGGTGTTCTATTCTGTTATTAAAAAAACACCCATTTTGGTCCAAAATCTTAATTGGCAGCCTTTAATGCTTCTGTCAGTGTGAGATACATGCGTTAGATACTGCTATTCTATTCTGTTATTAAAAAAACACCCATTTTGTGCCGAAAACGAAATTTGCGGCCTTGTCTGCATCTGTCAGTGTGAGATACACCCATTAGATACTGTTTTTCTATTCTGCTATTAAAAAAAACACCTATTTTGGGCAAAAAACGTTATTTTGCAGCCTTTGCTGCATCTGTCATTGTGAGATACACCCTTTAGATACTAATAATGCTAATGTGGTGCACTGGGGCAACGGATAACCATATGAGGTGCTCACAGTGGAGTAGGCTCACCCAGTCTACTCAAAAGAGTTTAATAGATTCAAAAAGAACTGGGCACTCTCGAATACTGGAACCAACATTTAATTAATTAATAAAACCAAAAATGGATATACTCCATTCATGGGATAAAACCACAATGTGTAATCAAGGTAAAATCAATAATACATAAAATCAGAGCTACTACTCGACACAAGTTGAAGTATGTACAGTAACACAAGTAGCGCAATTTTGAGTCCCAACAAATAGTAAGGTGCACCTAGTGTGTAATAGCCTAGAGTGGCTTAGTGGAGCTGATAGAAACAATGTCTATTGCTTCAATGAGTAAGTCACTCGTTCTAATTGTTATGCTTAGTCCCTTGTAATGTAATTATTCGAATTAGGGTTAAAGCGGTCCATTCATTCCGAACAGAAGCACATTCGAAAGATAGTGCTTACCACTTCTCCACCATGTAACATAGGCAGCGGCGTCCCGCTGTATTGAGGTATTAGCGGCGTCCCGCTGAAGTAAAGTGAACTGTGTGCTACAGTAAGTAGTTTCTTGCCGCCATAGAATTAAGAACGTTCTTATCATATGAAGTGTCTGTGCCCGAATATTACTCTAGACGTTGGTCATGTACTGGAAGGACCGATGTCTTACGAGCGGTTCTTGTTTGACCTCCCACTGAGGAAGGTGTCATTCTTGCCCCAAAACGCATCTGGTTTAAACCCCCGAATGACCACTGACAAATTATGAAGTGCCTATTTGAATACAGTCTGCCGCGCGAAAGGAGGCTTAAACGAAGCTGCAAACAAAGACCGCTATCCTAAACGGAGGTCCACGTGCATATGGTAAGAACGTTCTAAATTCTAGGCTGGCAAGAAACTACTTACTGTCAAAGCACACAGTTCACTTTACTTCAGCGGGACGCCGCTGACACCTCAATACAGCGGGACGCCGCTGCCTATGTTACATGGTGGAGAAGTGGTAAGCACTATCTTTCTAATGTGCTTCTGTTCAGAATGAATGGACCACTCTAACCCTAATTCGAATAATTACATTACAAGGGAGTAAGCACAACAATAAGAATGAGTGACTTACTCATTGAAGCAACAGACATTGTTTCTATCGGCTCCACTAAGCCACTCTAGGCTATTACACACTAGGTGCACCTTACTATTTGTTGGGACTCAAAATTGCGCTACTTGTGTTACTGTACATACTTCAACTTGTGTCTAGTAGTAGCTCTGATTTTATGTATTATTGATTTTACCTTGACTACACATTGTGGTTTTATCCCATGAATGGAGTATATCCATTTTTGGTTTTATTAATTAATTAAATGTTGGTTCCAGTATTCGAGAGTGCCCAGTTCTTTTTGAATCTAATAAACCCTTTAGATACTGTTGTTCTATTCTGTTATTAAAAAAACACCCATTTTGGGGAAAAAACTTAATTTTGCAGACTTTGCTGCATCTGTCATTGTGAGATACACCCTTAGGATACTGTTGTTCTATTCTGCTATTAAAAAACACCTATTCAGGGGAAATTTTTTAATTTTGCAGCCTTTGCTGCATCTTTCATTGTATAATACACCCTTTAAATACTGTTGTTCTATTCTGTTATTAAAAAAACACCCATTTTGGGCAAGATCCTAAATTTGAGAAATATGAGGAGAGCGTCAAATAAGGGACGTGGCCCCAGTCGTGGTGCTGCTGGTGGAGCTCCTGTTGCAGGGAGAGGACGTGGTCGATCTGTGCCAGCTACATGCACAAGTAAAACACCTTCCTCAGGTGCAAGTACCTTCAGCGGTATTTGGGCTCTACGAATGGTGAGGCCAGAACAAGTACAGGCGACAGTAGATTGGGTTGCTGACAGTGCCTCCCACCCATTCTCCTGCTGAAAGATCAGAGTTGGCACCTGCAGCCGATGTCCATCAGTCTTTCACCTTACCACCTTGCAAATCAGCCAAGCAGTCTGAGCCCCAAGTCATGCAGCAGTCTCTTCTGCTTTTTGATGACTCTGCTAGCAGGGTTTCCCAGGGACATCCACCTAGCCCTGCCCCAGAAGTAGAAAATATTGAGTGCACCGATGCCCAACCACTTATGTTTCAAGATGAGTACATGGGAGGACCACCGCAGCACGTCTCGGATGATGACGAAACACAGGTGCCAACTGCTGTGGCTTTCTGCAGTGTGCAGACCGACAAGGAGGGCAGGGGTGAAGACTGGATGGAAGATGATGTGGAGGACGATGAGGTCCTCGACCCCACATGGAATCAAGGTCATGCGAGTGACCTGTGTAGTTCGGAGGAAAAAGCGGTTGTCGCACAGAGCCACCAGCACAGCAGAAGAGGGAGCAGGGTGCAAAAGTGGAGCGGCCGTCCCCTAGACAGTACGCCTGTTACTGCCCACCGCAGCAAGGGACTGAGTACACCAAAGCCAGCTCCAAAGAGTTCCCTGGCATGGCAGTTCTGCAGAAAATGTGCTGACGACAAGACACGAGTGGTTTGCACGCTGTGCAATTGTAAGATGGAGAAACAGCCACTGATTCTTGAATGCTGTTTCTGAAACTGTCATTTAGCATTTTGGGCACTAGAGGCCACTGTTTTGCAGCTACAGTCAGCACACTCTGGGATTTGAATATGCAAAACAGATGATGACTCATCTTCTGTGTGTGCCATAGGGAGAGGAAATGGTGACATGAGGAGACATGTTTGTGCAGAGGCTGAAGACAGGATCCAGTGCCATACTCGGGTCTGTGGGACTTGGACCGGTCAAAGTCACTGTCAGAAGTGACTGATGCCTGTCAGCAATGCAGATGTTGTCAAGGAAGAAAGGATCGGTTCCCAGAAGGTCAATTGGACCGTGGAACGTGGTTACAGACCCTGTGAGGCCTCATGGTGGATGGAAGGACCTGCGAGTTGGTGTATATCACCATCGGATAAAGACCAGGCCAGGGTCAGCGATCCAGAGGGCTTCCCAGAGAGAGAGAGAGGACCGGTTCCCGGAAGGCTGGAAGAGCCATGGAACGGTTGGGGGTGCCATAAAAGGTGAAGTTGTTCAGCTGGGAGAAGAAGCAGTCCGCCATTTTGTGAGCTGCATGAGAGAACCATGTGGATTCGCATTCTGTTCGCAGGAATGAGTATCGGCGTAAGGAAGCTGATCGGAACAGAGGGTCAGAGTTACAGGTTCTGCAGGGTCACATGTTGTGGCAGGGACTTGCTGTCGGTTTGGAGCAACCAGTGAATACAGGACATACTCAGGTCAGTGACTCAGCAGCACGGTTATTGACTTGTAGGCTCTGCCGTGTGCGCCATCGGTCAGGTCCGTTACCCTGCGGCACAGTATCGACTTACGGGCTCTGCTGTGTACGCCACTTTGGGTACGGTTGTTCAGTTGGGCTGGTACCGTGACTCTGAGCCTGGAGTATGAGGTATTCTGGACATTACAAGGCTACTCCAGCGTCTAGGCTGAGAGTATTGAAGGCATGTGAAACAGTGTCATTTGGGGGGCAAGAGAAGGGAATGTGATGTTGTGTTGTTCATTGTATTTGATACTTTATGTAATACAGTGTTTCCCAACCAGTGTGCCTCCAGCTGTTGCAAAACTACAACTCCCAGCATGCCCGGACAGCCTTTGGCTGTGCGGGCATGCTGGGAGTTGTAGTTTTGCAACAGCTGGAGGCACACTGGTTGGGAAACACTGATGTAATATATACTCTCTGTAACTACTGTTGTAATTACTGTTAATACTACTGTTCAGTAAAGTTACTGTTTTTGCATCAAGAGCTGGGGTCCGTGTTGCTTTCCTTATTCGATGACTTCGCTGTATCCTGGGGGTCCCTCCCCGGTTCACGGTTTTACACAATCAGAGCCTGAAGTGAGGCATAAATGTTTTCAACCTGAGCACAACCTGCATGACCAGGCATCTAAGTGCAAAGCACGAGCTGCAGTGGAGTAGACACCTCAAAAACCAAGAAAGGTCTCTGGCTCCTCCTGCTTCCTCTTCTGCTGCAGTCTTGGCCTCTTCATTCACCTCTACTACTTTTCCAGGCGTGCCATCCCTTCACTGCACAACCATGTGGGGGACAAAATCAGGTGTGCACTGCGCAACGCCATCTGTGGCAAAGTACACCTAACTACGGATAAGTGGACCAGTAAGCACGGTCAGAGACGTTATATCTCCATAACAGCACACTGGGTAAATGCAGTGGCGGCTGGGCCTGAGACGGATAGCAGTTTGGCGCATGTCCTTCCACCACTGAGGATTGCAGGGCGCTTCAGTTTGCCTCCTGCTGCTTCCTCCTCCTACTCCGCTTCCTCATCCTCTACCGCCTCCTCATCCGGTCAGCGTAACACCTTCACCACCAACTTTAGCACAGCCAGGGAAAAACTACAGCAGGCAGTTTTAAAACGTATCTGTTTGGGGGACAAACCCCACACCGCGCAGGAGTTGTGGACGGGCCTTGAACAACAGACCGATGAGTGGTTGGTGCCAGTGAGCCTCAAGCCCGGCCTGGTGGTGTGCGATAATGGGCGAAATCTCGTAGCAGCTCTGGGACTAGCCGGTTTAACGCACATCCCTTGCCTGGTGCATGTGCTGAATTTGGTGGTGAAGAGGTTCCTTAAAAATTACCCCGATATGTCAGAGCTGCTGCATAAAGTGTGGGCCATCTGTGCGCACTTTCGGCGTTCTCACCCTGCTGCTGCTCACCTGTCAGCGCTGCAGCGTAACTTTGGCCTTACTCATTTGCGACGTGCCCACAAGATGGAACTCCACCTTGCACATGCTGGCCAGACTGTGCGAGCAGCAGCAGGCGATAGTGGAGTTTCAGCTGCAGCACGCACGGGTGAGTCGCTCTGCAGAACAGCACCACTTCACCACCAATGACTGGGCCTCCATGCGCGACCTGTGTTCCTTGTTGCGCTGTTTCAAGTACTCCACCAACATGGCCAGTGCCGATAACGCCGTACCCAGCGTTACTATCCCACTTCTATGCCTCCTTGAAAAACGCTCCTGGCGATGATGGAAGAGGATGTGGCACAGGAGGAGGAGGAGAAAGAGGGATCATTTCGTAGGGTTTCCGGCCAGTCATTCCCAAGTGGCTCCGAGGGTGGGTTCCTGCACCCACAAACCCAAGGTACACAATTGTCCAGCCAGGGCACAGTTCTAGAGGATGACGAGGTGGAGGATGAGGAGGAGGAGATGGAGTAGGAGGAACCATGTTTACAGCAGGGTGGCACCCAGACCAGCTCATGGCCATCACTGGTGCGTGGCTGTGGGGATACAGAGGACACAGACAATACACCTCCCACAGAGGACAGCTTTTCGTTGCCTCTGGGAAACCTGGCACACATGAGCAATTACATGCTGCAGTGTCTCCTCAATGACCGCCGAGTTGCCCACATTTTAACTTGTGCTGATTACTGGGTGGCCACGCTACTGGATCCCTGTTACAAAGACAATGTACCGTCCTTAATTCCATCACTGGAGCGTGATCGTAAGATGCGCGAGTACAAGCGCACACTGGTAGACGCACTGCTGGTGGCATTCCCACCTGACAGCGGGGGCACAGGGGAAGCACAAGGCGAAGGCAGAGGATGAGGAAGAGGTCGCCAACGCAGCTGGGGCACCACCAGCACCTCAGAAGGCAGGGTTAGCATGGCCGAAATGTGGAAAAGATTTGTCAGCACTCCACAACAACCAGCACCACCAGCTGATATGGAACGTCTTAGCAGGAGGCAGCATTTCAGCAACATGGTGGAGCAGTATGTGGGCACACGCCTACACGTACTGAATGACGGGTCTGCCCCCTTCAACTTCTGGGTCTCCAAATTGTCCACATGGCCAGAGCTTGCCCTTTACGCCTTGGTGGTGCTGGCCTTCCCTGCAGCCAGTGTATTGTCTGAACGTGTGTTTAGCACGGCAGGGGGCGTCATCACAGACAAGTACAGCCACCTGACCACAGCCAATGTGGACAAGCTCACGTTCATTAAAATGAACCAGGCATGGATCCCACAGGACTTGTCCATACCTTGTGCAGAATAGACTTGTATACCGGCCTTAACCAGCCATTGTTATACTACAGTGCAATTGCTCATTCTTGTATTTTGGATATTTCACACTCTTTTGGAGTGTACCCTAATTAAAAAAAACTGTGTTGGCTATCTCGTCCTCCTCCACTGCCGCTTGCACCTACACCGCTACGTCCACCGCCTCCTCAAACTCCTACTCCATATGGACCTCGACCTCATAAATCAAATTTTTTTATTTTTTTTGTACGTATTTTATTTTATTTTATGTAATTTCACTAATTTGAGTGCTACATATTCAGGTGAAATTCACCAATTTTTGGGTGTGATATACCCCTGCTCTACCTAGTAGACATGTAACATTTCACTAATTTGTCTGTTACATATTCGGGTGAATAGAGCACAGACATCACAGCAAGGAGCGCTGGTCCCTGGTCTCCCTCCTGCAGGGTCCTTATGCTGTAGTGAGGAACTGGGTGCTGCATCCATAACACCGGCTCCACAGCAGTCAGGCAGACCTTGGCCCCCTTCCTCTCTGTCTCTTACCAGAGGCCCTGCACTGTGAGTGTAATGTCCTCTTTTAGCTTGCTCCCAAGGTTTACTGGTGAGCTCAGAATATCACCCTCTAATGACCTGACATATTTGCACCCCCCCCCCCCCCAACCCCACTGTAGCTGTTTTTTTTTTTTAACTATTTGCTTCCCCGAACACAGTTGTCTAAATATAATGTGATCTATCTATTATCTATCTATCTATTTATTTAAAGCAAAACTCTGGCAGCACTACATCCAACTTGAACAAAAAAGGGTGCACTCACGAAGGGACTAGACTATTGCCCAATACACAAAGCACAAAGTAGCAAAAAGGCAGCACTCCAATATCAGTTAAAAAAATTAAGGAAATTTTTTTGCTCACCCATGTGGATAAGCAATGTTTCTGTCTTGAGCCGCTTGAGAAAGGCTCTAGTGTTGAGCCGAAACGTTGTGTATCCACATGAGTGAATAAAATCATTTTCTTAATTTTTTTACTGATTTTGGAGTGCTGACTTTTTGCTACTTTATCTATCTATCTATCTATCTATCTATCTATCTATCTATCTATCTCATATCTACTATCTATCTATCTATCTATCTATCTATCTATCTCATATCTATCTATCTATCTATCTATCTATCTATCTATCTATCTATCTCATATCTATCTATCTATCTATCTATCTCATATCTATCTATCTATCTATCTATCTCATATCTATCTATCTATCTATCTATCTATCTATCTATCTATCTATCTCATATCTATCTATCTATCTATCTATCTATCTCATATCTATCTATCTATCTATCTATCTATCTATCTCATATCTAACTATCTATCTATCTATCTATCTATCTATCTATCTATCTATCTATCTATCTATCTATCTATCCCTATCTGTCTGTCTATCTATCTAAAATTATGGAAGAAAGGCAGCATACAGTGAAACAAGTGGATTCCTTTATTCACCCAACACTCAATGCCATTGAGCGTTTGGGTGAATAAAGACTTTTTTCATTTTTACTTGCATTTTTTTTTTCTTCATATTTCTTTCTATTCGTTATTTACTTTTTTTCTTTGAATGCAGAGAACACATTATCCCTATGTCCCTGCTGTCTCTATATACAGAGCACTGGTAACAGTGACTATTTATTTTCAGGTGTTTTATGATTATTTAAGAGAGTTAAGCAAGTCTCCTGGCAAACTTGCTAAGGGAAGCACACTAAGAGCTCATGCACACAAACGTGTGTCGGCCGTTCCGTGCATTGGGGACTTCAATTTGCAAGGAACTTATATATTTCAGTACGTAAGAAATTAAAATAAATAGTACCCACCTCCAAAACAGCCTACAATCCCCAGTAGTAATAATGCCCCTATAGTGCCCCCCATTAATAATAATACCCCAAAATTACCCCAGAAATAATAATACTGTATACCCTATTGTGCTCCTAGTAATAGTACCTGTATAGAACCCCATGTAATAATGTTCCCTAATAAAAATGCCCCTAAAGTGCTTCCAGCAATAATATCCCTCTATTGTACCCCAAATAATAATGTTCACATAGTGTGTCTAGTATTAATAAAGCCCTCTATAGTCTCCCCAGCAATAAAAATGCCCCCCCCACTGTGCCCCTAATAATTATAATGCCACAGTACTAAAAATTCCACTATAGGGCCCAAGTATTAAAATGCCCCTGTGCCTCCAGTAATGCCCCCTATAGTGCACCCATATAAAAAAAATGCCCCAGTAATGCCCACTGTAATGCCCCAGTATTAAAATATACCTAGTGCCTCCGGTAAGTAAAAATGTTAAAGAAGAAATGTAACCTTGAAGAATGCTCTACCTTTAAACAAGGATTGGTGTGTCTGGGCTGTCCACGAAATGCGTTCGCTGAGCCATAAGCTCGCATGTCAGCGCCTGGAATCGGCCTCACAGGACGCACTGCACAGGCACCAGCCGGCAATGAGGAGTGAATAAATTAGCAGTGGGGAGGTGCTGGACTCCAGGAGAAGGGGCGCGGCTGGGCACCAACGGCCAGAGGGACAGCCCCTTGGGCTCCTTACTCAGGTAATTAGCATATTAATAAAAATGATTTTCTAGACAAAGAACAGCACGTAGGGTAGTAATACTAGTATATTGTGATGATGTTAAAACCTCTGTCACTAAAATCCAGGTGACAGAATCCCTTTAAGGGACACATAGATAGTGGTATTTCATGGTTCTACCCCCCTCCCCCCTTCTAGTCTTCTAGCCTTATTGTATAGCTCTTTTTTCTCCTTTTGCTGAAGTATGTGTCTCAGGAAAGTTGGATGAATACTTGAGAGATAGGAGTCAGGAAAAGGGGCCTGACTGCTGCCTGTGGGCTGATCTAATCCCTTATCCTTAGGTCTCTTGCCCACGAACGTGTGCGTCCCGTGGCTGTGCTGCAGCCCGCAATGCACGAACACCAACCGTGGGGCAGCCACAGCGGATCGCGGACCCATTCACTTTAATAGGTTCACGATCCGCCCATTCCGCAAAAAGATAGGACATGTTCTATCTGTATTTGCGGACCCATTCAAGTGAGAGGGAGAAAGGGAGAAGACTTGTTAAGAGACAAATAGTTTGCAAGTCGAAACATTTCTTAGATAAGAGATGTTGGATTCTGTGCAATGCAAAAGTGACTATAAAGAAGGGAGGGAGAGCGGTATGAAGTATCAGACAGAGGAGTAAGGCCCCTTTCACACGGGTGAGATTTCCACGCGGGTGCAATGAGTGAGGTGAACGCATGGCACCCGCACTGAATCCGGACCCGTTCATTTCTATGGGGCTGTGCACATGAGCAGTGATTTTCACGCATCACTTGTGCGTTGCGTGAAAATCGCAGCATGCTCTATATTGTGCATTTTTCACGCAACGCAAGCCCCATAGAAGTGAATGGGGCTGCGTGAAAATTGCAAGCATCCGCAAGCAAGTGCAAATGCGGTGCGATTTTCACTCATGGTTGCTAAGAAGACGATCAGGATGGGGACCCGATCTTTATTATTTTCCCTTATTACACGGTTATAAGGGAAAATAATAGCATTCTTAATACAGAATGCTAAGTAAATTAGGGATGGAGGGGTTAAAAAATAATAAACAAATTTCACTCACCCCATCCACTTGGTCGCGTAGCGGATCTCCTCTTCTTTCTTCTTTCTTCAGGACCTGGGTAAAGGACCTTTGATGACGTCACTGCACTCATCACATGGTCCATCACGTGAACCATCACATGGTCCGTCACCATGGTGATGGACCATGTGATGAGCACAGTGACGTCATCAAAGGTCCTTTACCCAGGTCCTGAAGAAAGAAGAAATAAGAGGAGATCCGCTACGCAACCAAGTGGATGGGGTGAGTTAAATTTGTCTATTATTTTTAACCCCTCAATGTAAAATTTACTAAGTATTCTGTATTAAGAAAGCTATTATTTTTCCTTATAACCATGTTATAAGGGAAAATAATAAAATCTACACAACACCGATCCCAAACCCGAACTTCTGTGAAGAAGTCCGGTTTCGGGTATGGGTACCAAACATGCCGATTTTTCTCACGCACGTGCAAAATGCATTAAAACGCTTTGCACTCGCGCAGAAAAATTGTGCATTTTCCTGTGACGCACCCGCATCCTATACGGCCCTCACACGCGACGCCCGTGTGAAAGAGGCCTAAGAAAAATAGACTCTAGGATGTGTTTAGTAAGTGATACAATAGCCTTTTACAAGGCACAGAAAAGTATAGATTATTTAAGAATTTTTCTTAGTTTTTTCCCAAGCAGCTAATTGTATTGTAGGAACCCAGCCTTAAAGAAAAATTATTATATGTGCACCACTAATGAGTCATATAAAATGATTGGGTTTTAACAAAAATAGTTTTTGTCTTGCTATAAGTAATGGCAGAAATAGTCAACAGTGATTATCAGTAATTCTGGATGTGGTGTGTGTATCTGTTTCCAGAAAAGATGTGTATCTGAGAGTGATAAATAATTCAGTGGAATGTGAATGGGTGTGGCTTTAAGTTGCAGTTGTGTTGTATATATGTGAAGTTGTGAAGATTTGAAGATTTGATGGATGCTAAGCAGAGCTGTGTGTAGTCTGTACTTTAAATATAAGGGCATATTAGCTGTGAGTGGTGTGGCAATGTGAACATTGAGGTGTTGTTTCCCCAGGTTCCAGTCCGGGACTTAGGGCATGCTCATGTCCAGGGATGCTATTTAATCCTGCTAATGGATCCTGGGTGGGTCTCACTCTGGAGAGTGTGCAGACAGAGGCCTGGTGAGCCTCTGTCAGTATGGTCTCAGCTAGGCAAGGCTGAGGGGCCACGAGGCTATGCAATAGCCTGGACTTTGGGGGACTCAGCGACACCCAAGAACAAGCATTGAAAGGTCAGAGTCAGGAGGACTGCTAGACCACAACCCCCTCCAAAGGTACTGCATTTGTTACAGCCTGAGGGCTGGTGGACTGTATGTCTGGGGTAAGCCGCACCTGGTTCCATGTGTGAACGCTATCGTATAGCCGAGTTAGGGATACGATGTTTATTATGTTTAGGTAGAGCCCAGACGGGCAGGCTTTTGTTTTATGCCATGTTGTGTATGAAGAGTGTAAAATAAATTGCACTGTTTGGACCTGAAACCCAGTGGTTATGAAGATCCTTGTGAGAATGACCCCCGAATAAGAGGCGATCCCTTACATATGGTGGAGGATGCGGGCAATAACAGCAGGTTGCTAGGGGCAACGACCTGACGGAAAAGAGCAGGTTCTGCTGAATGTTGCCAAGGAATTGCTGTGTTTCTGTGCAGTGACTTAAAGGGCCGGAAGCCTGCTTGTTCGCTGGAGCTGGAGCAGGTGCTGCTGGAAAACTGCTGGTTAATCTGGACTTTATTTTTCTGAGGTGTAAGGTGTGCAGGGATTTAAAGGGCACAGTAAAAGAAACTGACCTGTGAAAATGGCTGCCAAATGGTGGAGCGCGTGGGAAAAGTCCTGTGAGATGGTGATCGGGGGGATCCCGCTGCTGGTTGTACTAGACTCCCGCCAACAAGTGTCTCAGGTCCTGCCCGTAATTCTGGACTTTCTGGAGAGAGGGCCAGAGACAGATGTCACCGTGTCTCTGACCTTTATAACAGACTATGGCCCTGTGCAGTGGGAGCTCTTAAAATGTGAGACCCTGGAAGTGGAGTTTGTGCTTGGCAAAGATTTCCCGTTATTTTGGCAGCTGTGGAGAGGAGAAAATGCTACAAATTGTGTACCTGGAGAATCCGATGAACAGCAGATATGTGCCGTTGCCAAGGGCAACCGTCGGTAAGACAAAGAGGTGGAGAGCGGTGCGGTTCTCAGGAGTGCATATCTTCCCTGCGACTGTGTCCGGAGTCCTGGAGAGGAAGTGCGGAGGTGCAGTAAAGCTGTTGCTAGGAGCAACCACAACCTTGATGAGTCCGCGGGAGAGAATGGCACTGCTTTACCAGAATGGTTTATTACAAAGGGTAAGACTGTTCCTGTTATTAACTATGTGGCAGACCCAGTGACAGTGAGCCGGCGGCAGTTGATACCTGCTGGTCCGGTAGGTAATAAGTCACACAGAGAAAAAACTGTGTCTGAACAGGCGGATAAGCCTGCTGTGATTGCTCCCTCGCAGAAACCTGCAGGGGAGAAGGTTTCTGGGTCGCCCAAAGAGCTGGTGATCAAAGCTAGATTTGGGGTGGTGAAAGTCAGAGATCCCATGCTAGCCCAGGTAAGAGGTAGCATGATGGCCGCCCCAGAGACTGGTAGGGTGTTACATGTTCGGGACAATTATGTGAATAATACGGACTCTCAGGTGGTTCTCACTGAGAGTGAACCTGATGTTACAAATACGCTCATACATGAGGAAATGGTGGGCCGTAATTTCCCCTTATGCTTGGAGGTTTTAAGTAATGGAGACATTTCTGCAGAGAGTGACAAAACTCCTGCAGAACCTGTACCTGTCCCTTTAAATGATAATGTGAAGGAGCTGCACATTGAGAACAAGGGTGCAGATAAGGTGAAAAGTGATGGTACCATGTTTGACGAAATGCATAATGGAAATGTGATGTCATGTGAAATATGTGATAATAATGACAGGCCTTTTCCTTTGCAGGCTGTGATTGGGGAAAAGGCTAACCCTGTTGGTAAACATGTTTCTGATATAAAAGTGTTGATAAATGTTGAAGAAACACCCCTAGGAGACCCCATTGTAGACAATGTGGCGGGGCTAGAGGGTGTACCACACGTACCAGAGGTGGATGTGCAGTCTCCACAGGTTTCTATGATTAATAAAATGTCCCAGGTGGGGATTGACTCATGGGTGCCCCTAGAGGTCAGGGTTAATAATGACACAAACAGTATAAGTGGCGTATGTGCCGTGACAGTTAGCAACTTTGAGAGTGAGGCTACCATGTCAAGACCCAGCAAAACTAAAGTGGTTACTAGTAGCGACCAGATGACAGTTATATCTGACGAGACGAGAGTTCAGTCGGGTGACAGCCTAGTGTCTGAAGCTCATATCCTGACAGTTGTAGATGACCTGACAGGACAGTACAGCTACAAACTTGAAGATGTTTTCTCTCGCTCTGCACAGTCCCTAGATACACTAGAAATGGGGCTAGCGGTTCTAGCAGAGCAACTGCAGGAGTCTCCAGAGGAGTCACAGAAAGAGATGAATGAACTGAAGGAACTAGAGTCACTAATAGAAGCGGAAATTCTCCAACTTCAAGAGGAACTTGCAGCTTCTGAGCGATCAAGACTTCATGCAGAGCAGGAAAGAGATGAGCTGGCTGATGAGGTTCTAGACAGCGCCTCAGAAAAATCTGCTCTCTTGGAGGAGAAAAGTCATTTGGAAGCCAGGATGGCTCAACTTGATCAAGAGTTGCGTGTTC
This sequence comes from Bufo bufo, assembly GCF_905171765.1. Taxonomy (NCBI): domain Eukaryota; kingdom Metazoa; phylum Chordata; class Amphibia; order Anura; family Bufonidae; genus Bufo; species Bufo bufo. Next base: position 167,311,747 of record NC_053389.1, on the reverse strand, counting down.
GGATGGTAGACCTGGACCACCAGAAACAAATTGTGTCTAAATTGGAGAAGAAACATAAGATGTTGGACAAGCTCCTGGCTGAAGAGAAAACCACCTCGGCCAGATATGCCGAAGAACGTGACCAAGCGGAGACTGATGCTCGAGAGAAGGTGACCAAGGCCCTCTCCTTGGCTAGAGCCCTTGAAGAAGTGCTTGAGGAGCGAAATGAATTAGAGAGGCTGAACAAGCAACTCCGAGCAGAGATGGAAGCTCTCATGAGCTCAAAAGATGCCATCTATGAGTTGGAGAAGCCTAAGCGTGCTGCTGCACAGCAGGTGGAAGAAAATGAGAAACTGGAATATCCTCTGGAAGGTGCCAAGAAGTCAGAGCCTGGTAAAAGTGGGTCTGGAGATGGTGGTGCCGGGGTGCTGGCCAAGGCAGAGAAGGTGGAAAAGGTATCGGCTGAACCAGTTGATGGGGCTGATGTGCATGCAGAGGCCAAGAGTCTCATGACAGTGTGTAACCAGGACCAGGTTGCAAAAGACGTCCCCTCTGCCTACAAGGTCTTCCAAGTAGCCAGCAGCCTGCTGGGGAAGAGATATGAGGAGATGGACGACCAGTTTGCAGATCCGGGCTATTACGATGGGCTGTCTCTCCTGACTCCTCCCCAAAAGGAGTCCAGTATCTTGGGTGAGCCTCTGGAGAAAACGCCAGAAGACAAGGAGTATGCTGAAGACCCCAGTGCCTCCAACCTTGATGCGAAAGGGAAGGAGGAATTAAGAAAGCAAGGATATGATGCCATGTCCCTGAATGGTGAGAAGGCTAATAAAGTAAAGGAGGACACCAAAGAGACCAAGGCCAAGGAAGCTAAGGCCGAGCTCTTGAAGTGGGAGAAATCCTTGGATGTTCCAGAGATCAAGGGTAAAGCCGAAGTGGGGAGAGGCAGTGAAGAGGCAGAAGACCCTGAAACTGAGGCACCATCTGAGGAAACCACTGCTGGAAAAGAAGCGAGCGGGGGCAAGCCAGCTCTGCTGACGGAGCTTCGCAAAGACAAGAAGAAAAGGCCTAAGCGTCTGCAAGAGCCAGCGAAGTCAAACAGAGAGTCGGTCGTTTGCATAAAAATATATTCTGAAGGGAGTTCCAGAAGCCGAGATCGAAATTCTAAGAGTAAAGGAAAAACAAATGTACGATCTACTGTTAAAATAAAGAGACAAAAAGAGGCGAGTCATAAGAAGCTTGCTCGGCTGAAGCAGCTGTGTAAGTCAAAGAGCGAGAAAGATAAAAAAATAAAAAGAGAGGGTCTGCCTGTCACATGGACATGGGAACATTGTAGACAATGTCTCTTGGGCAAGATGTCAGTGTGGGTAACAAACCAAGCACTGATGGCATGGGTCTGGCAAAATAAAGGGAAGCCTCTGACCCTGACCACATCTTCCAGGGGGAAGGTTGAGCCAGGCGATGGCAAGAAAATGCGGATGCCCTGTCACGAGCATCCAGTTGGTACATGTGTTCACCCCCACAGGTTTGAACAGAGGGGGGGATATGTGGCAATGTGAACATTGAGGTGTTGTTTCCCCAGGTTCCAGTCCGGGACTTAGGGCATGCTCATGTCCAGGGATGCTATTTAATCCTGCTAATGGATCCTGGGTGGGTCTCACTCTGGAGAGTGTGCAGACAGAGGCCTGGTGAGCCTCTGTCAGTATGGTCTCAGCTAGGCAAGGCTGAGGGGCCACGAGGCTATGCAATAGCCTGGACTTTGGGGGACTCAGCGACACCCAAGAACAAGCATTGAAAGGTCAGAGTCAGGAGGACTGCTAGACCACAACCCCCTCCAAAGGTACTGCATTTGTTACAGCCTGAGGGCTGGTGGACTGTATGTCTGGGGTAAGCCGCACCTGGTTCCATGTGTGAACGCTATCGTATAGCCGAGTTAGGGATACGATGTTTATTATGTTTAGGTAGAGCCCAGACGGGCAGGCTTTTGTTTTATGCCATGTTGTGTATGAAGAGTGTAAAATAAATTGCACTGTTTGGACCTGAAACCCAGTGGTTATGAAGATCCTTGTGAGAATGACCCCCGAATAAGAGGCGATCCCTTACAGTGGATATGAATAAATGATGTTGCTGCAAGAAATGAATAAATCAGAATGTGTGTGGAGTACAATGTGCATTGGAAATTATTATTTTTTTCTTGGGAGATTTTTGTTTTTTATTGGTGCCAAAACTTTTGATTGAGCGCTCCGTTTTTTAATTTTTATTTTTTATTTTATTTCATTAAACATTTCCTATGGGCCCTTCATGTGTTCATGTCTGGATAGTCAGATTTGTTTGTTTCTATGTTTGTGTTATATGTAGACTGACATTTATGTGCTAATGTCAGCACTATATAACAGTGTGTTTTTTTACATTGGTCCCTGCAGCCGTTTTGCTAAAATACACACTTTTACAATATGCTATTGAGCCTCTAGGTTCTATGTGGGTGTAGATTCAGCACCTAGAGGCTTGGTGTACTCACCCTTTATCCCGCCCAGGTCCTCCGTTCTGCCTGCCCCGCTCCTCTTGATTGATGTCCAAGTTCCATGCATCATTGAGGAAATCCCGCACCTGCGGCGTTCACTTCTGTATTCAGCGCAGGCGCAATGAGTGAAGGCTGCGCTCCTGGTGCCGGCTTCCTCACTGCGCCTGCGCCGACTACGTCACAGTGAGGAAGCCGGCACCAGGAGCGCGTCCTTCACTCACTGCGCCTGGCCGAATACAGAAGTGGACGGCACAGTCGCGGGATTTCCTAATAATAACTATTTTTGTAGATATTAATATGCATTATAGAAACTTGCGAATTTGCATTTTTCCAAATTTTTTGCAAATTTGGTATTTTTTTATAAATAAAAATGATTTTTTTTTTACTCCATTTTACCAGTGTCATGAAGTACAATATGTGACGAAAAAAACAATCTCAGAATGGCCTGGATAAGTCAAAGCGTTTTAAAGTTATCACCACATAAAGTGACAATGGTCAGATTTGCAAAAAATGGCCTGGTCCTGAAGGTGAAAATGAGCCCGGTCCTTAAGGGGTTAATTGTGTCCAGTTTTATTGTTGGTAATAAACTATCAGATTACATTGAGCAAGCTAAAACATTGCAGCAAATGTATGTTTTTTTGTTTTAAATCACAATGTGATTTGATAAATATTGTAGTGTTAGGGTACTTTCACACTAGCGTTAGAGTTCCGTCAAAAGGGCTCTATGCCGGAAAAGAACTGATCAGGCATATCTCAATGCATTCTTAATGGATAGAAATCTGTTCAGTTTGCATCAGTATGCCTTCCGTTCAGTCACTGTCAGGCCTTTTGGTTGGACATAATACCGCAGCATGCTGCGGTATTATGTTCGTCCAAAATGCCTGATCAGTCGCCGGAATGCCGGATCCGGCATTAATTCCCATTGATTTGCATTAGTGTCGGATCCGGCATTGCAAAACAACTGAAGGACGGATCTGTCCTTCCGGTATGCGCATGCGCAGACCGGGAAAACTGTGTAGAAGACTGCAAAACGGATCCGTCCATCCGCATGACAAGCGGAGAGACGGATCCGTTCTTGCAATGCATTTGTTTATTTTTTTTATTTTTTTTAATCCAATGGTTCCAAAGTGGCTTTCTGTCAAAAAACTAGGCTATATATGAAAAATAGGTCCTGATATTGTTTGTTGAAAATTAATTAAAGTGGAAGAACCAGGGGTGGAATGTATTGTAAGGGCATTTTTAAGTACTGATTGGTTCTGTCCCCTTTAATTCTGTTCCCTCTAATTCTATCTCTTTGGTATTACTTGACGTATTCTGTGTAATATATTCCTAGTGATGTTTGTTTACTTTTTATTATTCTGTATGTGGATTGTCTGTGTTATCTTATATTTAATCACACTTAGTAAATACATTTATTCACTCAAATATTTTGAATACACATTACAGATCTTAAACCATAGTTATTGGAATACAATTTCTGAAATTCCTGAAATTATCTAAATTCCTGTAAGTAAATATGCAAGGCACTATGCATTTAATAACTGGAAAACACTGTTATACACTTAATAGCTGTAAGAAATCTTCGAATTTGTCCTCAGAAAAAAATTATAAAGCAATATATGTACAGTCAGGTCCATAAATATTGGGACATCAACACAATTCTAAAATTTTTGGCTCTATACACCACCACAATGGATTTGAAATGAAACTAACAAGATGTGCTTTAACTGCAGACTGTCAGCTTTAATTTGAGGGTATTTACATCCAAATCAGGTGAACAGTTTGCATATGTGCCTCCCACTTGCTAAGAAACCAAAAGTAATGGAACAATTGGCTTCTCAGCTGTTCCATGGCCAGGTGTGTGTTATTCCTCATTATCCCATTATCCCAATTACAATGAGCAGATAAAAGGTCCAGAGTTCATTTCAAGTGTGCTATATCCATTTGGAATCTGTTGCTGTCAACTATCAAGATGAGATCCAAAGAGCTGTCACTATCAGTGAAGCAAGCCATCATAAGGCTGAAAAAAAAACACAAAAAAACATCAGAGAGATTGCTAAAACATTAGGCGTGGCCAAAACAACTGTTTGGAATATTCTTAAAAAGAAGGAATACACCTGTAAGCTCAGCAAGACCTGGAGGACCACGGAAAACAACTGTGATGGATGACCGAAGAATTCTTTCCCTGGTGAAGAAAACACCCTTCACAACAGTTGGCCAGATCAAGAACATTTTCCAGGAGGTAGGTGTATGTGTGTCAAAGTCAACAATCAAGAGAAGACTTCACCAGAGTGAATACAGATGGTTCACCACAAGATGCAAACCACTGGTGAGACTCAAAAACAGAAAGGCCAGATTAGAGTGTGTCAAACGACATCTAAAAAAGCCTTCACAGTTCTGGAACAACATCCTATGGACAGATGAGACCAAGATCAACTTGTACCAGAGTGATGGGAAGAGAAGAGTATGGAGAAGAAAAGGAACTGCTCATGATCCTAAGCATACCACCTCATCAGTGAAGCATGGTGGTGGTAGTGTCATGACTTGGGCATGTATTTCTGCCATTGGAACTGGTTCTCTTGTATTTATTGATGATGTGACTGCTGACAAAAGCAGCAGGAAAAATTCTGAAGTGTTTCGGGCAATATTATCTGCTCATATTCAGCCAAATGCTTCAGAACTCAAGAAGGTGCTTCACAGAGCAGATGGACAAAGACCCAAAGCATACTGCAAAAGCAACCAAAGAGTTTTTTAAGGGAAAAAAGTTGAATGTTATGCAATGGCCAAGTCAATCACCTGACCTGAATCCGATTGAGCATGCATTTAACTTGCTGAAGACAAAACTGAAGGGAAAATGCCCCAAGAACAAGCAGGAACTGAAGACAGTTGCAGTAGAGGCCTGGCAGAGCATCACCAGGGATGAAACTCAACATCTGGTGATATCTATGCATTCCAGACTTCAGGCTGTAAATGACTGCAAAGGATTTGCAACCAAGTATTAAAAAGTGAAAGTTTAATTTATGATTATTATTCTGTCCCATTATTTTTGGTCCTTTAACAAGTGGGAGGCACATATGCAAACTGTTGTAATTCCTACACCGTTCACCTGATTTGGATGTAAATACCCTCAAATTAAGGCCGAATGCACACGGCCGTGTTCCGCGGCCGTGAGCTGTCCGTGGTTTGCCGGGCTGGATTCCTGCTGGGCCTGAGGCAGATAGCAGTTTGGCATATGTCCTTCCACCACCGAGGATTGCAGGACGCTTCAGTTTGCCTCTTGTTGCTTCCTCCTCCAACTCCGCTTCCTCATCCTCTACCGCCTCCTCATCCGGTCAGCGTAACACCTTCACCACCAACTTCAGCACAGCCAGGGGTAAACGACAGCAGGCAGTTTTAAAACGTATCTGTTTGGGGGAGAAACCCCACACCGCGCAGGAGCTGTGGACGGGCATGGAACAGACCGATGAGTGGTTGGTTCCAGTGAGCCTCAAGCCCGGCCTGGTGGTGTGCGATAATGGGTCAAATCTCGTAGCAGCTCTGGGACTAGCCGGTTTGACGCACATCCCTTGCCTGGCACATGTGCTGAATTTGGTGGTGCAGAGATTCCTTAAAAATAACCCAGATATGTCTGAGCTGCTGCATAAAGTGCGGGCCGTCTGTGCGCGCTTTCAGCGTTCTCACCCTGCTGCTGCTCGCCTGTCAGCGCTGCAGCGTAACTTCGGCCTTCCCGCTCACCGCCTCATATGCGACGTGCCCACAAGGTTGAACTCCACCTTGCACATGCATTCCAGACTCTGCAAGCAGCAGCAGACGATAGTGGAGTTTCAGCTGCCGCACGCACGGGTGACTGGGCCTCCATGCGAGACCTGTGTTCCTTGTTGCGCTGTTTCGAGTACTCCACCAACATGGCCAGTGCCGATAACGCTGTTCTCAGCGTTACTATCCTACTTCTATGCTTCCTTGAAAAAAACGCTCCTGGCGATGATGGAAGAGGATGTGGCACAGGAGGAGGAGGAGAAAGAGGGATCATTTCGTAGGGTTTCCGGCCAGTCATTCCCAAGTGGCTCCGAGGGTGGGTTCCTGCACCCACAAACCCAAGGTACACAATTGTCCAGCCAGGGCACAGTTCTAGAGGATGACTAGGTGGAGGATGAGGAGGAGGAGATGGAGTAGGAGGAACCATGTTTACAGCAGGGTGGCACCCAGACCAGCTCATGGCCATCACTGGTGCGTGGCTGTGGGGATACAGAGGACACAGACAATACACCTCCCACAGAGGACAGCTTTTCGTTGCCTCTGGGAAACCTGGCACACATGAGCAATTACATGCTGCAGTGTCTCCGCAATGACCACGAGTTGCCCACATTCTAACTTGTGCTGATTACTGGGTGGCCACGCTGCTGGATCCCCGTTACAAGGACAACGTATCGTCCTTAATTCCATCACTGAAGCGTGATCGTAAGATGCGCGAGTACAAGCGCACGATGGTAGACGCGCTGGTGGTGGCATTCCCACCTGACAACGGGGGCACAGTGGGAGCACAAGGCGAAGGCAGCGGATGAGGAAGAGGTCGCCAATGCAGCTGGGGCACCACCAGCACCTCAGAAGGCATGGTTAGCATGGCCGAATTGTGGAAAAGCTTTGTCAGCACGCCACAACAACCAGCACCACTAGCTGGTATGGAACGTCTTAGCAGGAAGCAGCATTTCACCAACATGGTGGAGCAGTATGTGTGCACACGCCTACACATACTAAATGACGGGTCTGCCCCCTTCAACTTCTGGGTCTCCAAATTGGGCGCATGGCCTGAGCTTGCCCTTTATGCCTTGGAGGTGCTGGCCTGCCCTGCAACCAGTGTATTATCTGAACGTGTGTTTAGCACGGCAGGGGGCGTCATCACAGACAAGCGCAGCCGCCTGTCCACAGCCAATGTGGACAAGCTTACGTTCATTAAAATGAACCAGGTGTCCTGTCCTCGTTACCACGTGTACCCCTGGGGTGTGTATGGACTTGGCAGGCAGATAAACACCCTCCTACTACTCAGTAAATTGAGACCAGGTAATGATCTGTAGCTTTAATGAGCTGAAGTAAGTTGGTGTGAAACTGTGAACCAGTAACATAAAAAATACAATAAGTACATGAACTGCAAATATACATATCATAGAACAGCATACAACATGTCTGCAAGGTTAGCTGACTAGGCCCTTACTTTACATCTGAACTGCTAACTAGCTGCCTACACAGAAATACACATAATGCATGTCTATAGCTAGTAATAATCACATAGGTATGAAAGAACAGCAAGAAATAAGGCCTTACTGGCTATGCAGCCTATAGTAGAAGTTTAGTTAATCTTGTACAGCAGAGCATGTGAAGGAACATGGCAAGTTCTAGAAACTACTTCCCTTCTTGTAATAAGTGAGGTCACAAAGGGGAGGAGTAACAAAGAGGCTGAACATACACAGAGAACAATATGGAAGTGGTCAGAAGGTGGCGCTAATTGACCATGTTTTAATACAGGACAAACCCTATATGAATTAATTAGCACACATTTATAAGAAGCTGTATGGAGACATGACACTCCCCGTCTGGCATTGATTAATACCACTATCAGTCATCAGGAGATAACAGGAGAATGAGTTCACACACTGGTCTAAGGAACAGCTTGGTCTCCTGTGATCTGCAGACCTTTACTTCCACTTTACGGACATTCCCATCCTCGCTTGGAAATGTCTTTGTGACAAGTCCTAGGGGCCACTCATTTCTTTGCAACTGACTGTCCTTTAGAAGAACAACATCCCCAAGTTTCAGGTTGGGCCTAACAGTTTGCCATTTGTTCCGTGGTTGTAAAGTGGATATGTACTGTTTCTTCCACCTGTCCCAAAATGTATTGGCAAGACACTGTACTTGTCTCCATTGACGTTTATAAAGATCTTTGGTGCTGAACTCACCAGGAGGAGTACTCACTTTTCCAATCTTCTGGGTAAGGAGGGTTGCAGGAGTGAGAAGGAATGGTTCCTCTGGATCGCTCAGAACTAGAGTCAAAGGTCTAGCATTGATGATGGCTGTGACTTCAGCCATGAAGGTTACAAGGCTCTCGTGAGAGAGTCTAGCAGTTCCTACTTGTAAGAAGATGGCATCCAGGATTCTGCGGGCTATACCAATCATCCTCTCCCAAGCTCCACCCATATGAGAGGAGTGTGGTGGGTTAAAGGTCCAAGTGCAATCCTGGTCTCTCAGGTATCTCTCCACACTCTTGCCATCAATATTGGAGGAGATCTGTAGTTCTTTAGCTGCTCCAACAAAATTGGAGCCTCTGTCAGAGCGAATGTGCTTTACAGGACCCCTGATTGCAATAAAACGTCTAAGAGCGTTGATAAAGCTTGAGGTATCCATCGATTCGATGACTTCAATGTGAACAGCTCTGATGGTCATACACGTGAATAAGACTGCCCAGCGTTTGCTGTTTGCTTGGCCTCCTCTAGTTTGACGTGTTGTGACAGACCAGGGTCCAAATACATCAAATCCAACGTTGGTGAAAGGAGGATCCATACTGAGTCTATCAACAGGTAGATTTGCCATCTTCTGTGTCTGCAACATACCACGAAGTTTACGACACACGACGCATCTGAAGATAATGCTACTCACACGTCTCTTTGCCCCAACTATCCACAATCCAGCAGTATGTAGAGTTCCTTCTGTAAACAGTCTTCCTTGGTGCTTCACTTGGATGTGATAGTATTGTACAATCAAAGTAGTAACGTGATGATTCCCAGGAATTATCAGAGGGTTTCTTTCCTTGAGCTCGAGACTTGCTTGTTTAAGACGACCTCCAACTCTCAGTAGACCGTCCTCGTCCAGGAATGGGTCAAGCTTTTGTAAAGAGCTACTTTTAGAGATAGACTTATGGTTGGTGATGCAGTCAATCTCTTTGGTAAAGACTTCATGTTGTATGGTATGAATAATGATTTTCTTTGACTGCTGGAATTCTGTCACAGTGTAAACCTCTTGGCAATGGTGCCAGCATTCTTCATGAGCTTCAAGGGGTGGTGCAATCTCTGCATGATTGTTCTCAAATATTCTCTGCATGAAAGAAAAGAAGTGTTCTCTCGTCTCTGGCCTTCTTTTGAAGTTACGTCTAAGAGAAGAGAAACGTTTAAGTACTTGTACCTTGTTGTTAGGTAGGCGTGGCCTCGGAGTTCTGAAGGGAAGAGGCGCAACCCAACTGTTAGTGCTGTCCTTCACGAAATCTTGTTCCATTATTTCCAAGAACAGCTTGTCTTCGATGGATAGTGCTACCTGATTGTCATCTTTTGTCCTTTGAAAGACAGTGCATCCTAAGTGGTCTTGGTCGCTGTCACTAGAGACATCTGTAAAGGAACAAGGTAGATGGGAAGCACACGGTAGCTCCTTTATGAGGAAGTTGTTGACACATGGTTGGAAAAGTGAGTGGCGTTCACTGGCTAGTGTGCTTGTAAACATATTATGAACTGACTCTGGCTTGTGCACACTCCCAAGGCAGACTTCTCCTATTAAGACCCATCCTAGATCCAGCTTTTGAGCATAAGGAGCGTTGCCAGGACCATTTATGTGCTGTCTCACTTTATGGACTCGTAGAATGTCTCTCCCGAGTAGCAATATTATCTTAGCCTGTGGGTCAAGTTCTGGGATCAGGTGAGCTATATGCTTTAGGTGTGCATGATGCATTGCGACATCTGGAGTAGGAATTTCAAATCTGTGATCAGGGATTTGATTGCACTCTATTAGAGTTGGTAAGGGCAAGCTGATCTCGCCGTTCATCGCTTCAACTTGGAAACCGGATGCTCTTCTCCCCGCCGTCTCCACAAATCCCGCACAAGTCCTTAGTGAGTATGGGAAGCTGGGGCTTTTAATGTTGAATATGTCAAAATAGGTTGAGGTGGCTAGAGACCTATTGCTTTGGTCATCTAGAATGGCATACATTTTGACTGCTTTGTCTCTTTGTCCTGTTGGGTAGACTCGAACTAGACATATTTTGGAACAGGATTTTCCACTTATGGATCCTTTGCAGATCTCAGTGCACTGTGGAGTGACCTCCAGGGTAGTGATAGCAGTGTTACCCTCCTCTCCACCATGCTGAACGGTATTGTAAGCGTGTTGTAAAGTCCATGGAGCTGGTCCAGGATGTAATGCTGTACTATGGTCTGTGCTATCACATTCTTTACACTTTTCACTAACCTTGCAGTCTTTGGCTAAATGAGCGGTTGAAGAACAGCACTTGTAGCAGATGTTATTTTCTCTAAGGAAGGCTTTACGCTCCTCGATGGGTTTTTCTCTAAAGCCCCTACATGTCAAGAGAGAATGTATTTTTCGGTGTATAGGACACTGCTTACCAGGGTTTTTAACTTTGTTTGTAGCATGGTAGGAACCAGCAGACCTGTGGAGAGAGTCTGAAGGGAACAGTTCAGTCTTGTGAACCGCCACTAAAGCGCTACGTGAAGGAAGACCTGGAACAGAAGTACATGCCAGTGTAAAATCAAAACTAGGATCATTTCTTATCTTAGCCTGGTCACGTATGAAGTCTACAAACACAGAAAATGGAGGAAATGAAACATGGTGTTTTTTCTTATAGCTAGAACCACATTTGACCCACTCATTTTGTAAGCTGGGGGTTAACTTTTGTACTATGAGGTTAACGCCCCTGGCAGTGTCAAAGAATGTGAGTCCCGACAGATCACCTTCAGATTTGGCTACTTGAAGTTCCATTAATAAGTCACTAAGTTCCCTAAGTTTCTGGAAGCCTTTGGGAGCTATTCTAGGGAAATCTTCTATCCTTTTAAAGAAAGAGTTTTCTATTGCCTCTGCTGAACCATAACATTCGTCAAGTCTGTCCCAAACCATTTTTAGTCCGATCTCTGGGTTTCTTATATTAATGGACTTGATTCTTTTTACATGCTCAGCAGATGCAGTCCCTAGCCACTTAGCTAAGAGGTCTATCTCTTCGCTGGGGGATAGTCCAACGTCTTTGATTGTGTTCTTAAAGGAAGAACGCCAGGCCCTATAACTCTCAGGGTGATCATCAAACTTCCCAAGTCCCTTGGCAACCAGCTCACGCCTTGTGAGGAACTTAACAATGTCCATGCTGGTTTGATCAGGAGGAGAGTAAGCTGGCAGTGTGTTGCGATAGTGAGAAAATGGTGTATAATCATACCTGTCAGTAGTCTCTCTTTTAGGTTGGACTGTATCATGCCTTCTAGGCACGAAAAAGGATGTTTCTGGAACATTATGCGCAGGCTGGAACTCCTGATCAGAAGGCGGGTGGTCCCTACTTAGTTCATTTCCTGGATTATCCTCTGGCCTGCGGGTTAGAGACTTATCCTGGACTTCCGGGGTTGCTGTGAGGCGAGTCCGATGAAATCCGTCGATGAGGTCTTGTTGAAGATCTTCTGTCGGCTGGAGAGTGTCGATCATTCTGGAATGTCGATGGACATACTCTGAAGTGCGCTGCAGGGAATCTTGATGGATGAGATCTAGGTTGGCTGGACCGCTGCATCTTTCATCGTCTGGGTAAAAGAGTGCTTCCAGGGCCTCTGCTTTGGCAATGGCTGCGGCAGCTTCCTTCTGCGCTGAGAGCTTCTCCAGTGCTGCTTGCTGACTTGCCTTCTCAGCTTCAAATGTCGCTTGACGTAGCTTTAGTTGCATCTCTTGCTCTGCAAAGGCAGCGCGTGCTTTTGCTGCCTCCGCTTCTGCACGTGCAATGGCGGTGGCATTGCTGATTGATGAGGATCTTGCAGAGCGACTGGCTTTAGACCTTGTCTTGTAAGAAGTTTGGCTTTGTGACATGATGCTACTGTTCAGGATCTTGACTGTGAGGAGACTGCTGTGTTCTCATATGCAGGTAGCTGCGTGGTGGGATAGCGGCCTCTGAAGTCTGTATCTTATTTTCCACTCGCCAGGTCGCAGCCGTTTCACTGTCCTGTCCTCGCTACCACGTGTACCCCTGGGGTGTGTATGGACTTGGCAGGCAGATAAACTCCCTCCTACTACTCAGTAAATTGAGACCAGGTAATGATCTGTAGCTTTAATGAGCTGAAGTATGTTGGTGTGAAACGGCTATGCAGCCTATAGTAGAAGTTTAGTTAATCTTGTACAGCAGAGCATGTGAAGGAACATGGCAAGTTCTAGAAACTACTTCCCTTCTTGTAATAAGTGAGGTCACAAAGGGGAGGAGTAACAAAGAGGCTGAACATACACAGAGAACAATATGGAAGTGGTCAGAAGGTGGCGCTAATTGACCATGTTTTAATACAGGACAAACCCTATATGAATTAATTAGCACACATTTATAAGAAGCTGTATGGAGACATGACACCAGGCATGGATCCCTCAGGACTTGTCCGTACCTTGTGCAGAATAGACATGTATACCGGCACTAACCAGCCATTGTTATACTGCAGAGCAATTGATCATTCTTGTATTTTGGATATTTCACACTCTTTTAGAGTGTACCCTAATTTAAAAAAATAAAATTAAAACCAAAAACCAGTGTTGGCTACCTCGTCCTCCTCCACCGCCGCTTCCACCTACACCACTACGTCCACCGCCTCCTCAAACTCCTACTCCATATGGAACTCCACCTCATAAATTAAACTTTTTTTTTTATTTGTACGTATTTTATTTTATATCATTTCACTACTTTGTCAGTTACATTTTCGAGTGAAATTAACAAATTTTTGGGTGTATATTACCACTGCTATACCTAGTAGACAGGTTAAAAAAAATAACAATTGTCGTTTACATTTTTGGGTGAAATTCACCAATTTTTGGTTGGCCACTGCCGCAACATACAAACTGAGCGCTGCCACTGCTCTTGGTGCTCTGATATATCCATGTCCCTGAAGAGCCAATTCTTCACTTGGCGAAACGCGTCAGTGATGGAACAGAAAAGATCTACTAGGGAGGTAAGAGTATAGGGAACTTTAGCACAGGCCCGAGGTTCCAGAGGCTGGGGGTCGTCCTTTTTAGGGCGAGTGCCCTAATTACAGCCATTAAGGATTCCCTGCCCATAGACTAGTTGACATAGGGCTAGCACTTAGGGAGAGTTACCTTATCTATGTGACTATAGACCCTGTTTTCCCTCCTAATTAGTGCAGTAGTTCACTTTACTTTAGTGTCTCATTTATTTTATTAGAAGCAAATAAAAGTTATATCTTAACTTTAAACAATAAGGCATACTCAGTTCAGTATATTTAGTTAGAGACCACTGAGATTATTTATTAGTAGGTCCACCTACTCTAGACCTTTACTAAAAACGGATGTACCACTGCTATACCTAGTAGGCCGGTTAAAAAATATATATAAAAATTGTCAGTTACATTTTCTGGTGAAATTCACAAATTTTTGAGTGTGATGTACCACTGCTATACCTAGTAGACCGGTTAAAAAAAAAAATTATAATTGTCAGTTACATTTTCTGATGAAATTCAGCAATTTTTTGGTGTGATGTACCACTGCTATACCAAGTAGACAGGTAAAAAAATAAAAATAACATTTGTTAGTTACATTTTAGGATCAAATTCACCAATTTTTGGATGTAATATACCCCTCCTCTACCTAGTTGACAGCTTAATAAATTTAAATAATTTTTTTTAACATTTTCGGGTGAAAATAAACAATTGTTTTCTGTCATAGACCCCTGCTCTACCAAGTAGATAGGTTAATAAATTTCTGTAATTTTTCTTTTACATTCTTGGGTTGACATTATACAATTTTAGACGTGAATAAACCCCTGCTCTGCATAGGTTACAGGGAATAAAATTTCTGAAATGCTTCTTTAATTGATGCGTGCCACCTAAGTTTTACCACATTTGCACTTCAATAATTTGTACCACATTTCCGCTATACTCTTTTGGCCAACATTTGCAGCTCAATAGCTTTTCCCACATTTCCGCTTGATTCTTTTGGCCCACATTTGGGCTTCTGTAATTTGTCCCACATTTGCACCTCAATAGCTTTTCCCACATTTCTGCTCGATCCCAATTTTTTCAAATAAATTTATCTCCCTTAAATCTCTTTTTCTCACGCTCCCTCTGCGGCCTGGAACCCTGATTTCCCGCCACCCGTGATCACCATGGTAGGCGCATAAAAGAACATCGAAAGTTGATAGAGCAGATATACATATGGATCGTGAACATCACTGGGACGTACGACATGGTAGGGCAGTAAGAATGCACACGCCTACACGAACTAACTGACAGGGGTTAGCCCCTGCAACTACTATGTCTCCAAATTGGGCACATGGCCTGAGCTTGCCCTTTACGCCTTGTAGGTGCTGGCCTTCCCTGCAGCCAGTGCATTGTCTGAACGTGTGTTTAGCATGAATGGAGGGTTATATTTCCCAATGTTTTGGGGTGTACCCTAATTTAAAAAATAAAAATAAAATTTAAAGCAAAAAGCAGTGTAGGCTACCTCCTCCTCCTCCACCGCCACTTCCACCTACACCGCCACATCCACCGCCTCCTCAACCTCCTACTCCATATGGACCTGGTCCTCCTAGATCAAAATTATTATTTTTTATTTTTACGTATTTTATGTTATTTAAAGTCATTTCAAAGCCACATTTGTTTGCAGAGCACTTGCCATGCTCTTAACCACATTTTGATGCCATTTGCAGCCCTCTAGCCCTTTCCATGACATTTTTACAGCCATTTTAGTGCTCAAAAGTTCGGGTCCCCATTGACTTCAATGGGGTTCGGGGTCAAGTTTGGGTCCCGAACTCAAACTTTTTTGTGAAGTTCGGCCGAACCCGTCGAACCCGAACATCCAGGTGTCCGCTCAACTCTAGTCCTGAGGGGTTCTGTATCCCCAATCTTGGAGTCTCTTGTCTGTTCCTCAGATTGTATGAGTGTGAAGTCGGTGGAGGTGAATAACGTGGTCTGTTAGGGGAGTGCCTGGTAGTGTGGTACTGTCTCATTCGTGCTCTGTGGTGTGGTGGTGTGCGATCTAAAAAATGATCGTTCATTAAGATTTCATATTTATTGAAGGTGGGAATGTTAGATTTTACTTGTGTTGTGTCATAAGTGGGGTGATTTGAACTGGTGCTAATTGGACATCTCAACTTTTTGGCGTTTTGTCTCCATATGATTCCAGATGTCAATCATTAAAGGCAGAGGAGCTCAGCAATGTGGGTGATCAAATAGAGAAGTATGAATATTTGATCACCCACATTGGTGAGCTCCTCTGCCTTTAATGATGGACATCTAGAATCATATGGAGACAAAACGCCAAAAAGTTGAGATGTTCAACTTTGATACTAGGGAAGAAATACAGAGCACAGATCAGACTATTATAACTGAGATTTTCAGGGAACTTGAAATCCTCCTACATAAACAACTCAAGCAGAGATGGGAGATAAGATCACTTACACAGTGTATAGAAAATGGATATATCCCTAAGGGTCTCTTTTTATCCAAAATTCCAGCACAAGATCTCTTCAATACCGATTTCAATAAGGAATGGGACAAATTCTTTTTTGATCAATCAGTGGCAATGATCCAATTGATCATTAAGAGAAGAGCCCAAATTTTGGAAGAAACTACAAATTAGATACTTAAAGTGAAGGAAGCTATAGATACATTTCTGAAAAATGAGGAGTTCAATATTTGGCAGGAAAGACTCTGTAAAAGTATTGACAAATTAGAGCAAGACATCATAGACAAAAAAGTAAAACAATTCAAGAATAATGAAAGAAAGAAGTCACCCAAAAATGATTTTATAGAATGCACACAAACACAAGAAGACAACACATATAGGAACCCAGAAAGTGCTAAAAATCCAATTAGCACCAGTTCAAATCACCCCACTTATGACACAACACAAGTAAAATCTAACATTCCCACCTTCAATAAATATGAACTCTTAATGAACGATCATTTTTTAGATTGCACACCACCACACCACAGAGCACGAACGAGACAGTACCACACTGCCAGGCACTCCCCCAACAGACCACGTTATTCACCTCCACCGACTTCACACTCATACAATCTGAGGAACAGACAAGAGACTCAAGATTGGGGATACAGAACCCCTCGGGACACATCACCTCAAAGATACAACCAATACCAGGAACACAATTGGTCACAGGAAATAACACAGAAAAATCACAAAAAATATACACATCAAACAGGAAGAGAAAAACACGGAGGAGCAAACGAAAGAGATCACAATCACAACAGGAAATAGATTCACATCCCATACAAGATAACATCAGTAATTTGAGTGATGTTATTTTGACCGAGTCCCAAGTCAAACTTCTAAATAAGGGCCTAAAATTCACCCCTACAGTTAAAATGAACAAATTTGATACCTACATAAGGATTGAAAAATACATTAGAAAGCTCTGCCTTAGTAATTGGATTTTTTTTTTAAATATTTTTTATCAATATAGAGGAGGATTTAAAGTATAGACATACTGAATTAAGACCAAAATCATTAAAATTCCCCAGACAAGAAATTAGCTTTGAGATGAATGCATTTCGCAAGAGTGTTGAACAAGACATTAGATTATTAAATATAAAACACACAAATAATCTCTCTAATCAAGAAATTCAAGCAATTAAAAATTTACAATGTATGGAGAACATAACAATAAGCCCAGCAGATAAGGGTGGGGCAGTTGTGATTATGAATACTAAAGATTATATTGTAGAATGTAAGAGACAATTAGTCGATGTCGACACCTATATGAAACTAATTGCAGACCCGACAGAAATTTTTAAGTTAATTTTAAAAGAATATTGCACAAAAGGTATACAAAGTGAGATTTTATCAGACCATGAAGCTAAATTCATTATTGACACGCAATGTAAACTTCCTGTTTTTTACTGCTTACCTAAGGTCCATAAGAATCCAATTAAACCACCAGGCCGCCCTATTATTTCAGGCATAGGCTCATTAACGGCAAACCTCTCCCAATATATAGATAATTTACTTCAACCTGCAATTAGAAACATTAGATCATATATCAAAGACACCACTCAAATAGTACAAATTATTGAGAGCCTGAAGTTTGATCCACATTGAACCTTAGGGACCTTGGATGTACAATCATTGTATACATCCATTAATCATACACAAGGAATAGCAGCTATGAATAGTCAACTTAAAAACAGCAAATTATTCCATAATGAACAAATTGATTTTATTGCGGAAGGTGTAGAATTGATTTTAAAACACAACTATTTTTATTTTGACTCTGAATATTACCTTCAGATTACCGGTACCGCTATTGGCACCAGGTTCGCCCCCAGTTACGCTAACCTATTTATGTCACAATGGGAAGACTTGTTCATTAATCACATACTGGGGTCGGACCCGGTGCTCTGGTACCGCTATATCGACGATGTGATTTTTATCTTGAAAGGGAGTGAAAAGGCCCTGACCACATTTCTAGAAATGATCAATGTGAGCCAACTGAATTTACATTTTTCCTCTCACATAAGTAAACCACACCTAGAATTTCTAGATCTAAATATAAGGGTCGAGCAGGACAGACTTATATGCTCTACGTACCAAAAACCCACCGCCAGGAATAGTTTTATTCTCCATTCTAGCTGCCACCTGCCCAGGTGGCTCCTTAATATTCCAGGGAGTCAATTTAGACGGTTAAAGAGGAATTGCACTAATAATGACAATTTCGAACAAGAAGCTAACAAGTTCTAAAATCATAGTTCATAGAGAAAAAATATCCTATAGGATGTATCGAGGACTCCTTTAATAGGATAAAACAGCTAGACAGACCTTTTTTAACAAAAACCCCAAAAATACAGAAAATCTTACAATATGTAAAAACACTTCACAATTAGAACAGACACATATTGTCCTCCCTTTCAATGCACATTATAAAAAGATTGAGAGAATCATTAACAAATATTGGCACTTCATTCAAAAAGATAAAACAATAGGACCATTATTGCCAAGTAAGCCCACTATAGTTTACACTAGAGCATCTAATTTAGGTCTTAAAATTGCTCCAACTGTTAAGTCAAATAGGAATCCATCGGATCCCTCCATACACAAATACACAAATGGCTCAATTTAAACGTTTTTTTAGGTGTAACTGTTGCCCTAACTTCAAAAGGACACATTTTCCTAAAAAAAAAATAATAATCTCATCCACTTCTCTTTCACACATGAGATACAGGACACAGGAAAGCCCCCGGTCCCGATGGTGTCACTCCTGCGTGCCTGAAATACTGCTCAGGCCCTCACCCCAATCTTTGACAGATCCCTTAAGGAGAGACATGTCCCCGCCTGCTTTGAGAACTCAACTATCATCCCTGTGCCGAAGAAACAGGGCGTTTCTGATCGAAACAACTTCCGGCCCGTGGCTCTGACTTCGGTGGTCATGAAGACCCTAGAGAAGGTGGTCCTCTCCATCCTGAAGCCTGCCACTCTGGACCGGCTGGACCCTCTGCAATTCGCCTACTGGGCAAACAGATCCACTGACGATGCGATTAACATGTGTCTAGAGTACGTCACTGAACACCTTGACAAACCCAACACATACGCGAGAATCCTCCTTCTAGACTTCAGCTCGGCTTTTAATACCATCCTGCAGAGGAACCTCACGGCGCTTGATGTCCACCCAACACTACGACATTGGATCATGGACTTCCTCACTAACAGGTCCCAGGTTGTCAGATTAGGCAATCTGTCCTCCAAACCGAGGGTCACCAACACTGGCGCCCCTCAGGGATGTGTACTAAAGCCGTTCCTGTTCTCTCTGTACACGAACGAGTGCAGATCGGAGGAGGCCTCAGTTAAAGTCATCAAGTTTGCAGATGACACCACACTCGTGGGCCTGATTAGCGACAGCGATGAGCAGGCCTACCGTAAGGAAATCGACAGGGTCAGCAACTGGTGTGGCGCGCACAATGTGGTCCTAAACACCACAAAGACAGTCGAGCTGGTCATCGACTTCAGGAAGAGAAGGGTAGTTCCCCCCCCCCCCCCGACCTACATTGACAGATCTGAAGTCGCAAGGGTACCCAGCACCCTCCTCCTAGGCACGACAATCTCTGAGGATCTATCCTGGCATCCCAACATCTCGTCCATCATAAAGAAGGCTCACCAGCGGCTCTACTTCCTTCGACAACTGAAGAAGTTCGGCATGGCACAGGACCTACTGAAGTCCTTCTACTGCTGCACCATCGAGTCGGTACTGTGCTCGTCTCTTCTGGTTTGGTATACCGGTTCATCAGCCAGTGACCAGCGCAAACTACAAAGGGTCATCAGCTCGGCAGAGAGAACTACTCGACTGCCACTACCACCCCTTGACTCTATCTTCTCCAACAGACTGCGCTCCAGGGCTCTGAGAATATCCAATGACCACTCCCATCCGGGCCATCATCTCTTCAGACATCTAAAGTCCGGCCGCAGGTATCAGGCCATCCCTGCAAGGACATCGAGGAGGCTGAACACTTTCTTCCTAACGGCCGTCAGACTGCTGAACTCACCACGCCCCCTCTCCCGCTCCTAATCCCTCGCCCCTGATGTGCCCATCGCAGAACCTTACCCCCCCCCCCCAGTACTATGCCTGTACCTGTGCCTAACCCAATTCCGAGCACGATCGATTGTGTCGTGTTTGGCGAATAAAGCTGATTCTGATTCTGATACGTGATTTTTTGACATGTAATAGCAAAAATGTCATTTACATTCTTCAGTGCCCGTGCAAAAAGCAGTATATAGGCCGCACCAAAAGAACTTTGAAAGAAAGAATTTGTGAGCATTTTACCAAGATTAGAAGTGGATCAGACAACCATACAGTTTCAAGACACTTTAAATTATATCATAATCGTAATCCTAATTGTCTTTCTTTTGCTGCCATTGAAAGTGTGAAATCTCATTGGAGAGGCGGGGACTTTATTAAACAAATGTCCCGTGTGGAATCCAGATTCATTTTTGACTTTAACTCAATTATACCTATGGGCCTAAACGCCGAATTTGAGCTCTTTGGCTTTCTTTAAGGTGGATCCTAGGGTGGGCACCCTCCATCCGACGTCGGCCCAGAGGTGGTTTGTTTTTACCTACTCTGGTCCCCCTTGGGTCGAGAGTCTCCACCCATTTTCCTCCTTTCCTTTGAACAGTCATATCACCAACTAAGCTACAATTTCATACGAAATATACCGTTGACTCTACACCACATCCTAATCTCTTACATATATGTTTTATTATACATACCTTCAACACTTTGTATTCAAGTTATTATGTTTAAAAAAATATAAAAAATCGTCACACATATTTTGCATATTTCCATTCTAGTATAGATATACACTATAACATGATTTGATTCTATGCAATTAAAAATAATATCTATTATAGTCACCAACAACTGAGTTAAGCACATAAGGTTGCTAAATAAGACGAATATTGTGCCGTGGGTGCTGTCTTTCAAAAATGTTTGCTTAAACACGATGGAGGGAAATTTTCTGAAATACAAAACATGGAATTTACTTACCTTGCCTGTTTAGCAGTGAAGAGCAATAAAACGCACTTTTGGAAAAAACGCACTTATGAGACAAACAATCGCATCAATATCGCATGACACATTCTATGGCGACAAATGATAAAATGTAATAGCTCATGTTGTAATGAAAACTATGATACAACACCTGTGCAGATATCTATGCAATTATACATGTTTTTAATAAGTTTTCTACATGTCTTTCTCGAATTTTGAAGATTTCATGTCTGAGTTTACCTTTAACCTGACTCCACTCCGTAATTTAGGATCCACTGAATGCAATGAACGTTGGATAAAAAAGGGGATAGATTACTCCTGCGGGTTACCACTGAGGAAGGGGCCAGGAATAGACCCCGAAACGCGTCTTGTTATTAAGAGACCCGCACATCAGCTGATGGACATTTATCTTTTTATCTATCCTGGATTTGGACCCTCATTTACGCACGATTCAACATTATAGAGGCCGACTTCATTCCCACTTGGCATATATGGAACGCTATGATTTGAACATCCGGTCCTGACAATCGGGAGATATCACCTGAATAATCCCTACGGTTGGAGACAGTCCATAAGGCATCTGGAGATCGTACAGACAAGTGACCGTTAAATCGCTCAAGGCGTTCCAGCTGACAACTTGTAACTAGGTACCGCTGTATCCGACATTGCGACATTGTGTATTACTCATACAGCTTCGTGCCTTTGAGATCCAGGGGGCTGGATCTCACAGGCTCTTCACCGGAAGGCAGCTCCGATGCCTAAGGAAGGCATCGCGCTGCCTTCCCTGCTATCGGGTCCCCGTCACAGCAGCACTGGGACCCCCCCGCGAATTGTCCCAGGGTGCCTGCTGATTGATTTCAGCAGGCACCCAGTTCCGATCACCGCCTGCCGCGCGGCAGTGATCGGAACGAAACACATGACGTACCGGTATGTCATGTGTCCTTAAGTACCAGGACATCATGATGTACCGGTACGTCATGTGTCCCCAAGAGGTTAAAGAGCCAATGCATGTTTTTTTTAATGGGTGGTCCTGATTTTAGCAGTTTAAATTCGTAGGCTAGATGTATTTTTATATAAATATTGAATATGAATACTACTACTCTGGCCTATGATTCATTTTTCATCTGTCATGTTCCTGCCCAGGCTGCAGCTTGTCTAATTTTTCTGCAATATCTCACAATTAAGCAGAGTTTTTAGTACTGTACATAGTTTGATTAATCAGCAAAAAATTATAATTTAATTTCCACACCATCTGCAAGGTCATCAATAAAAAAAGACCTGGGTCTAATACAGAACATTATTGTCTCCATTGCTCCCAGTACAGAACCATGGCTCACATTTACTAATGTGATTGCACCTACAACTTATCAAACATACTCCAAAGTTTTGGCACATTTTAGGTACATCAATTCTAAGAGAAATCTGCATCTAGCTTTTCAAGAAGATGTGGCTTGTTAGAAAAGGCACATGGCCTAAGATGCAAAATTTCAGATAAACATTTTTGCAAAAAGTTCTTCCATAAGTGAGCCAAATAATAGGTGGTATAAAGTTAAAGGGTTTCTGTCATGAGAAATAACGTTATTTAGCTGACTGAAATTAGCGATGTGCTAATGTCAGCAGTACATAACAGTATGCTTTATAACTCCCTGCCTGCCGCCGCTCTCTTTAAAAAAAAGACTTTTAAAATATGCTAATGAGCCTCTGGGTACTATTAGGGCCTTGCTTCAGCACCTAGAGGCTCGGTCTAGGCACCCTTTAGCACGCCCAGGTCCAGTTGATTGACTTTTGAGTTCTCCTCCTCATCCCGTAAATCCCGCACCTGCGCCGTCCCGTTTAGTATTCGGCACAGACGCAGTGAGTGAAGGACACGCTCCTGCTGCCGGCTTCCTCACTGCGCCTGCGCTGAAGGAAGGAAGGAAGCCAGCAGCAGGAGCGCATCCTTTACTCACTGCATCCACGCCGAATACTAAACGGGACGGTGCAGGCGCGGGATTTACGGGACAATGTACTGCTGACATTAGCGCATTGCTAATGTCAGTCAGCTACATAACGTTATTTCTCATGACAGAAACCCTTTAAACAATTGTGTTTCGCCATGCACCAAATGTGTCATCCAGCAAGGACCACTAGAATAAATGTGGTGCATGTCTAGACAGCCCTGCACCATTTGTTCTCTAATCCTGTGGTATTTATGCTCCCAATATAGTAACCTTAGGTCTCCTTGCTCCCAGTACAGTATCCTATGATGCCCACTGCTCGTTACAATCAATATTTGTCCTGAGTGTTTGAAAATATTCTGAATCAGAATTCTTCATCGTTAAAATCTGAATTTCTTCAGATTCATTTCGGTGGAATCGAAAGAGAGAGAAAGAGATTGATGGAGAATTCCTAGTAGCAGTGGCAGATCCAGAGCCTGGTCTCGGGAGGGGCACTTCTAGATTATTTTCTGTCCACTGCCACAAAACAATGGTGCTTATAGAACAGACTACACAGTGTAGAGGTATTCTGTATATTCTGTGGCACAGTGTATGCTATATATGTATAACATAAACATATTTCACATGAAAACTTACAACTACTTGGCTTGGCCCTTGGGGATCACCACTTCAACACTTTGGCTGGGGGGCTCGGTGGAGCTGATGTTGTGTTTTATCCTAATGAGAAAGATTTCAGAATAAGGATTTGGAGAAGGAGTAGAGCAGGGAGAGGCTGGTGCTGCTACTAGGGAGCTCATCCCATGGGGGAGTAATAAAGCCCACCATAATCCCCCCTCCAGTAGAAATAATTCTCCTTATAATGCGACAGTGCAAAAAATACCCCCTTGTAATGCCCCCAGTTGAGCTAATGTCCCATAGTTCCCCCATAATGTGCCAGTATAAAATACCCCTATATAGTGCACCCAGTAAATGCCCCCATAGTGCTCCTCTTCCCCCTTCCTCCTAGTGCCCACCATAATGTACCAGTATAAAATGCCCCATATATAGTGCCCCAGTAGATGCCCTCAGTGTCTCCCATAATTTGCAAGTATAAAATACCCCTTCTTCGTGCCCCCCGTAGATTACCCCATAGTACTCCTCTCCCCCCTTCCCCATAGTACCCACCATAATGTGTCCCAGTATAAAATGCTACTGTACAGAGGCCCACATATAAAATACCTCTTCTTTGTGGCCTCAGTAGATGTCCCTATAGTGCCCACCAATAATGTGGCAGTAATAAGTGCCCCTAATAATGTGGCATTCATAAGTGCCCCCAATAATGTGGCAGTAATAAGTGCCCCCAATAATGTGCCAGTAATAAATGCCCCCAATAATGTGCCAGTTAAATGTGCGCCCAATCATGTGCCAGTAAAATGTGCCCACATAGATGCCCCCCAATCATGTACCAGTAACAAGAGCACCCCCCTTCATGTGCCAGTAACAAGAGCACCCCCATCATGTTCCAGTAATAAGAGCCCCCCAATCATATGCCAGTAATAAGAGCCCCCCCAATCATGTGCCAGTAATAAGAGCCCCCCATCATGTGCCAGTAATAAGAGCTCCCCCATCATGTGCCAGTAATAAGAGCCCCCCATCATGTGCCAGTAATAAGAGCTTCCCATGATGTGCCAATAATAAGAGCCCCCCAATCATGTGCCAGTAATAAGAGCCCCCCCAATCATTTGCCAGTAATAAGAGCCCCCCGTCATGTGCCAGTAATAAGAGCCCCCCAATCATTTGCCAGTAATAAGAGCCCCCCATCATGTGCCAGTAATAAGGGCCCCCCAATCATGTGCAAGTAATAAGAGCCCCCCCCATAATGTGCCATTAATAAGAGCCCCTGCCAATCATTTGCCAGTAATAAGAGCCCCCCCGTCATGTGTCAGTAATAAGAGCCCCCCATCATGTGCCAGTAATAAGAGCCCCCCCATGTTCCAGTAAAAGTATTGTACATATAAAAAAAATAAAACACTTAATCTTACCTCCATGTCAGCAATGCGATGCAGGCCTTTTCCGGCCTGTGTCCCGCGCTGTACGGATCAGGCGGCGGGATGACGTCATCTCACTGCCTGCAACGGACTTTGATAGGCTGCTGGCCTATCAGAGGAACAGGGAAGGGACACGCCTCTCCCTTCCCTGCCCCGCCACAGCACAGCCATCTGTATCGCTACGGCGATACAGATGACTATGGAGATACGGCGATACAGATGACTCCCTGTGCCCGGCCGCCGCTGCCCCCCACTTGTGAGCAGGGCCATCCTGCGCCGCCAGCTCGGGGGGGGGGGGGAAGGCAATTGCCCCATTACTTCCCCCCCTGGATCTGCCAGTGCCTAGTAGGTGTAAGGAGTCTTATTGACCAGGCAATGCTCCTCTGGGAAAAAGATCTCCAACACCTGGCATGCCCGCTGATCAGCTGGTTGAAGAAAAGACTGAGTTCCATGCGACCTCAGTCTTCCCTTCATTGTTTACCATCACCATTGCAGCGGTGAGCTGGTGTAATTACAAGAAGCTGTCCGATTCACTTCTGTTGGACAGCTCCTTTCTATACAAGTGTATACTACAGAGCCATCCCATATAAGCTGGCTTACATTTAGACCATTTTCTATGCCTAAAACAGGTGTAGAAAATGATGAATGAGATGGAGCTGCTGGCCTGTCCTCATCCTCTCCAACTCCACACCCACTTTTTTAGACCTGGCGTGAGCGGGGAAAAGTCGCAGATTGCGGTGCAACTAAATGATCCCCAATGTGTATTCAGGCACAAACCCCAGAATGAATACAGACCCCATACCAGACTACACTTTAGGATTGACAACTTAAGTAATTTTTACTGGACAACTGAACCTTAAAATACGGGCGATCCAAAGTTTTTACAGACATATACTCTGACCCCACATCACATTCTCAACATAATGCCCTTCAATCACAAAGATTCCAAAATTAAAGAAGCTGTACCATTCACCCCGTATCTCATTAATGCTTTCCTACCTCCCATACAATGACAATTACTTGATAGATTGGTGATGTTGAGTTTGGCAGTGACCTATGGGAATTTCTATTTCCACTGGCTGCGGAGAAGAACACATACACTTTTCTTTCCCGCAATAAAGTTTGTTCTGTATCACATTGTATATGAGCTCTTCAATGCGTGCTTGAAAAATCAAACAACTTTGAGTACATGACCTGTACACTTTCATGTTCTTCTATGGACAAGCTCTGACCAAATCACTATATACCATTGCAAATTACATGTCATTTTTTACTTCTCTATTACCATAGTATCATAGTGTCATTGAACTGTTTACATTTTCACTGTATTGAAAAATTTTGTTTTCAATAAAAATTATTGTCTCCCAAAAAAATTATGTGTTAGCACCACCTGAAATAAGCTCCTTAACAGTACCTCTAAGGTCTCATGCACACGACTGTAGCCGTTTTTGCAGTCTGCAAATTGCGGATCTGCATAACGCAGATACTGGCCACGTGCATTCCACATTTTGCGTCCTGCCATCTATAGAACAGTCCTATCCTTGTCCATAAAATGGACAAGTATAGGACCTGTTCTATTTTTTTGCGGGTGCCACTGAACGAAATATGTGTGCTGTCCAAATCTTTTGCGGCCCCATTAAACTGAATGGGTCTGCATCTAACTTGCAAAATATGCGGATCAAATGCAGACAAAAAAACACAGCCATGTGCATGAGTCCTAACTCAGACTCCTGGTACCAGAAAAAGCTGAGCACATATATATAGTATATAAGACGAGAGAAGTAGTACCGTGCTATGTCCATATATACAGAATAAGAGCAGATACTGAGAATTGCAGACAGTATTCTGCCACTGATTTATATGAGAGAAGTCTCTGATGAGTGTAAGTGGCAATCTCTTGTACAAGCAATGGAAGAAGGAGAACTCGCTATACTAATTCCCTTAGTGACACCAGTGGCATATAGAATTCCAGCGAGGGAGGTGCAATGGGTATACCTTTAGGTAATTTATTGAATGTACCTTGAGAAACGATGATAGCGGTCAAAGGAAAGCTCTCTCTCCAGCTCTGTGATGCATGTTTAAAAAAAAACACGGAAAGACTGCAGGACGCAGGATATGAACTCACAGAGGAGGAGGAGTTACTGGATAAATGTCAAATGAATTACAACCATAGATAACTTACATAAGCCAAATATAACAATGAGCTCTAAATAGCAACAAAGTACACTAAGTAGTGGATAACAGATATAACTCAGAATACAACAATAATTGTTGTTCAGAAGCCATAGTTGGGACAGCACACTCAGCATACAGGAGAAAGGGTACTGTAAATGTTCATATATAGAGAATAATAGCAGATACTGAGAATTACACCCAGTATACAGGAGAAGAGAAGTGGTACTGTGCATTATCCATATATACAGAATAAGAGCAGATACTGAGAATTACACCCAGTATACAGGACAAGAAAAATGGTACTGTGCAATGTCCATATATACAGAATAAGGCCTCATGCACACGGCCGTTGTTTTGGTCCGCATCCGAGCCGCCGTTTTGGTGACTCGAATGCGGACCCATTCACTTCAATGGGGCCCCAAAAGATGCGGACAGCTCCGTGTGCTGTCCGCATCCATTGCTCCGTTCCGTGGCCCCGCTAAAAAAATATAACATGTCCTATTCTTGTCCGTGCTTTGCAGACAAGAATAGGCATTTATATTGAATGCTGTCTGTGCCGTTCCACAAATTGCGGAACGCGCACGGACGCCATATGTGTTTTGCGGATCTGCGATTTGCGAACCGCAAAACACACCACAGTCGTGTGCATGAGGCCTAAGAGCAAATACTGAGAATTACACTGAGTATACAGGACAGGAGAGGTGGTAATGTGCAGTGTCCATATATACACATTAAGAGCAGATACTGAGAATTACACCGAGTATACAGGACAGGGGAAGTGCAGCGTCCGACTATGTGTGTGTGGGCACTGCTTAAAAGCACTTTTTACCTTATCAAGAGCACTAGGTTGTAATGTATGATTTTGTGTGTATGTATCTGCAAAATCCCTG
Organism: Bufo bufo; assembly: GCF_905171765.1. Taxonomy (NCBI): domain Eukaryota; kingdom Metazoa; phylum Chordata; class Amphibia; order Anura; family Bufonidae; genus Bufo; species Bufo bufo. The sequence goes on along the minus strand of NC_053389.1, from coordinate 167,283,719 downwards.
TTAACAGGCCTATTAGGTGTAATTTATACATCCCACCACTAGATGGGGATGAGTTCAGGTCCTATATATATCTAGGTTAGGCCTAGTGAGGGGGTTCTGAGTCCAGATCCTTGGAGTAAAGATGTAGTTCAGTAGAGAGCACATCTGAGGTAGTCAGATCAGATTAGTGGGAAGAAAATGTAGAGTGAAGACTTCATGACACAGATTAGTGAGTGGAGCCAACTTCGCTAGGAGGTGATACTCAGATGTGAGGCGCAGAAGAGCGTTTTCCGTCTGTGGCCGGACTATAGACTTGCATCCCTGACCAGTAGGAAAAGAGTTTGCCTCCCTGGAAAAGAAACAAGCTTTCCTAAGAAATCATCGGTGATAAGAGCCATTACAGGGAGTGCAGAATTATTAGGCAAGTTGTATTTTTGAGGATTAATTTTATTATTGAACAACAACCATGTTCTCAATGAACCCAAAAAACTCATTAATATCAAAGCTGAATATTTTTGGAAGTAGTTTTTAGTTTGTTTTTAGTTTTAGCTATTTTAGGGGGATATCTGTGTGTGCAGGTGACTATTACTGTGCATAATTATTAGGCAACTTAACAAAAAACAAATATATACCCATTTCAATTATTTATTTTTACCAGTGAAACCAATATAACATCTCAACATTCACAAATATACATTTCTGACATTCAAAAACAAAACAAAAACAAATCAGTGACCAATATAGCCACCTTTCTTTGCAAGGACACTCAAAAGCCTGCCATCCATGGATTCTGTCAGTGTTTTGATCTGTTCACCATCAACATTGCGTGCCGCAGCAACCACAGCCTCCCAGACACTGTTCAGAGAGGTGTACTGTTTTCCCTCCTTGTAAATCTCACATTTGATGATGGACCACAGGTTCTCAATGGGGTTCAGATCAGGTGAACAAGGAGGCCATGTCATTAGATTTTCTTCTTTTATACCCTTTTTTGCCAGCCACGCTATGGAGTACTTGGACGCGTGTGATGGAGCATTGTCCTGCATGAAAATCATGTTTTTCTTGAAGAATGCAGACTTCTTCCTGTACCACTGCTTGAAGAAGGTGTCTTCCAGAAACTGGCAGTAGGACTGGGAGTTGAGCTTGACTCCATCCTCAACCCGAAAAGGCCCCACAAGCTCATCTTTGATGATACCAGCCCAAACCAGTACCCCACCTCCACCTTGCTGGCGTCTGAGTCGGACTGGAGCTCTCTGCCCTTTACCAATCCAGCCACGGGCCCATCCATCTGGCCCATCAAGACTCACTCTCATTTTATCAGTCCATAAAACCTTAGAAAAATCAGTCTTGAGATATTTCTTGGCCCAGTCTTGACGTTTCAACTTGTGTGTCTTGTTCTGTGGTGGTCGTCTTTCAGCCTTTCTTACCTTGGCCATGTCTCTGAGTATTGCACACCTTGTGCTTTTGGGCACTCCAGTGATGTTGCAGCTCTGAAATATGGCCAAACTGGTGGCATCTTGGCAGCTGCACGCTTGACTTTTCTCAGTTCATGGGCAGTTATTTTGCGCTTTGGTTTTTCCACACGCTTCTTGCGACCCTGTTGACTATTTTGAATGAAACGCTTGATTGTTCGATGATCACGCTTTAGAAGCTTTGCAATTTTAAGAGTGCTGCATCCCTCTGCAAGATATCTCACTATTTTTGACTTTTCTGAGCCTGTCAAGTCCTTCTTTTGACCCATTTTGCCAAAGGAAAGGAAGTTGCCTAATAATTATGCACACCTAATATAGGGTGTTGATGTCATTAGACCACACCCCTTCTCATTACAGAGATGCACATCACCTAATATGCTTAATTGGTAGTAGGCTTTCGAGCCTATACAGCTTGGAGTAAGACAACATGCATAAAGAGGATGATGTGGTCAAAATACTCATTTGCCTAATAATTCTGCACGCAGTGTATTGAGGGCCACAGACACCTTTGCATGGTGGAGGATTTATAGCTTCAGGCAGCCACACCAAACTTCTAAGAGGCAGTTGAGTTTTCCTGTCTAAAATATTCAGCTTGTAGGGAAAGACAAGAAATAGGATTCCACACATCAAAAGGAACCAGGTACACCTAACCCACTGCTCCAAAACCACGAAACCTAAACCGCCTAGAGACAGTGGATTTGGAGAATTAACTCTGTACCATCAAGAGACTGCATATTTGTTCTGCTGCAACCAAAAGACATCCAAAGTAAAAGTTGTGAGTTGCATCTTACCACTGTCTACCTCATCATTACCACTACTGGTTGTACCACCATTAACAGTACTGGCGTCACGACAAAAAACATCAAGATACTCAGCCGCAACAAGCACCCTAAGCACCCCTAACATCAAGGGCACCTCAACCACCATCTTGGCTGATGCTTCCTACCACAGAGTGGGTGAGGCAGCATGGATGATCTAATCTGATGCATCAGGCATTGTTGGGTGGAAATCCAGGCTGATCCATGCCTGATTCATCTTGACAAAGGTCAGTCTCTCCATATTTTGGGTGGACAGGCGAGTTCTCCTTGGGGTAGCTATGGCCCCCACCGCACTAAACACCCACTCTGATGCCACACTACTGGCCGGGCAGGGCAGCTTTTCCAGGGCAAACTCAGCCAGTTGCGGCCACAAATGCAGTTTGGCTGCCCAGTAGTCCAGCGGTTCTTCAATGACGGCTGGCAGGGTGCACTCCAAGTAAGCCACCACCTGCTGGTTCGGTTTGTACTTTATGTCTATCTGCTGGTGAGTAGTTTCTTCACTATGCGAGTGAAGAAAGCTGCTCATCAGTGACTGTAGACTCAGGCTGCTGCTCATAGAGCTGTTACTGCTCCTGCTACCCCCCCTCCCCCGCCAGCAGCCATGGCAGTGGAACGCTAGCGCAGAGGGCCCCTAGGTAAGACCTGCGAGAGAATGGACGATGACGCAGATAGGCAGCGGCCAACTGACTACATAGGATGTCTCTATAGTAGTTCAGTTTGTCCTCCTTCTCAGCGGGTGTAAAAAAGGCAGAGAGGGTCATGGTGTAGAGCCAGTAGTCATCCATCTGCCAAATGGTGACAATTCGGTTGTCACTACGCAAGCAAGTGAGCATACATCGATCCATTTGTGCAAGTGACTCGGAGGGACTCCCTGCCTCCATCTCCACTGCATACTGCCACAGTGTGTCTGGGTTATCTGCCTCATCTCCCTCTTGCTCCTCCGGCTGCTCCTGCTCCTCCTCTCCGGTCACCTTATGCTCCAATGTCCTCCTGCTCCAGTTTAGCCCCCACTGGGCTCATGTGACCATGAGATGTAGGTGCCACTTCTCCAGTCCCCTAACCAGACAGATTTACCAGCATCTTTTCCAGGATATGAAGCAGTGGAATGACTTTGTTCATCCCATATTCCTGGCGACTGACAAATAAAGTGGCCTCCTCAAAAGGCACAAGCAAACGGCAGGTGTCACACATGAGCTGACACTTACTAACATCGAACTTCCACAGGGGAGTACTTCTGTCCGCCTGTATCATCAAGAAATCATTTATCGTCTTTCTCTGTTCGTATAGTCAGTCCAACATATGGAGGGTAGCATTCCAATGGGTTGAAATGTTGCATATCAGTCTATGTTGGGGGATGCCATTCTGCTGCTGTAGCTCAAGGAGGGTGTGCTTGGCGGTGTACAAGTGGCTGAAGTGCATGCAAAGTTTCTTGGCCATTTTTAGGATGTCTTGCAGATGGGTGGAAGACTTCAGGAAACACTTGAGAACCAGATTGAACATGTGCGTCATGCAGGGCACATGGCTCCTCCCTCCTTGACGCAGTGCCGACACCATGTTCTTCCCGTTGTCGGTCACCATGTTTTCAATTTTGAGTTGTCGCAGAGATAGCCAGGATTAAATTTTTTGATGAAGGACACGGAGCAGTTCCTCCCCTGTGTGACTCCTTTTGCCCAAGCAAACGAGGTGCAGAACTGTGTGACACTGCCGTGCCCTGCACATATGGTATGCTGGTGCGGCACTGTGAATTGTCCCTTCAGTGGAGGCTGAGGATAAGGTGAAAGATGAGGAGGCAGAGGCGGACATTGTCGCAGGACCAACAACATGAGAAGGTGGAGGCGGAAGCGGCGTCACCTGGCCAAGTTGCTGGTTTGGCTGGACAGGAACCACATTTACCTAATGGGCCATAAAGGACATATATTGTCCCTGACCGTAGTTACAGCTCCACATGTCGACACTGCCATGCACTTTGACAGACACTGACAGGCTCAAGGACTGGCCCACCTTCTGTTCTACATATTTTTGCAGGGCTGGTACTGCCTTTTTGGCAAAGAAATGATGGCTTGGGACTCTCCACCTCGGCTTGGCACAAGCCATCAGTTCTCTGAAAGGTGCAGAGTCCACCACCTGGAAAGGGAGGGACTGCAGTACCAACAACTTGGCCAGGAGCACGTTCAGCTTTTGCGCTGTTCGCTTCGGTGATCGACTGCTGACGAAATGACTGACGAGAAGTAGGAGGACGAGGAACAGGAGCATCAGGACCGGTAGATGATGGGAAGGACAGACAGCTCCCTTCGGCTGAAGTGGTGGAGCCTTGTTTGCCTGAAATCGGGTGTGTGCGACTGGGTGATGCAGCGGTTGCTGCGACAGGCTGGACCACCACATTGGAGCCATGGTTCTCCCAGTCCACTTTATGGTGACGCTGCATATGTTGATGCAGGGCCGTGATGCCACATTGGCACCCTGGCCACGCTTCACCTTCTGCCGGCAGATTCGACAAATGGCCATGTTCATCTCCCCCGATGGCTTAACAAAAAACTGCCACACCGCCGAGTAGGTACCCCCAACACTCCGCACTGACTGACTGCTACCACCACTGCCTCCGTGAACCCCTGCACCACTACTTTCTGGGCCGGTAGGCTCCTGCGAAGCGGGTGCTCTACCCCGGGCACGTTTGGCTCCCGACCTCCCACTGCTTCCACCCTGCTAACTCCCGGCCAAGCTACCGACTTGCTGGCTCCACGCGTAAGCTGCTACCCTCTTCTCCCGATGATGAAGCCCCTTCGTCACCTGGCTCCCAATTGCGATTGGCTACATCATCATTGAGCAGTGGCGTAGCTAGAAATGACTGGGCCCCACAGCAAATTTTTGAATGGGGCCTCCCTCCCCCAGTAATTTTTTTGCAACCCCTTCCTTTCATGCCGCCCCCATTCCTGTGGCTAGTAAAGATCACTCTCTAAGACCAGGCCCGGCAGCTGTTCCATCCGTCTATACTGCCACTGTATATAATTTCATTGTGTAATACTATTGAGGGGGACCAGACAAAATCTTTTAGTCCTCCTCCTCCTGGATGGGCCCCTTCTGGGTGAGGGCCCCAAAGCAGCCGCTTCCCCTTTAGCTATGCCCCTGTCATTGAGTACTGTCTGCAGGTCACTGATATCCTCCTCAACGGCCTCTGAGCCAGGAGCCTGACCGCTCGCAACACCAGCTCCCACGCCACTCTCCTCGTCACTACTTACCTGCCTATCGGAGGAAACGGCGGATGTCTCCTCCGTATCTTGGCTGGGCAGTAGCTGCTGACTGTCCTCTAGTAGCTCGTCCTCGCTGTATAGTGGAACTGAGCCCACAGCATATAGTACTTCTCTGGCTGAGAGAACAGAAAAGGACAGATACGGGTTGAGGACAGGTGAGGGCACAGGGCCTGATCCCGGGCCATGCCAACTAAGGGTTGCCACACAACACCTAATAAGCCCCTTTTTCCCCCCCCCACTAATACACAACCAAAAAAGGCTTTAGAACATACAACTGCGGCTGTGAACAGCAAATAAATTTTTTCTTTTTGCCACTAATACACGCCAAAAAGAAATGTAATTTTCCCACTTCACCACACAACGGCTAATAAGCCCCTTTTTCTTTTTCCCCACTAATACATGGCAAAAAAAAGGCTTTAAACATATCACTGCGGCCGTGAACGGCAACATTTTTTATTTTTTTGCCACTAATACAAGCCAAAAAAGACTGTAATTTTCCCACTTCACCACACAACGGCTAATAAGCCCATTTTTCTTTTTCCCCACTAATACATGCCAAAAAAAGGCTTTAAACATATCACTGTGGCCGTAAACGGCAAATAACGTTTTTTTTTTGCCGCTAATACATGTCATAAAAGGGCTGTAATTTTCTCAACTCACCATACAATGGCTAATAAGCCCCTTCTTTTTTCCCCACTAATACACAACAAAAAAAGGAACAAAAAAAGGCTTTAGAACATATAACTGCGGCCGTGAACAGCAATTTTTTTTTTTTTGCCACTAATACGCCAAAAAGGGCTGTAATTTTCTCACTTCAAAACACAATGACTAATAAGCTCCCCCCCCCCCCCCCCCACTTCACAACAAAAAAAGGCTTTAGAACATATATATATAACTGCACCACACAAGGGCTAATAAGACCCCAATAACAAGAACGGTTTGCTGGAATTACAGAGGTATTGCAAACCTGAAATGAGCAGCAGTATAATGGCAATTTGGATCCCAGTCAGTGCAGCAAGGTGTAATAGGATTGCTCCTATTACCCAGGCTGTACACTCCCCTACTGGACCTTGTTCTCTTTTTATAGTGTGGAATAATTCCTCCCTATCCATTCCCAACACCTCTATTGAGCAAAATATAAGTTTTCAAGTCTTTCCTAGCACTGTCCCTAGCGCATGCTAACATCTCTCGCTGCACTAAGTACACTGGAAAATGGCTGAATCCAAGATGGCTGAGGCTATTTATAGGGCTGTGACATCACAGGGCTGAATGGCTGATGATTGGCTGCATGCATGGCATTGTGGGTGATCCCTCGTTCCCAGAGTTCCTTGCTCCATGTCCTAACATATGCAGCAGCCATTTTATGTGATTCGTTACCATGAAGCGTGAGGAAATTTTAATTCAGTAAAAATCTAATGATTCCTGAAATTCGGATCGAATTCTACTTCGTCAGCTTCGATTTGCTCATCTCTAGTCTCTACCATTTACAAAATAATGACTTTATGATTTATGTATTTATTAACTAATTTATTTGTCTTTTCCTAATTGTTTAAGTGCTGCAGTTATCAGATGTCTGTGACTATATAGACCACGGGTGTCAAACACAAGGCCCGCGGGCCGAATCTGGCCCGCCAGACCTCGTCATGTGGCCTAGTGCCTGCAGCCTATCAGAGGCCGGCGCAGGCGGCGCGATGACGTCATCGCGTTCCCTGAGCCATACAGCGTGGGACACAGGCCAGAAGAGGCCTGCATCACATCACTGACATGGAGGTAAGAATGTGTTTTTTTAAATAATTTTTATTATGTACAATACTTTTACTGGCAGGGGCTGTTATTACTGGCAAAGGGGGGGCTGTTTGTTATTACTGGCAAAGGGGGGGCTGTTATTACTGGCAAAGGGGGGGCTGTTTGTTATTACTGGCAAAGGGGGGGCTGTTATTACTGGCAAAGGGGGGGCTGTTATTACTGGCAAAGGGGGCTGTTATTACTGGCAAAGGGGGGGCTGTTTGTTATTACTGGCAAAGAGGGGCTGTTATTACTGGCAAAGGGGGCTGTTATTACTGGCGGGGGCTGTTATTACTGACACAGAGGGGCTGTTATTACTGGGGGCTGTTATTACTGGCACAGAGGGGCTGTTATTACTGGGGGCTGTTATTACTGGCACAGAGGGGCTGTTATTACTGGGGGCTGTTATTACTGGGGGCTGCTATTACTGGCAAAGGGGGGGCTGTTATTACTGGCAAAGGGGGGGCTGTTATTACTGGCAAAGGGGGCTGTTATTACTGGCACAGAGGGGCTGTTATTACTGGGGGCTGTTATTACTGGGGGCTGCTATTATCTCCAAATACTTATTATGAAATCCTTCTCATTAGGATAAAACACCTCATCAGCTCTACCGAGCCCCCGGCCAAAGTGTGGAAGTGGCGTCCGAGATCCCCAAGGGCCAAGCCAAGTAACTGTAAGTTTTCCGGCCCTTTGAGGGTGACCAAACTGCTGATGCGGCCCCCGATGAATTTGAGTTTGACACCCCTGATATAGACGATCAATATACACAGATTTATCCACAGAGTTACACACAGATTTGAAGATTTTGGCAGCAAATTTAGAAACCTTTCCTCCTGCCAGGTAGCAGAGTGACTTTCTGAATGTCATCCATACATCACTGTGTAATTATATCCTGTCTCCAAAGGGTAAGGTGGTGGAAAAGTCATATTATTGTACTGAGGCCCGGCAATAAAAGAGCCATGAGATGACTGACCTGTTAGTGCGAGAACATTGCTAGACAATGTCCCTCTCATTGTCACACACGCCTTAAGGCACTGTCACCCTTCCTATGAACTCGCTCATAACTTCCCTGATGCCATATGTGTGACATTCCCTCATAATAACATGTTTCCCTGGAGTTTCAATCACTTCTGGTGGAATCTAACCCCACATAATAAGCTCCTGAGATCTCAGCATGGAAATAGTCTAACAGCTGAGGCACCTTTCCTTTAAGATATGTTTTAAGTCATAATAACTAAACTATCTCAGTCTCATAATACAAATTATGGAGATGGTTTCAGGTCTGTTCCTTGTTTGGTATGTTCTGTGTAAATATCAAGATCATTCACCGGTACATTTACTAGGTAATAAATAGAGCAATTTAGACCCATCCAGTATAATAACACGTCATAACACGGTTTCAGTATTAGATGCTTTATGGCATACTGTAGGTATCTATATCTAATGGAATGGAGGCGTCCACAATCTTCATGACTAAAAATATTTCTCATAAATTCGATTCGGCCACTTTACCGAATTTTCTGAAAAGATTTGATTTGATCCGAATTTATTCATGGTGATCGCGTAAAAAAAATGCTATTTCCTGGCTGCAGAGAGCAATGTGTAGAACAATGTGCCTTGCAGTAACACACATAGGGAGTTTGCTGGGGTAGTGAAATAATACTGTGAGTCAGTATGACACGCAGATGACAGGCGTTGCTCTTACAATCACTGCACACTTCACTTATTTGGGCAGTTACAGGGCCAAAACTGACCAAATAAGGGTCCATTCACACGTCCGCAAAATGGGTCCGCATCCGTTACGCAATTTTGAGGAACGGGTGCAGACCCATTCAATTTCAAAGGGGCCGGAATGTGCTGTTGCGGATCCGCACTTCCGCACCTGTGCTTCCGTTTCCGCCAAAAAATAGAACATGTCCTATTCTTGTCCGCAATTGCGGACAAGATTAGGCATTTTCTATTATAGTGCCGAAGATGTGCGGTCCGCAAATTACGGAATGCACATTGCCGGTGTCCGTGTTTTGCGGATCCGCAAAACACTTACGGACGTGTGAATGGACCCTATCTCAAGTGTGAACAGCCTTAGGCCTCTTTCACACGACCGAATGGCTTTTTCAGCATTTTGCGGTCCGTCTTTATGATCCATTGTTTTTTTGTTTCCGTTGAGTTTCCGTTCCGTTTTCCGTATGAAGAGATGTGTACTCCGCACACCATAAATCCACTGTGTCATGTACATCCAGCGTCATACCTACTGCACCGCAACTAAGATCCCGATGAGGAAGGTCATATTAGACCGAAACGTCCGGGAACTATGATTTATGTGGCTACATACTAATCATTTACTCTGGATGTATACAATGATAATCTGTAAACACAATAAAATGTAAAAATTTGCACATGAATTGAGTGCCGTGGATTAACCTAATATCTGTTTTTCCGTATGGCATATACAGGATACAGTAATTACATAGAAAAATTGGTCTGGGCAAAAAATTTTCAATGGATGGTTCTGCAAAAACGGAAAGGATACGGAAGACATACGGAGTACATTCCGTATGTGTTCCATTTTTTGCGGACCCATTGACTTGAATGGAGCCACGGAACATGATTTGCGGGCAATAATAGGATATGTTCTATCTTTCAATGGAACGGAAAAACGGAAATACAGAAACGGAATGCATACGGAGTACATTCCGTTATTTTTTTTGCATTGAAACCATTGAAATGAATGGTTCCATATACGGACCGTATACGGACACCAAAAAATGGCCCGCAAACGAAAAAAAAAACGGTCGTGTGAAAGAGGCCTTACAGGTCAAAGTTAGCGTCAAGAAGAAGCACACTCCTTTTACACCATTGTCAGTTGATTCCACATAGATGTCTACAGAACCTGTTCTATTAAATGCTTATACAAGAAGAGCCCCCCGACAGAGTGGAGAGGGTGTCAGCAGTAAGTTTGTGTTGACGTCACTGAATATTTTGACTTCCTCTGATCCATCAGAACAATAATCCCCCAAAAAATTGATCCTGTCTGTTAAGCATCTGCCTTCACTCAGTCAGCATTTGGTCAGTAATCCATCAGTATTGCTAAAGCCCCAAATAAACAGGAGTGGATCCAAAACAGAGAGACACTTTAATGGAATATTTGCATGTCTTCTGTGTTTTGTACCCACTCCTGCTTTTGGATACCAAATCACAAGCCAATTGTGATGGGACCATACAGGCCTTACAGCTGCCTTACCCGCTGAAGATGATGGGTGTAAGAAGGAGCACTTGGCATCAGATGTGTGGCATCAGGCGGGTGGCAGCATCAGAATAGTAGCTGAGGCAGGTAGCCAGAAGAAACCGGTCTCTTTTGTCAAGGTTTGGGTGAGGCATGGGTGGTCTAATCTGATGCATCAGGTATTGGTGCGTGGAAATCCTGGCTGATCCACGCCTGATTCATCTTGACAAAGGTCAGACTCTCCACATTTTGGGTGGACAGGCGAGTTCTCCTTGGGGTAACTATGGCCCCCGCCACACTAAACACCCGCTCTAATGCCACACTACTGGCCGGGCAGGACAGCTTTTCCAGGGCAAACTCGGCCAGTTGCGGCCACAAATCCAGTTTGGCTGCCCAGTAGTCCAGCGGATCTTCAATGTGGGGTGGCAGGGTGCTGTCCAAGTATGCCATTACCTGCTGGTGAGTAGTTTCTTCATTAGGCGGGTTAAGAAAGCTGCTCAGGATTTTATTTCTTGATGAAGGACACAAAGCAGTTCCTCCCCTGTGTGACGCTATTCGCCCAGGCAAACGAGGTGTAGAACAGCGTGACACCCCTGTGCCCTGCACATGTGGTATGCTGGAGGAGCACTGTGAATTTTCCCTGCAGTGGAGGCTGAGGACACCTGGTGGATAAGGAGGCAGAGGCAGACATTGTCACAGGACCAATGGCGTGAGAATGTGGAGGCAGAAGTGGTGTCATCTGGCCAAGTTGCTAGTGTGGCTGGGCAGGAGCCACATTCACCCAGTGGGCTGTAAAGGACATGTATTGTCCTTGACCGAAGTTACAGCTCCACACATCGGCGCTGCCTTGCACTTTGGCAGACACTGACAGGCTCAAGGATTGGCCCACCTTCTGTTCTACATATTTGAGCAGGGCTGGTACTGCCTTTTTGGCAAAGAATTGACGGCTTGGGACTCCCCACCCCGGCTTGGAACAAGCCATCATTTGTCTGAAAGGTGCAGAGTCCACCACTTGGAAAGAGAGGGACTGCAGTACCAACAACTTGGCCAGGAGCACGTTCACCTTCTGCGCCATAGGATGACCAAAACGCATATTGCTGTCTCTTGGTAATCGCTTCGGTGATCGGCTGCTAACGAAATGACTGATGAGAAGTAGGAGGACGAGGAGCAGGAGCATCAGGACTGATAGATGATGGGAAGGACAGACAGCTCCCTTCGGCTGAAGTGGTGGAGCCTTGAGTGCCTGAAATCGGGTGCGTGCCACTGGGTGATGCAGCGATTGCTGCAGCAGTCTGGACCACCACATCGGAGCCACGGTTCTCCCAGGCCACTTTATAGTGAAGCTGCAAATGTTGACGCAGGGCCGTGGTGCCCACATTGGCATCCTGGCCCGCTTCACCTTCTGCCCACAGATTCTGCAAATGGCCATGTTCACCCCCTCCGGTGGCTTAACAAAAACTGCCACATCGCTGAGTAGGTGATTTTACCCCCAACACTCCGCATTGACGGACTGCTACTGCCGCTGCCTCCGTGAACCCCTGCACCACTACTTTCTGGACAGGTAGGCTCCTGCGAAGCAGGTGCCTACCCCGGGCATGTTTGGCTCCCGACCTCCCACTGCTGCCACCCTGCTGACTCCCAGGCATGTTACCGACTTGCTGGCTCCGCCACTGCCTCACACGCAAGCTGCTACCCTCTTCTCCTGATTATGTGAAAGTCCCTTCGTCACCCGGCTCCCAACTGCGATTGGCTACATCATCATCGAGTACTGTCTGCACATCACTAATATCCTTCTCAACGCTCTCTGAGCCAGGAGCCTGATCGCTCGCTACACCAGCTCCCACACCACTCTCCTCATCACTATTTGCCAGCCTACCGGAAGAAGCGCCGGATTCCTCCTCCAGATCTTGGTTGGGCAGTAGCTGCTGACTTGTCCTCTAGTAGCTTGTCCTCGCTGTATAGTGGAGCTGAGCCCACAGCATATAATACTTGTCTGGTTGAGGGAACAGAAAAGGACAGAGGCAGGTTGAAGACAGGTGAGGGCACAGGGCCTGATCCCGGGCCATGCCAACTAAGGGATGTGTCCGACGAACCCGCCGACTCTTGGCTGGGGGTGTCTGATGTCACTTGGGAGTCAACCATGACCGAGTCAACCATTTAAGCACCGCTGGGTTACTGGTCAAGACACGACCGCTAGATGACAACAGGAGCTCAGGCCTCTAGAAGTGACCCCTGCTGCCATGCCCCCTTACTCTTCTGTGACCTGTTCCTGCACCAGAAACATTTAGGAATTTGCCCCTCCCCTGTGCAGGACCTGTCACTTCTCTGTCTGACATACTGTTAGATCAAAACACTAAATAAAAAGTAAATTAATACACCCCAAAAAACGGCTGTAATTTTGTTACTTCACCGCACTACACCCCAAAAAAGGCTTTAGAACATATAACTGCACCGCTGAATGGCAAATAAGCCTTTTTTCCACTAATACACCCCTAAAAAGGCTTTAGAACATATAACTGCACCGCTGAACGGCTAATAAGACTTTTTTTCCCCACTAAGGGTACTTTCACACTAGCGTTTTTCTTTTCCGGCATAGAGTTCCGTCACAGGGGCTCTGTACCGGAAAAGAACTGATCAGTTTTATCCCCATGCATTCTGAATGGAGAGTAATCCGTTCAGGATGCATCAGGATGTCTTCAGTTCAGTCATTTTGACTGATCAGGTAAAAGAGAAAACCGTAGCATGCTACGGTTTTATCTCAGGCGAAAAAAACTGAAGACTTGCCTGAATGCCGGATCCGGCATTTTTTCCCATAGGAATGTATTAGTGCCGGATCCGGCATTCAGAATACCGGAATGCCGGATTCGTCCTTCCGGTCTGCGCAAGCGCAGACTGAAAAAAAGGTGAAAAAAAATAAATGCCGGGTCCGTTTTGCCAGATGACAACGGAAAGACGGATCCGGTATTTCAATGCATTTTTTTGACTGATCAGGCATTTTTAAGACTGATAAGGATCCTGATCAGTCTTACTAATGCCATCAGTTGGCATACGTTTTGCCTGATCCGGCAGGCAGTTCCGGCGACGGAACTGCTTGCCGGATCTCTCTGCCGCAAGTGTGAAAGTACCCTAATACACAACAAAAAAGGCTTTAAAACCTATAACTGCACCGCTGAATGGCTAATAAGTCTTTGTTTTCCACTAATACACCCCAAAAAAGGCTGTAACTTTGTCACTTCACCGCACAACGGCTAACAAGCCTCCCCCCCCCCCAATAATACCCAGTCTACTAATACACCCCAAAAAAGGCTGTAATTTTGTCACTTAACATAGAAACATAGAATGTGACGGCAGATAAGAACCATTTGGCCCATCTAGTCTGCCCAATATACTGAATACTATGAATAGCCCTTGGCCCTATATTATATGAAGAATGTCCTTATGCCTATCGCATGCATGCTCAAACTCCTTTACTGTATTTGCAGCTACCACTTCTGCAGGAAGGCTATTCCATGCATCCACTACTCTCTCAGTAAAGTAATACTTCCTGATATTACTTTTAAACCTTTGCCAATCTAATTTAAAACTATGTCCTCTTGTAGCAGTTTTCTTTTAAATATTCTGCCCTCTTTTACCTTGTTGATTCCCTTTATGTATTTAAAAGTTTCTATCATATCCCTTCTGTCTCGTCTTTCTTCCAAGCTATACATGTTAAGGTCCTTTAATCATTCCTGGTAAGTTTTATCCTGCAATCCATGTACTAGTTTAGTAGCTCTTCTCTGAACTCTCTCCAAAGTATCAATATCCTTCTGGAGATATGGTCTCCAGTACTGCGCACAATACTCCAAATGAGGTCTCACTAGTGCTCTGTAGAGCGGCATGAGCACCTCCCTCTTTCTACTGGTAATGCCTCTCCCTATACACCCAAGCATTCTGCTAGCATTTCCTGCTGCTCTATGACATTGTCTGCCTACCTTTAAGTCTTCTGAAATAATGACCCCTAAATCCCTTTCCTCAGATACTGAGGTTAGGACTGTATCACTGATTTTATATTCTGCTCTTGGGTTTTTACGTCCCAGGTGCATTATCTTGCACTTATCAACATTAAATATTAGTTGCCAGATTTTTGACCATTCCTCTAGTTTTCTTAAATCCTTTTCCATTTGGTGTATCCCTCCAGGAACATCAACCCTGTTACAAATCTTTGTGTCATCAGCAAAAAGACACACCTTACCATCGAGGCCTTCTGCAATTTCGCTGATAAAGATATTAAACAATATGGGTCCCAGAACAATGGCAAATAAGCCTTTTTTCCCACTAATACACCACAAAAAAAGGCTTTAAAATATATAACTGCACCGCTGAACGGCTAATAAGCCCTTTTTTTCCCACTAATACACCCCAAAAAATGCTTTAGAACATATAACTGAACCGCATAACGGCTAATAAGATGTAGAAATATTTCCTAGTAATACACCCTGTTAATGGCTGTACCACACAGCACTTGCACCCCAATAACAAGCAAGATTTTCTGGAATTACAGAGGTATCATCTATTGCAAACCTAAAACCAGCAGTATAATGGCAATTTGGATCTCCAGTCAGTGCAGCAAGGTGTAATAGGATTGCTCCTATTACCCAAGCTGTACACTCCCCTATTGGACCCTGTTCTCCTTTAATAGTGTAGATAATGCCTCCCTATCCTTTCCCTACACTTCTAATGATCTTTCCCTGAACTTCTATTCAGCCAATAAATGTTTTAAAGTCTTTTCTACCACTTTCCCTAGCGCCTGCTAATGTCTCTCCCTGCACTAAGTACACTGGAAAATGGCTGAATCCAAAATGGCTGAGGCTATTTATAGGGCTGTGACATCACTGGGGCTGGCTGGCTGCTGATTGGCTGCATGCATGGCATTGTGGGTGATCTCTTGTTCCCAGAGTTCTTTGCTCCATGTCCTAACACATTTAGCAGCCATTTTAGGAAAAAATTTGATTCGTTACCACGAAGCTTGAGGAAATTCAGATTCGGTGCAAATCAAATTTTTCCTGAAATTCGGATTGAATTCCACTTCGTCAACTTCGATTACCTCATCTCTATTCATGACCTACACCGTGCCATGCATGTGGTTTGCAAAAAAAATGCCTAATACCTAAAACTGCAGGACACAACTTTAGACTCCAAATAGGAGTCTCCTTCACTAAGGAAAAGCACTCTAAGGCTACTTTCACACTTGCGGCAGGACGGATCCGACAGGCTGTTCACCATGTCGGATCCGGATCCGTCCTTCCGCTATTTCGCTGTGACGCCGGACCGCCGCTCCGTCCCCATTGACTATAATGGGGACGGGGCGGAGCCCCGGCGCAGCACGGCGGTGCACGGCGAAAGCCGCCGGACTAAAAAGTCGGACATGCAGGACTTTTTAGTCCGGCTGCTTTCGCCGTGCACTGCCGTGCTCCGCTGGAGCTCCGCCCCCGTCCCCATTATAGTCAATGGGGACGGAGCGGTGGTCTGGCGGCACGGCGAAATAGCGGAAGGACGGATCCGACATGGTTAACAGCCTGTTGGATCCGTCCTGCCGCAAGTGTGAAAGTACCCTTAGAAGGGGTGCATTGTGACATCTGTTGTGAAGGAGTTACTTTTTATGTATAGAAGCTCAGTGCTTTCAGTGACAAAACCACTGATATCCTACAGCATTCACATTAATAACCAGGATAAATACATGATAAGAAAATAATATACACACAAAAACTCAATCAGCAGAATAGTGAGTGCAGCTCTGGAGAATAATACAGAATGTAAGTTAGGATCAGTACAGGATATATAATGTACACTCTGGAGTGTAATACAGTCTGTAACTTACAATTAATACAAGATAAATAATGTAATATTATGTACCCAGCTCTGGAGTATAATACAGTCTGTAACTTATATTCAATACAAGATAAGCAATGTCATGTCATGTACATACACAGTGACTCCATCAGCTGTATAGTGAGTGCAGCTCTAAATTGTAATACAGGATGTGCAGTGTACTCAAGTTGTGCGTAGTAGGTGTTTCTGAGTGTAGTAGTGCAATATACACTAACCTGGTACAGCTGACTCTCTGCAAGGGCAGGTATAGGTAGGAATAGTTCGTGACGCCAGTGCCAAGTAAACGGTGGCACGCCGTTTGCGGATGCAGGAATAATTTGAGGAAACGTGGTGTTAAAACAGAACTTCAACTTTAGTAGTTTGCAGGCAGAGACAATATTGGAAACGCAGTTCCTCAGCATACAGTCGATTTTGCAATTCGGTCGATGCAGGCAATTCAGTACAGCAGGGTAATTACAGAGTGTTGAACACAGGACTTGCAGCAAAGGAGCTTGCACTCTAACTCTGTCTGATCCTGGAATGTAGCAATTCTTCACCAAGGCCCATTAACCTAAGTCTGGCTTTATCTCCTTGATTATGGCTTACATAAGTACCTCCTCTGTTTCTCTCAGTACCTCTGGCTCCTCTGATCTTTGCCTCAGTCTCTCCTAGCTTCTGAATGGTTCCTCAGGCCCTTAGGCTAAGATGTTCCTGCTTCTGCATATGGGTATTCAGGAGGGAATCTTCTCCTGGACAGCAGGCTTCAGGCCTGGACTTGTCTCAGACATTATCTAATCTCCAACTGTAGATTACAGACACTAGACTCCGTCTGCCTTGCACTTCCCTGTCTGGCCTTATATAAACTAGGGCTCCCTAGCTCCCTCTATGGACTAGAAGTTGTAATTACACCCCTAGCAGGCCTGTGCATGCAAGTTTCAGTGACAGGAAAAATACACACATTACATGACATTTTATAAAACTGACATATACCAACTTTCCCATAATTAAGGAGGGATGACAGCACACCAAGTGACCTTTGGTAGTAACGGGTATTACAACTCCCGTATACTACATACCCCACTGCTTTAAGCTGAGTACGACCTCGTACTCCATCATGGGTCTCCCAACTAGAATCTCTACCTGAAATAGAAAATAGAGACATGCAGGCATACATACATGTAATTCATCTGCATTTACATTTACATCAGGTCCAATTGGCAAAAGTGAAGGGTAGTGACAAGGGGCGTCGTTCTCTTCTCTCAGGATAGTGAATGGAACGGGGGCGCTGACCTGGCACAGCGTAACATTAGAACCAGGATAGTCCATGACAATGAATAAGTCCATGATAAAACAGTAGAAAACGGTATAAAAGTTCTTGGAGGCTCAAATAACAAACATGAGTCCGTACCCAGGTTATTTCTTATTAATCACAGAGGCTCTCATGCGGTGGAGTCCATCTCTGGGCACAATACTTTTAAAAGAGTAAGAATCTCGGAGGCTCAGATCCTTTTGAGTCTGTCTCCGGGCACGGTTCCTTAGTAACAGGTTGCACAATAAAATGGACAGCAAAGACAAGTGCTGTAATACCCCTGATCAACCTGAAAAGGGGGTGAAGGGTAAAAGGTGCAACAAAGGAACAGGCACAACTTGGTGTGGGGTAACAAAAGCAGGCAGGAGGTCCTGGAAACAAACGTGGCCTTGCTGACTTTATGATTTCAGCGGTCAACACCTACCACTGAGCCGTGGACAAACTGGCAGCCGCAACAAAGGGCCAGCAACATAGGACTCCTGTCCTGGAAGGGTTAACATCACCTTCTGAAGAAATAAATCAAGGGCCTAGCAGGCTGATCACAGTGGCATATTGTAGCTACTTGGCTCTGCAGGGAGGTATCTTCTGTAATATTCCTCTACAGGAGGATGGGCCCACATGACTGTATCAGGGGGTAGCTGCAGGGTAAAGGGGCCCCTAATAGGTATTGGCCCCATAGGCCTAGGGGTGAACCCTCTGGTGGGCCGTGCCGGCCCTGGCATAATCACTGCAGGGTGTGACATACTTGGTACCGCCGCAGCAAGCGGTCCGGTGCTCTGGGTGCAGCAATTCACGGCAATCGCGGGTCCGGTCTGGGGCACTGACGGAGCGGTGACAACAGAAGGCGGTCGGCGGGTGGTGACAGGCACCCTTACCTCATCCTTCCTCGGCGGCGTCTGGATCCTGGCGGTGTAGGTCTTACGCAACTCCCGCAACTTCTCCTCCAGCCGGACGATCTGCTCACCGATACTCTCGGTGTCGGAGTCGCTGTTCTCTGCTGGCGCCGCCGGCGCAGGTACAGTCACCGATGACGCAGACTCGGCCTCTTCAGGTTCTGGACTTGCATCTGGTCTCCGTCCCATCCGGATGTTCTGGAAGGTAGCACTCAGTCCTTTCAACTGCTCCAGCTCAGATATTGTCTTCTCCCGACGAGGCAGCTCGGGGGAAGGATAGGGGCTCACCCATTTCTCCAACACGGTTGGCTGCCAGAAGACGTTCGGCCCGATGAAGGAGCTCCGCTCCTGAAAGGCGTGATGGGCCGGCTCTGGAGAGCGTTCCGGTTCTCGCTCGCAGCCAGAGTAGTCTTCTCCTTCTTCTGCCTCCCAATCCTCAGGTCCTCGCTTCGGACGGGTCACAGCAGTCGCATAGGGGCCTCGCAGGCCCTCGGCAGGGGTGTACTCCACTTCCTCTCCCTCGCGGAGGCTGTGCTGGTACGAAGGGAGGTAGTCTCTCTTGACAGACCTTCGATTCACATAGAGGTCTCTGCCAGTCAGATAGTCTTGAATAAACCCGTAGCCACGGGATTTGTCAAACGACAGCACCACTACCTTTCTCCTTTCCAGGCGGGGTTGGGTGTGTGTATGCTTCTCATGTATGGTCTTGGTCAATTCCTCATACACGATCTTAGTCTTGGTATTCCGCTTGATAGCGGCCTCTCGAATCTCCGCCATCAGGGAAGACCATTTGAACGATGGCTGGAAAAAGTCCCTCCACGAGCCATAGTAGGGCTCGGGTTCTTTCTCCCTGGTGCGGCAGGCGGGTTGCTCCGGTCCCGGAGCGTAGGCCGGTGGAGCCTCCTCTGGCTCTACACCGGTGTCGGTCATCTTTTCAATTACAGGTGCGGACGCTGCAGCAACACTCTGCTCACAATCCAACATGCTCGATCCTTCTGAGGAGAGCGATAGGGTCGCGTCAATTAGAGTAGCCAGCTCCTCCCACTGCACTGGGGAGCCGCCCCCCAGGTATTCCAGTATATGGAAGGCGGTGTCCATGCTGGCAGACATGCAAATGTTTAGATAAGCCGTGGCGCCTGCCCTTGACCTTCTTCCCGCTTTTTCCTCAGAAAGGCGCCAATTTTTCCCGCCTTTTCGGGATGAAGGTGACGCAGCAGTAAATTCAGCAAGCCCAGCAGCCATCTTTAGGTACAAACGCTGTCTATTCACTGACGGCAAGCAGGAATGTTTAAAGTCCACAAAACCACACTCCAATGCAGCTATTTTCTTCCTCTGTATAGCGCAATACTGCACAGCGCTTTTTAGAAGTTTTTGGTATACTTTGGGTATAATTTTCAGTCCACAAAGTTCACTTTCAATAAACAGGAAAATTGTCACTTTGGTCACAGGGCAACGGTATAAGGCACAAAGTTCACGCTTCTTGCACTATAAAGCGTGCGTATCCTGTTCGTGACGCCAAAAGAGATGTGCAGTGTACTCAAGTTGTGCGTAGTAGGTGTTTCTGAGTGTAGTAGTGCAATATACACTAACCTGGTACAGCTGACTCTCTGCAAGGGCAGGTATAGGTAGGAATAGTTCGTGACGCCAGTGCCAAGTAAACGGTGGCACGCCGTTTGCGGATGCAGGAATAATTTGAGGAAACGTGGTGTTAAAACAGAACTTCAACTTTAGTAGTTTGCAGGCAGAGACAATATTGGAAACGCAGTTCCTCAGCATACAGTCGATTTTGCAATTCGGTCGATGCAGGCAATTCAGTACAGCAGGGTAATTACAGAGTGTTGAACACAGGACTTGCAGCAAAGGAGCTTGCACTCTAACTCTGTCTGATCCTGGAATGTAGCAATTCTTCACCAAGGCCCATTAACCTAAGTCTGGCTTTATCTCCTTGATTATGGCTTACATAAGTACCTCCTCTGTTTCTCTCAGTACCTCTGGCTCCTCTGATCTTTGCCTCAGTCTCTCCTAGCTTCTGAATGGTTCCTCAGGCCCTTAGGCTAAGATGTTCCTGCTTCTGCATATGGGTATTCAGGAGGGAATCTTCTCCTGGACAGCAGGCTTCAGGCCTGGACTTGTCTCAGACATTATCTAATCTCCAACTGTAGATTACAGACACTAGACTCCGTCTGCCTTGCACTTCCCTGTCTGGCCTTATATAAACTAGGGCTCCCTAGCTCCCTCTATGGACTAGAAGTTGTAATTACACCCCTAGCAGGCCTGTGCATGCAAGTTTCAGTGACAGGAAAAATACACACATTACATGACATTTTATAAAACTGACATATACCAACTTTCCCATAATTAAGGAGGGATGACAGCACACCAAGTGACCTTTGGTAGTAACGGGTATTACAACTCCCGTATACTACAGATGTAACTAAGGAATAGTACTAAATAAGTAATGTAAAGTATGAATACATTTGATATTCTATGTAGCATTTATTTTCTATATTCCATTTATCGTGTAATTGGTTATCCATTTTATTCAGCACTATATTGTTCACATTGATTTCCACTAATACTCACCCTGAGGTTGAGGGTTGTTATTCTTTGATTACAGTTGGATGCTCCAATATTTGATATTATAAGGTGTGACTATACATTAAGTGGCAGCAGCTCCAGGTCAGCACAGGTCACCACAATCTTATTATAGCAGCAATTATTCTGGAACATTATTACAGCAGAGTTAATATTTGCGGAGTAACGAACTCTGGACACAATCAATGTAGAGAAAGTGAGCTGTCCTGTTTCATCTGATAAGAATTGGCCGTATTTACAATGCTCCGGATTTCATCCTCCATCGTATGTTAGCTAAATTAAGGGAATTAATGCATGGACTGCAAATTCCCAAACACTGTGAGCATATAATGAAGGGAGAGGCAAAAGCTTTCTCCTCATACAGAACACATTTCTATTTAAAAACCGCCTCCAGGACAAGAACGAGACTCCAAAATAAAGTCTTTAATCGTCAGGCGGTCATGGACAAATAAATGACTGTGGCAAAATGTAATAAACGTTAAAGGGAAAATGATGAGGTTAATATAAGCAACATTGATTTAACTAGGATGATATAGAGGGATTGTCTGTTTTATAGGTCTTCCAGATGTCTATTAAAGGCTCCGTATTAAGGGGCCCGAGTCTTCTTCATCTATCGCAGCATTCTCAGGATTTCCTATTTCACACTTGGCTGATTCAATTTGCTCGCTGCTGGTCCTCTGTGCTGGCTGCCCCATCTTGATGCAGCCAAGGAGAACAGGTTACTGGCACTCTCTTTTCTTGGGAGTGAGCAAAGCTTTCCCCAAACT
This sequence comes from Bufo bufo, assembly GCF_905171765.1. Classification (NCBI taxonomy): domain Eukaryota; kingdom Metazoa; phylum Chordata; class Amphibia; order Anura; family Bufonidae; genus Bufo; species Bufo bufo. The sequence goes on along the minus strand of NC_053389.1, from coordinate 167,261,786 downwards.
TCTCGTATCTTATATATTGTCCTGTTTGTGATTTGTTTCTATATTCATTCACATCTAGTAATAAACTGGAACTATATACATGAGAGATTTCCACATTGACAGCAGTCATTGCAACTTGAGAAGAATAATGTGTTTTTAACAAAATGACCAAACAAATAATATAGGATTAAGTACCCTCCACCCTTAAACTCTACCTCTGTTTGATATATAATTCACCTTCTGTGTATACTGATGGCTTGTTTTTTCCTAAACCTTTCCCCTTTGTCTTGCTCTGGACCAGTGGACCAGACCTTCAGTCAGTTCTCCAGATGTTGTAAAACTACAACTCCCCACATGTCCTGAAAGTTGCATGTTGTTGAGGTGTGTTAGGTTAGGGACTGTTGTTCTGGAATGTAATATACTGTAGGCAGTAAATCAATACATTATTATTAGAGAAATTTCATTTGTTATAAATTAATTTGTCATGAATTGCTGTAAATCAGGTATACCCAGGCCAATTTGCCTAAAAGCAGCATTTTCAAATCCAGATGTTTTAAAGAATAAGCAGGTGGATCCGTCGGATGGCATCTTTCCATTTGCAGAAGGGACTCGGAGGGCATCCCTGCCTCCATCTCCACTGCATACTGCATACTGTTGGGGTCATCTGCATTGTTTTCATTGTCATCATCCAGCTTCTCTTGCTCTTCTCCTGTCTCTTGGGCAGATAAACCACCTAGTTGTGTATAAAATTACACCAGGGAGTAAACCTGTCCGTCTGCTACATTAAGAAATCATTGACCGCCTTCCTCCACCATTGTCGGAGAGCCATTTTCAGGTCTCTCCAGACCTGTTCGATTGGGTTCAAATCAGGCCTTTGGCTTGGCTACTCAAAGGCATTCACAGAGTTAAGTCTAAGCCACTCCATTGTTATCTTGGCTGTGTGCTTAAGGTCATTGTCTTGTTCGAAGGTAAATCTTTAACTCACTCTGAGGTACAGAGAACTCTAGTTCAGGTTTCATTAAGAATATCTGTACTTCACTTGATTCAGTTTTCCTAAACCTTGACCAGTCTCGCCAATGAAAAGCACCCCACAGCATGATGCTTTACTGTAGATTGTCACCGCCGGCCCTGTGAGAGATCTTAAAAGTTCAAATACAGTAGACGGGAGACTCAGGAGTCTATTTGACAGATCTCATTTTTTCATTGTTGCTGACAGGTTTCCACCCCTTCACAGATGCTGCTCATTATCAGTCAGGTGGCTCTTTACATGTTCCGCCTCTCACTTGTTTCCTTGCGGCTGATAGCTCTTCTGTGGAGTGCCCTTCTTGTGTGGTGGTTCCCCTGTTCCAGTTACATCTCAAGCTAAGTCCTTTCCCTTTTCTTGGTGTGTCTGTCCTGACTAGGCCTCAGGGAGACACTAGCTCCTTCAGTTTGGAAGGAGCCGGTTGCCTCTTTCCCTGTTCCCTAAGCTGAGGGTTTGGTGCAGTGTTTCAGCAGTCTCAGGTTCCTGTGCATTTCTACCTATGAGATTTGCACATGTTGTTAGCAGCTTAGGGAGAGTATCAGGGAATGCTAGGAGGTGACCTCTTTATTCCCTAGGTTTGGGGCCTAGTCTGTTGTTGTTTAGTTGTGGTTCCCTTTCGTTGACTTTCCTTCCCCATTCTACCCATGACATAGAGATGGTATTAGGAGCTTATGAGCAGTGTCTGGTTTCCTCTAGACATGACGCTTAGAATTAAGGCCAAAAATTTCAAGTTTGGTTTCATCAGACCAGAGTATCTTGTTTTTCACAGGTGGCTTTCATGTGTCTTTTAATGGGGAGACGCTTCTTTCTGGCCACTCTGACATAAAGCCCAAATTGTTGGAGTGCTGTAGTAATGGTTGACCTTTTGGAAGTTTCTCCCATCTTCACATAGGGTCTTTGGAGCTCAGTCAAGTTCTTGGTCACCTTGGCCTCCCCCGATTAATTAGTTTGGTGGGATGGGCAGCTCTAGGAAGAGTCCTGGTAATTCTTAATTTTTTTCATTTAAGAATTATGGAGGCCACTGTGCTCCTGGGAACTATCAGTGCAGCTGAAACTTTTCTCCTCCAGACCTATGCCTTCACACAATACTGTCAACTCTACAGGCTGTTCTTTGGTTTGTACTCTGATATGCTCCCGTCGATGTGTGGAAACATCTCAAAGATGATGATCAAGAGAAACGGAAGCCCCCCCCCCCCCCCCCCCCCCCCGAGATAAATTTCAAGTGTTATAGCAAAGTTTCTTAATACTTATGTCCATTTAAAATTTTTGTTTTTACTTTTTAATAAATTAACAAAAAAGATTCTGTTTTCTCTTTTTCATTTGTGGAATATTAAGTGCAGATTGATGGGGGACTCTTTCTTTTATTTCATAAAAAGGCACGACCGTCATGTTCTAGGGGTCAACAGAACCCCTGAACATATTGCAAGCCTACAAAAACTAGAAAAATGGATCAGAGTGTCATGGTCTTACCTTCTTGCTGTTCTCCTTCGTTTGACATGTGCTGGCGGCCATCTTGGTTTCTGGGTTTCTTGTAGCCTCCCACCCTGCGGCTCCTCCTTCCCACTGGGAGGAGCTGGATGCCTAGCTCATATATATAGGAGGTCTGTGGCTTCAGTTCCTTGCTTGGTCCTCCTGTGTTCACATGCTTCTAGACTGCTGCTGCTTCTGGTTCCTGATCCTGGTTTCGTCCGACTACCCTGCTGGTTCCTGATCCTGGTTTCGTCTGACTACCCTTCTGGTTCCTGACCTCTGGCTTCGCAAAGACTCTGCTTCGGTTTCGCCTTCCGTTTGGACTTTTGCTTTACAGCTTTATTTTCAATAAAGCCTTCTTATTTTCCCTTATCCCTTGTTGTACGTCTGGTTCATGGTTCCGTGACATTAGGACCAAGCCATGAATTCTGACGGTACAGGGCCATCCTCGCTACCCACGCTGGTTGCCAGACTTGATCAGCAGGATCACCTGTTGGGTCGGTTCGCTGTGGCGTTGCAAACCCTGCTTGAACGCACGGCTCATTTCGCTCCCGTTGCCGATGGGTCGGTTGTCGCTCCTGGGCCCGCTCCTACTGCCGCTCTGGTTGTTGCGCCAGAGTCTACCCCGACACCTTTTGTTGCACCTGCGGTGTTTCGGGGTATGACCGGTTCTGCCCCTCTTCCACAGCGCTTTGGGGGAGAGCCAACTCAGTGCCGAGGTTTCCTTAACCAGGTGGGCATTTATTTCGAGTTGCTGCCACATGCCTTTCCCACTGAGAGATCAAAGGTGGGCTTCTTGATCTCGCTGCTCTCGGACAAGGCCTTGGCCTGGGCCAGCCCTTTATGGGAGAACAACAATCCGGTGGTTGCCGAGTTTTCCGGTTTTGTTGCTTCTCTTCGGAAGGTATTCGATGTGCTGGCTCGTGCTGCCTCTGCTGCGAAGCTCCTTATGTCCATCAGACAGGGTTCACGATCCGTAGCTGAATACGCCATTGAGTTTCGTACCCTGGCAGCAGAGGTGGGCTGGAATAATAAGGCTCTGGTCGCTGCTTTCTCTCATGGTCTCTCGGATGCCTTGAAGGATGAGGTTGCAGCTAAGGACCTACCAGTGGAGCTCGAGTCTCTTATTTCTTTCCTGATTTTGATTGACACCAGACTCAGGGAGAGACCTTCCTTTAAGGAGAGCCTGCGGAGGTTTTCTAACAGATTGGCGCCTACGTTTGCTGTCCCACCCGTGCCTCCCTCTCCTCCCACGCCTCCTGGGGATGACTTGTCTGGGGGTGAACCCATGCAGCTGGGGTTTGCTCGCCTGTCCGAGGGGGAGAGGGTACTCCGGAGACGCGAGGGCCGATGCATGTACTGTGGTCTCGGTGGGCATTTTCGGTTGGCATGTCCGAACCGTCCGGGAAACGCTCGCACCTGAGATCCTGTCGGGGGCAGATCTTGGGTGGAGTCTCCTCGTCCCCGGTTTCCCGTGTTGACAAACCACTGATCACTGTTGTCCTCTCCTGGGTCGGGGGCTCGGTGACGACCCAGGCGTTGGTGGACTCTGGTGCTGGTGGTTTGTTCATTGATAATGTGTTCGCTGCCGCCAATTCCATTCCTCTGCAGGCTCGAGGTTCCCCACTGGCTCTTGAGGCGATAGACGGCAGACCCCTTCTGCCGCCACACGTGACTCATGAGACCCTTCCAGTGGGGATAGCCATTGGTGCCGTTCACAGAGAGTCGGTCTGCCTCCAGGTTATTTCGTCTCCACACTACTCGGTGGTCTTGGGGTACCCCTGGCTCCGGAAGCATAATCCGACTTTCGATTGGAGATCGGCCGAGATCCTCTCGTGGTCACCGCAGTGTGGGGCTAGTTGCATCCATGGGTCTGTCAAGTTGCTGTGTACTTCCTCGGACTCTCTGTTGCCTCCTGAATACGAGGAGTACCGGGATGTATTCGATAAGGTGCGCGCGGTTGCCCTACCTCCGCACCGCCCATACGATTGTGCCATAGAGTTACAATCTGGTGCCGTTCCTCCTCGTGGCAAAGTCTATCCACTGTCGGTAGCGGAGAATGAGGTCATGGAGGAGTACGTGAGGGAGGCGCTTTCACGCGGACACATTCGCAAATCCTCGTCCCCGGCAGGGGCTGGATTTTTCTTTGTGAAAAAGAAGGGCGGTGAGTTGAGGCCTTGCATCGATTACAGGGGTCTCAATCGCATCACGATCAAGAACGCTTACCCGATACCCTTGATTTCCGAGCTGTTCGATCGCCTTAAAGGGGCCACGGTCTTTACCAAACTCGACCTGAGGGCGGCATATAACCTGGTAAGGATCAAGGCGGGCGATGAGTGGAAGACCGCGTTTAACACCAGGACCGGTCATTATGAATCCTTGGTTATGCCCTTTGGGTTGTGCAATGCGCCTGCAGTCTTTCAGGAATTCATCAACGATGTTTTCCGTGACCTGTTGCAGCAGTGTGTGGTGGTCTATTTGGATGACATCTTGGTATATTCTGAATCCATGGAGGCCCACATTCTGGATGTCAGACGAGTGTTGCAACGGTTACGAGAGAACAAGCTGTTCGGTAAGCTTGAGAAATGCGAATTTCACCGATCCCAGGTAACCTTCTTAGGTTACATCATTTCCGCTGAGGGGTTCTCCATGGATCCTGAGAAGGTTTCGGCTGTCTTACAGTGGCCCCAGCCCAGTGGTCTTCGTTCCCTGCAGCGCTTTTTGGGCTTCGCCAATTATTATCGGAAGTTCATCAGGGACTTTTCCATGCTAGCCAAGCCTCTCACGGATCTGACCAGGAAGGGCAGTAATTCCCAGGTCTGGCCGCTCGAGGCCATCCGAGCTTTTGAGGCTCTAAAGTCCGCCTTTGTGTCGGCTCCGATTCTGTCGCATCCCAACCCTGGGTTGCCCTTTGTCCTCGAGGTGGACGCGTCTGAGACGGGAGTAGGCGCCCTTCTGTCTCAGCGTAGAACACCAGAGGGTCCTCTGCTTCCTTGTGGGTTTTACTCCCGGAAACTGTCTTCCGCGGAGTGCAACTATCAGATTGGTGACAGGGAATTATTGGCCATCGTGCAGGCCCTTAAAGAATGGAGGCACTTGCTCGAGGGTTCGGTGGTTCCGGTCCTCATCCTGACGGACCACAAGAATCTGACCTACCTTTCTGAGGCCAAGAGATTGACACCACGTCAGGCCAGATGGGCTCTGTTCTTGTCACGTTTTAATTACGTGGTCTCCTACCTACCCGGTTCCAAGAACATCAGGGCGGATGCCTTATCACGGCAGTACTCCGAGCTGTCCAGGGAGGAGTCGATTCCGACTTCGGTCATACCTCCGAATCAGATCTTGGCCGCCATTCGCACCAGCCTGACCTCTCCCCTGGGTGAGCAGATTTTGGCGGCTCAATCTGGTGCTCCCTCTGGGAGACCCAACGGCAGATGTTTTGTGCCTGAGGAGTTGCGCACTCGGTTGCGAACCTACCATAACTCCAAGACCGCGGGGCATCCTGGAAAGAATCAGCTGTCCTGGGCTGTTTCACGTCTGTTCTGGTGGCCTTCCCTACGTTCCGACATCGCCGCATATGTAGCGGCATGCTCCGTTTGTGCCCAGAGTAAGTCCCCTCGGCACCTTCCGTTGGGCCTTCTGCAACCCATAGCCACCGGGGAGCGCCCATGGTCACACCTGGGGATGGATTTCATTGTGGACCTCCCTGCATCCCGAGGCCATACGGTCATTCTCATGATTGTGGATCGGTTTTCCAAAATGTGTCACTGTGTTCCTCTCAAGAAGTTACCCTCTGCACAAGAGTTGGCCACGATTTTTGCCAGGGAGGTCTTCCGGTTGCACGGTTTGCCCAAGGAGATTGTGTCGGATCGGGGGAGTCAGTTTGTGTCCAGGTTCTGGCGCGCCTTTTGCTCCCAGTTGGGGATTCATCTCTCCTTCTCCTCGGCCTACCACCCTCAGTCCAATGGGGCCGCAGAACGATCCAATCAGGCCTTGGAGCAATTCCTTCGTTGCTATGTCTCCGATCACCAAGACAATTGGGTTGACCTCCTGCCTTGGGCTGAGTTTGCCAGGAACACGGCGGTGAACTCTTCCTCTGGGACGTCTCCCTTCATGGCCAATTATGGGTTCCAACCTGCCGTGTTACCGGAGGTATTCTCTCCCCAGGATATTCCGGCTGTGGAGGATCACCTTTCCGTCCTACGTGCTTCTTGGGTACTGATCCAGAAGTCCCTTGAGGTCTCTGCGCAGCGCCAGAGACTCCAGGCTGATCGCAGACGAGCGCCTTCCTACCAGGTCGGAGACCGTGTATGGTTGTCCACCCGCAACCTCAACCTTCGAGTGCCCACTCCCAAGCTGGCGCCTCGCTTTGTTGGCCCCTTCCGAGTGCTTCGCAGGGTAAACCCGGTAGCCTATGCCCTTGCGCTTCCTCCTGGCATGCGGATCTCCAACGTGTTTCATGTCTCCCTGTTGAAGCCACTGGTGTGTAATCGTTTCACTTCCTCGGTTCCTCGGCCTCGTCCGGTCCAAGTGGGTAATCGTGAGGAGTATGAGGTGAGCAATATCCTGGACTCACGCCTGGTCCGCGGTCGGGTGCAGTTTTTGGTCCATTGGCGTGGTTATGGTCCAGAGGAGCGTTCCTGGGTTCCCTCCGCAGATGTCCATGCTCCTGCCTTGCTCCGAGCCTTCCACGCACGCTTCCCTCAGAAACCGTTCTTTACTCCGCGGAGGAGGGGCCCTTGAGGGGGAGGTACTGTCATGGTCTTACCTTCTTGCTGTTCTCCTTCGTTTGACATGTGCTGGCGGCCATCTTGGTTTCTGGGTTTCTTGTAGCCTCCCACCCTGCGGCTCCTCCTTCCCACTGGGAGGAGCTGGATGCCTAGCTCATATATATAGGAGGTCTGTGGCTTCAGTTCCTTGCTTGGTCCTCCTGTGTTCACATGCTTCTAGACTGCTGCTGCTTCTGGTTCCTGATCCTGGTTTCGTCCGACTACCCTGCTGGTTCCTGATCCTGGTTTCGTCGACTACCCTGCTGGTTCCTGATCCTGGCTTCGTCTGACTACCCTGCTGGTTCCTGATCCTGGCTTCGTCTGACTACCCTTCTGGTTCCTGACCTCTGGCTTCGCAAAGACTCTGCTTCGGTTTCGCCTTCCGTTTGGACTTTTGCTTTACAGCTTTATTTTCAATAAAGCCTTCTTATTTTCACTTATCCCTTGTTGTACGTCTGGTTCATGGTTCCGTGACACAGAGGAGACAAAACAAGACTTTATTAACCCGTAAACCAATCCATCAAAATCTGCGCTGCAAAAGCCATATGGCGCTCCTTCTGTTCTGAGTCCTGCCATGTGCCCCCATAGCAGGTTAGAACCACATATGGGGTGTTGCCGTATTCAGGAGAAAATGGGTTACAAATTATGGGGTGTTACTCTGTTACTCCTGTTACCCCTTGTGAAAATGAACAATTTGAGGCTAAAGCAACATTTTATTGGAAGAAATTTAACTTTTAATTTTCACAGCCAAGTCTTTCCAAATTCCGTAAAACGCTTATTGGGTCAAAGTGATCAGTACCCCCCTTAATATATTCTTTAAGGGCTGTAGTTTCCAAAATGGGGTCACTTTTTGAGGGTTTCACTGTAGTGGTACGTCAGGGTCTCTTCAAATACAAAATGGTGCCTAAAAACCATTTTAGCAAAATCTGCCTCCAAGATCCATATGGCGCACCTTTCCTTCTGACCACAGACACATATTGTTAGGCAATCAAAGCAGGAAAGGGAGGTGGATGTTATTGTCCATCTTGGGATAAATGATCTGGCTTGCAATGAGGTTTCATAGGTGGAGGAAGCTTTTCACACACTTGGAAATGATATACGGGAGGTTGCATCAACTGTTTCATTCTCTGCAGTTTTGCCTGTACATAACCTTCAGCATGAAAGGAAGATGCGCATTAAGGAATTCAATGTATGGCTTGGTGAATGGTGTCTGAACCAAGGGTTTGGCTTTGTGTCTCATGTTAGCTCTCGTTGGAATGGAAAAGAACTGTACAAGAAAGATGGTTTCCATCTTTCTCTCAAGGGAACGAATGTCCTTAGTGAACAGTTCATAAGTATTTGCTAAGGAGCATTTAAACTAGGAAAGGGGGGCAAAAGAATGATAATCCAGCAGTCCGACTGCCCCCCAGAACAATGCCAGAAGATGCCAGTAGCACAAAGGTTAAGAAATGACAAGCTCAGATTCTTGTCTACAAATGCTCGCAGTTTAGGGAATAAGATCAATGAACTTGAGGCTATAATGGCATCTGAGAATATAGATTTAGTGGCTGTTACTGAGACGTGGTTCAATGGGAGTAATGACTGGGATATAACACCAGGGTTCTCTCTATACAGGAAAGACAGAGAAGGCAAGAAGGGGGGGGGGAGGGGTGGCCCTGTATGTGAAAGATAGCATGAAATCTAATTTGATACAAGTTAGCGAGACCAATTTAGAGTTAGTTTGGGTTACCTTGCAGCTTGATAATCATAAGGTAACTCGTGTAGGTGTGATATATAGACCACCTAGCCAAGTCAAAGAATTAGATGATCTACTAGTTGAGGAAATAGATAAAATGACATTGAAGGGGGAAGTTATCATTAGGGGAGACTTTAATCTTCCTGATGTAAACTGGAAAACCAAAATAGCTAGTTCTGCCAGGAGTACAGATATTCTAAATTCCCTACTGGGATTATCTCTACAGCAGGTAGTTGAGGAGCCAACCCAGAAGGAGGCCATTTTAGATTTAGTATTCACAAATGGGAATTTGGTATCTGATATTACTGTAGGGGAAAGCTTGGGATCTAGTGATCACCAGTCAGTGTGGTTTACTATAAGTACAGTGACTGAGTCACACCACACAAAAACAAAAGATTTTGATTTTTAGAAAAACTGACTTTTCTAAAATTAGATTAGTGGTATACGAGTCCCTATCATATTGGAACAGTTTTAATGGAGTCCAGAAGAAATGGGACTACTTAAAAGTGGCACTATTGAAGGCAACAGAAAATTGCATTAGGCTTGTCAGTAAAAGCAAAAAAAGGAAGAGACCACTGTGGTACTCAGCAGAAGTGGCCAAAATCATTAAAAACAAAAAGATAGCATTTAGGAATTACAAAAAAACAAACGAGGATGACAGACAAATTTATAAAATTAGGCAGAGAGAGGCCAAACAATTTATAAGAGCTTCTAAAGCACGAGCAGAAGAGAAATTAGCTCAGTCACGGAAAAAAGGCGATAAGGCATTCTTCAGATACATAAATGTAAAAGGGAAACTAAAACAAGGAATTACCAAATTAAAAACAAAAGAAGGAAGGTATATGGAAGAAGATAAAGAACTAGCTGACTGCCTCAATGAATATTTCTGTTCAGTTTTTACAAAGGAAAATGAAGGAAAAGGACCTCAGTTAGGAAAGAAGACTAATGAATATTTTGATGCATGTGTCTTTACAGAGGAAGAGGTTCTAAGTCAGCTGTCTAAAATTAATACAAATAAGTCACAAGGGCCTGATGGGATACACCCAAAGCTATTAAAAGAGCTCAGCGGCGAACTAGCAAAACCATTAACATATTTTTTTAACCAATCACTGGCAACAGGAGTCGTCCCAGAAGATTGGAAATTGGCAAATGTTGTGCCCATTCACAAGAAAGGTAGTAGGGAGGAATCGGGCAACTATAGGCCAGTAAGCCTGACATCATTAATGGAAACCATACTTAAGGATAGGATTGTGGAACATCTAAAATCCCATGGATTGAAAGATGAAAAACAGCATGCGTTTACTTCAGGGAGATCATGGCAAACTAATTATATAGATTTTTTTGATTGGGTGACTAAAATAATAGATGGCGGAGGTGCAGTAGACATCGCTTATCTGGACTTTAGTAAGGCTTTTGATACTGTCCCACATAGAAGGCTTATCAATAAATTGCAGTCTTTGTGCGTGGACTCCCATATTGTGGAATGGATTAGGCAGTGGCTGAGGGACAGACAACAGAGGGTTGTAGTCAATGGAGTATATTCAGACCATGGTCTTGTTACCAGTGGGGTACCTCAGGGATCTGTTCTGGGACCCATATTGTTTAATATCTTTATCAGCGGAATTGCAGAAGGCCTCGATGGTAAGGTGTGTCTTTTTGCTGATGACACAAAGATTTGTAACAGGGTTGATGTTCCTGAAGGGATACACCAAATGGAAAAGGATTTAGGAAAACTAGAGGAATGGTAAAAAATCTGGTAACTAAAATTTAATGTTGATAAATGCAAGATAATGCACCTGGGGCGTAAAAACCCAAGAGCAGAATATAAAATCAGTGATACAGTCCTAACCTCAGTATCTGAGGAAAGGGATTTAGGGGTCATTATTTCAGAGGACTTAAAGGTAGGCAGACAAGGTCGTAGAGCAGCAGGAAATGCTAGCAGAATGCTTGGGTGTATAGGGAGAGGCATTACCAGTAGAAAGAGGGAGGTGCTCATGCCGCTCTACAGAGCACTAGTGAGACCTCATTTGGAGTATTGTGCGCAGTACTGGAGACCATATCTCCAGAAGGATATTGATACTTTGGAGAGAGTTCAGAGAAGAGCTACTAAACTAGTACATGGATTGCAGGATAAAACTTACCAGGAAAGATTAAAGGACCTTAACATGTATAGCTTGGAAGAAAGACGAGACAGAGGGGATATGATCGAAACTGCTAAATACATAAAGGGAATCAACAAGGTAAAAGAGGAGAGAATATTTAAAAGAAGAAAAACTGCTACAAGAGGACATAGTTTTAAATTAGAGGGGCAAAGGTTTAAAAGTAATATCAGGAAGTATTACTTTACTGAGAGAGTAGTGGATGCATGGAATAGCCTTCCTGCAGAAGTGGTAGCTGCAAATACAGTGAAGGAGTTTAAGCATGCATTGGATAGGCATAAGGCCATCCTTCATATAAGATAGGGCCAGGGGCTATTCATAGTATTCAGTATATTGAGCAGACTAGAAGGGCCAAATGGTTCTTATCTTCCGACATATTCTATGTTTCTATGTTTCTAAATACATAGAGACATGCTGACATTGATGAATTACCAGGTGACCACATGGATCAGGGTAGAATGGCAAACATCCTCGTTAGATGCATACACCCGGCAAACAGCCAGGCAGGAGACGTCTGCCTCAGACACACAGCTCGCAGATCTAAATAGCTGGCTAATGAGAGCACCTGATCACCTGGTAATCAAGCAAACATAGACCAGGGAAACATTAGCCCCACGAGCACAGAACATAAAGGTCACTGAAGACAGTTCACACATAGCCACAGAACACCACGGCCAGCACCCACCACACAAGCAACCAGCATACAGATAAATAGTCAACCTCAACCATTACACAAGTACAGGCAGACAGCCTATAAGGCAATACAGTGAACTGTCCTGTGATACAAACACACATATACAGGCCCATGTGCAACAGGCGGCCTCCCCCTGGGGCGCTCTATGTGATGCGACCCGGGTAGTGCTGAGCGTGAATATTTAAAAAGCTAATTTTTATTGCGAATATCGGCACTTCGAGAATTTGCGAATATTTAGAATATAGTGCTATGTATTCATAATGACGAATATTTGTTTATTTTTTAGTTTTTTTTAACACAGTACACATCAGGTGATTATCCCTCCCTTCTAGCTTGTGGGCCAATGAGAAGGCTTTGTCACAGCTTAGCAACATCCCTAGGAACCAATAGAAAAGTTGCCTGCCCCTTACTATATAAGAACCTTCCCAGCAGCTATTTTCTAAAGTTTATTGCAGTTATGAAAGAGACAGCAGTGTCATTGCTGTGCTCTATGCTTTGTGTTATTACATTAGACAGTTAACTTATATATATATATTTCAGATAGTTAGGGGGAGATAGTCAGTGTAGGTTAAATTAATCTATAGTGTAGCTGATAGGTTCCAGTGCAGGGTGTAAGGCAGTGTAATAGGTTCTGATGTCCATACATACATGCTACAGACATAGTGCTGTGATGTCACAAGTTGCACATATTGCGAAAAAATATGTGCATCATTAATTGACGAAAATTTGCAAGTGCAAATAAATTGGAGCACTCTATCTGCATATAAAGCTATTCTAATGTTCTGCCATGCCAACTATTTTCTCCATTCTCAGGAAACTTATACCAGCTTGAAAAATGTAGCATAAGTGACCCACGCCTGTATTTCGCTCGCATTATATGAATAATACATTGGCAATTTTCGCAATCAAGAATATAATCTCGAATTCACGAATATATGACGAATATTCTACTAAATATTCGCGAAATATTGCCACTGCCGCTCATCACTAGACCCAGGTATAGGAATGCCGAATGGTATGGTGCGGCTTAAAATGTCCCTTTATGTGTGTCACGGTGCTCCTACCTGGATACGGCTGGACCCCAGGCTTTAGCTCCGAAGCAATAAATAGGAGGAATAATTGAGGGATTTGAAAGAAAGATTGAGTACAGACCTTGTTTGTAGTTGAACAGCAGCTTTACTTGAATAAACGTTCATCAGAAACAATCTTCAAGCTTTGTCTTGGTCTCAGCAGGCTTTAGCATTAAATCTGGCAGGCAAACTCGTCTCTGCTAGATCTGTTTCTCTCTGGCTTTGCTGTACTGACAGGCTGACTGTATGACTTTGCTTCTTCTTGTATGCTGCACTTCTATTTTTATGGTCTGTCTCTAGATTTAGGCCAGGGAACTATGCTCCTGGCTGCTGAGGCTTGTGCTTAGGGTGTGCTCTAAGGGTACCAAGGAAAAGTTAAAGTGCTGCATGAGAATATAGACTATTACACACATGCATAGACTGACATAGCAACAGCTACCACTGGGTTTCTGCCCTTATGAGTAGGGAGTCTATTCCGAGTTTTCCCTCTCAGTAATAACCAGTGAACCAAAAAGACTGCACAAAGTGCTCAAATACTCCACGACGTGGCCATAGTCGTGTATGAAGCGTGGGGGTGTCATGTACTGTAATCCCTCTACGATGCTATGAGACGCCTGCAAATAGAAGTGTGGCTTCATCCTGTATTCCCTTTCAAAGCGAAAAAGGAAGAAGGGGTCCAGCTTGATTAAAATGTTACCTTTATTTTTCAGTGCAGGTAAAAGCCAGTTACACTCCAGTTACATGTTTCGGATCAGGGACAATAACAATCCTTCCTCATGACATGTATTCCCTTTCAAGCACCAAGGTCTATAAATAGCTTTTCGCACAGTCACCTTGATGACTAAACAGTTAGCTGCAAAATTTTCCTTAAGGCGGTGCACAAGGCCTTAAAGGGGTTGTCCCACTTCATTAAATAGGTTTATCCTAATTTATTGTCCCCCAGTGAACATTTCTTCCTATATATGTCTGGAAAAAAAAACTTTCATTCATCCTAAAACAGCTTCTATTCGAATCCTTTGTTTACCTAGATCTTCCATGGATACGGCCTCTTTTCGCCGGCCGCATCCTTTTGCCACGCCTGCGCACCACAGGCTAAGAAATTCATCGGCCGGCCTCTCCACTACATGACCGCGCACGACCGCGCATGCGCAGTATATCCACCGCGTCTTGGATAAAGCTGCACATGCGCGGGCGTCCAAACAGTTCGGGCGAGTCAGCGGAGTGAGCGGACGGAAGTCGGAGGAACGGGATACTGTAAGTATAATATCTGCTGTCCCACTAATCAACCAACGATAATTGTATATTCTGCAATAAGGGGGGTTCATAGGAAATTCAATGGGGGCATTTTTGTGTACTACTGGGGGGCAACTATATTCTATCTATGGACACTGGGGGCAACTATATTCTATCAATGGACACTGGGGGCAACTATATTCTATCTATGGACACTGGGGGCAACTATATTCTATCTATGGACACTGGGGGCAACTATATTCTATCTATGGACACTGGGGGCAACTATATTATATCTATGGACACTGGGGGCAACTATATTCTATCTATTGGACACTGGGGGCAACTATATTCTATCTATTGGACACTGGGGGCAACTATATTCTATCTATTGGACACTGGGGGCAACTATATTCTATCTATGGACACTGGGGGAAACTATATTCTATCTATGGAAACTGGGGGCAACTATATTATATCTATGGACACTGGGGGCAACTATATTATATCTATGGACACTCGGGGCAACTATATTATATCTATGGACACTGGGGGCAACTATATTCTATCTATTGGACACTGGGGGCAACTATATTATATCTATGGACACTGGGGGCAACTATATTATATGTATGGACACTGGGGGCAACTATATTATATGTATGCACACTGGGGGCAACTATATTATATGTAGGCACACTGGGGGCAACTATATTATATGTATGGACACTGGGGGCAACTATATTATATGTATGCACACTGGGGGCAACTATATTATATGTATGGACACTGGGGGGCAACTATATTATATGTATGGCCACTGGGGGCAACTATATGAATTTTATGCACAATGGGGGCAACTATATGAATTTTATGCACACTGGGGGCAACTATATTATATCTATGGACACTGGGGGGCAACTATATTATATGTATGGACACTGGGGGCAACTATATGAATTTTATGCACAATGGGGGCAACTATATTATATGTATGCACACTGGGGGCAACTATATGAATTTTATGCACAATGGGGGCAACTATATTATATGTATGCACACTGGGGGCAACTATATGAATTTTATGCACAATGGGGGCAACTATATTATATGTATGCACACTGGGGGCAACTATATGAATTTTATGCACAATGGGGGCAACTATATTATATCTATGGACACTGGGGGCAACTATATTATAAGTATGTACACTGGGGCAACTATATTATGGGGGCGGATGGAGGAGGCACTTATGGGGGCGGATGGAGGAGGTACTTATGGGGGCAGATATGCAGAGATGTGTATGTGGCGGTTTAGAATCAATGTGGGTGAAATATAGAATCAGATGTAGCAGAGCTGAATAAGCGCTGTTCAGTCACAGTACTAATGGTGAAGGAAATAGATGGATTTAGCAGAGATGTGTATGTGGCGGTTTAGAATCAATGCTGGTGAAAGAGGAACAGATGAAGCAGAGCTGAATATGCGGCTGTTCTGACACAGTGCTGGTTGAATAGAAAAACAGATGTAGCAGAGCTGTATATGTGGCAGGTCAGCATCAATGCTGGCGAAAGAGAAACAGATGTAGCAGAGCTGAATATGCGGGTGTTCTGACACAGTGCTGGTTGAATAGAAAAACAGATGTAGCAGAGCTGTATATGTGGCAGGTCAGCATCAATGCTGGCAAAAGAGAAACAGATGTAGTAGAGCTGAATATGCGGCTGTTCTGATACAGCGCTGTTTGAAGAGAGAAACAGATGTAGTAGAGCTGAATATGCGGCTGTTCTGACACAGTGCTGTTTGAAGAGAGAAACAGATGTAGCAGAGCTGTATATGTGGCAGGTCAGCATCAATGCTGGCGAAAGAAAAACAGATGTAGCAGAGCTGAATATGCGGGTGTTCTGACACAGTGCTGTTTGAAGAGAGAAACAGATGTAGTAGAGCTGAATATGCTGCTGTTCTGACACAGTGCTGGTTGAAGAGATAAACAGACAGATGTAGCAGAGCTGTATATGCATCTATAAAGATACATAGTGTGAGGTTTATACACAACTGGAGTACAGCTGTAATGGAAACAAATCTGCATCAGTGCTGGGGGGTGGGGGTCGGTCAAGCTTTTGGGCTAATGTATAACATGGAATTATAGTTTTTGATGCACAGAATGGGTTTGTAAAAGATCAGACAGAGATTTTATGTGTAAAACTGTACACTGAGCTCACTTCACATGGCTCTGAGTGACCATTCCCCTCACAGACACTGCAGACTGATGAGTCATACTCTTCACATGAACGAGCACGTAAGAACTCAGTGCTCAGTGTGATGTCATAAGGAGGTGTGGCCGGCCTTCACTCTAGCTGTCTAAGCCCGCCCAGCCTTAGCTGCAGAAAACCAGGAAGTTACCAGCAGAGCTGGCTGCAGGTGAGGCTGATTTAGCAAAGTGGGAAAACCCCTTTAAGACATAAACAAACTAGGAGGAGGAGTCAGTTCTCTCCAAGAACTCCAGGGTTATTCCCTCTAAACACACATTAACAGTGAGGTTACACTTGACGGTGTTAGTTCTGCTTGTGATTTACCACTTGGTCCCCCCTTGTGCAGCAAAATTACAATACAATGCCTAGGCTTTCTAAACTAACACAAGGTAAAATAAAAACCATTAGTATTAACTTCTTCAGAGGCAGTCCATATGGGCTAGAAAGTAAGGTGTTAACTATCTGACTAACCATGTAAAGTGCAGAGTCCAATTAAAGTGCATAAAATCACATTGCAGTACCTATAAAAGAATACATACAATAGGCATAATACTTAAACGTTGCTGAAACTCAAAAGGTTAGTGCAAACACGATGCAAATATATAAGGCAATAGCGTAGTGCAATAAATTTACATTAGAGTCCTTTCTTCAGTGCTGGCGGATGAAATGCACCAAACTGGAACCTTGTAGTGCAAAAAGACAATGCAAAAAGTCCTTTGTAATCCACGGAAAATAACGTCATTATTTGTAATCCATATGAGGTAGTAAATTTGTCATTTCTAATCCACATGGGGCAGTAATATAAAATATAAAGTAGCAGCAATGGTAATGAGAACCCTTTTAAGGTCCCAATTAACCTGAGAAGGGAGGGGGGGAGGAATTTTGGCACCGTACGAAACTGGGAGTCATTTTTCTGTAACTGGGGGGAGTCTTGACAAACCGTGCTCCTCTGGGAAAGAGTCAACCTAGGGCAACCAAACATAAAAACAAGCCAACTTGCTCTCACCCATCAGAGGTAGTCCACATTGTGCCTCCCTTTAGTCCAAAGTTTTCATCAATATGCTGTTGAAGGATGCCGCAGAGGAGCTCCTTAGAGGAGGTACGCAATATCCTCTTCACTGCTGGAGCTGCTGAACGACATCAGAGGGCGCTCCTGCCTCTTGTATGCCAGACTTGCTGCTACCGTAGTACTCTGGTGACCTCTTGTGGTTGATCTTGGAAGTGACCGGGTGGTCACACTTGCCATCGCTGCAGCAACTTTTTTCCTGCCGGGGGAAATGGGGTTAGAACCTCCGGCTGAAGAGGCGGTGGCAGGCGATCTTCCGGTCGGGGTGATGACTCCCGGGAAGCTCTCTCTAGCACCAACGCCATCTTCCAAGGTAATTGGTAGTTCACCACCGTCGGGCTGTACGTGAACATAGTAGTAGCCGCACATCCTAGTTGGTAGGTGGGTGGTGGAGGCAGACCTGGAAGGAGAAGCTCCGGCTTCGGCTTCTCACGGATGTGGAGGATGCCCTCCGCGGCCTCTTGTAGGCAGCAAACTCGAACCATGGCTGCTGGATCTTCCTGCCAGCACTCCTACGTATATTCCACGTGGTCCCCCACGTAGAAGCTGTGTCTGGCCTATGGCAGTTAGGGGCGTTTCACAGACCTGCGTCCAACGAACAGTTCCTTGCCACTCTCATCATCCATCAGGAAGCCACTTCCTCTTTCTACTGAGAACCAGATGACAGGTCCCCGCCGTCGTTCCAGTTCAGGATTCCTCGGCTGTGAATGATCCAAGACACAGACCACCCAGTCCTCGATGGCCTTTTTGTAATCCTATATGGTATAGGCGTAGACTGTCATCTCTTTCGGGACCATTGGGTTTAATCCAGCGAATGTACCGCTCTTTCTGGGCAGTGGAGTGGACACTCTAGCCGCCTCCGTCCGCACCAGCGGACACCTCGGACACTTTCTTCAGGTGTTGCTGTACTTGTGACAGGTGTATCTCTCAAGGGCAACCTGCATCTCGGGCATGTCATCTCCCCAGACCATATTACTCCAGTTTGGCTTAGGCCACTCCATCTTGCTTCCTCTTTTGCCAAAACAAACTGGTGAGGGCGGAGGAGCTTTTGGGGTGGAGCCTTTAAAGTGTTCCACTCAGTGATGGTCGTGGGCACTTTAAACTTATATATATGCTATGTCAATGTATTGCTGTATATCACTGTAATTCCTATTTACAGGCTGTTATAGGTCATTACATCTATTCGCCACTAGGTGGTGCTGGCACTACTTATACATATAGCTGTGTATGCTAATAGGAAGGGGGGAATTCAGTAGGGAGAGAAAGTTGGTAGTGGTAGAGAAGAGTTGAGAGGAGCAGGACAAGTCTATTCCACCATGTAACTGCCTGATTAGCCTCTTGGCTCTGGACAAGTCAATGGAGCACATAGAACAAGAACTACATTTCAGCAGCATAGCACAGACCAGTGAGTCTATGTCTGGTATAGAGAAAGTCTAGTGGAGATTAGAGCTAAACTAGCCAAGGACATTACAAGCAACAGTGACCAGGAGGAACCTAAAAGCACCTGGACACAGCCGGATGATTAGTGCGCAGAATTATCCTTCACCACATGCCTCTATGGACATAGTGAACCTTAATTCTTCAGTGTGCATCCTTTCCAAAGAATGGAGCAGAAGACTGATGCCTGCCATTAGGGAGCCGCCCTGTGGATTGCTACTGACTAGTAAAAACTATTATATCCCGTACCTCAGTGCTAGAGTGTGGACAAAGTATAGACAGATATAGAGACAAGGACAACTCCTCAAATTGCAATCATCAAGCCTGTTACTAGGAATGCAGCTGAACCCTTATTTATATTATTGCTTCACCATATCTATGAACTGTACTGACTACCTGAAGATAACTAATTGATCAAGTAAAGTTCAACTGTTTCACTATTACTGACTCCTCATCCTTTCCCACCATTCATCTTTGCACCTAATGGTGCTGGCGTCACAAACAACTCGGGGTCCCAGCCTCAAAAGCACCCTAAACACCTATACCATCAAGGGCACCTCAACTACCATCTGGCAGGTAATACCTGTACAAGAGAGTGCCCCGAGGATTTAGTGCTGTCTTTCCCATCACTGCACGCCGGCCCAGGGAGGCTCTGCTAACCGTGAATAAAAATACTACTACCCCCATTGGCCCACTGTGCCTCACATGTTGCCCCTGCGGACCAGGTCGCTGCACCTTCACTTCCTTTCTTTGCATTAGGATGTTCCCTGTGGGCAGGGCTGTATTTTCCTGCTCTTGAGCTGGGCGTTTCCTTGTTTTCACTGGCAAAGATGGTGAATTAACCCCTCGGATGCCGGCGCACACTTTTCTGCGCCTGTCGCTCTGCAGTTAACATAGTAAAGTTATTTTTAAAGGTTTTTTGACAATTCTGTAGGCCTTATAGTATAAAGCAATGGGCGTCCCCCCACTAGGGCTCTCTATGTAATGCGACCCAGGTATAGGAATGCTGCGTGGTATAGTGTGGCCTACAATGTCCCTTTATGTGTGTCATGGTGCTCCTACCTGGATATGGCTGGACCCTAGGCTTTGGCTCCGAAACAAAAAGGGTCCATTTACACGTCCGTATGTGTTTTGTGGATCCAATCCACAAAACACGGACACCGGCAATGTGCGTTCCGCATTTTGCGGATTGCACATCGCCGGCACTGGCAATTGCGGACAAGAATAGGACATGTTCTAGTTTTTTGCGGAACGGAAGTGCGGATCCAGAAGTGCCGATCTGCAAATGCGGATGCGGACAGCACATTCCGGCCCCATTTAAAATGAATGGATCCGCACCTGTTCCGTAAAATTGCGGAATGGATGCGGACCCATTTTGTGGATGTGTGAATGGACCCTAAATAGTGGGAATAATTGAGGGATTTGAAAGTAAGATTGAGTCCAGACCTTGTATATAGTTGAACAGCAGCTTTACTTGAATAAACGTTCATCAGAAACACTCTTCAAGCTTTGTCTTGGTCCCAGCAGGCTTTAGCATTAAAACTGGAAGGCAAACTCATCTTTGCTACATCTGTTTCTCTCTGGCTCTGCTGTACTGACAATCTGACTGCATGCTTCTTCTTGTATGCTGCACTTCTCTTTGTATGGTCTGTCTCTAGATTTAGGCCAGGGCAGTGGCGTAGCGTGGGTTGCCAGCACCCGGGGCGAGCCATGTATGGCGCGCTCCCCCCCCTCCCAACCTGTGGACACACCCCTTTTACAGATAATGTAGCAGTCCTATATAACACCACAGATAACATGGTGGTAACTCTCTAAGTACAGATGATGTAGTAGATGGGTATAAGGCCCCAGAATTCAGAACACACATAGTGTGACCTGAAGTCTGGGGCCAGGATGCAGCAGGGTGGGCCAAATTCTCAATCCACCCCCCAACCCTACAGTGAAACAAATATGTGTTTGGATATTACATACATCACTACAAAATATACAGTATAATACAGCACCACATACCTCATCCATCCAGTGACATCTCCTGTGATGTAGACTTTCCTCAGCGTCTTCATTCGGAGATAAGACCGCCATGACACCTTTGTTCATCCGTGTCACATCTCTGCAGAGTTTTATTATTATTAGTTATTATTATATATAATGGCCCCCTCTGTATAATATATAATGGCCCCTCTGTAATATTAGGATATACACTCACCTAAAGAATTATTAGGAACACCATACTAATACGGTGTTGGACCCCCTTTTGCCTTCAGAACAGCCTTAATTCTACGTGGCATTGATTCAACAAGGTGCTGATAGCATTCTTTAGAAATGTTGGCCCATATTGATAGGATAGCATCTTGCAGTTGATGGAGATTTGAGGGATGCACATCCAGGGCACGAAGCTCCCGTTCCACCACATCCCAAAGATGCTCTATTGGGTTGAGATCTGGTGACTGTGGGGGCCATTTTAGTACAGTGAACTCATTGTCATGTTCAAGAAACCAATTTGAAATGATTCGAGCTCTGTGACATGGTGCATTATCCTGCTGGAAGAGGATGGGTACATGGTGGTCATGAAGGGATGGACATGGTCAGAAACAATGCTCAGGTAGCCCGTGGCATTTAAATGATGCCCAATTGGCACTAAGGGGCCTAAAGTGTGCCCAGAAAACATCCCCCACACCATTAAACCACCACCACCAGCCTGCACAGTGTTAACAAGGCATGATGGATACATGTTCTCATTCTGTTTACGCCAAATTCAGACTCTACCATTTGAATGTCTCAACAGAAATCGAGACTCATCAGACCAGGCAACATTTTTCCAGTCTTCAACAGTCCAATTTTTTGGTGAGCTCGTGCAAATCGTAGCCTCTTTTTCCTATTTGTAGTGGAGATGAGTGGTACCCGGTGGGGTCTTCTGCTGTTGTAGCCCATGCGCCTCAAGGTTGTGCGTGTTGTGGCTTCACAAATGCTTTGCTGCATACCTCGGTTGTAACGAGTGGTTATTTCTGTCAACGTTACTCTTCTATCAGCTTGAATCAGTCAGCCCATTCTCCTCTGACCTCTAGCATCCACAAGGCATTTTCGCCCACAGGACTGCCGCATACTGGATGTTTTTCCCTTTTCACACCATTCTTTGTAAACCCTAGAAATGGTTGTGCGTGAAAATCCCAGTAACTGAGCAGATTGTGAAATACTCAGACCGGCCCGTCTGGCACCAACAACCATGCCACGCTCAAAATTGCTTAAATCACTTTTCTTTCCCATTCTGACATTCAGTTTGGAGTTCAGGAGATTGTCTTGACCAGGACCACCCCCTAAATGCATTGAAGCAACTGCCATGTGATTGGTTGACTAGATAATTGCATTAATGAAAAATAGAACAAGTGTTCCTAATAATTCTTTAGGTGAGTGTATAATGGGCCATTATATATCCTAATAATACAGAGGGGGCCATTATATATTATAATAGAGGGGGGTCCTTATATATAGTAATTATACAGAGGGTCCATTATATATCCTAATATTACAGAGGGGTCATTATATATAATAATTATACAGGGGGGGTTATTATATATATAATAATAATAATACAGAGGGGGCCATTATATATCCTAATATTACTGAGGGGTCATTATATATAATAATTATACAGAGGGGCTATTATATATATAATAATAATTAATAATAATAATACAGAGGGGGCCATTATATATCCTAATATTACAGAGGGGTCACTATATATAATATACAGGGGGGGCATTATATATTATAGTTATACAGAGGGGCCATAATATATAATAATTATACAAGGGGGCCATTATATATTATACAGGGGGACATTATATATTATAGTTATACAGAGGGGCCATAATAAATAATAATTATACAGAGAGGCTATTAATAATGGGCCCTCTGTATAATTCTAATATATAATGGCCCCCCTGTATAATTATTATATATAATGGCCCCTGTATAATTATTATATATTAGGGCCCCCCTGTTTAATTATTATATATTATGGCCCCCTGTATAATTATTATATATTATGGCCCCACTGTATAACTATAAATTATAGTTATACAGTGGGGCCATAATATATAATAATTATACAGGGGGGCCATTATATATTAGAATTATACAGAGACAGAGGGCTCATTATTAACAGCCTCTCTGTATAATTATAATATATGATGGCCCCCTTGTATAATTATTATATATTATGGCCCCACTGTATAACTATAATATATAATGGCCCCCTGTATAATATATCATGGCCCCTCTGTAAAATATATAAACGGTGCACTTTCTTTCTAAATATACTGGCCTCCTTTATATCTCTTCTGCCCACCTCCATAGTGCCCCCAGTACTTACATAAAAAATAATAATAATAATAATAATAATACTCACCTCTCTTCATCACCTCTTCATCTTTGCTTGGGCGTTCCGGCCCAGGCGGTCAGGAACACATCACTCTGCCCTCCTGCGCCGCATCATCACCTCATCGCGTCATCTTGCGAGACCCGGCGCAGGAGGTCTCGGTGATATAATCGCGATCTCCTGGACTCCTGCGCCGTGCGCCGCTCTGCTTCTTCTTAAAGCTTCAGGCCAGGCAGAACGGAGGGGATGGGAGCCATAGGCTTCCATCACCCTCATTTTACTTCCTTCTGCCTGGCGCCCCGTACAATTTGGCGCCCGGAGCAACGGCTCCCCTGGCCCCCCCCCCCCCATGCTACGCCCCTGGGCCAGGGAACTATGCTCCTGGCTGTTGAGGCTTCAATCTTTGACCTCCATGGCCAGCAGAGCCCAGGGTGCTCTGGCTGGCTTGGGCACATCAAGCAGAGACGCGCCCTGCACACCTTCCTCTAGCAGGGGGTAAGCTAGAACTGACTCACTAATCCCCACCCTTCCTGCAGGAAGTGGGACTCGCCCACTCCTCTCCAGGGGGTGGGGTGGGGGTTAGAATGGAATGAAAAGCTCCATTCTACCTAACTCTAGCTCTGCCATATTTGCTGCCACCTGCTGGTGAACCAGGCACATTACTTTTGAACATAACAGTTACAAACATTAGAAATGCACAGTGTATAGGACCTGAACCAAATACACAAAATGACTTTTTTTTAACCCATTAGAGATAGTAGAATAGTGCAGAAGTGGTAATGCCACTCTGGGGCGCTACACATGTTGAGACACAAAAGACCATAGCCAGCACGCAGCACCCAATCAAACTGCATACACGGTTAGCAGCCCGCATCCACTACACAGGGCACATGCAGCCAGGCTGCATGTCAAGCAGTGTTAGGAACTACACTATGATGCAGACACAGAGAGTACACATTAACAGACCGCAGTTCACACACAAAAGACCATAACCAGCACGCAGCCCCAAGCAACCAGCACACACAGGAAACAGCCTGCAGCCAGTGCACAAGAGCCCCTGCAGCCAGCCTGCACGGAAACAAGTGTCACAAGTGAACTGCACTGTGACAGCAACAAAATATGAAAAAAGTGAAAGGGTCTGAAGACACTGCCCTGTAGCTATGTCTGGACACAGTAATAATGTAGCCAGCTTGTTACATACAGTATCATGGAAAATTAGATAAATATAAAAAAGTAATATTTTGATGCAATATATAGTGGAGTGTATGCATAAAAAACATGATATTTATGGTTGATGTTGATGGTAAAGGCTCTCTGAATCTCACACAGCGCACAATGTTACACATGAAGCAAATTATTTCATACAATGTAGAAATCTAGGTCACTAATAATTGGAGAACCGTCCTGATTTCCAGTAATTCATTATTAATTAAATTAATTTTGATGACCCGGTTGTCTCTGGCAGGTACAGTACATGAGCGCAGTGTTAGCAAGTGGCATTGGTAATGAAGTAGGTACTACTATACACTGAAATGATCTCTTTAAATTAATTCTTGATGACTGTGTTGCTGACAATAAGAACCTAGGCCTGCCGATCAGCCGGGCTGCTACCTCGTTGCACTACTAGCCTAGGGGTCCCATCAGACAATTGCTGCGAAGCTGTTCGCACTAGCTAGGAATACCTTCTACTAATTAACTGGATTGTGGGGAACCATTGTCAGCTCATCCTCTATACAGGACTGTAAAGGAGGTGATTAAACTGCTGCCTCGTTATTACTAATTACTTATAAAGCTAGTCCATGCTCCTGAGCGCCGCAGCCTAAATTTTCAGTTTTGCATTTTAAGCTGTGTTGGGTGTTTGTGCTGTACAGAGCGGGTTGCTTTGTTGATGGTCACTGAAGGATGGGGGTCTTCTATACAGAGTATTCAGGTCTTCAATGCTAATTTTGCATTGGTGTCTATTCTACTGTTCCTTACCAGTTACTCAGAGGCGTAATCTGAAGGTCTGGGGCTCCAATGCAAAATTTGCGCTGGGGACCTCACCTAGCAGAGCCATTTAAATTGCTAGTTCCCTATGTTGCAGTGGAGCCTTTGGGTCCATGAAGCACCAGAGCCTAGGTACAACTGCTACAGTTGCAACCGTATAGCTTTATCCAGGGGCGTTGCTAGGGTCCCAAAAGTTCCAATGCATATGGCCCAATTCTCTAAGTCGACCAGTGGCGCCCTCTACACAGAACAATTTATCAGGAACATAACTGGGCCTAGCGCTAAACTCATTTTTTTTTTCCCTGACAAGAAAACACAGCATTTTCACACCACTACCACTAGAGGCAGCTCAATGCAAAGAGATTGTTTCAGCTTCTATTCCGGTAAATGGTAATTGTATAAATTCCTATGCACTGAGCTACCTCTAGTGGTGGCTGCAGCCAGCGAGCTTTGCATTAGAAGGGAAGTAGATTTATCAATATATTCATGAAAGTTGTCTGGTATAAATACATAGAAATATGGTGTCCAGAATGAGAACTATATTTATGAAGCACCTACAGTATTCCACTTTTTCTGACAGACATTGGATAAAGTGGGTAAACTGAAAGATAATTTTTTTTTTTAAATGTTCTTCTGTTTAATAAGAAAAAAGAAAACTGTAAATTCATCAGAAATCTAGGGCTTTGTCTGGGAGTGATTATCGCATGCATACTGGGAACCTGGGTGGGTCAGGGGGGTACATACTAAGTTTTGCTATGGGGACCTATAAGTTCTGTGTAGGCCCCTCATCAAATGTAATTATCTACTGTAGATCTAAATTAACCAAGGAAATCCATTCCGAGGAGAAGTGTGTTTGAGAAGGATGAAATAAAGTGCTATGTGTAAAAATGTTACCATCAACACAGAAATAGGACAAACCTCAACCATTTATTGCCATCAGCACTCTGAAAACGTAGATAGACTGGCTGCTAGGAATATGCTGCTTCACAACACCACCCCCTGACAAACTGTGGGAATCCCTAAAAACCAGACAGATAGAAACAAGTGGACTGTCCCTGTGGTGGCAGCAGAGAGAAGAAGCATCCGTCATCTCAGGAAGGACCTCAGGAAGTTCTAGTTACCAGTCTTCACTTTGAGAATTACCGATTGTAATTATGTTTTTGGAGGAGGGAGAGTTTCTCATTACGTTAATATGCATCTATGTGTCCAAGCGAGTAAACATAAGACATGAGGACCAAGATCCAGGAATCGTCAGGAGTCATTTAGTACACAGATGAGATTCTAATGAGCAGTAATTCTCATAATACAGTCTTAATTCAAAAAAAGATATTTTATATATTTAAAGTCAAATAAAGTTCCCTTGGTCTTCAGCATCATCATTCAGTTGTGTAGAGAGACCAAGTGAAACACCAGACTTTTTGGATGACCAGACACCAGACTAGTCCTAGCCCTCAGATTTCTGTGTAGGAATCAGGTAGAATATGCACATAATGTTAGCTCTGAGCTCTTATAATCTTATCTGTAGAATGATAACCAAACTACTGACACTTTGTCTCACAAATCATACAGCCGTAACATGCAGAAGCCGCTCACATCCATCATCCTATCACATAAGACCCATGCTAATCTGATTTTAATATTTATTTTTGACATGAGTACATAATAAATCCCCACTCTTTAGGTTTCAGAATCTAGAGGAGGTGCTGTGTCCCTGCATTTATAGGTTTAAATCTGCATGACAGATGTTCTTTCCTCCGCCAGTTGGAAACAATAGAATTGGAGAGGTTATTCCTGCACAGCTAAACATGGTGTCCGTCTGTGGAGGATGCATCATGTCCACAACTCCATCTTGAGTGAACTCTCAAGAATTCATTAAAAATATATTTAAAAAAAAGAGTGAGACATAGATTCAATTGTTAAGCCCTTCTGCAAATTGGACACATGGCTTGGGGAGAAGCAATGTGTGAAGACAGCGGGAAAAGCAGCTGACCTACTTACTGTGCTGCCCCTCCTGGTGCACCAAATAGGTAGATGGAACTAGGAGGTTCTTCTATTCTTAGAAATTCTCTGTCAAGGGGAATCAAGATGCTGTATGAATACCAAGAAGATAATTTATACATGTAATCATAATCCCTATATAATAACATCTTATTATATTAATGTTAGGGCAATGGAGCAAATTACCTCATATAGGAATGCAATGAGCTGATGAGATTTATGGCCAAGGAAATAAGTGGTCTGTTTATCTAACCTTGTGGCGATTACACAAACCAGAGCCAATGGTGCAGATATCACATAAGGCCTAATGCCGCTCTCAGGAAGACTGTACTTCTTGGTCACAAGTCTCTTATGATGACATAGTATGGTTGGCCACTTAAGAGGGTGCCAGTGTTATAAATGGCACATGGTAGGAAGGTGACCTGTTACATATTCTGCATTGGGGCCCAGGAGCTTCACATTATGCTTCTGATTACATGCTTTGGAACTCACATACTGGTGTTTTTGTGCTGATTTATTGGAGGTGATAACTGGAGCTGCTTTAAAGTGGAGCTGTCACCTCTCCTGACATGTCTGTTTCAGCAACTACGTTAATCCCCCTTGTAGTAACAATTCTGGATCATCCATTCTTATGACCCAATGTTGTGCCATTCCTTTACTATTCCTGCTAGAAATTATGAATAAAAGACTAGCAGTTTGCAATGAATGTCCAGATGGGTGTTACCAGAGGGGCGCACCAGCAATGAGGGGAGGTGAGGTGATTGCTTCAGGCAGCCTCAGGTAAGGGCAAGAGGGGGGCAGCAGAAGGTCCATCAGCAATGAGCACTTCCATTGTGAAAACGTCCATCTCTACATATTCAACTGCATCACTGTACTCAGGACAGAAATACATTTGAATGCTGCGATGGAGCACGGGAGGGATGTCTCCCTGGCCCACCTTTTCCTCTAAGAGCCTTTATTCCTAGTTCCTGTAGCCTATCAGAGGCTGGTGTCCTCGTTACCGCTCTGAGCCGGGCTGCATAGAGCTCAGGGTACAGACTATAAGAGGTTTGTGTCTTGCAATGCATCGCTGACAGCAGAATGGAGGTAAGTATTTGAGTTTATTATTTTTATTTGACTGCATGGTGTTGGGCCACAATGGGGTGGGGGGCAATATTTTGTAACTGGAGAAAGCACTATGGGGACATTGTGGCTGTAAGGAGCATTTTTGTACTGGCACACATTATAAGGGGGCCACTATGGGGACATCCATTCTATGTGGGGGCACTAGAAGGGGGTACTTTTTTGTACTGACACACATTATAAGGGAGCATTTTTGTACTGGCACATAAGGGGGCATTTTTTTGTACTACAGGGGGCACTAAAAGTTTTTTTTGTACTGGCACATGTTATAAGGGAGCAATTTTTGTACTGCCACACATTATAAGGGAGCATTTTTGTACTGGCACACAGTTCAAGGGTGAATTATTATACTGGCAAACATAATAAGGGGTCATTTTTTGTACTGGCACACATTATAGGGATAATTATTACTGCTGTGGGCACTATGGGGGCATTATTACTTCTGGGGGCAAAATTAGGGACAGTATTACTATTGACTGTACTGTTACAACATAGTGCACTCTGGAATAGAAGTATTACTATTGGTGGGATTTTTGGGAGGACTGTTACATAGGGAAGCACCCTGGCACAGTATCAGCTTAGAACAATTGTTTTTGAAGGACACTAAGTTTACGGCACTATAAGTTTCAGGGACACTACTTGCTGGACACAGTTATTTTTTAGGACACTGTGTGCCAATAATTATTGAATTGGAACTATCTGTGCGGTAATAGTATTTTCAGGGGGATTATCTGATTCTGCAGTATAGTATTGGGGAGCACAGCGGGTACAGTATTGGGGGTGGCAGGATGGGATGTTGAGAAGGTGGGGGGAGGATGGAAAAGTAGGAAACTGTCTGTCAAACTCTGCAGAAACAAGAGATGTCTGAAATAAATCATCATGGTGGTCTTGTCTGAATGGAGAGGATAAAGAAAGAGAATGTCTACATCAGAGGACAAGTCACTTGATGTAAGAGGTATGTGGTGAAGAATTACCCTATACAGTATGTTTTGTAGCTCTTTATGTAATGTTTTGCAAGTATATATTTAACCCCTTAAGGACCTAGGACGTACCGGTACGCCCTATTTCCCGAGTCCTTAAGGACCTAGGACGTACCGGTACGCCCTATTTCCCGAGTCCTTAAGGACCGAGGACGTACCGGTACGTCCTGACTTAAAATCGGAACTCCGGCGCCGCAGGGGTTAATCGGAACGGGATTTCGGCTGAAATCATTCAGCCGGCATCCCGTAACAATGCAGGGGGGGGTCATTTGACCCCCCCGTATCGGCGATCGCAGAAAACCGCAGGTCAATTCAGACCTGCGGTTTGCTGCGCTTTTTGCAGTTTCTGATCGCCGCGGTCCCTGACCGCGGGGATCAGAAACTTTAGAGTGGCTAAAATCATTATTTTTCACCCCCCCCCCTGCACCCCTGCACGATTTTATGCCGGAGGGTGGTGCGGGGGGGGTGTCGCAGGCGGTGGGGGCGTTGCGGGAGGCTGGCGGTGCGGCAGGCGGGATCGCGATCCCCCGCCCGCCTCCCCATGAACGATCGTTGGCTTCTAGTGGGTATACCAGGGTGCCAGCACATTGCTGGCACCCTGGTATAAACGGCTGACATCTGTGAAGATGTCAGCCGTTTAACCCTTTCCATACCGCGGTCCGTACGGACCGCTGTATGGAAAAAGTTAACTGTCATCGGTCAGGGAGCTCCCTCCCTCTCCATCGGGGGGCTGCTGTGGCTTTGCAGCCCCCCGATGGAGAGGGAGAGAGCCCCCAGAGAGCCCCCCTCAGCCCCGTCCTTACCCTTCCCCGTCTGCGAAGTTCTGAGCAGACGGGGAGGGTTCCCATGGCAACAGGACGCCTGCTCAGGCGTCCTGCTGTCCATGGTGCTGAACAGATCTGTGCTAAAAGCACAGATCTGTTCAGTGTAAGTAAAATACAGTACAGAACAATATATATTGTTCTGTACTGTATTATACAGACACCAGACCCACTGGATCTTCCAGAACCAAGTGGGTCTGGGTCACAAAAATGTAAAAAAAAATGAAAAAAGTTAAGATAAAAAAAAAACATTTATCACTGAATAAAAATTAAAAAAATAAAATAAACTACACATATTAGGTATCGCCGCGTCCATAACGACCTGATCTATAAATGGTCATGTTACTTTCCCCGCACGGTGAACGCCATAAAAATAAAAAAATAAAAACTATGAGAAAATTGAAATTTTGCCCACCTTACTTCCCAAAAAAAGTAATAAAAGTGATCAAAAAAGTCGCATGTACGCCAAAATAGTACCAATCAAACCGTCATCTCATCCCGCAAAAAATGAGACCCTACTCAAGATAATCGCCCAAAAGCTGAAAAAACTATGGCTCTTAGACTATGGAGACACTAAAACATGATTTTTTTTTTTTCAAAAATGAACTCATTCTGTAAAACTTACATAAATAAAAAAAAAGTATACATATTAGGTATCGCCGCGTCCGTATCGACCGGCTCTATAAAAATATCACATGACCTAACCCCTCAGATGACCACCGTAAAAAAATAAAAATAAAAACAGTGTAAAAAAAGCCATTTTTTGCCATCTTACGTCACAAAAAGTGTAATAGCAAGCGATCAAAAAATCATATGCACCCCAAAATAGTGCCAATCAAACCGTCATCTCATCCCGCAAAAAATGAGACCCTACTCAAGATAATCGCCCAAAAACTGAAAAAACTATGGCTCTTAGAATATGGAGACACTAAAACATTTTTTTGGTTTTAAAAATGAAGTTATTGTATAAAACTTACATAAATAAAAAAAAATGTATACATATTAGGTATCGCCGCGTCCGCGACAACCTGCTCTATAAAAATACCACATAATCTAACCTGTCAGATGAATGTTGTAAATAACAAAAAAAAAAAACGTGCCAAAAAAGCTATTTCTTGTTACCTTGCTGCACAAAAAGTGTAATATAGAGCAACCAAAAATCATATGTACCCTAAACTAGTACCAACAAAACTGCCACCCTATCCCGTAGTTTCTAAAATGGGGTCACTTTTTTGGAGTTTCTACTCTAGGGGTGCATCAGGGGGGCTTCAAATGGGACATGGTGTCAAAAAAAAACAGTCCAGCAAAACCTGCCTTCCAAAAACCGTATGGAATTCCTTTCCTTCTGCGCCCTGCCGTGTGCCCGTACAGCGGTTTACGACCACATATGGAGTGTTTCTGTAAACTACAGAATTAGGGCCATAAATATTGAGTTTTGTTTGGCTGTTAACCCTTGCTTTGTAACTGGAAAAAAAATATTAAAATGGAAAATCTGCCAAAAATGTGAAATTTTGAAATTGTGTCTCTATTTTCCATTAAATCTTGTGCAACACCTAAAGGGTTAACAAAGTTTGTAAAATCAGTTTTGAATAGCTTGAGGGGTGTAGTTTCTTAGATGGGGTCACTTTTATGGAGTTTCTACTCTAGGGGTGCATCAGGGGGGCTTCAAATGGGACATGGTGTCAAAAAACCAGTCCAGCAAAATCTGGCTTCCAAAAACCAAACCGCGCACCTTTCACTCTACGCCCTACTGTGTGCCCGTACAGTAGTTTACGGCCACATATGGGGTGTTTCTGTAAACGGCAGAGTCAGGGCAATAAAGATACAATCTTGTTTGGCTGTTAACCCTTGCTTTGTTAGTGGAAAAAATGGGTTAAAATTGAAAATTAGGCAAAAAAATGAAATTCTCAAATTTCATCCCCATTTGCCAATAACTCTTGTGCAACACCTAAAGGGTTAACGACGTATGTAAAATCAGTTTTGAATACCTTGAGGGGTGTAGTTTCTTAGATGGGGTCACTTTTAGGGAGTTTCTCCTCTTGGGGTGCATCAGGGGGCTTCAAATGGGACATGGTGTCAAAAAACCAGTCCATAAAAATCAGCCTTCCAAAAACCATATGGTGCACCTTTCACTCTACGCCCCGCTGTGTGGCCGTACAGTAGTTTACGGCCACATATGGGGTGTTTCTGTAAACGGCAGAGTCAGGGCAATAAAGATACAATCTTGTTTGGCTGTTAACCCTTGCTTTGTTAGTGGAAAAAATGGGTTAAAATTGAAAATTAGGCAAAAAAATGAAATTCTCAAATTTCATCCCCATTTGCCAATAACTCTTGTGCAACACCTAAAGGGTTAACGACGTATGTAAAATCAGTTTTGAATACCTTGAGGGGTGTAGTTTCTTAGATGGGGTCACTTTTAGGGAGTTTCTCCTCTTGGGGTGCATCAGGGGGCTTCAAATGGGACATGGTGTCAAAAAACCAGTCCATAAAAATCAGCCTTCCAAAAACCATATGGTGCACCTTTCACTCTACGCCCCGCTGTGTGGCCGTACAGTAGTTTACGGCCACATATTGGGTGTTTCTGTAAACGGCAGAGTCAGGGCAATAAAGATACAGTCTTGTTTGGCTGTTAACCCTTGGTTTGTTAGTGGAAAAAATGGGTTAAAATGAAAAATTTGACAAAAATATGAAATTCTCAAATTTCCTCCCCATTTGCCAATAACTCCTGTGCAACACCTAAAGGGTTAACAATGTATGCAAAATCAGTTTTGAATACCTTGAGGGGTGTAGTTTCTTAGATGGGGTCATTTTTGGGTGGTTTCTATTATGTAAGCCTCGCAAAGTGACTTCAGACCTGAACTGGTCGCTAAAAATTGAGTTTTTGTAAATTTCTGAAAAATTTCAAGATTTGCTTCTAAACTTCTAAGCCTTATAACATCCCCAAAAAATAAAATATCATTCCCAAAACAATTCAAGCATGAAGTAGACATATGGGGAATGTAAAGTCATCACAATTTTTGGGGGTATTACTATGTATTACAGAGGTAGAGAAACTGAAAATTTGAAATTTGCTAATTTTTCAAAATTTACGGTAAAAATTGTATTTTTTTATGCAAAAAAATTAACTTTTTTGACCCAATTTTAGCAGTGTCATGAAGTACAATATGTGACGAAAAAACAATCTCAGAACGGCCTGGGTAAGTCAAAGCGTTTTAAAGTTATGAGCACTTAAAGTGACACTGGTCAGATTTGCAAAAAATGGCCTGGTCCTTAAGGTGAAAATGAGCCTGGTCCTTAAGGTGAAAATGAGCCCGGTCCTTAAGGGGTTAACAGTAGGGCTAGAGGGAAGGGGTTAAGTTCATAAATTGGAATTTTTGTGAATGGGGGGTGTCATTTCAGTTTTCGCCTCAGGCAGTAGTAGAAAGGCTAGGTGCACCCCTGGGTGTTACCAGTTGGTGCACAGTCTGATACTGGCAGCACTAATTGGATAGTGTCAGTGTTAGAATAATGCTCATTATTCTGTGTATTGCAACAACTACATAATGTCATTGCTGTTTTCCAGACACAGTTGTTATGTTGTTAATAAAGTAACATAGTAACATAGTTTATAAGGCCGAAAAAATACATCTGTCCATCCAGTTCAACCTGTTATCCTGCAAGTTGATCCAGAGGAAGGCAAAAAAAAAGTAATGCTAAAAAGAAAATGCAGCAGAAAGCGGCTCAGACTTGCTGCACATGCAGAGAGACAGAGAGAGAGAGAGAGAGAGAGCTGAGAGAGAAGAAAGCCAGAAGCAGATGTGCTGATATTCTAATCTGAAAATTATATTCATATGTTTTGCTGTTATTTCTGAATAAAACCCGGTTATTTCTCGTTACGCCTAATGGAGACCTGATTAATCTACTGCCAACAGGTTATGGGCACAGAAGCATACAGCATACAGAAGAACAACAGTGAGCAAAGAAAACAAAAGATGGCCAACAGCAAATTCACATGGAAACTCGCAAAGTTACAGACAAGCAGTGGGGGCACTATTGTATGTAGCACACATGACTCACAGCAAAAGATGGAATTCTCTGCAGACACGTAAGCAAACCACGTCAAATAGACTGGAACGCTGTTAAAGCAGTTGTCTCATTTTAGTAAGTGGCATTTTACTAATGTATTGTTATTATCCATATTGCTTCCTTTGCTGGCTGGATTCATTTTTCTATCACATTATACATTGCTCGTTTCCATGGTTACAGACCACCCTGCAATCCAGCATTTGTGGCCGTGCTTACACAATATAGGAAAAATAACTAGCCTATGTGCGCTCCCATGGTCCCGGCCAACAGAGAGGATGACGCTTTTTCCTATATTGTGCAAGCACGACCACCACTGATGGATTTAAGGGGGGTCTGTAACAATGGAAACGAGCAGTGTATAATGTGATTGAATAATGAATCCAGATAACAAAGGAAGCAATATGGATAATAACAATACATTAGTAAGTTGCTTGTTTTAACTTTCTCTACATGATAAAGGCCACTTGCTGAAGTGAGACAACCCCTTTAAGAGAGTTCTTAGATATCTGAAAGCAACTGTAAATACAAGTTTGAAGATATCTGCCTCATGAGATCCGACTCAGAGGACCGTAAATCTACAAGCGGTTACATATTCAAGTAAAATTTCCTGGTCTAGCAGAAGCGGAATATGTATCTGCAGCCTACACCAGTCAAGAAGTAATCTGGTGAATCATTAACCCCTTTGCTACTAGCGCTATAGCTGATGGGGTCTTTAGATATGCCGCCCGCTATTTTAAATAGCCCCCAGCTAATGTCCATGACCGGCAATAATGAGGATCGCGGACATTACAGCCTTTAGATGTCATGTTCAAGTGTGATCACGACATCTAAAGGGTGAAAAACCCGGAAGACAGGCTTCATCTTGTGGCATGCAATAAACTTGCAAGCAGTGAGAAAGTTAGCACAAGAACCAAGCACACTGATGTAAAGTATCATCACTTGCGTGATTTGTGGAACGAGGCATAATATAGTTTGGTAGCTGATGCTATGATGAAACCACTACCCAAGTACAAGTTTGAAAAACTCTAACCAGCTATGGGACTAACAGGATAAGTAGTTGTTAAAGGGGTTCTGCACTTTCATTTAACTGATGATCGGCGGGGGTCCGACACCCGGGACCCTCGCCGATCAGCTGTTTCAGAAGGCAGCGGCGCTCCAGCTTCTGAACTGTTTTCTCACTGTTTACCGCTGGACCGCCGGCCCACTGACGTCACGACTTGTATCAACTAGCGTGGGTGCGGCTAAGCTCCATTCAAGTGAACAGAGCTTAGCCGTGCCCACGCTAGTTGATACTAGTCGTGACGTCAGTGGGCCGGTGGCCCGGCGGTAAACAGTGAGAAGGCCACGGCGCTGCTGGAGCACCGCTGCCTTCTGAAACAGCTGATCGGCGGGGGTCCCGGGTGTCGGACCCCCGCCGATCAGAAGCTGATGATCTATCCAGAGGATAGATCATCAGTTAAATGAAAATGCAGAACCCCTTTAAGTGGGGGTGTTGGAATAATGCTCATTATTACAAACTGTATGGTGAGTATATGGAATTTCTTAAAGCAGAAATTACTGTATGGTTATGGGCCCACGACAGTTTGGACACTGCTGTGTGGCAGGGCAACTGTCAATGGGGAGGAATGCTGGGATCCTCACTTATCCTGAGGATGGGCATCCTGATTTTTCCTTGCTACTGGAGTAACAGATTGAAAGTGTACCCTGTTGCTCCATTCATTCTCTATGGGACTGCCAGAACCTTGTATTTGGCCTTCTGCAGCAGTCCCATAGAGAATGAATTGAGTGGCAGGGTGCATGCTTGACCTGCTGCTCTATTAGGCAGCGGGAATTAGGAATTTTAGTGGACAGTAAACTAAGCTGTAGAAACCAGTGTCAGGCAGCTGCTGCCAAGGCCAATAAGATAACGGGTTGCATCAAAAGGGGCATAGATGCTGTGATGAGAACATAGTCCTACCACTTTACAAATCACTAGTCAGACCACACATGGAGTACTGTGTACAGTTCTGGGCTCCTGTGAACAAGACAGATATAGCAGAGCTGGAGAGGGTACAGAGGAGGGCAACTAAAGTAATAACTTGAATGGGTGGACTACAACACCCAGAACGATTATCAAAATTATTTTCAGTTTACAAAAAAGAAGACTGAGGGGAGATCTGATAACTATGTATAAATATATCAGGGATCAGTACAGAGATCACTCCCATCATCTATTTATCCCCAGGACTGTGACGAGGGGACATCCTCTGTGTCTGGAGGTGGTAATGGTGGGTACAATAAAAGAGTTCAAGAGGGGCCTGGATGTATTTCTGGAGTGTAATAATATTACAGGCTATAGTTATTAGATGTGACTATTGGTTGGTGGGTAATGGGAGTAGCAGGTGTGCTCCTTACTGACACAAGGAGCAATAAGACAGATGGTACAAAAACATCTAAGAGATTATAGACCTATTTTGGTTAGTGTGTAAGAGGCAGCCCTGAATCATCCAGCAACATTTCTAGCACTTATATCTATGCAGACTGTCATGTTTCCCTCCGGCCACCAGAGGCCACTGTGACTGAGCAGGAGCATGAGTTGTGCTGTTCCAGAGGCTAAGAAAGAGTTAAGAAGTTTTCCCGGCCTTTGCTAGAAGTTGCTTGCTGAGATACAGTAACAGGGAGAGATGGACTGCTGAGAGATAACAGTAAAAGACTGGAGCAGCAAGAGGCTACAATAGCTGAGTTTTCCCTGACAGCTGTGGAGCAGCATACAGAGGACTGTACAGTGTGTTCCAGAGGAGTGGGACCATGTCATACTGGGATCATAGACAAGCCAGATTGTTGCTGCCAGAGCTGGAATTAGGCGAAGACCTGCATCTGCTGTGATCTAACCAGAGAGAGAAAAACAGACAAGCGACCGGACCTGGAGCTAGACTGCATCTTATTGGATCTAGGAGAATCTGCAGAACTGTGAGTGGCACCAGTGCCAAGCTGTGATAGGTTATAGAGTCAGGGACTTAGTCAATGCACTGTAGAAGCGTCCCCTGAGTAGCAGGGCTAGATAGGATATAAGTGTTGAGAGTAGCTTGTAAGCTTTCTGTTTGTTGTTTAGATCATTCTGTGTCTATGCAAAATTCTTGTACCATTGTTGCTGATTTATGTAAACCTGTTCATACCATTCCTATCATTGACCCATTGCGCCTCTGGTGCGGTGGTACTGTATTGTTAATCAGATTTTCCGGCAGTGTCATTTTGCTCCTTAATAAAGCCGGTTTTTGCTTCAGTCTCCTTGTCCGCTGTACTGTACTTGAATCCTTCCTTGCGGTCTCTTTCTCCCCTGATTGTTAGAAGTGTATCCACATGGTGATAATGGGGGTATTTATCTCATAGTCAATGCCTCCACTTCTACTTTCTGAGAACTAGAGACTTGTGAATTATAGTAATTGCTTGAGGGACCCACAATGAACTTTTAGAATCCAAACACTGCAGAAAGTGTCACTTCTCCATTAGAGATCTTGTGTTTCTCACATCTCATCCTTCTCTGTCAGTTGTTATAAATAATATAAATGGAGACTTCATCTGTAGAAATATTGCAGCGATGATGATGATGATGAAGGATTGATGATGATGATAGGCCTGATTTCTGCATACAAGAAATTAGAAGACCTACGGTAGGAAACTACCTTGATTTTTATTGACATACCGACATCTCTTTACTGCTGTATACTGATAGATAATACTTTGTATAGTGGTTTATAAAGATTCAAGTTATCAAGGATTCAAGTTATCATTATGGGAGATTTCAATCTTCCAGATATAAACTGGAAAACCAAAATAGCAAGTTCTACCAGGAGTACAGATATTCTAAATTCCCTACTGGGGTTATCTCTACAACAAGTGGTTGAGGAGCCAACCCGGAGGGAGGCCATTTTGGATTTGGTATTCACAAACGGGGATTCGGTATATGATGTCATTGTAGGCGAAACCTTGGGATCTAGTGATCACCAGTCAGTGTGGTTTAATATAAGAACTGTGAAAGAGTCCCACCACACAAAAACAAAAGTTTTAGATTTTAGAAAAACAGACTTTTCAAAAATGAAATTAGTCATAAATGAGTCCAGACTGGAACGGATTACATGGAGTCCAGGAGAAATGGGACTACTTAAAAGGTGCATTATTGAAGGCAACAGAAAATTGCATTAGACTTGTCAGTAAAAACAAAAAAAGGAGGAGACCACTGTGGTACTCAGCAGAAGTGGCCCAAATCATTAAAAATAAAAAGCTAGCATTTTGTAATTATAAAAAAACCCAGAGCAATGAAGATAAGGAAATCTACAAGATTAGGCAGAGAGAGGCCAAGCAAGTTATAAGAACTTCTAAAGCGCAGGCAGAAGAAAAACTAGCTCAGTCTATGAAAAAAGGGGATAAGACATTCTTCAGATATATAAATGAAAAAAGGAAATTAAAACAAGGAATAACTAAATTAAAAACAAAGGACGGAAGGTATGTAGAAGAGAATAAAGGGCTAGCCGACTGCCTTAATGAATACTTCTGTTCAGTTTTTACAAAAGAAAAAGGAGAAGGACCTCCACTAGAAAGAATGACTAATAAATCGTTTGATGCATGTATCTTTACAGAGGAAGATGTTCTAAGTTTGCTGTCTAAGGTGAAGACAAATAAGTCACAGGGGCCTGATGAGATACACCCAAAATTATTAAAAGAGCTTAGTGGTGAGCTGGCAAAACCGTTAACAGATTTATTTAACCAATCATTAGTAACAGGAGTCGTCCCGGAAGATTGGAAATTGGCTAATGTCGTGCCCATTCACAAGAAAGGTAGTAGGGAGGAATCGAGCAACTATAGACCAGTGAGTCTGACATCAATAGTAGGCAAATTAATGGAAACCCTATTAAAGGATAGGATTGTGGAACATCTAAAATCCCATGGATTGCAAGATGAAAAACAACATGGGTTTACTTCAGGGAGATCATGTCAAACAAATCTTATAGATTTTTTTGACTGGGTGAATAAAATAATAGACGGTGGAGGTGCAGTAGACATCGCATATCTAGATTTTAGTAAGGCTTTTGACACTGTCCCACATAGAAGACTTATCAATAAACTGCAGTCATTGAGTATGGACTCCCATATTGTTGAGTGGATTAGGCAGTGGCTGAGTGACAGACAACAGAGGGTGGTAGTCAATGGAGAACATTCAAAACAAGGTCATGTTACCAGTGGGGTTCCACAGGGATCTGTACTGGGACCGATTTTGTTTAATGTCTTCATAAGTGATATTGCAAAAGGCCTCGCTGGTAAGGGTTGTCTTTTTGCTGATGACACAAAGATAGGTAACAGGGTTGATGTTCCTGGAGGGAAACGCCAAATGGAAAAGGATTTAGGAAAACTAGAAGAATGGTCAGAACTCTGGCAACTGAAATTTAATGTGGATAAGTGCAAGATAATGCACCTGGGGCGTAAAAACCCAAGGGCAGAATATAGAATATTTGACACAGTCCTGACCTCAGTATCTGAGGAAAGGGATTTAGGAGTAATTATTTCCGAAGACTTAAAGGTGGGAAGACAATGTAATAGAGCAGCACGAAATGCCAGCAGAATGCTTGGATGTATAGGGAGAGGTATAAGCAGTAGAAAGAGTGAAGTGCTTATGCCGCTGTACAGAACACTGGTGAGACCTCACTTGGAGTATTGTGCGCAGTACTGGAGGCCATATCTCCAGAAGGATATAGATACTCTAGAGAGAGTTCAGAGAAGAGCTACTAAACTAGTACATGGATTGCAGGATAAAACTTACCAGGAAAGGTTAAAGGACCTTAATATGTATAGCTTGGAAGAAAGAAGAGACAGAGGGGATATGATAGAAACTTTTAAATACATAAAGGGAATCAACTCGGTAAAGGAAGAGAGCATATTTAAAAGAAGAAAAACTACCACAAGAGGACACAGTTTTAAATTAGAGGGGCAAAGGTTTAAAAGTAATATAAGGAAGTATTACTTTACTGAGAGAGTAGTGGATGCATGGAATAGCCTTCCTGCAGAAGTGGTAGCTGCAAATACAGTGAAGGGGTTTAAGCATGCATGGGATAGGCATAAGGCCATCCTTCATATAAGATAGGGCCGGGGGCTATCCATAGTATTCAGTATATTGGGCAGACTAGATGGGCCAAATGGTTCTTATCTGCCGACACATTCTATGTTTCTATGTTAAAGTAAAGATAATCTCAGCAAAAATCAAGGGATACTTGTGGTGCATTCAAAACCTACTTAAGACACAATCATCTACAGTCAGGTCCATAAATATTGGGACATGGACATAATTCTAATATTTTTGGCTCTATACACCACCACAATGGATTTGAAATGAAACAAACAAGATGTGCTTTAACCCCTTAAGGACATAGGGCGTACAGGTACGCCCTTGTGCCCTGGTACTTAAGGACACAGGGCGTACATGTACGCCCTGTGTATTTCTGATCACTGCCGCCCGGCCGGCTGTGATCGGAACAAGGTGCCTGCTCAAATCATTGAGCAGGCACCTCAGCTAAATGCCTGGGGGGGTCCCGTGACCCCCCCCATGTCGGTGATCGCAACAAACCGCAGGTCAATTCAGACCTGCAGTTTGCTGAGCTTTTTGCAGTTTCTGATCCGCGGGGATCAGAAACTTTAGTGTGCCTAAACTTATATATGTTTCACCCCCCTGCACCCCTGAATGATTTTATCCTGGTGGGAGGTGCAGGGGGGGGTGTTGCGGGCGGTGCGGGAGGCGGGCGGTGCAGCAGGTGGGATCGCGATCCCCCGCCCGCCTCCCCTTGAATAATCGTTGCCGTCTAGTGGGTATACCAGAGTGTCAGCACATTGCTGACACCCTGGTATAAACGGCTGACATCTGTGATACGATGTCAGCCGTTTAACCCTTTCCATACAGCGGTCCGTACGGACCGCTGTATGGAAAAGGTTAACAGCTCGGAGCTCCCTCCCTCTCCCATCGGGGGGCTGCTGTGCCTTTGCAGCCCCCCGATGGAGAGGGAGAGAGCCCCCAGACAGCCCCCAGACAGCCCCCCTCCTTACCCTTCCCCGTCTGCGCAGTTCTGGCCACTACTGAGCAGACGGGAAAGGTTACCATGGCAACAGGACGCCGTCTCAGGCATCCTGCTGTCCATGGTGCTGAACAGATCTGTGCTAAAGGCATAGATCTATTCAGACAAAGTGTAAAATACAGTACAAAACACTATATAGTGTACTGTACTGTATTATACAGGCATCAGACCCACTGGATCTTCAAGAACCAAGTGGGTCTGGGTCAAAAAAAAAGTAAAAAAAAAGTGAAAAAAAGTAAAAATCAAAAAACACATTTATCACTGATTAAAAATGAAAAAAAAAAAAATTCCCTCCACATGTTTGGTATCTCCGCGTCCGTAACAACCTGATCTATAAAACGGTCATGTTACTTTACCCGAATGGTGAACGCCATAAAAATAACAAATAAAAAACTATGATGAAATTGAAATTTTGCCCACCTTACTTCCCAAAGAAGGTAATAAAAGTGATCAAAAAAGTCGCATGTACGCCAAAATAGTGCCAATCAAACCGTCATCTCATCCCGCAAAAATCATACCCTATCCAAGATAATCGCCCAAAAACTGAAAAAACTATGGCTCTTAGACTATGGAAACACTAAAACGTTTTTTTTGTTTCAAAAATGAAATCATTGTGTAAAACTTACATAAATAAAAAAAAGTATACATATTAGGTATCGCCGCATCCGTATCGACTGGCTCTATAAAAATATCACATGACCTAACCCCTCAGGTGACCACCGTAAAAAAATAAAAATAAAACGGTGTAAAAAAAGCCATTTTTTGTCATCTTATGTCACAAAAGTGTAATAGCAAGCGATCAAAAAGTTATATGCACCCCAAAATAGTGCCAATCAAACCGTCATCTCATCCCGCAAAAAATGAGACCCTACTTAAGATAATCGCCCAAAAACCGAAAAAACTATGGGTCTTAGACTATGGAGACACTAAAACATTTTTTTTGTTTTAAAAATGGAATCATGTACAAATAAAAAAAATTGTATACATATTAGGTATCGCCGCGTCCGTGAAAAACTGCTCTATAAAATTACCACATGATCTAACCTGTCAGATGAATGTTGTAAATAACAAAAAAAAAAAAGTGCCAAAAAAGCTATTTCTTGTTGTCTTGCCTCACAAAAAGTGTAATATAGAGCAACCAAAAATCATATGTACCCTAAACTAATACCAACAATACTGCCACCCTATTCCGTAGTTTCTAAAATTGGGTCACTTTTTTGGAGTTTCTACTCTAGGGGTGCATCAGGGGGGCTTCAAATGGGACATGGTGTCAAAAAAACCCGTCCAGCAAAATCTGCCTTCCAAAAACTGTATGGCATTCCTTTCCTTCTGCGCCCTGCCGTGTGCCCGTACAGCAGTTTACGACCACATATGGGGTGTTTCTGTAAACTGCAGAATCAGGACCATAAATAATTAGTTTTGTTTGGCTGTTAACCCTTGCTTTGTAACTGGAAAAAAAATATTAAAATGGAAAATCTGCCAAAAAAGTGAAATTTTGAAATTGTATCTCTATTTTCCATTAAATCTTGTGCAACACCTAAAGGGTTAACGACGTGTGTAAAATCAGTTTTGAATACCTTGAGGGGTGTAGTTTCTTAGATGGGGTCACTTTTAGGGAGTTTCTACTTTAGGGGTGTATCAGGGGGGCTTCAAATGGGACATGGTGTCACAAAACCAGTCCAGCAAAAT
The DNA here is from genome assembly GCF_905171765.1 of Bufo bufo. Lineage (NCBI taxonomy): Eukaryota > Metazoa > Chordata > Amphibia > Anura > Bufonidae > Bufo > Bufo bufo. Next base: position 167,218,768 of record NC_053389.1, on the reverse strand, counting down.
CAGCCCTCCAAAAACCAAACGGCGCACCTTTCACTCTACGCCCCGCTGTGTGGCCGTACAGTAGTTTACGGCCACATATTGAGTGTTTCTGTAAACGGCAGAGTCAGGACAATAAAGATACAGTCTTGTTTGACTGTTAACCCTTGCTTTGTTAGTGGAAAAAAAGGGTTAAAATAAAAAATTTGACAAAAAAAATGAAATTCTCAAATTTCATCCCCATTTGCCAATAACTCTTGTGCAACACCTAAATGGTTAACAACGTATCTAAAATCAGTTTTGAATACCTTGAGGGGTGTAGTTTCTTAGATGGGGTCATTTTTGGGTGGTTTCTATTATGTAAGCCTCGCAAAGTGACTTCAGACCTGAACTGGTCCCTAAAAATTTAGTTTTTGTAAATTTCTGAAAAATTTCAAGATATGCTTCTAAACTTCTAAGCCTTATAACATCCCCAAAAAATTAAATATCATTCCCAAAATAATTCAAACATGAAGTAGACATATGGGGAATGTAAAGTCATCACAATTTTTGGGGGTATTACTATGTATTACAGAAGTAGAGAAACTGAAACTTTGAAATTTGCTAATTTTTCCAAATTTTTGGTAAATTAGGTATTTTTTTGTGCAAAAAAAATATATTTTTTTACTTCATTTTACCAGTGTCATGAAGTGCAATATGTGACGAAAAAACAATCTCAAAATGGCCTGGATAAGTCAAAGCGTTTTAAAGTTATCAGCACTTAAAGTGACACTGGTCAGATTTGCAAAAAATGGCCTGGTCCTAAGGTGAAATAAGGCTGTGTCCTTAAGGGGTTAACTGCAGACTGTCAGCTTTAATTTGAGGGTATTTAACATCCAAATCAGGTGAACGGTGTAAGAATTACAACAGTTTCCAAAGGATCCTCCCACTTGTTAAGGGACCAAAAGTAATGGGACAGAATAATTATAATTATAAATCAAACTTTCACTTTTTAATACTTGGTTGCAAATCCTTTGCAGTCAATTACAGCCTGAAGTCTGGAACGCATAGACATCACCAGACGCTGGGTTGCATCCCTGGTGATGCTCTGCCAGGCCTCTACTGCAACTTCAGTTCCTGCTTGTTCTTGGGGCATTTTCCCTTCGGTTTTGTCTTCAGCAAGTGAAATGCATGCTCAATCGGATTCAGGTCAGGTGATTGACTTGGCCATTGCATAACATTCCACTTCTTTCCCTTAAAAAACTCTTTGGTTGCTTTTGCAGTATGCTTTGGGTCATTGTCCATCTGCACTGTGAAGCGCCGTCCAATGAGTTCTGAAGCATTTGGCTGAATATGAGCAGATAATATTGCCCGAAACACTTCAGAATTGATCCTGCTGCTTTTGTCAGCAGTCACATCATCAATAAATACAAGAGAACCAGTTCCATTGGCAGCCATACATGCCCACGCCATGACACTACCACCACCATGCTTCACTGATGAGGTGGTATGCTTAGGATCATGATCAGTTCCTTTTATTCTCCATACTCTTCTCTTCCCATCACTCTGGTACAAGTTGATCTTGGTCTCATCTGTCCATAGGATGTTGTTCCAGAACTGTGAAGGCTTTTTTAGATGTCGTTTGGCAAACTCTAATCTGGCCTTCCTGTTTTTGAGGCTCACCAATGGTTTACATCTTGTGGTGAACCATCTGTATTCAGTCTGGTGAAGTCTTCTCTTGATTGTTGACTTTGACACACAAACACCTACCTCCTGGAGAGTGTTCTTGATCTAGCCATCTGTTGTGAAGGGTGTTTTCTTCACCAGGGAAAGAATTCTTCGGTCATTCACCACAGTTGTTTTCCGTGGTCTTCCGGGTCTTTTGGTGTTGCTGAGCTCACCGGTGCGTTCCTTCTTTTTAAGAATGTTCCAAACAGTTGTTTTGGCCACGCCTAATATTTTTGCTATCTCTCTGATGGGTTTGTTTTGTTTTTTCAGCCTAATGATGGCTTGCTTCACTGATAGTGACAGCTCTTTGGATCTCATCTTGAGAGTTGACAGCAACAGATTCCAAATGCAAATAGCACACTTGAAATGAACTCTGGACCTTTTATCTGCTCATTGTAATTGGGATAATGAGGGAATAACACACACCTGGCCATGGTACAGCTGAGAAGCCAATTGTCCCATTACTTTTGGTCCCGTAACGAGTGGGAGGCACATATGCAAACTGTTGTAATTCCTACACCGTTCACCTGATTTGGATGTAAATACCCTCAAATTAAAGCTGACAGTCTGCAGTTAAAGTACATCTTGTTCGTTTCATTTCAAATCCATTGTGGTGGTGTATAGAGCCACAAATCTTATAATTGTGTCAATGTCCCAATATTTATGGACCTGACTGTAGGTAGTTAGGTCAGGGGTCTTGGCCCTCGATTTTCAGAAGATAAGAAGTCTCCCACATCTTTTTTATATGTTAAGAAGGCGAGTCCTGCACAGGTTTACACCACCCAAGGATATTTGTAACCCTGAACTGGGGGCAGCTCCTCTTTATGGGCACCATAATAACCATATCTGCTTCTTCGTGTATCCTTGCCTCATACAAAGGTAAAAAACAAACTACATTTTAGACCTCCTGCACATGACCGTAGGTGTCCCGTTGCCGTATTGCAGACCGCATTTGTTCCGTGTTTACTGTTCCGTGTGCATTCCGCATCACGGATGCGGACCCATTCACTTCAATGGGTCCGCAAATATGTTTGCGCATTGCGGTGTGCAGGAGGCCTTACTATGACAAACACTCTCGGCCAGAGAAATTGAACTACAAAATGTGCACTTCCCATAGCCATCTAAACTTTGACTTACGTGCCTTCTCTCATTTGTGGCTATTGCTCAGACCTCCTCATATATCTGAGACCTGATGCGCAGAGGAAACACCTCTGCCTTCCTTCCTTGTTTGCCTCAGAATGGTAATTATAATAAACGATTGGTAAGAATCTTAATATTTACATCTGTTTATTGAGGTGTAAACTGTTTTGTTACTTTAATTCGCACTGTTTCTCTGGCGTGGAAATGCTCCCACTGATACATTTACACTTACTCACTGCTGGAGCATTCAGGCGGAAGCAATAAGGCACTCAACCGCTCAGCAACTTCAAAATCTGCTTAATCCTATTAGGGTACTTTCACACTTGCGGCAGGACGGATCCGACATGCTGTTCACCATGTCGGATCCGTCCTGCGGCTATTTCGCCGTGCCCACGGGCCGCCGCTCCGTCCCCATTGACTATAATGGGGATGGGGGTGGAGCTCCGGCGCAGCACGGCGGTGTACGGCGAAAGCCGCCGGACTAAAATTACTGCATGTCAGGTTTTTTAGTCCGGCGGCTTTCGCCGTGCACCGCCGTGCTGCGCCAGAGCTCCGCCCCCGTCCCCATTATAGTCAATGGGGATGGAGCGGCGGCCCGGGGGCACGGCGAAATAGCCGCAGGACGGATCTGACATGGTGAACAGCATGTCGGATCCGTCCTGCCGCAAGTGTGAAACTAGCCTTAGACTGTGAGAGAGACTTTGTGATGCATTGCTGCCTTCCAGACATGCTGCTTCTACTCCTTGTATCCCAGACAGCCCCATAAAAAGTGGGGCACACACTGCACACCCCTCAGGGATCATCTATCAGCAGGAATGAGCAAAACTGGAGATGCTAAATTTACCAAGTGGATCAACCCAGGTGAGATACTGTATCAGAGTCACCTGGAGATATACGTCCTCATATTTCCTTATATCTCTTAGGAAGCTTTCATACTGTACATAGTTTTTTAGTGCTGATTTCTGCACTTTTTAGAATTTTTAGTGATTTTTTTTTTGCTGCAAAAATGCCAGCTCCAAATGTTTTCACATGAATGATTCACCACAGTTAAAACATAATGTTTATTAATATATAGTAGTAAAAGGGCCCAAAATTATTAATAAAATAAGACAAGGACACACCGAAAAATTCAATCAATGCGACCTCTAATTGCCTCCAACACAGTACGCAATCCAATAGGCAAAGGACAGTAGGGAGGATAGAGTGGAGAGATGGGGTACTGGGACACTTCCCCTATGTAACCCTGAAAACTCACACAAGTGGTACTCCCTCTCTAGGCTTCCTCTTGCTGTCCCTTAGTAAGGCAACAGTGACTGCCCAGTTTCGTCAAGAACAAAAGGAAACAAAAAGGGAAGAAAATATGGTAATCCAAAATATGACTCAATGGTCCCAGGTGCAATTATGCTATATTATCCAACGCGTTTCATTGGCATCCGCCAAATGATCAGGGGACCAGTTTGCAAATTGTCAAACCTTCCTATAAACGCCTAGTAAAACTCCTGAAACAAATATATATATGTTTGATGGTCACATCCAATATACATCAAGAGTACATGTACAGCTACTTAGCTTTCCACGGTGTATTATTGTGGTCCAGCTGTAGTCCTATCCTAGGTCCTGCGTGTGGCAGCACCTATATACATCATCCTGCAGTGGCACTGTGTGTATGATGTATATAGGTGCTGCGACACGCAGGACCGAGGATAGGACTACAGCTGGACCACAATAATACACCGTGGAAAGCTAAGTAGCTGTATATGTACTAGTAACATAATAACATAGTACATAAGGCCAAAAAAAGACATTTGCCCATCCAGTTCGGCCTGTCATCCTGCAAGTTGATCCAGAGGAAGGCAAAAAAACCTGTGAGGTAGAAGCCAATTTTCCCCACTTTAGGGGAATAAAAAATTCCTTCCCGACTCCAATCAGGCGATCAGAATAACTCCCTGGATCAACGACCCCTCTCTAGTAGCTATAGCCTGTAATATTATTACACTCCAGAAATACATCCAGGCCCCTCTTGAATTCCTTTATTGTACTCACCATCACCACCTCCTCAGGCAGAGAGTTCCATAGTCTCACTGCTCTTACCGTAAAGAATCCTCTTCTATGTTTGTGTACAAACCTTCTTTCCTCCAAACGCAGAGGATGTCCCCTCGTCACAGTCACAGTCCTGGGGATAAATAGATGATGGGATAGATCTCTGTACTGACCCCTGATATATTTATACATAGTAATTATATCTCCCCTCAGTCGTCTTTTTTCTAAAGTGAATAACCCTAATTTTGATAATCTTTCAGGGTACTGTAGTTGCCCCATTCCAGTTATTACTTTAGTTGCCCTCCTCTGGCCCTCTCCAGCTCTGCTATGTCTGCCTTGTTCACAGGAGCCGAGAACTGTACACAGTACTCCATGTGTGGTCTGACACACATCGATTTGCAAAGTGGTAGGACTATGTTCTTATCACGGGCATCTATGCCCCTTTTGATGCAACCCATTATCTTATTGGCCTTGGCAGCAGCTGCCTGACACTGTTTTTTTGCAGCTTAGTTTGCTGTTTATTAAAATTGCTAGATCCTTTTCCATGTCAGTGTTACCGAGTGTTTTACCATTTAGTATGTACGGGTGACCTGCATTATTCCTTCTCATGTGCATAACTTTACATTTGTCAGTGTTAAACCTCATCTGCCACTTACAGTATCTGCCCAAGCCTCCAATCTATCCAGATCCCTCTGTAGCAGTATACTGTCCTCTTCAGTGTTAATTACTTTACACAGTTTAGTGTCATCTGCGAAAAATTGATATTTTACTATGCAAGCCTTCTACAAGATCATTAATAAATATATTGAAGAGAATAGGGCCCAATACTGACCCTTGAGGTACCCCACTAGTGACAGTGACCCAATCTGAGTGTGTACCGTTAATAACCACCCTCTGTTTTCTATAACTCAGCCAGTTACTTACCAACATACAGACGTTTTCTCCCAGTCCAAGCATTCTCATTTTATATACTAACCTTTTATGTGGTACAGTGTCAGATGCTTTGGAGAAGTCCAGCTATACTACATCCATTGATTCGCCGCTGTCAAGTCTAGAACTTACCTTCTCATAGAAACTGATTAAATTAGTTTGGCATGACCGATCCCTCATGAAGCCATGCTGATATGGCGTTATTTGCTTATTTCCCTTACGCCCATGACAGCACCCTTGAGAGACCGCCTCCATCCAGGACAGGAAACAGGAACTTTCGTGGAGAGCTCCTAAGGAGGAGCATGGCCCATAGACCACCAGTTCCTGTTTCCTGTCCTAGGGATAGGACGGCTTTGTGGAGAGCAAAAGATATTAGGCTGCAGGGCCCCCGTATTACGGTGGAGGGGGGTTACCTATTCCGGCGTAAGCCTCCTCTAGGAGCTGCTGCTATAAGTCTGGTGCTGCCTTCTGGGTCCTGGAAAAATATTCGGGCTGGTGCTCTACTGCAGTTCCGGTCGCACTGTGAGGTGCGACCAGCACGCCGGCGCTTCCTACCAGTGCTCAGGGGGGGCAGGGCTTCCCTCTCCTTCCTTCTGTCTGGTACGGGCATCCGGGAGGGCCGAAATCTCGTGTGACAGGCGAGAACCGGAAATACCTAATGCGACTTCCGGTGTTTGGAGCGCACGCAGCGTACGTTCCGGAAGTAGGAAGCGGATTCTCTACTAATAGGCCGCAACAAGCACCAGCGGGGACCCGACCGAGGGACTTATTATTTGGAGCGCGCGGTCAGAAGCAGGCCAGCCAGCCTACAGAGGGCCCAGATTCTCCTCTAGAAGAATGCTCTATCCCATATCTACTATGGAGGATGGGAGCAGCCAGCGCGCTGAACTGCAGGAGGGTCATGAAGTCAGACCGGTACTCCTGGTGGGGTAAGGGGGATCGTTCCCCAGCCTTTTTTATTTCTCTATAATGCTAAAGGCGTTCTTTTTCTCTTGTCTTGGTTTTTAGACAATAAGAGGGGCCTAGAAAGGCTATCTCAAAGACCAGAGGGAAAGAATGTGCTATGTGTAAAAAGAAGCTTGCCCCCTCCTGGCCAAAGATGTTATGTCAACATTGTGTCGACAAAGTGGTGGAAGAGGAGTCCCCATCCCTACTTCAAAATATTAGAGATATGGTGAAATCGGAAGTATCTGATTCCATGAAAGTATTTAAAAAGAGCTTCCCTTCCGTAATCTCGGGCAAACAAGGCACAACTACTAAGGCATCAGATTCGGATTCTTCAGAAGAAAGTGAGCTAGGAGAAATATTAGATAGTTCGGACTCGTCGGAGGATGAGGAAACCACAGGCAGGCCACTTTTTTCTCATGATGATACGGATGCTTTACTAAAGGCAATCCGTGCCACTATGAAAGTAGATGAATCCAGAGATCCGAAATCCTTTCAGGATATTACGTTTGGCGATCTAGGACAGAGAAAATCCATGGTTTTTCCCGTAAATTAAAACATAAAGTTCCTGATCCAAAAGGAGTGGAAAAAACCTGCTAAAAAATTTTTGTTCCAAAAAATGTAAAAAGGAAATATCCTTTTGATGAGGCGGACTCTGCTAATTGGGGCAGGCCTCCCAAATTGGATGAACCCATTGCTAAACTCTCAAAAAAGTCTGCCTTACCATTTGAGGACCTTGGCACCCTTAAGGACCCTATGGATAGACGAGCTGACGTTTACCTGAAAAAAGTTTGGGAGACCTCAGCTTATGCCTTTAAAATTGTGGCTGTAGGAATTGGAATCTTACATCCAAAATAAAACCCTGAGAAATCAATTGCTAGCTATTTTTCCCACTATCCTTAAAGCAGTTGATTTCATTTTAGACGCCTCAGCAGATGCGCTTAAATTTAATGCTAGGTCAGCTGCTCTCTCTAACTCAGCAAGAAGAGCTATCTGGCTTAAAGGATGGTCTGGAGACACAGGATCTAAAAATAAACTTTGTGCCATACCTTGTCAGGGCGATTATCTTTTTGGGTCTGTTTTAGATGACCTTTTGGATAAGGTGTCCGATAATAAAAAAGGATTCCCTGTCTCCAGACCCCCCAAAAAGCAGCGCTTTTTTCGGAAGAACAAAAGGGAATTTTATAAGGGGCTAAGAAAGGATTTCAGAGGAGGAAATAAAAAGACAAGGGTTTTCTGTTCAATTCCCAATCTTCCTCAGGTTCCAGACCCACTCAACAATGACTGTTTCTCTCCTGCAGGCGGCAGACTCTCTCATTTCCTTCACGCTTGGGAGAAAATTTCCTCAAGCCTCTGGATTTTGGGCATTATAAGGGAAGGTTTTCGTCTGGAGTTTGTCTCTCGTCCACCGGAGAGATTCAAAGTCACAAACATCTTAAAAGATTCAGTAAAAAACCTAGCTTTACAACAGGAGATTGTTTCTCTTTTAGAGAAAAATGTCCTGGTTCCAGTACCAGAGTCAGAGAAAGGGAAAGGTTTCTATTCTTCCCTCTTTCTGGTTCCCAAACCAGACGGGACGTTCAGAACAATTATAAACTTAAAATATCTAAATCAGTTTCTCTGTTACAAAAAGTTCAGAATGGAGTCAATTCTGTCAGTTTTAAAACATCTATTCGAGGGCTGCTTCATGGCCACAATAGATATAAGAGATGCATATTACCACATTCCAATTCACGCAGACTATCAAAAATATCTCAGAGTCGCAGTTTCAATAGAGAATCAGATTCATCACTTACAATATACATCTCTTCCGTTCGTAATTTCTCAGGCTCCCAGACTCTTCACAAAAGTAATGGCAGAAGTCATGGCCCACATAAGAGAAAGAGACATTCTAGTAATTCCGTATCTAGACGATCTTTTGGTAGTAGCAGAGTCAAAGAAACGTCTGGACATACATCTCAAAGTGGTGGTGCGGATCCTAGAAAAATTCAGTTGGCAGATAAACTGGGGAAAATCGCATCTTATAGCTTCCCAAAAATGTGTCTTTCTAGAAATGATCCTGGACTCTGTGAAATCATGTTGTATCCTTCCCCAGAACAAGATACAGAAATTAACAGAAGGAGTTCAATCCCTGATAGTAGCAAAGAACTGTACTATCAGGCAGGCAATGGCGGTGTTGGGCAGAATGACTTCCACCATACCGGCGGTCAATTGGAGTCAGCTTCACTCCAGACCCCTCCAATGGCAAATCCTGAAAGAATGGTAGGGCGACCTTTTTCCGTTGGATGCACCACTCCCACTCACCCCTCAGGTAATTAAATCTTTACACTGGTGGCTGAATCCTTTAAATCTGTCTCAAGGTCTCCCTTGGAATCCACAGAATTTTATAACCATTACCACAGATGCAAGTCCTTTCGGCTGGGGGGCCTATTGTCAGGGAAACTTACAGCAAGGGGTGTGGAAAAAGGCAGAGAGTCAAGACTCTCAAAACATGAGAGAACTAAGAGCAGTTCGTCTTGCCTTAAAATAATTCCTTCATTTACTTCAGGGGAAAGCTCTAACGATTGTTTCGGACAATGCCACAGTCGTATCCTATTTGAACAGACAAGGAGGAACCCGATCATAAAGTCTTATGTCATTGGCCGCAGACATTTTTTCTTTTTTAATACCTTGTGTTCCGTCTATCAGGGCGGTACATCTGAAAGGAACGGAAAACAAGGTTGCAGATTTCTTAAGCAGAAACACACTGGACCTGGGGGAAGGTGTCTGAATTAAAAAATCTTCGACCAAATAACTCTCCTCTGGGGTCGTCCGCAACTAGATTTGTTTGCAACCAGGAAGAACAGAAAATGCCAACTTTTCTTTTCCCTAAGGTCAAAAGACTCACCAACGGGGATAAATGCCTTCTCCCTCCATTGGCCGGATCAGCTGCTCTACGCCTTTCCCCCACTAAGACTCCTTCCAAGGTTTCTTCAAAAACTAAGACAAGAACGGACGAGAGTGATCCTGATTCCTCCATTTTGGCCTCAATGAACCTGGTTCACCTGGTTGAGGAAACTCTCCCTAGCAGACCCTTGGATTCTCCCGGAGAGGCAAGATCTATTGTTTCAAGGCCCTGTCGTTCACCCGAATGTAAAACAATTGCATCTAACAGCATGTCTCTTGAGGAGGAAATCCTAGAGTGAAGAGGCTTCTCCAAGAACATAGTTTATACCTTGCTATCTTGCAGGAAGAAGGTTATCTCCTCAATTTACCTCAGAATTTGGAAGACCTTCCAAAAATTTTCTAAGGCTCCGGTGAATCCCTTAAATCCTCTTCCTATGTGTAAGATCTTAGATTTTTTACAACCTGGTCATGAAAAGAATTTGAGGCCTAGCACTCTCAAGGTACAGGTATCTGCCCTAAGTGCAATTTTTGACTCTCCGATCGCAAACCATCCCTGGGTTAATAGATTTTTTAAAGCGATCAGCAGAGTTAGACTGATACTCGGATCCTCGGTTCCCCGCTGGGACCTTAACTTAGTCCTCACTAGCCTCATGGAGCCTTCCTTTGAACCATTACAGGACTTATCTATAAAACTCCTTTCCTTCAAAACTGCCTTCCTGGTGGCGATCACCTCGGCCAGAAGAGTCGGGGAAATTTCAGATTTTTCCACAGCCCCACCTTATACTAACATCTTGGATGACAGGGTACTTATTAGACCAGACCCTTCCTTTCTGCCGAAGGTAGTTTCTATATTCCATAGAACACAGGACATTGTCCTTCCCTCTCTGTGGCAAAATCCAAACAATGAAAAAGAGAAGAAACTCCATTGCTTAGATGTGAAAAGATGTCTATCCCATTACTTGGACGTTACTAGTCAATGGAGAAAAACCTCTAAGCTTTTTATTCAATTCAGAGGAAAAAACAAGGGTCTCTCAGCTTTCCTAAATCACTTTCCAGATGGATTGTAAGCACCATTACTTTGGCCTATTCTTCAGCTGGGAAAACTCCTCCGACAGGTTTTGGTGCTCATTCCACCAGATCAGTTTCTACTTCATGGGCAGAGAGGGCTGGTGCTTTTTTAGAACAGATTTGTAGAGCAGCCACATGGCAGTCTCCGTGTACCTTTTTTCGTCATTACAGACTAGACCTAGGCTCTAGAGAGCAGCTAGCTTTTGGTAGGAAAGTCCTCCAGGCAGAAGTCCCCCCCTAAAAGGATTACTATTCTAGTCGTCTCTCAAGGGTGCTGTCATGGGCGTAAGGGAAATTTAAGATTACACTCACCGGTAATCACTTTTCCATAAGCCCATAACAGCACCCGGGGTTTAATCCCGCCCTATATACACTGCTCAAAAAAATAAAGGGAACATTTAAACAACACCATGTAACTCCAAGTCAATCACACTTCTGTGAAATCAAACTGTCCACCTAGGAAGCAACACTGAGTGACAATCAATTTCACATGCTGTTGTGCAAATGGGATAGACAACAGGTGGAAATTATAGGCAATTAGCAAGACACCCCCAATAAAGGAGTGGTTCTGCAGGTGGTGACCACAGACCACTTCTCAGTTCCTATGCTTCCTGGCTGATGTTTTGGTCACTTTTGAATGCTGGTGGTGCTTTCACTCTAGTGGTAGCATGAGACGGAGTCTACAACCCACAGAAGTGGCTCAGGTAGTGCAGCTTATCCAGGATGGCACATCAATGCGAGCTGTGGCAAGAAGGTTTGCTGTGTCTGTCAGCGTAGTGTCCAGAGCATGGAGGCGCTACCAGGAGACAGGCCAGTACATCAGGAGACATGGAGGAGGCCGTAGGAGGGCAACAACACAGCAGCAGGACCGCTACCTCCGCCTTTGTGCAAGGAGGAACAGGAGGAGCACTGCCAGAGCCCTGCAAAATGACCTCCAGCAGGCCACAAATGTGCATGTGTCTGCTCAAACGGTCAGAAACAGACTCCATGAGGGTGATATGAGGGCCCGATGTCCACAGGTGGGGGTTGTGCTTACAGCCCAACACCGTGCAGGACGTTTGGCATTTGCCAGAGAACACCAAGATTGGCAAATTCGCCACTGGCGCCCTGTGCTCTTCACAGATGAAAGCAGGTTCACACTGAGCACATGTGACAGACGTGACAGAGTCTGGAGACGCCGTGTAGAACGTTCTGCTGCCTGCAACATCCTCCAGCATGACCGGTTTGGCATTGGGTCAGTAATGGTGTGGGGTGGCATTTCTTTGGAGGACCGCACAGCCCTCCATGTGCTCGCCAGAGGTAGCCTGACTGCCATTAGGTACCGAGATGAGATCCTCAGACCCCTTGTGAGACCATATGCTGGTGCGGTTGGCCCTGGGTTCCTCCTAATGCAAGACAATGCTAGACCTCATGTGGCTGGAGTGTGTCAGCAGTTCCTGCAAGACGAAGGCATTGATGCTATGGACTGGCCCGCCCTTTCCCCAGACCTGAATCCAATTGAGCACATCTGGGACATCATGTCTCGCTCTATCCACCAACGTCACGTTGCACCACAGACTGTCCAGGAGTTGGCAGACGCTTTAGTCCAGGTCTGGGAGGAGATCCCTCAGGAGACCGTCTGCCACCTCATCAGGAGCATGCACAGGTGTTGTAGGGAGGTCATACAGGCACGTGGAGGCAACACACACTACTGAGCCTCATTTTGACTTGTTTTAAGGACATTACATCAAAGTTGGATCAGCCTGTAGTGTGTTTTTCCACTTTAATGTTGAGTGTGACTCCAAATCCAGACCTCCATGGGTTGAAAAATTTGATTTCCATTCTTTTATTTTTGTGTGATTTTGCTGTCAGCACATTCAACTATGTAAAGAACAAAGTATTTCAGAAGAATATTTAATTAACTCAGATCTAGGATGTGTTATTTTTGTGTTCCCTTTATATTTTTGAGCAGTGTAGATAAAATATATATGTATATACACATAAAAAAATGTATAATAATAATATATACACTCACCTAAAGAATTATTAGGAACACCTGTTCTATTTCTCATTAATGCAATTATCTAGTCAACCAATCACATGGCAGTTGCTTCAATGCATTTAGGGGGGTGGTCCTGGTCAAGACAATCTCCTGAACTCCAAACTGAATGTCAGAATGGGAAAGAAAGGTGATTTAAGCAATTTTGAGCGTGGCATGGTTGTTGGTGGCAGACTGGCCAGTCTGAGTATTTCCCAATCTGCTCAGTTACTGGGATTTTCACGCACAACCATTTCTAGGGTTTACAAAGAATGGTGTGAAAAGGGAAAAACATCCAGTATGCAGCAGTCCTGTGGGCGAATATGCCTTGTGGATGCTAGAGGTCAGAGGAGAATGGGCCGACTGATTCAAGCTGATAGAAGAGCAACGTTGACTGAAATAACCACTCGTTACAACCAAGGTATGCAGAAAAGCATTTGTGAAGCCACAACACGCACAACCTTGAGGCGGATGGGCTACAACAGTAGAAGACCCCACCGGGTACCACTCATCTCCACTACAAATAGGAAAAAGAGGCTACAATGTGCACGAGCTCACCAAAATTGGACTGTTGAAGACTGGAAAAATGTTGCCTGGTCTGATGAGTCTCGATTTCTGTTGAGACATTCAAATGGTAGAGTCCGAATTTGGCGTAAACAGAATGAGAACATGTATCCATCATGCCTTGTTACCACTGTGCAGGTGGTAGTGGTGTAATGGTGTGGGGGATGTTTTCTGGGCACACTTTAGGCCCCTTAGTGCCAATTGGGCATCGTTTAAGCTACCTGAGCATTGTTTCTGACCATGTCCATCCCTTCATGACCACCATGTACCCATCCTCTGATGGCTACTTCCAGCAGGATAATGCACCACGTCACAAAGCTCGAATCATTTCAAATTGGTTTCTTGAACATGACAATGAGTTCACTGTACTAAAATGGCCCCCACAGTCACCAGATCTCAACCCAATAGAGCATCTTTGGGATGTGGTGGAACGGGAGCTTCGTGCCCTGGATGTGCTTCTCTCAAATCTCCATCAACTGCAAGATGCTATCCTATCAATATGGGCCAACATTTCTAAAGAATGCTATCAGCACCTTGTTGAATCAATGCCACGTAGAATTAAGGCAGTTCTGAAGGCAAAAGGGGGTCCAACGCCCAACGCTGTATTAGTATGGTGTTCCTAATAATTCTTTAGGTGAGTGTATATATATATATATATATATATATATATATACAAAAAAAAAAATATATATATATATATATATACAGAAAAAGTATGTGAACCCTTTGGAATGATATGGATTTCTGCAAAAAGTAGTCATAAAATATGATCTGATCTTCACAGTCTGCTTAAACTAATAACACACAAATAATTAAATGTTACCATGTTTTTATTGAACACACCATGTAAACATTCACAGTGCAGGTGGAAAAAGTATGTAAACCCCTAGACTAATGACATCTCCAAGAGCTAATTGGAGTGAGGTGTCAGCCAACTAGAGTCCAATCAATGAGATGAGATTGGAGGTGTTGGTTACAGCTGCCCTGCCCTATAAAAAACACACACCAGTTCTGGGTTTGCTTTTCACAAGAGCATCTCTTAGAAAACCTTCAAACAGTTTACCCACAACAGATGTTAAAATTACCGGTCTATAGTTACCGGTCTATAGTTTCCAGGCTCTGTTTTTGGACCCTTTTTGAATATTGGCACCACATTTGCTATGCGTCAATCCTGTGGGACATTCCCTGTCAGTATAGAGTCTGCAAAATATCAGAAATAAGGGTCTTGCTATGACATAACTTAATTCCTTAGGATACGGGGGTGTATGCCATCAGGTTCTGGCGATTTGTCTATTTTAATCTTTTTAAGTCGCTGTTGTACTTCTTCCTGGGTCAGACAGGACACTTTTAATGGGGAATTTATTTTTACATTCAGCATTTCATCTGACAGTTTATTTTCCTCAGTGAATACATTGGAGAAAATAATATTTAACAGCTTTGCTTTCTCCTCGTCGCTCTCTGCAACTCCCCCCTCATTACTCTTTAAAGGGCCGACACCTTCAGATTTATACTTTTTAACATTTATATAATTGAAGAACATTTTAGGGTTAGTTTTACTCTCTTTGGCAATTAATCTTTCGGTCTCTAGTTTGGCCGCTTTTATTTGTTTTTTACATGTTCTATTTTTTTCCTTATAGTTTTTCCGTGCTACCCTCCTGTTTTAGTGATTTATATGCTTTCTTTTTGTCATTTATTGCTTTCTTTACAGTTCTATTTATCCACATTGGTTTCTTTTTGTTTCTTAACCTTTTATTCCCATACGGTATGTACCTCTCACAATGAGATTTTAGGATGCTTTTAAAGATATCCCATTTTGTGGCTGTATTTTTATTTTTGAGGACTTTATCCCAGTTAGTTAGGCCTATGGCCTCTCTTAGTTTTTGAAGTTTTTTTAATTTTTGTTCCTCCCTGTAGAAACGCTCTTTTGAATGATAATTGGAAGGTTATTACTTTATGGTCACTATTTCCTAGGTGTCCCCCAACATGTACGTCTGTTGTTCTGTCAGGCCTATTGGTTAATACTAAGTCCAGTATGGCCGTACCTCTAGTCGGGTCCTGAACCAGTTGGGAGAGGTAATTGTCTTTGGTTATTGCCAAGAACCCGTTTCCTTTATGAGATATACAAGTTTCAGTTTCCCAGTCTATATCTGGGTAGTTGAAGTCCCCCATAATAACCACCTCATTATGATTTGCCGCCTTGTCTATCTCATTTAGTAGTAGATTTTCTGTGGACTCTGGTATATTAGGTGGTTTATAGTAAACTCTTATTAGTAATTTATTATTGTTTTTAGCTCCATGTATCTCTACCCACAGTGACTCCACATGTTAATGTCCCTCACTTATATATTCCCGGAGTGTGGGCTTTAGACAGGACTTTACATAAAAGCATACCCTCCCCCCCCCCTCTCCGGTTTTGACGATCCTTTCTAAACAGACTGTAACCTTGTACATTAACTGCCCAGTCATAGCTATCATCCAGCCATATTTCCGTTATTCCCACTATGTCATACTCCTCCTCACACATCACTAATTCCAGTTCCCCAGTTTTATTAGTCAGGCTTCTGGCATTAGTATACATACATTTGAGAGGTTTATGTATATTTTTTACCCTACATCTTTCCTTCTGAACTGTTCTAGTCCCTCCTTCCATTCCTCCCCCAGTCCCACTACCTTGCCCCTGGTCTCTATCTGCACTATCTTCCCCTCCTATAATGTAATTTCCCTCCCCCAGTCCCTAGTTTAAACACTCCTCCAACCTTGTAGCCATCTTTCTCCCTAACACAGCTGCCCCTTCCCCATTGAGGTGCAGCCCGTCCCTACGATAGAGCCTGTACCCCTCTTTCCCACACCAGTTCTTGAGCCACTTGTTAATCTCCCTAATCTCACGCTGCCTTTCTTGTGTGGCCCGTGGTACAGATAGTATTTCGGAAAATACTACTTTTGAGGTCCTTGCCCTAAGCTTTTGACCTAAATCCCTTAAATCATTTTTAAGGACTCTCCACCTACCTCTAACTTTGTCATTGGTTCCGATATGGACCATGACCGCTGGATCTTCTCCAGCCCCTCCCAGTAATCTGTCAACCCGATCCGTGATGTGTCGAACTCTAGCGCCAGGAAGACAGAACACTGTTCGGCGATCACGGTCTTTGTGATAGATTGCCCTATCTGTTCCCCTAATAATGGAGTCTCCCACTACCAGCACCTGTCTGGCATGCCCTGCTCTCCTGGTTCCCTGCTTACTGAAGCTGACATTCTCCTGACTGGCAGAGGAAGTGTCCGGCTGCAGCAGTGCCGTCCCTGGACTCACATCCCCCTCATCTGCCAAACGTGCAAACTTGTTGGGGTGTTTCAGATCAGGGCTAGCCTCCCTGGCGCTCTTCCCTCTACCCCACTTTCTAACTGTTACCCAGCTAGCTACCTCACTTTCCTCAGCCTCCTGTCTGTCACCCTCCCCCTAATCTACCCCAAAGAGTGCTTGCTCAGTGAGAAGCAAACTCTTTTGCAAATTGTCAATGCCTCTCAGTGTTGCAACTTGCCCGTTTAGAGACTCGATTTGCAATTCCAAATGGGTAATTTGCTCAAATCTTGAACAAAAATATACATTCTCGAATGGCTGTTCCAGGACTGCATACATCATGCAGGATGTGCACTGGACTGTGTTGTCAATTGTGCAACACATACTAAATGGGGATTACACCACAAAAGGGAAAAATACAATATAATGTAGAAATAAGAAACTGGCTAATTGCAGTCCCCCACTGAAGTCCCTGAATCTAAAGTCATTTAATCTTGTCACACACTTACACAACCACACACTTAATCAACCACGCGTCACGGTCAAACTCGCGTTATATACTCTTGATGTATATTGGATGTGACCATTAAACATATATATATTTGTTTTACTAGGCATTTATAGGAAGGTTTGACAATTTGAAAACTGGTCCCCTGATGATTTGGCGGATGCCAATGAAACGCGTTGCAATAATATAATTGTATCTGGGACCATTGAGTCATATTTTGGGTTACCATATTTTCTTCCCTTTCTGTTTCCTTTTATTCTTGACTAAACTGGGCAGTCACTGTTGCCTTACTAAGGGACAGCAAGGGGAAGCCTAAAGAGGGGGTTACATAGGGGCAGCGTCCCAGTACCCCTATCTCTCCACTCTATCCTCCCTCCTGTTCTTTGCCTATTGGATTGCGTACTGTGTTGGAGGCAATTAGAGGTTGCATTGATTGAATTTTTCGGTGTGTCCTTGTCTAATTTTATTAATACTTTTGGGCCCTTTTACTATTATATATAAATAAACGTTATGTTTTCACTGTGGTGAATCATTCATGTGAAAAGAGTTGTTAATATTGTTACCGCTTATAGATTTTGCCTTGACTACTGGAACTTGGTCGTGTGTGATTTGTACAGCTCCAGATGTTAGCTGAGGGTCTATGGGAAATATGAATCACCGGACAGACGAGTGTTTCTTTTTCTACTGGCATTTTTGCTCAAAAAGTTTTTACAGAATGGCCACCTATAAAATGTAACTTTTATTATACTGCTGTTAAAATGAATGTCTCCTATTGTTAAAAATACATTAAGCACAAAGGAGACAAGAGGGCTGAGGATGGGTTAAATTCACCCTAAAATCACCCTATGTAACTAATGGCCTGCCTATCATAAGGGTGATCTTGTATAGGGAACCTCTTATAATTCCTTACATAGGCCCTGACTGGAAAGAAGCCCACCTGAAAAAAAAAAAATGGCAGTATGGGTGTACAGCGTGTTTAACAAACCTGACACAAATGTCACTAGAAAGCTAGCAATATTGTAACTCAAATACAGTTAGGTCCATAAATATTGGGACATTGACACAATTCTAACATTTTTGGCTCTATACACCACCACAATGGATTTGAAATTAAACGAACAAGATGTGCTTGAACTGCAGACTGTCAGCTTTAATTTGAGGGTATTTACATCCAAATCAGGTGAACAGTGTAGGAATTACAACAGTTTGCATATGTGCCTCCCACTTTTTAAGGGACCAAAAGTAATGGGAAAATTGGCTTCTCAGCTGTTCCATGGCCAGATGTGTGTTATTCACTCATTATCCCAATTACAATGAGCAGATAAAATGTCCAGAGTGTATTCTGTTTTTGATAGGTAAGGCTATTAGTTACATAGGGTGATTGTGGGATGAATTTAACCCATTCCCAGCCCTAGTGGTTATGTTGCATCATCAGTCCACGGTAAGACAAATGGTCTATGAATGGAGAAAGTTCAGCACTGCTGCTACCCTCCCTAGGAGTGGCCGTCCTATAAAGATGACTGCAAGAGCACAGCGCAGACTGCTCAATGAGGTGAAGAAGAATCCTAGAGTGTCAGCTAAAGACTTACAAAAGTCTCTGGCATATGCTAACATCCCTGTTAGCAAATCTACGATACATAAAACACTAAACAAGAGTAGGCCACTGCTGTCCAAAAAAAAACATTGCTGCACGTTTACAGTTTGCACAAGAGCACCTGGATATTCCACAGCAGTACTGGCAAAATATTCTGTGGACAGATGAAACCAAAGTTGAGTTGTTTGGGAGAAACACACAACATTATGTGTGGAGAAAAAGAGACACAGCACACCAACATCAAAACCTCATCCCAACTGTGAAGTATGGTGGTGGGGGTACCATGGTTTGGGGCTGCTTTGGGGCTGCTTTGCTGCGTCAGGGGCCTGGACGGATTGCTATCATCGAAGGAAAAATGAATTCCCAAGTTTATAAGACATTTTGCAGGAGAACTTAAGGCCATCGGTCCACCAGCTGAAGCTCAACAGAAGATGGGTGTTGCAACAAGACAACGACGCAAAGCATAGAAGTAAATCAACAACAAAATGGCTTAAACAGAAGAAAATACGCCTTCTGGAGTGGCCCAGTCAGTCCTGACCACAACCCGATTGAGATGCTGTGGCATGACCTCAAGAATGCGATTCACACCAGACATCCCAAGGATATTGCTGAACTGAAACAGTTCTGTAAAGAGGAATGGTCAAGAATTACTCCTGACCGTTGTGCACGTCTGATCTGCAACTACAGGAAACGTTTGCTTGAAGTTATTGCTGAAAAAAGGAGGTTCAACCGGTTATTAAATCCAAGGGTTCACATTCTTTTTCCACCTGCACTGTGAATGTTTACATGGTGTGTTCAATAAAAACATGGTAACATTTAATTATTTGTGTGTTATTAGTTTAGCAGACTGTGATTGTCTATTGTTGTGACTTAGATGCAAGGGTTCACCCAAAGGGTTCACATACTTTTTCTTTAAACTGTATATATATGTACAGTGCTGCCCATAATTATTCATTCCCCTGGCAAATTTTGAGTTAAAGTTACTTTTATTCAACCAGCAAGTCATTTTTTTGACGGGAAATGACATAGGTGTCTCCCAAAAGATAATAAGACGATGTACAAGAAGCATTATTGTTGAAAAAAGAACATTTCTCAGCTTTTATTTACATATGAGCAAAAAATACAAGATGTCCCGCACTGTGGAAAATCTCAGAGGATGTGGTCGGAAGCCAAAAGTGACAACTGTGCTGGCCAGGAGGATAGTTAGAGAGTTGAAAAAGATTCCAAGGATCACCACCAAGGCCATCCTGGTGAATCTGGGCTCTGCTGGTGGCAATGTCTCAAGGCAGACAATCCAATGGAAACTGCACAATGCAGACCAAGGAGGACGCCACTTCTCCAGATAAGGCACACAAAAGCTTGCTTGGCCTTTGCAAAAGCCCATCTGGACAAAGAAGAAGACTTCTGGTCTTCTGTGTTATGGTCAGATGAAACAAAAATTGAATTGTTTGGTCACAATGATGTTTCCTTCATTTGGCGTAAAAAAGGAGAAGGCTTCAACCCAAAGAACACCACCCCCACTGTCAAACATGGTGGTGGGAACCTAATGCTTTGGGGGTGTTTTTCAGCCAATGGACCAGGGAACCTAATCACAGTAAACGGGACCATGAAAAAAGAGCAATACATGAGGATTCTCAACGACAACATCAGGCAGTCTGCAGAGAAACTTGGCCTTGGGCACCAGTGGACATTTCAGCATGACAATGACCCAAAACACACAGCAAAAGTGGTGAAGAAATGGTTAGCAGACAACAACATTAATGTTTTGGAGTGGCCCAGCCAGAGTCCAGACTTGAATTTAATTGAGAATCTGTGGAGGGAGCTAAAGATCAGGGTGATGGCAAGAAGACCCTCCAACCTGAAAGATTTGGAGCTCATTGCTAAAGATGTATGGGCAAAAATACCTGTGGAGACATGCAAAAAGCTGGTCTGCAATTATAGGAAGTGTTTGATTGCTGTAATAGCCAATAAAGGCTTTTCTATTGATTATTGAGAAGGGTATGAATAATTTTGGACTGGACACTTTTTGCTCAAATGTAAATAAAAGCTGAGAATTGTTTTTTCCCCCACAATAATGCCTCTTGTACATCGTCTTATTATCTTTTGGGAGACACCTATGCCATTTCCCGTCAAAAAATTACTTGCTGGTTGAATAAAAGTAACTTTTAGTCAAAATTTGCCTGGGGTATAAATAATTATGGGCAGCACTGTATATAGAAATATAGATCAGTACATATATATTCCCACATACATATAAATAGATGATATATATAGATCTATCTCTATCTCTAATGTAAGCTATATCTAAGCTATACATAGGTATAGCTTAGGTATAGCTTAGATATAGCTTAGGTATAGCTTAGGTATATAAATTGCTGCAAATGGTGCACCACAGTGATATGCAACTAACAATACCGGCTAATCTCTCAGGCTGATGTTAAAAACGGAGACTTTAGCCAATGTATTCCAGTCAGGAACACAACGGAGCCCTTTTGCACCACCGTCAAGGTATCTCAGTGTGGCATGGATCCTACCACTAGACCAGGGATGGCCAACCTGCGGCTCTCCAGCTGTTTCAAAACTACAACTCCCAGCATGCCCACACAGCCTACAGCTATCAGCCTACAGCAGGGCATGGTGGGAGTTGTAGTTTTACAACAGCTGGAGAGCCGCAGGTTGGCCATCCCTGCACTAGACTACCTATGGTGTGTGAACACGGTCTGAATGGTGCTAAGATGTAACTCACAGCCAAGCTCCCACATACTTCCATAGTGAGATTACTCATGCAGTGGGAAAAGAGATAGGGCTGCAAGCCCCACCTATAACAGGCCATGTGACACAGGCTACCAGGTGCACTAGAATGTTACCAGCAATGGCACATTTCATACATATAAAGAAAAATCACTAAAATGAAGTGGCCTAAATGGGAGGAAATGCTCAAAAAACCCAAACACTGTAGCGTGTTTATAACCGGGGGAGCAATTCCTCCGCATGTGATCCGTTGCTAGCGACAATCCCCAGCAGAAAATGCATACAATGGAGGATGTCGGCAGCGGACCACATGCACCACAAAGGCATCCTACACAAGATGGAGTAGTGTGTGGCTCAACCGATTTATGTATTTGTATATTTTCATCTACACACTACTCCATTTTGTGTAGGATGCCTTTGTGGTGCATGTGGTCCGCTGCCGACATCCTCCATTGTATGCATTTTCTGCTGGGGATTGCTGCCAGCAACGGATCACATGCAGAGGAATTGCTCCCCCGGTTATAAATATGTTACAGTGTTTGGGGTTTTTGAGCATTTCCTCCTATTTAGGCCACTTCATTTTAGTGATAGCTTAAGTATAGCTTAGATATAGCTTAGATATAGCTTAGATATAGCTTAGGTATAGCTTAGATATAGCTTAGATATAGCTCTATATCTATATAAGTATATCTAAGCTATACTTTATTTTGTTCCTGGGGGTGGCTTTTGGTTCTGATGGCCAGTAGAATAGGGCAATGCTAATTTGATAAGGCTGCCAGCACTGGTAAGGATCGTGCAGGAGCCGGCCGGCAGCCAGACGCAGAGGCAGGGGGCACACTGGTGGATCACAGGGAGGGAGCGGACACACCAGTCCAGTGAATCTTTTCACAAGGCTGCTGGCACTGGTAAGGATCACGCATGTGCCATCCCTCACATGTGCCGTTGCAACCAGACGCAGAGGGAAGGAGTGCCTACACAAGGCTCTCACGTTTCGTGTACAGAGCCAGGCCACTCCCTAAGGCAGGGATAAGCCTGTACACAAAGCGTCAGCACAGGCAGCTTGCTGGATGACGTCGCGGATCACGTGACCCGCATCAGCACAGAAGAAACAAGACATTATAGATAAAGAGATTGATTTACAAAGGTAATAGTAGATACCGTATGTTATAATGCTGATTGGCCTATATTTATATAACTTGGACAACCCCTTTAACTGAAACACCCTTTCTAATTAGCTCTTGACGAAGTTATTAACACAGACAGGGCCGGCTCCAGGTTCATGTGGGCCCTTGGGCGATAAAGCCTCAGTGGGCCCCCTTGTGGCATTTTGCACAACACACGCGGCAGTGAAGCTGCTTGTTTTATAGATGTTGCCAAATACAATAGACAGAACACGCTACAGAGTGGATATATGTGAATCAATCCTTATACCCCTACTTTTTTTTAGTTTCCCATTGTTTTAATCCCTCAGGTCTACTCAGTATTCCATTTTTACTGTACACCCTCTAAAGAGAAACAGACATTGAATATGAAAATACATTTCAATATGAATAGAACTATGCTGCTGCCTGCCCCTGTGCCCCCAATGCCCAAAAATATCAATATGATGATATTTTAATTTAGAGCACAGCAGGGCAGGCTGCAGCAGACTAGGGTTGTCACCATACCAAAATTTTGATAAATTAACAAATGTAGGGTAGGACGTTAAAACTCAAAACAATTAAAGTTTACTAGTACTCAACATAAAAATACACAGGGTGTATAACCTATAAATACATATACGTGAAAGGCTTATTCCCATGTAATGCGTGGTACACACTGACTAAATAGGTAGAATAATAATCGTGTATGAAACCTATAGATAAGCTGCCAGTATGGTGAACACGCTACATTACCGGGATCTCAGAGGATATAATGTTGGCGTTAGACACAATCTGATGTGGCAATCAGTACTGGATGATATGTACTGTGTCATTATAACATAGATGCCCACTATTATAAACCTCTGGCTAAAGTATCCAGTGCCGAGCTCAGTAATTAGCGTGGATTTGTCGGCCGGATACAGGACTATCACCCAGAGGATGGCTGTGCACCTTGCCACCCACTGAGGATAGTAAAGAAAATTGGTGCCACACTTCGGACCAATATAATAACCTGCTGATGTGGCTAATGGATAGTCAGACATCAGCACTAACTGGTGATGATACATACAAACATTGCCCTACTCAAAGCCGGTATAAGTGTACTGTTGGTATGGCCAGTGTGCAACCAGACACAGGCGCAACTTGGCAGAGTGTGGGTCACA
Organism: Bufo bufo; assembly: GCF_905171765.1. Classification (NCBI taxonomy): domain Eukaryota; kingdom Metazoa; phylum Chordata; class Amphibia; order Anura; family Bufonidae; genus Bufo; species Bufo bufo. Next base: position 167,195,042 of record NC_053389.1, on the reverse strand, counting down.
AGAGGCTCAACGCGTTTCTGTGCTTATGTTTTATGCACTTCATCAGGAGCCAAGGAGTATAGAAAAGCACCAGAGAACAAAAGCCTGCCTAAGCTGCACTTCTCCAGGTTGAGAGTCGGCGTACTAAGTGGCTCTAGTGTGAGCCTCGGCACTAGGATGGCCGCGAAGCGGTCGCCTACCTGCTGGGATTTAAAGGGAATACATCCCTCCCCCATAGGTGTGCCTCTGCTCATCCAGCCAATCCGGTGAGAGACCTTGCTCTGACATAGCCAGTCAGCTAGTGAGCAGGAGGGGAGAAGTGCGCCTCGAGGATCACGCATCCGTGCTAGAAATGTGTAAGGGAATAATACCGGTGGCTGAACAAGTAGGAATAAGAATAGAAAAAGAACTACAGATAATGCCAGGATCCCAGAGGGAGTCAGGAGGTATATTAGAATGAGTTTTGCGCTGGTATAATGCCAAGGTACAAAAACCATAGCGCTGAGCACAGAAAGAAAGAAACTTGATCAATAGCAGAGTATATAATGTCATTGCCCCAAAATAAACGGTGACAAATGACAAATATATAGCAAACAGAGTATATCCACTTAGCAACAAATAAGCTATCGCAGATTGGGGACAAATTATGGGAAAACATAAAGTGGGGAAAATTGGCTTTTACTTCACAGTTTTTTTTTTTGCCTTCCTCTGGAACAACTTGCAGGATTACAGGCCGAACTGGATGGAAAAATGTATTTTTTCGGCCTTATGTACTATGTTACTATGTTACTATGTTACCTAACCCAAACCCGAACTTCAGTGAAGAAGTCCGGGTTTGGGTCTGGGTTACCACAGTCAGTTTTTTATCACGCGCGTGCAAAACGCATTGCACCCGTGCGATAAAAACGGAACATCGGAACGCAATCGCAGTCAAAACTGACTGCAATTGCGTATCTACTCGCACGATTTTCCCTGATTGCAGACGCAATGCATCCGGACCTAATCCGGTCACGCTCATCTGTAAGGGGCCGAAGAGGAGTTTCATTAGTCTTGTAGAGGACTCAATAGATTATTTTTCCCATTTTTTTATAAAGTCGGTAGATCTAAGATGAGCCGCTGGAATGATGGGGTTACGCAGGCCCCGGGGGACAATCTTATTCTTGATATATGTATCTAATGATTGAACCTCCCACCAGGACCTGACAAAACTCTTATAGACACATGTGACTTGTTTAAAGGCTGAGTTGATACTTAGAGTTCGAGAGGAAAAAGATATTTGTTTCTCTGAGAAAACTTCACTGGGATCACCCATCCATTGTTCAGTGTTTATATTCCCAGACAGAAAGCCTGCCTGTCACGGTCCCTCAGGTGACTGATGTCAGGAAATCAAGGAGATTGGCTGAGCGTGGAGGAATCTAACAGCCTCCTTGATTTCTCTTGATTCAGTGTTGATAGGGTTAATGACCACTTCCTTTTTCTCAGCTGTTGCTCAGTGGTCATCACTTCTACCCTTTATAGTCTCACCCCACCCTTCTGACTATGCGGTTGATAACTTCAGTTTGGCTGAGCTGGTGTGAGATCCTCTCTGGTGTTCCTGTTCTTCTATCTCTACAGAAGTTAAGTGTTGCGTTTGTTTGTATTTGTTATATTCCCTGTTGTTGTATCTGGGCCTGAGACAGAGACTTCAATTCGTCCATCTGGGGAGGAATGGGTTGTCTCTGGTCCTATTCTTATTCCAGGGCATTATAGGAAAATCAGGGCCTAGGTATCCTGCTTATGAATACTCCTACCTTCAAAGTCTATTTATATTGATAGGTAGTCAGGGCCCAGATTAGGGTTGTCTAGGAGGTGACCTGTTTCTTCCCTAGTTTCCAGGCCCAGTTACTGTTCCCCTTCCCTCATGTGTTTGTGTGGAGTTTCCCCCCCACACTGATCGTGACACTGCTATTACCTTGTAAAAACTGGTAAGAACTTGTGCAAAAAAATGGAAAAAATAAAGAGGGTGAGAAAGTGTACATCCAATCTATTATTGAATTAAACAAATGTAGGGTAGGACGTTAAAACTCAAAATGGCACACGTATACTGGCTTTGAGTGGGGCAATGTTTGTATGTATCATCACCAGTTAGTGCTGATGTCTGACTATCCATTAGCCACATCAGCAGGTTATTATACTGGTCCGAAGTGTGGCACCAATTTTTTTTACTATCCTCAGTGGGTGGCAAGGTGCACAGCCATCCTCTGTGTGATAGTCCTGTATCCGGCCGACAAATCCACGCTAATTACTGAGCTTGGTACTGGATACTTCAGCCAGAGGTTTATAATAGTGGGCATCTATGTTATAGTGACACAGTACATATCATCCAGTACTGATTGCCACATCAGATTGTGTCTAATGCCCACATTTTATCCTCTGAGATCCCGGTAGTGTAGTGTGTTCACCATACTGGCAGCTTATCTATAGGTTTCATACACGATTATTATTCTACCTATTTAGTCAGTTGGTACTACGCATTACATGGGAATAAGCCTTTCACGTATATGTATTTATAGGTTATACACCCTCTGTGTATTTTTATGTTGAGTACTAATAAACTTTAATTGTTTTGAGTTTTAACATCCTACCCTACATTTGATTAATTCAATAATAGATTGGATGTACACTTTCTCACCCTCTTTATTTTTCCGATTTCGATACCATAAAAAAGCAGCGTGCATTCCGCATTTTATGGAACGTCCGGCCCATAATCAAACAGTCCTATCCTATTTTTTGGGGGGACAAGGTGACAAAAAAAAGGCGAATCACACGTTTTTGTTTTTTTCTGCTACAGCGCTAACTGCATAGGAAATTTTTGGGATATTTTAATAGTTTGCACTTTTCAGACGTGGCGATATGTAATATGTTTATTTATTGTTTATATATTTTATGTGTAAAATTGGGAAAGGGGGTGATTTATACTTAATATTTAGGTGTTTTATTAAACTTTTTTTTTTTTACATTTTATTTAAGCTCTTAATGGCTAGAACCTGGGATCTTTTAATCCCTTGTCCTATTCACCCTAATAGAGCTCTATTAGGGTGATTAGAACTTCACACACTCCCTGCTTCCCTGTGCTTTGTGCACACGGCAGCAGGGAGCTTACCATGGATGGCTTCAGTAGCGTGCCGGCTGCCATGGTAACTAGTGATGAGCGGGAGGTGCCATATTCGATTTCGATGAAATCTCATATTCGTCGAAATAGAATATTCGTCATTATTCTAGTTATCGCGATTAATATGCGATTTAAATAATCGCATATTGCGATTTTAACTTAAGGTAACTTTCCTATTGGTTTGATATCTAGAATTAGCGAAGATGACGAATATGACGAATATTCCTCAAAACGAAGATAACGAAGTATTCTCCATCTTCGTTTTAGCTCCATATTCGTCAACTTCGCTAATTCTAGCAATCAAATAGGAAAGTTGACTAGAGACAGCTACGTTTTTAATTCGCTATGCGATCTGCACCTACAGGCAGGTTGTGCTGACCCAACCCCTTATTTTTTTCTATGCGATAATATTACTTTGCTTTTTTTTTAATAAATAAAATAATTATAATACTTGATAATTATTATAATTATTCTATTTATTTAAAAAAAAGCAAAGTAATATAATCGCATAGCGAATTAAACACAGCTGTCTCTATAGTCAACTTTCCTATTTGATTGCTAGAATTAGCGAAGTTGACGAATATGGAGTTAAAACAAAGATGGAGAATACTTCGTTATCTTCGTTTTGAGGAATATGACAAATACATTCGTCATATTCGTCATCTTCGTTAATTCTACCAAGCCAACCATAGTAAACCAGGTCTAAGTTGAAATCGCAATGCGATTACTTCAAGTTATATTAATCGAATTGCAATTTTAACTTAGAGCTGTTTCTAATGGGTCAGCTTGCTAGAATTAACAAAGTTAACGAATATGGAATATAGCAGTGCTAAACTTGAAATCGCAATTCGATTAATATAACTTGAAGTAATCGCATTGCGATTTCAACTTAATTCTAACATCCGACAGTACATTCTAGTATGGAGGAGTTCCCATGGTGATGGGGATGCTCCATGAGCACGGACGTCGGCAGAAGCGGCAACGGGCACTGACTGGAGCAGCCAGGAATCCTCAGGACAGGTAAGAACTACTTTTGGGAATTGGGAAAGAAAAAACTATAACAATAAAAAAAAAATAATAACGAATATTCGAAATAGCGAATTTATAGTGCTATATTCGAAATATTCGCGAATTAGCGAAGTGCCGATATTCGCCCAAAAAATTTGCTATTCGAATATTCGCGCTCAACACTAATGGTAACCGATTGGAGCCCCAGGATTACACTGCTAGGGCTCCGATCAGAAGCTGCTGCCACTGCCACCAATGAGGTGGAGGGGACCCTGTGGCCACTGCCACCAATGATTTTAATACTGGGGGGGTTGGGGGGGGCACACTGCGCCACCAATGATTTTAATACTGGGGGGGAGGGTGCACTGAACCACCAATGATAATTAACCTTTAATACAGTTACAGGAGGCGGGTGCCAGCGGCAGATACAGGAGGCGGGTGCCAGCGGCAGAATCACATAGCCGGCACCCGACCTCTGACAGGGAGCTGTGATCAGCGGCAGTTAGCCCCTCAGATGCGGTTAACTGTAGCTGATTGCAGCTCCCTGTCAGAGGTCGGGTGCCAGCTATGTGATTCTGTCACCGGCACCCACCTCCTGTATCTGAATTAAAGCTTAATTATCATTATAATTTTGAAGTGAGGAAATGAGTGGGCCCCCTAAGGAACAGTGGGCCGGGCACTTGCCCAGATATACCGGGTGCTGATGCCGGCCCTGAACACAGAAGTTCACTTAGGCTACTTTCACATCTGTGTTTTCCTTTCCAGTTTTGAGTTCCGTCAGAGGATCTCAAAACTGTAGGAAAATGCTTCAGTTTTGAACAAAATGAAATGGAGTGCTCCAGAATGCATTACGTTCCATTTGGTTGCTTTCCCATGCCGGATACTAAACCTCTGCAAGCAGCGTTTTTGTGTGCATCATGGGATACTGATCAAGATGAAACCCAATGTAAGTAAATTTTGCCGGATCCATTTTCTTGAACACAAAAGAAAAAAGGCACCCATGGATTTAAATGGTTTAATGCCATGGCTATTTTAGAGATAATACAACCTGATCCGCTGTGTCATAATAACGGAGGCGTTTTTGCTGATCCCCTGCTGGATCCAGCAAAAACACAGATGTGAAAGTAGCCTTACTTTTTTATCTCTGCACTGTGAATATTCACTCACTGTGCTCAATAAAGACATGAATGGCACAGCTGGCTATGTGCTATTAGTTTTTGCATACAATTGAAGTAATTCCAAAGGGTTCCCTTTATTTTTTTCTTGCATCTGTATAGTGGGTACAAGTGGCCTAGGTACTGTAACTTTGTAAAATCTTTGCAATTTTATATTGCCTCCTTTAAGACCAAGACAGAAAATTTACATCTGAAAAATATTCATGATTTCAAGCTGTGCCAGTTCTATACAAATTAATTCCACTTTCTCCTGCTGTCTGAGAAATGCTGAGGCTCCATTTATGTGGACGCACATTGGTCTCCTCCTGCTAACATTTTGCTTATTATTATTATACGAAAAAACAACTGTCCAAAAATATCAAAATCTTACCAACACATTGCCCCAAATAACTTTTGATCAACTTTTTTCCTGAAGGCTGTCAGCATGTGACTACTTAACAAGAGCATCAATAATTTTCATCCCACTCATTCTGGCTTGTTTGTGAATATTAGAAAATCGCTGTAAATACAATACCCTAATGCATTAGTAAAGATCCAACTGAGAAGTAATTTTGTTTTAAAGGGAAAGTGTTATAAGAAAAAGACCTATTGTTTAAATCCGTTTTTAAATCTTTCTTTTTTTAATTTCTATATCACTCTCTATATTTAATGAAATCTGAAAATCCTGAAGTTTTTGCACTGGTCACTTCTTGGTCTGTAAAGATTACTTTCAGCCATCATCTCATTATAATCACAGGCAGGAGTATAATAGGTAGTCAACAATTATATTTGAAACCAGAAGTTTACATACACTATATAAAAAGACACATATGCATGTTTTTCTCAATATCTGACATGAAATCAGTAAAAACCTTTCCTGTTTTTGGTCAATTAGGATTACCATAATTATTATTATTTGCCAAATGCCAGAATGAGAGAGAGAGAGAGTGTGTTTTAAGGCACTTTTATTACTTTCTGCAATGTCAAAAGTTTACATACACTAAGATTACTATGCCTTTAAACAATTCTGGATTGCCCATATGATGATGTCACGTGTTTGGAAGCTTCTGTTAGGTTTGTTTGCAACATCTGAGTTAATTAGAGACCCACCTGTGGATGTATTTAAATGCACACCTGGAACACACTGCTTCTTTGCGTAGCATCAAGGGAAAATCTAAAGAAAGCCAAGATATCAGGAAGAGAATTGTGGACTGGCACAAGTCTGGCTCAACCTTGGGTGCAATTTCAAGATACCTGAAGGTGCCTCGTTCATCTGTACAAACAATTAATTGCATGTACAAACAAGATGGGAATGTCCAGCCATCATACCGCTCAGGAAGGAGACGGGTTCTGTATCCCAGAGATGAACGTGCTTTGGTCCGACATGTGCATATCAACCCAAGAACAAAAGCAAAAGACCTTGTGAAGATGATGGTGGAAGCTGGTAAGACTGTGTCAATACCCACAGTAAAACAAGTACTGTATCAACATGGGCTGAAAGGCCACTCTGCCAGGAAGAAGCCATTACTCCAAAAGAAACATAAAAAAGCCAGATTAATGTTTGCAAATGCACACAGGAACAGAGACCTACATTTTTGGAAACATGTCCTGTGGTCTGACGAAATTAAAATTGAACTCTTTGGCCATAATGACCATCGTTACGTTTGGAGGGAAAAGGAAGCCGGTTGGAAGCCTAGGAACACCATCCCAACTGTGAAACACGGGGTGGCAGCATCATGTTGTGGGGTTGTTCTGCTGCAGGAGGGACTTGTGCACTTCACAAAATAGATGGCATCATGAGGAAAGAAGATTATGTGGAAATACTGAAGCAACATCTCAAGACATCAGCCAGGAAGTTAAAGCTTGGGTGGAAATCTGTCTTCCAAATGGACAATGATCCGAAGCATACTGCCAAACTGGTTACAAAGTGGCTTAAGGATAACAAAGTCAATGTTTTGTAGTGGCCATCACAAAGGCCTGATCTCTATCCTATTGAAACTTAATGGTCAAAGCTGAAAAGGTAGGTGCGAGCAACCGACCAACAAACATGGCTCAGTTACACCAGTTTTGTCAGGAGGAATGGGCACAAAATCCGAGCAACTATTGTGAGAAGCTTGTGGAAGGATACTCAAAACGTTGGACCCAAGTCATACAGTTTAAGGGCAATGATACCAAATAATAATGAAATGTATGTAAACTTTTGACTTTGCTGAAAGTAATAAAAATGCCTTAAAACATTCTCTTTCTCTCAGGTTTTTTACTGATTTCATGTCAGATATTGAGAAAAACATGCATATGTGTCTTTTTATATAGTGTATGTAAAACCCCTAGAAATTTATATGGTTAACATAGTTTTTTTCTAACCCTTTGGTCACACAAAAATGCAACTAATTAATGCAACACCAGATGGCTACAAATGTGGACCAGGCAGAAATGTGTACAACCTCCATGGACATAACTAGCCGACATTACAGTCACTATAAAGCCCAACAACTAAGAAGGTCCATTTCCACTCAGTGATCTATACGGAAGGGGGCATGCCCCATGGTTACCCCTGCTGAGTGCATTCACATTACTTGAATTTATATCACGTCATTATCCTTGTACTGTGACCTACGTATGTGTTAATTATATCTGCATGTGACATCATTATATGTGTATATCTCTAAGCAGTGAGTTCACAGGTACATGGTGACTTATTCTTGTGCTATGATATCATGGTGTACATTGCCCCTCCACTGTGGCATCACTGCATAATTTCTGAGATGTATTGTCAGTGAGTACATTATTACTGTACTGTGATGTCACTGTGCATCATATTGTTCTTGCACTATTCTTTCATTGTGAGCTGTATCCTGCATTGTGACATCACTTTACACATTGTTCATGTATTGTGACATCACTGCGCACATTATCCATCTGCTGTGACATTATTGTGTGTATTAGGCTACTTTCACACTAGTGGCACTGACCGCTGGCAGGCTATTCTGTCCGGTGAACAGCATGTCGGATCCGTCCTGCCGCTAGTGACCGTGTGCCTCCAGACTGGCGCTCCGTCCCCATTGACTATAATGGGGACGAGGGCGGAGTTCCGGTGAGGCACGGCACCGCACAGCGAGAGGCTGCCGGAATAAATGACGGACATGTCGTAGTTTTATTCCGGCAGTCTCTCGCCGTGCCTCACCGGAACTCCGCCCCCATTATAGTCAATGGGGACATAGCGGCAGTCCGGAGGCACACGTTCACTAGCGGCAGGACGGATCCGACAGGCTGTTCACCCGACGGAACAGCCTGCCAGAGGTCTGTGCCGCTAGTGTGAAAGTAGCCTTATCCCTGCACTATTATACCACTCTACACAATATCCCTCTATTGTAACATCACTGTTTGCATTTTCATGTATTGTGAGATCACTGTGTGACATCACTGTGCATATTATCCTTCTATTGTGACATCACCATGTGCATTATGCCAGCAAAGCAGCACCACTGTGTGAATTATTCATTTATTGTGATATCACTTTGTGGATTATCCATTTGTTGTGACATCACTGTGTGCATTATCCTTGTGCATTAGGGAGACCAAAATAATTATAAACCTTTCATGTTCTGAAGCTGCTGCTCAGGGTTGTCATATTCAAGTGGGGCCCCATGGTTACATGTTTTGAGCCAATTAAAAGTGTCACCTTGTATATTCCCTGTCCCTTTCATAGCATGCAGTCTCACAGACATGCAGAGGGGTGCTGCTGCATCCCTCTCCTCCCTATTATCAGTTTCACCTACAGTATTATTGAGGAGTTTTCTGAACATTTACAGAGAGGACACAGGGGTTACCCGGCCTAGGAGCCGACTAGCCCAATGCTATGGACTTTTTATCAATTAAAAAAGCAGCATGGGAACGGCGGGACTTTGGACACATGAGTGTTTTTTCAATTGGGCACAGGTGCTGAACATTGATTTGGTCATCTCCTGGGCCAGTCAACGCCTTTAAAAAAAGGGACTGACTGCTAGGAGGCTAGAAAAGTAACACCAGTGACATACCTTAAATGGAGGCAGACCATTCAACTGTTACAGCGCCCGGGCAAGGGGAGCCCAGCACTTAAAGAGGACTTTTCATGTTTTATTTTTTTATTCTAGAGAAATACCTTTACTTGCTGATGCTGCCACCCTGCCTGTTTTTTTAAAATATCGCTCCTGCTCCCCGCTGTGCCCCCCTGTAGTTTTCCCGCTTAGTATGTTAATACTGAGCATCGGTACAGGGAGAAGGAGACGCCAGGGTTTCTCAATGGGCGTCTCTTTCTCCCTGGCTGTGCCGCGATCCAATCACAGCAGAGAGCGTCACAGCCAGGGAGAAGGTGAGCTTTTTTTTTTTCTTCCTGGCTGTAACGCTCTCCGCTATGATTGGATTGCGGCACATCCAAGAAGACTGGAGGCTGTAATCGCTTCCAAAGGTGCGTCAACTACTGAGTAGTACTGAGTAAAGGGTCTGAATACTTATGTCAATAAGAATGAGCAGTATATTTTTATGAACCACTTGTTCCACTTTTTCTAGAAGTCGGAAAAAGTGAGTGAAGCCAGGTGTGACTTTTTTAATACAATTTTTTAATTAACATTTCTTCCACCTAATAAAAAAAATCATCAGAAATTGGAATGCATTGCATTGGGCATTCCATGAGTATAATTGATGCATGCATACTAGTAAACAGGGTGGGGCAGGGGACCCATCCTAAAGTTTTCTATGAGAGCATATGAGACCTGTTAATGCCCTTGTGTGACACTGTCCCCATGATACAATATATACCATATTTTCCGCATCATAAGACTCACCTGACCATAACCACCTAGGTTTTAGAGTAGGAAAATAAGGAAAAAATATGTTTTTCATCAGACTTCCGATCAGACTCCCAATCCTCATCAAACCTTAGATCAGACCCCCAATCTTCACCAAACCTCAGATCAGACCCCTAATCTACATCAAACCCCCAATCCTCATCAGACCTCAGATCAGACTCCTAAATCAGACCTCTAATCTTCATCAGACCTCAGATAAGACCCTCAATTTTTATCAGACGCCCAATCTTCATCAGACCTCAGATCAGACCCCATCAGACCTCAGATCAGACCCTTAATCTTCATTACACCCCCAATCCTCATTAGACCTCAGATCAGACTTCCAAATCAGAACCCTATTCCTCATAGGACCTCAGATCAGACCCCCATCAGACATCAAATAAATAAAAGAACTGACCTCTGCTCTGGATGGCGCCTCCACTTGCATATCTAGTGTCCTTTTCCTGCACTTACCGCTCCCTGGTCTTCTGCAGATGCCACTCTGCACTGTGACCTTATGCCACACATTGTCAGGTCATAGTGCGTGCTTACGCTGTGCAACGTCAGGTCGGTGCCAGCAGAAAACCAGGGTATGGTTAGTACAACCAGCACCAGGTGTGCTGTAATCACACCTATCCAGTCTTATTGTGTATTAGTGAGCACCATAATGGAAGCACTCATTAGTATTTGCTTCATAAGACACACTGTTATTTGTTCCCCTATTTTTGTTTTATGGTGTGGGAAATACTTTATTTTCATATAATCTATTATGGACTTATGAAAAAAATGAAAACTGATAGGTCCTCTTTAAATACACAGCCTGTTTTATCAGTGTCCGTATTCAGCTCATATTTTCCCTATGGGTCTCAATGGAGCCGGACAAAATATGTAGCCGCTTATTTTCACCCATATTTGATCTTCATTGGTATCTGTAATATTGGAGGAAGATAAGGTTGGACACTCTGTGAAAAGAGCTGACACAGCACTGAGCGATGGAGACACAATATACAAGTGCAATGTTGTGTTGTATAATCTGCAACTACAGCTGACATTTCTTCTCCCTTGGTGCACAACAATGACTTTCCTGTCCATATAAATCATGGGTAAAGGAATGTCGGATGAAGAGAATGGATTTTTCTTTATTTCATGATATTAAAAACACCAGTGCTGACACATAGTTTCATAGCTCTTAGTCATTAACATATGTTGAGAATGTGAACAGGTGTTGACAGCATGCAGAGATACTGAAAATAGTGAGGGCTTGTCAACTCAGGTCCCTGTTCTTATTCACTAATTTGGCAAATTAAATGGGTTCTCCGGCCATTTCACCTAATTAATAGCTGTAACTCACCCTTGGAAAGAAGCTCTTTTACATAGTACTAACCATTGCTCGCGCCCCTTATGCCGCTGTCTCTGCTGTGCTTGCAGACACGGTGGGTCTTCTGGATGTGGCCCCTTCTTTTCCTGTTCAGCAACATTTACTACTATGCAGCTGAACAGGAAAAGAAGGGGCCACAGCCACATCCAGTAAGGAACCAAGCAAAGAGACTGCGGAATGAGCGAGCGCAACAGAGACAGCAGCATCAGGTGAGCGAGGCACAGGTAAGTACAAAAGCTTCCTTCCACAGGTTAAAATGGCTGGAGAAACTCTTTAATGTTGGAAAGAGGACCCCCTTCTGTGAGCTGTATTACACTGTTTACCAGTGTTGGGAGCCAGATCAGCTGATTGTCCTGATGGATCCCATATCACTGTTATTCCGCAGTGCTTTACATTGTCATTAGTGTTGAGCGAAGTGAAGCATTCGAAGCACAATTTGGTCGGAGTTTAGGAAGACTTCTATTCGCAACTAATCTGAATTTTCTTGCGCTTCGTGGTAACGAATCAGTTTTTACTAAAATGGCGGCTGCGAGTGTTAGAAAGTGAAAGTAAGAAGCCCAGAAATGCAAGATAACCCATAATGCCGTGCAGCCAGGCAATTCGCCCATAGCCATCTCCTGTGATGTCACAGCCCTATAAAACCCTCATCCTGCGCAGTCTCCGCCATTGACCTGTGAGCTGATCTTAGGGAGAGACGTGACAAGTCCACATGCGCTAGGGACAGTGTTGCTGAAAATGATTAATGCCTCAGTCACACATCATTGTTTTGGTCAGTGATTTCCATCAGTGATTGTGAGCCAAAAGCAGGTGTGGTTCTAAGGGTGGGTACACATTGCGTTTTATGCCTCCGTTTGAAGCATAATTTACAAAAAAAAGGATACAAAAATGTATAAAAAAAATTCTAAGTTTTTTTTATTACAATGGAACTCTATAGTGAACGGATGCCACTGCATGGCATCAGTCTGAGGCATCCGTTTAACGTATATGTTTTTTTGGATGGGAAAAACGTGATGTGAACCTATCATAAAAACTAGAAAAACTAGAACATGTCTTATTATTGTCCGCATTACGGACAAGGATAGTACTGTTCTTTTAGGGGTCAGCTGTTCCGCCACGCAAAATACGGAATGCAAACAGACGTCATCCGTATTTTTTGCGGATCGCAAAATACATACGGTCGTGTGCATGAGGCTTAAGGCGGAGTGGCCTGATTTATAGCGATTTGTTACAACTTAATTCGGAACAAATTGAATTTCTTGGCTAACTTCGACAAAGTTGCCGAATCAAATTTTTCTAAACTTGGCTCATCTCTAATTGTCATAACTCACTGTCCACCAGTGGGGCTCTAAATTCTAAATCAGTATGTTTTTGGAGCATGAGATGAAACTAGAGCACTTGGAGGAAACCCATGGAGAACATACAAACTCTATCCAGATGTTGCCCTTAGTTGGATTCAAACCCAGAACCCCAGCACTGCAAAGCAATGTTAAAGTGGTAGACTGTGATGAGACAACCTCTTTCAGCCTTCCATGCAGCAGCAGCAGCAACATTGCTGCACTTCCATAAATACCCCTTGTTGTTTGCAGCTAAGACCAAGCATCGGACATGGATTTTTTTCATAGGTCCCTTCTGCCTCATTTTAGTACTTAACAGTGGGGCTTTTTCACTCTGTTTTCTGTGAGAAGCCAGCAGACAGCAGAGATAAAGAAGGATATTAAAAGAAATGAACACAACATGTTCTACTCAGCTCGAAAATTAAAGAAAAAACTGTGAAAAGTCTTGGTAATTTTCAAGGAATGGTGCGTTGCTCTGACCCTGGCATACTGTTAATATGTCTGACGAATTAGTGAGGGTCAGTATCAGACACAAATCTAAATAAGGCAGAAGTCTGTCACCAGTTTATGTGTAATACACGGACATTACGCTGCACATTATGAGGCCATAGTCATAGGCTGGGTTTTCACATTGAGGTTTTTGGATACAGTTTGTGATGGCAAAACCAGGAAAAATAATGAATAAAAAAAAGGTGAGGTAGTATAGTGCCTCAGAGGACTACGGCAAAGGGTTAATTACTGCAAAAAGGGGTTAAGTTAATGTTCCTGAGTTTATTTTAGTGATTTATTGTTAAAGCAGTTATTTCATTATGTACTGCATATACCTAATTCCAATGTATGGGCAATATAAAGTTAACACTGGCAGATTTGTTTAGGTTGCCAGGGTGATGGACTTGGTCAACCCCCTAGAGTCTTATCAAAGCAGAACCTCAGACACCAATATGTGCAATCTCCTGCAAACTAGGCTATAGTCGAGAGAACCTTTATCTCTGAGGCTGCAGTTGCCAGAAAATATACTTTATCATCAGGGTACCCCTTAAGGAAACAGACCAGACATCTTAGAAGGTCCAGAACCATCAAAGCAGTGCAGAATAACATCAGTAAGGTACTGCTCGTTTATGAAAAGAGACTTTTATACTGTGGAAAGAGTATTTTGCTTCCAGCACCCACCACATTTTGAGACAAGCTGGCCTTCCGGATCTAAATTCTGCGACTCACAGCCCAGGAACTGCAGAAAGGATTAACAAGACCAGAATAGCAGAATACCCAGTGGTTATTTGTCCTTAGAAGTAGAATCAAGGAGCATCTCCCATTTTACATGGGAAGATGAAGAAGGAGGCTCACATGATCATGTCTTGGTGACTTGCCCATAATGCCTTGTGGTCAGCCTCAGCCAATCAAGGCGAACTACAACTGTGATGTCAGTGCATGTGTCATAGACATTATATAAGATCCCAGGCAGCATTTGCCATGTTTGGCACACCTGTTAGGGTGGGTTCTCATTGGCGTTACACAATTCTGTAATAGGTTCCGTTATAACAGAGTTATAATGGAATATAATGGAATTTTAAGATGGAATGCAAAATGGAAGCCTTTAAAGGGCTTCTGTCACCCCACTAAACATTTTTTATTTTTTTGGGTTACTTATAATCCCTATACTGAGATTTATGCATACATACTGTAATTAATCATTTTGGTTCAGCAGATTCTGTTAAAAACTTACTTTTAAAATATGCAAATTGCTGGTAGCAGCCGCATCCTCCTATCCTAAAGACGCCCCCTCCGCATGTTGATTGACAGGGCCAGCGGACGGGATCTTTCTCGGCTGGCCCTGTTTGCATTAAAAATCTGGTGCCTGCGTAGTACCTGTCTTCATTCGGCGCAGGTGCACTGAGAGGAGGACGCTCGCTCGGCGGCTCCTTCCTCAATGCGCCTGCGCCGGGTGTAGATGTGACGTCATCAGCGCAGGCGCATTGAGGATGGAGCGGCCGAAGGAGCGTCCGCCTCTCAGTGCGCCTGCGCCGACTGAATACCGTTACGGCGCAGGCGCGAGATCTTGATAGCAGATAGGACCAGCCAGAGGACGATCCCGTCCGCTGGCCCTGTCAATCAACATGCGAATGGGGCGTCTTTAGGATAGGAGGATGCGGCTGCTACCAGCAAGTAGCCGCCCTACTTGCTGGTAGCAAGGTAATTTGCATATTTTAAAAGTACGTTTTTAGCAGAATCTGCTGAACCAAAATGATTAATTACAGTATGTATGCATAAATCGCAGTATAGGGATTATAAGTAACCAAAAGGTGACAGAAGCCCTTTAAGAGGCATTCCATTTTGCTCCGTCCTAATACATGTCTATGGGGACAAATAACGGTTCCGTTTGGTTCTGTTATACATATCGACCATTTTTCAATACGCAAATGTGAACCCGCCCTAAGATAGAGGAAAGCGATCTTAAAACACAGAATACAACTAGTTTAGAGTCAGAAAGGTTATTTCACAGTGAGGAGAGACAATCGTTAGGAAGATTTTATTGTGATTGGTTTTATAGACAGGACAGACTGGCAGACATTTTATTGAGGACTGCAGCATTTAAAGATAGAGTACTCAATATTCTATTAATGTGAATAATCCAAACACCCCAATCTTCATTACATAATTCACAATCACCGATAGGCTGCCTCAGGCTTGTCAGACACTTTGTTGTGTGCTGCTTCACAGTTAGGGAGGGTTCACATCATGTTTTATGTGTCCGTTTGACGTATACATTACAAAAAAAAAACTATACACAAACACGTTCTTGTATCCTGCACAGTCCAGTAAAAAAACGTATACCGGTACTTTTTTTTTTACAATGGAACTCTATGTACTGTATGGCATCAGTCTGAAGCATCCGTTTAACGTATACGTTTTTTGTATACAATAAGCGGATGGAAAAAACTTTTTTTGAACCCAGCCTTATACTGTATGTATCACAATAACAATGTACTCTGTCCAATTGACGATTTTTTTGTAAAAACAAAAAACATTTTTCTTCGTTAATTAAAAAAAATCACTTAATCAGATGATGCCTGCAGCCTGACGTATTGTTTTATGTAATAGATTCTGTCTGTGCTGCTGTGGCTGCTGCTGCTAGCCCTACGTGTAGTGTCTCATTAAGACATTACTAGACATTACTAGAGGATAAGTGGTTAATATTTTATACGTCTTAATATATATCCTAGATTCAAACTAGTTTAGACTTGTGTGTCCCTGTGTAGTCAAGGCAGTCAGAGATGAGTCTGTGAGGAGAAGACATAGGTTACGGGCCTCACAACCCAGGACTAGGCCTTAGGCCTGGCTTAGCAGCTGGCTGACAATTTGTAATAAAGGGTGATCAAAAAGTCTTATGTACCCAAAAAGGTACCAATAAAAACTGCAGCTTGTAGTTGTAGAAAACACACTCTCACACAGCTTTTATTTATTTTTTGAAATGTGTTAAACCTAACAAAATATAGTAACTATGATACAGATTTGGTATCAACATAATTATACTGACGTGCAGAATAAGGTCATCATATAATTTTAGCGCACAGTTTGAGCTGGAGATTCACCTTAAAGTAATGGGCCTGTAACAGTGGGGACATGGGCAGAGAAGTGGATGATTCTGGAGGTGGAAATATATCCAACCTTGGCTCATGGACAGGTAGTAATGACAACTAGTTCATAGTAGGTAGTGACAACTAATTCATAGACAAGAAAAAGTGACAACTAATTCAGAGGTAGGTAGTGACTACTAGAATATAGGCAGCTTGCGACAACTAGTTCATGGGCAGGTAGTGCAGCGACCTGAGAGGGGAAAGGGTAAGAGGATAGGAGTAATAGTGGTGGTGATGAGGATAGAAGTAGCAGTCCTCTCTCTAGTGCTCCCTGGGCTGTGCAGTGATGGGAGGCACAAACTTACGCCATTTCTTCCCATTGGGGCGCACTCTGGATTGTTTTTTTATTGACTGGTGGTAGGTGGGATGCCCTTGGTGTCGGTAGATTTTGGAGTGCTGGAAAAAGGGGCAAAGATGTGGCAGTGCAATGATGAAGCTGGTGTTACTGAGACGATTTGGGCAGATAACACATGCAGACACTTACAAAAGTAAGTTCAGTTTTCTAGGTTACATATAAATTTTTCCCAAGTACAATACATGTCTGTCTGAATCTCTTCCCAATTAATACAAGCAAGCTTCCGAATTTAGTCAATAGGTGCAAATTCTCTCTCACAATAAACTCTCACTCTCAATTTATCACCACAATGCCCCACTGTGGGTTGTAATATTTTAGCAGATGGCCATTCTGTTTCAGTAGTGTGGTAGGGTGCCAGAAGTTACCATTCACTGATGGTTTATCTATACACCCTTGTGTGGTGGCCCTCAACCTTCTGCAAAGTTCAATGCTCCTTTCTCTGAGAAGCTGACAGGGACATTGCTAGAGTCTCAAAAGATGCAGGGCCCTGGCCCCAATGCTTATGTGCCATATTCTGGAATATCCACCCAGCCAGCCAACCAGTAGTTATAATGTCCCCTGTAATGTACCTACAGTGTCCTAGTAGTTAACATGTTCTCTTATAGTGCCCTGTTAGTTATAATACCCCCTATAATGCCCTAGTAGTTTAAATTTCCCCTAAGAATTGCCCCAGTAGTTATAGCGCTCCCTGGAATTCCCCCAATAGTTTAATGCCCCACTATAGTGCCCCAGTAATTAAAATGCCCCTTGTAGTGCCTCAGCAGTTTTAATGTCCTCATAGTGCCCCAGTAGTTATAATGCTCCTGTTTAGGGCCCCAGTAGGTTAGTGCCTCAAATAGGTATAAATCCCACCTGTATTGCCCGAGTAGTAATGAGGCCCTCCTGTATTGCCCCAGTAGTAATAAAACTCTCCTGTGGGGCCCCCTATAGGTATATTACCCTCCTGTAGTGCCCCAGTAGGTATAATGCCTCCTGTAGTTCCACCAGTACTTATAGGGTCCCCTGTAGTTATAATATCCCCCCACATAGTGCCCCTAGTAGGTATAATGTCCTTCAGTGCCCCCAGTACTTGCAGTCCCCTTGTAGTTATACCCACCCAACCCCTATAGTACCTCCAGCAGGTATAATGCCCTGTTTAGTGCCCTCTGTAGTTATAAAGTCCACCCTATACAGTGACCATAATACTGTAGGTGTAATGACCATGTGGTGCCTATGTAGTGCCCCTAGCATTTACAAAGCCATCACTGAAGACACACAAAAAAAAAAAAACTTACTTCCCATCGCCTGAGGCCCGAGCTGTTGGCTTCATCTGGCCATGTTGAAGTCACCGTACTGCCTGCATATTGGCACAGGTGTGTGTGCAATGACATCATCACACTACCTGAGACCCGGCACAGGCAGTTGGTTGGTGACCGTCTGCGACATTCTGTGAATCAGCAGCGATAGTATTGCCAGTGGCCTTAACATTCAAGCTCCTGGACAAAACATCTGGGCCTCAAGCCCCAAACCTTTTAACCTGGCGACACCCCTGGGGGCTGACAAAGTTTTACAGTCACTTTTCTTGGTACTCTTTAGCATATAGGGCTGGTGAAATCTTGTCTGCTGCTTCTCTCAGACGCCAGCTATTCACTTTTGCTGCTCACTCGTCAGCTAATGGCTGTACACTCTCTTCTACAGCTCCTAGCTCAGAGCAGTGGGGCCTAGGTCAAGACAATTAGCTATTTCTCCCATACACAGCCTATGGGACATAATACACACTGCAAAGTTACACAGCCCCTTTAAGCAGTAAACCGCCGGGTCACTGCAGTAGTGACTTCTAGTTAATGGGCAGGTAGTACCAAGTGGCAGATTGGTATGTAACTGATTACTGACTCATGAGCAAATAAGGCCGACTAGTACGTTTCAGGTGGCATTGGTTTCAAGGCTTCTTATTTTTTTGATTCTGGTTCAAACACAAAGGATGTTATTGTAACATTGATGTGAATACTTTTCAAAACCAAAATCCCATAAGCTTAGCGGCCATGACTCCAGAATCAGAGCAGCTTGATAAAAGACTCTGGGGTCTATTAAGAATCTGCAGTGAATTGAGACACATTTCCAATAATCAGCACTGTCGGTATGATCAGGCCTTTATACCACTGAATAAAAGCTTCCTTTGAGAATGCCACTATAGCTCAGGTTCCAGGCATATTTCTTCGCAGCATTATGAGATGAACACAGATGCTCTGCGTTGTATTATATGGAGACATAAAAAAAAATTGTGTCCTGAACTATAGAGGACTGAGGAGAGTCTGTTAGACGACCAGGACACGTCTTACTGCAGAATCCTGGAGCTTCACAGGATCACTCGAATTTTGGGCTTTGTCTTAAGAACCTATCACCCCAGAGTAAGGTTTGCCTATGGAGGGATCCACTGACGAGAACGTGAGCAGGCAGCACAATGAGGGGCCAGGAGAGAAGACACGAGGCTACAGCGAGGCATAATGAGACTTCTGCCGGGTCATAGGGGGAGAGCAGGTTTTCCTTTCCAATAAAGCTGAGGCAGGTTTTGCTGAGCATAGTACTAGGCTGAAGTGTGTATTTT
Organism: Bufo bufo; assembly: GCF_905171765.1. Taxonomy (NCBI): domain Eukaryota; kingdom Metazoa; phylum Chordata; class Amphibia; order Anura; family Bufonidae; genus Bufo; species Bufo bufo. The sequence goes on along the minus strand of NC_053389.1, from coordinate 167,175,638 downwards.
GGGAAACATTGCTGACTCTGACTTTATAATATTGAGTCAGGTTTATTTGGGAACATTTTATATCTAAAGCAGGTTTTGCCAGGGGATATTTGAAGGCAGAAACTATAAGTGATGGGACACAGGCGCAGTGGGGGGAGACTTCTAGGAGGCTCCTTAATGAAGCGGATCGTCACATACTATACGGGTAATAAATTTAATGGAGGGAGAAGCAAAAAATAGAATCCCAAGGCAAATACTAAGCAGCTTCATCTCATTCTCAGTGATCATGTCATACAGCAAAGTCATTGGAGCTAAGGGTTCAAGACGGAAGTCGCGTGCTTGACAAGTGACTTCTGGGGAGGCAGAACCCAGTTTAGTCGACAGCAAAGTATGCTCTGGGGTATACTTGTGATTTTTGAAGATCCCTGCCCCCATGTACTGGAGCAGAAAATAGAACTTGTTTCTCTGATAAATGAATATGGCTATTCTTAACTGTACACATTCCGGCCGAAAATTTGGTACACATGATGTGTGCCACATTTTCTAAATGTCTTACACATTTTTTGCGCCTGGCTTGACGTAAGTTTAGATGACATTTTAAGAACAGTTCCTGCAAGCATCAGGTCACCACTAGAGATGTCGCAAACATAAAATTTTCCGTTCGCGAGCGGCGAACGCGAATTTCCGCAAATGTTCACGAACGGGCGAACCGCCATAGACTTCAATAGGCAGGCGAATTTTAAAACCCACAGGGACTCTTTTTGGCCACAATAGTGATGGAAAAGTTGTTTCAAGGGGACTAACACCTGGACTGTGGCATGTCGGAGGGGGATCCATGGCAAAACTACCATGGAAAATTACGTAGTTGACGCAGAGTCGGGTTTTAATCCATAAAGGGCATAAATCACCTAACATTCCTAAATTGTTTGGAATAACGTGCTTTAAAACATCCAGTGTGTGTATACGATCAGGTATGATGTTGTATCGATCAGGTAGTGTAAGGGTTACGCCCGCTTCACAGTGACAGACCAAACTCTGACAGACCAAACTCCCCGTTTAACGCACCGCAAACAACCGCAAACAGTCCATTTGCACAACTGCAAACTCTCCATTTGCACAAGGTTGAATACCAAGCTAGCCATGTCCCATTCCTTGTCCTCACTGACGTCATTAAAAGTCTCTTCCTCCACCCAGCCACGTACAACACCAAGGGTCCCCGAAAGGTGACCACAAGCCCCCTGGGACGCCTGCTGTGGTTGGTCTTCCACCTCCTCAAAGCCACCTTCCTCCTCTGACTCCTCTTCTTCAGACTGCTCTCTCTGCGTTGCCGCAGGTCCAGCAATCGACGACGACAAGGCTGCTTCTGGTGGTGATGGTGACCACAACTCTTCCTCTTCATGCTCATCTACGGCCTGATCCAGCACTCTTCGCAGGGCACGCTCCAGAAAAAACGCATATGGGATCAGGTCGATGATGTTGCCTTGGGTTTGACTGACCAGGTTTGTCACCTCCGCAACAGAACGCATGAGCCTACAGCCATTGTGCATGAGCGTTCAGTAACGCGGCCAAAAAATACCCAGCTCCGCAGAGATGGAAAAAGATGGTTGGTTGGTCCTCTTACTTCCAATTTGGGGCACTCCGCATGCGCCGTGCAATGTACTGTGCCACCCTATATGAGTGGTGTGTTAAGTAGTACTATTCCTATCAGTTTAGTCCCTGTTACGTCCCCTATCAGGGGCCGGTGTATGGAATAGATTTTAGGAACCGGGAGATGGAAAAAGATGGTTGGTCGGTCCTCTTACTTCCAATTTGGGGCACTGCGCATGTGCCGTGCAATGTTCTGTGCCACCCTACATGAGTGGTGTGTTAAGTAGTACTATTCTTATCAGTTTAATCCCTGTTATGTCCCTATCAGGGGACGTGTATCGAATAGATTTTAGACAACCGCAAAGAGTTGTTAATAGTTGACACACTCATGACATAAATTTTATTCCTCTATGCGTCAATCTTGGTGTAGTTATGACTGTGCTCGTGCGCACGTTTGGGAGATTGCAGGCGATGGCGGTTTTTCGAAGCCTATGGTCGTGCTGAGGTAGTTAAGTGACAGTTAAGTGACCCAGAAAACAATGATTCTGCAGTGTGGGCCCATTGTTGGCCTAGTAAGCTTTAATGATCACCTTAGATGATTACAAAGAAAAGGAATGTTTTTTCTATGCAAAATTATCCAGCCGATCGCTTTTGGTCTGTTCACAATGAAGCAACGACCTTATCATCTGGGGTGTGCCAACATTGCCAACACACTCATAGAGGTGATCGCTTCATTGTGATACGCAAGCCCCTTCACCACAACAAGGTAACGATCACGAAGGGGAATTGACACATGTATGCAGCATTGCAGCCACAGTGCAGCACCAGAGGCCAGAAAAATTAGGCATGTACACATGTCTGAAAAATTAGGTATTGTTGCAGCCGCTGCTGTAGCAGCGCCCGGAAAAATTTATGTTTTCCAGGCAGAAAGTGCACTAAAACATTGCGGCTTGAACCCTAGTTGGTGGCGGAGAAGTCACGCAAGTCATCCGGCATGCAGAGATTAAATACAGCAGCGTGTGGACCATTTTTAGCCCAAGGCATCTCATCAGGCTTTTTTTAGTCAAATGCATCCCTCACTGTCAGTCCCTTCGGGATCCATGCCTCATTCATCTTAATAAAGGTGAGGTAATCTAGACTTTTTTGACCTAGGCGACTTCTCTTCTCAGTGACAATACCTCCTGATGCGCTGAAGGTCCTTTCTGACAGGACACTTGAAGCAGGGCAGGCCAGAAGTTCTATCGCAAATTGGGCAATACCTCAGGCCACAGGTCAAGCCTGCACACCCAGTAGTCAAGGGGTTCATCGCTCCTCAGTGTGTCGATATCTGCAGTTAAGGTGAGTTGGTCTGCTACCTGTCGGTCGAGTCGTTCTCTGAGGGTGGACCCCTTAAGGGCTGTGGCGATGCGTAGGACTTAAAAAGCTCTGCATGTCCTCCATCAACAAGTCTGTAAAGCGTCCTGTCCTTGTCGGCGTGGTCGTGGTAGGAGGAGGATTACTTTCACCTCTTCCCCTGTTAGATTCCCGTTGTGCTGTGACATCACCCTTATACGCTGTGTAAAGCATCCTTTTTAACTTGTTTTGGAACTGCTGCATCCTTTCCGACTTCCGGTAATTCGGTAACATTTCAGCCACTTTCTGCTTATACCGGGGGTCTAGTAGCGTGGCCACCGAGTACAGGTCGTTCTCCTTCAGCCTTTTCATACGAGGGTCCCTCAACAGGCATGACAGCATGAAAGACCCCATTTGCACAAGGTTGGATGCCGAGCTACTCATGTCCCGTTCCTCATTCTCACTGATCTCATTGAAGGTCTGTTATTCCCCCCAGCCACGTACAACACCACGGGTACCAGATAGGTGACAACGAGCACCCTGGGATGCCTTCTGTGGTTGGTCTGTCTCCTCATCAAAGCCACATTCCTCCTCTGACTCCTCTTCCTCAGACTCCTCCTCCAGCGTTGCCGCAGGTCCAGCAAGCGATGATGATAAGGCTGTTTCTTGTGGTGATGATGACCACAACTCTTCCTCTTCCTCTTCACGCTCATCTACGGCCTGATCCACTCTTCGCAGGGCACGCTCCAGGAAGAAAACAAATGGGATGATGTCGCTGATGGTGCCTTCGGTGCGACTGACTAGGTTTGTCACCTCCTCAAAAGGACGCATGAGCCTACAGGCATTGTGCATGAGCGTCCAGTAAAGTGGCAAAAAAATACCCAGCTCCGCAGAGGCTGTCCTAGCACCCCGGTCATCCAAATACTCGTTGACAGCTTTTTCTTGTTGGAGCAGGCGGTTGAACATTAGGAGTGTTGAATTCCAACATTTCAGGCTGTCGCAAATCAAGCGCCTCACCGGCATGTTGTTTCGCCGCTGAATATCGGAAAAGTGCGCCATGGCCGTGTAGAAACGCCTGAAATGGCCTCACACCTTCCTGGAGGATGTCCTGTAAGCCTGGGTACTTATGCACGGCACATGTGTCAACTTGCCCAAATTCAATGCCGCCAACAAATTGCTTCCGTTGTCACACACCACTTTGCCGATCTCAAGTTGGTCCGGGGTCAGCCACTGATCCCCCTGTGCGTTCAGGGCAGACAGGAGTGCTGGTCCGGTGTGACTCTCTGCTTTCAGGCAAGTCAACCCCAAGACGGCGTGACACTGTCGTATCCGAGATGTGGAATAGCCCATGGGGAGCTGGGGGGGGTGCAGATGATGTGGAGCAAGACGCAGCAGCAGAAGAGGACTCAACCAAGGAGGTTAGCGAAGAGGATGGAGTAGGAGGAGTAGAGGAGGTGGCAGCAGGCCTGCCTGCAAGTCGTGGCGGTGTCACCAACTTCTCTGCAGAGCCAAGCATTCCATGCTTGGCAGCAGTCAGCAGGTTTACCGCAGTGTACGTGATATACCTGCCCTGACCGTGCTTTGCAGACCAGGTATCAGTGGTCAGATGGACCCTTGCCCCAACACTGTGTGCCAGACATGCCATGACTTCCTTTTCCACAATAGAGTACAGGTTGGGGATTGCCTTTTGTGAAAAAATAATTCGGCCAGGTACCTTCCACTGCGGTGTCCCAATAGCTACAAATTTTTTGAAGGCCTCAGACTCCACCAACTTGTATGGTAAAAGCTGGCGGGCTAAGAGTTCCGACAAGCAAGCTGTCAGACGCTGGGCAAGGGGGTGACTCTGTGGCATTGGCTTCTTACGCTCAAACATTTCCTTGACAGACATCTGACTGTGGGCAGATGAGCAGGAACTGCTGAAGGTGAGAGGCGGAGTGGCGGGTGGTTGAGAGGGGGCAAGGAGGACAAGAGTGGTTGACGTGGCTGAAGATGCTAGACCAGGAGGAGGATGGTGGCTTTGAGTTTCTGTCACGGCTGACAGGATACCAGATAAACAGAAAATAAACAAACAAGTGTCTAGGCGAGAAGCTGGGGATCAAGGTCACCTCCTGACAAATCCCTACCAGCTCTCCCTATACTTCTATGCCCACGTTCAGACCCTGAAGGTGGGAATAACATGTCCTCGTGCCTGGGATGAAAATTCCCTAAAATCCCTAAGATGGTGAAAGGGGGATAGAGGCAGCCTTCTCCCTCAGAACCTGGAGGGGGCAGGCGTCTGTCTAACAGCCTAGACAGCCAACAACAAGAAAACAAAAACCAACTTATCTTTTCTGAGCAGGAACAGCAAATCCTTCCTTCCTTACTTTCACAGAGCCAGACAGAAGCTATAACCCGCACAGGACACTGGGAGTGGGTGTAATTTTAACTCAAACCAACAACCCCACCCAGTGCACCTGAAGGGAGGCGGATATAGCTCAACTCCAAAACAAAACAAAAGGCTACACACGTGCTGCTTATCTGGCAGACCTCCGCACATAGCCTGAGTAGGGCATGACAGTACCCCCCCTTCTACCCCGTCCCAACCTTATCCGGGTGGGATCTGTGAAAAGCCCTCACCAGTGGGCTGGCACTAACATCCAGAGCCGGAACCCACATCCTTTCCTCAGGGCCGTATGCCCTCCAGTGTACCAGGTACTGAAGGGAACCCCGAAGAACTCTTGAGTCGAGAACCCTGGAGATCTCGAACTCTAAATTTCCATCAACCAAAACAGGGGGAGGAGGCAATGGCGATGGTTCCACCGGTTTCACATATTTCTTCAGTAAAGACTTGTGCAACACATCATGGATCCTCCAAGTCTACGGAAGATCCAGACAAAACGCTACTGGATTGACCACCGCAGATATTTTGTAAGGTCCAATAAATCTTGGACCCAGTTTCCAAGATGGTACTCTCAGTTTAATATTTTTAGTAGACAACCACACCAGATCACCCACACACAGGTCCGGACCAGTCATACATCTCTTGTCAGCCATTCGCTTATACCTCTCACCCATCTTCTCCAAATTCACTTGGATCCTCCGCCAGATACAAGACAAGACAGAAGAAAATCTTTCCTCCTCTGGCATCCCAGAGGAACTAGTCCCAGAAAAGGTACCAAACTGAGGATGAAAACCTTATGCGCCAAAAAATGGCGACTTACCCGTGGACTCCTGCCTACGGTTATTCAAAGCAAACTCTGCTAGGGACAAGAATGAGGACCAGTCCTCCTGATTCTCAGCCACAAAGCACCTCAAGTAGGTCTCCAGGTTTTGATTAGTACGCTCTGTCTGCCTATTCGACTGCGTATGAAAAGCCAAAGAGAACGAAAGTTGAATGCGAAGCCGAGAGCAGAACGCCCTCTAAAACCTGGAGACAAACTGTGTGCCCCTATCAGAGACCACATCCGAAGGAATGCCATGCAAGTTAACAATATTATCAACAAAAATATGAGCAAGAGTCTTGGCATTGGGCAGACTGGCTAACGATACAAAGTGAGCCATTTTACTAAAACGGTCAACAACCACCAAAATTACTGTTTTCCCGGAGGAACTCGGCAGATCCGTAATAAAGTCCATAGACAAGTGCGTCCAAGGACGAGACGGAATAGACAAAGGAAGAAGTGAATCAGCAGGTCGAGTATGAGCAACCTTTGACCGTGGACAGGTTTCACAAGCTGCTACGTAATCCTCAACACTCTTACGTAACCCGGGCAACTAGAACCTCCGGGACACAAGATCAAAGGTGGACTTACCACCAGGATGTCCAGCAAGGACAGTATCGTAGTTGTTCCTTGAAAACCTTGTATCGCAGTCCATCAGGAACAAACAACCTCCCTGGGGGACAAGAACCAGGAGCCCCCTCCTGGGCTCCCAACACCTCCATCTCCAATTCGGGGTACAGAGCGGAGACCATCAGCCAAAATCGGAGCAGGATCCTCTGAATCACATCCCCCAGGAAAACTGCGAGACAACGCATCTGCCTTGACGTTTTTAACCCCCGGGCGAAAAGTAACCACAAAATTTAACCTGGTAAAGAACAATGACCATCTGGCCTGTCGTCTAGGATTCAGACACTTGGCAGATTGCAGGTAAGCCAAATTCTTATGATCCGTATATACTGTAACGGGGTGAGACGCCCCCTCCAACCAGTGACGCCATTCCTCAAAGGCCAATTTGATGGCCAGCAATTCCCTATCTCCTACATCATAATTCCTCTCGGCGACCGAGAGCTTCTTGGAAAAAAAAGCACACGGAACCCATTTGCCAGGAGATGAACCCTGCGACAGCACTGCTCCATCCCCCACTTCTGATGCATCAATCTCCACCACGAATGGCTGAAACACATCGGGCTGCACCAGAATGGGAGCAGACGCAAAACATTCCTTAATAGCCTAAAAGGCCTGCAATGCCTCATCCGACCAGACAGAGACATCGGCGCCCTTCTTAGTCATATCGGTCAGAGGTTTTACAATGGTAGAATAGTTCAAGATAAATTTTCTATAATAATTAGTCCCATTCCAGAACCGCCCGGACCTTTTCGGGGTCCATACGAAAACCAGAGTAAGAAAGCAGATATCCCAGAAACGGAAGCTCCTGCACAGAAAACACACATTTCTCCAATTTGGCATATAATTAATTCTCCCGAAGGATCGTCAAAACCTGTCTCATGTGACCCTGATGGGTCTTCAGATCAGGAGAGTAAATTAAAATGTCATCCAAGTAAACTACCACGAACCTCCCACAAAATGATAGAAAATGTCATTGACGAATCGCTGAAATACCGCTGGCGCGTTAGTTAACCCAAAAGGCATAAACCAGATTCTCGAAATGACCCTCGTGTGTGTTGAAGGCCGTTTTCCACTCATCCCCTTCATTGATTCTGATCAGATTGTAGGCCCCTCTTAAATCCAACTTGGAGAACACCTTGGCTCCAACAATCTGATCAAAAAGATCAGAGATCAAAGGAAGGGGATACGGATCACGGACCGTAATACGGTTCAATTCCCGGAAATCCAAACAAGGTCTCAGCGATCCATCCTTTTTCTTTACAAAGAATAAACCCACTGCCACCTGAGACTTAGATGGCCTAATATGACCTTTTGCCAAACTCTCGGCAATATACCTGTACTTCCGCATGACCTCTCTTTCAGGTTGAGAAAAATTGTAAAGCCGATACTTTGGCAACTTAGCCCCTGGGATGAGATTAAATGGACAATCATAGTCACGATGAGGGGGCAATTCCTGAGCCCCACCCTCCGAAAAGACATCCGCAAAATCTGAGAGATACTGAGGTAAAGACATAGTAGACACACCAGAGATAGATGTGCCAAGACAATTATCCGAACAAAATTCACTCCAACCAATGATCTGTCTTGCTTGCCAATCTATAATTGGGTTATGTTTTGTCAACCACAGTAACACTAAGACTATAGGAGCGGGCAAGTCCTTCATGACAAAACAAGACATAATCTCAACATGTGAATCACCCACCCTTAACAGAATACCATGAGCAATATGAGTGAGACTCCTTTGAGAAAGAGGGGAAGAATCAATTGCGAAAACCGGAATCTCTCTTTCTAAAGTGCAAGTATTTAGACCCAGATTTTGAAGAAAAAGAAAATCAATAAGGTTTAACCCAGCACCACAGTCAATGAATACTTCAACAAAAAAAATTCTTGAGTCTAGCGCCACCATAGCTGGAAGGAGAAAATGAGTATTACAGGAAGCTTGCATACCTGCTTGCTCCACCACTCCATTCACACTACCAAGAGTCAGGGATGTTTTTTTTTTTTCTTTAAGTAAACCTCTTTGTGATTCTTTCTCATCAACATGCGGTTTAACAAAGGGACAAGCAAAAATAAAATGACTACTTTTTCCACAGTAATAACATAGTTTATGCAACCTCCTAAAGTTCCTACTACCACAACGGAAAGATACCTGACCCAGCTGCATGGGTTCCTCCCCTACCCCAGAGTTACATGTCATATCACCCTGGGGGTAATAAAGTATTGAGGCACTCAGGTTGAAAGTTTTGCAATTCAAGTGAGGTTTATTTCATAATCTCTGCATCATCCATTTGCCCGTGGTATATATGAATCAATAACAAAATATTTCTGACCAGACGTTTCGGTCACGGTGGACCTTCATCAGTGGTCATGTTATCTGGAATAATATTAAATACATGTTCAAATGGGTTGTTGTTCGGATGGCAGAGCATGAAGTCAAATATCATAATCATAACAATAAATAAATTATAAATAATGTACAAGCAAGATTTGATATAGTTATAGCAGCAGGGCAAAAAATGGTGCCCAGAGGTAAATAAATACATAAAAATACATATAAGTGCCAATGAGTATAAATACGACGGGTCCGTGACATATGGTTAACAAAATTGATGGTGGTGCGACAACATACTGGTTAAGGGAATATGATTGCATAGATCTGGATATATGTAACAATATGATGGTTATGGGAACATCATTGTATAGATCTGGATGTATGCGTACCGTGGGAAGAAAACGTATAGTGGACATAATGCACATGATTATATGGTTATGACAGGATTCAATTTTGAGACATGATTATGCATAGCATAGTCATCCCATCTGTGTTGAATACTGCAGAGTACTGCTTATGTACGCCAGATCAGGAACCACTTATAACATGCGTCCATATATAAGGACATATTGTATATGTCCATCTTGTCTCAGTTACATATGAAACTATAAATATAAATAGCTTGTATCTTGTACATATATATGAAGGCTCAGGGGTCCGGTATAGAGGAATCGCCGCCTAGTCATAACGTTTACATCAAAATATAGCATTTGCATCAATACATTTAGTAAACCCCAAGTGCTATTCCTATAATGGATATCTTGTATACAAATGGAAGCATAAAGTGATGAAGGCATGCAATAAGTTTCCATGGTCAGTCAAAGTAATACAATGAAGGAGCTTCATAACCTGTCTGTGGAAAAAAATAATTAAGGTCAATCATATACCTGAGTAGTGGGTAGCGGTATTTCTGGGGCACTGGATGCAGGTATGACCAGTGTTTCGCCGCAGTTTAAATAGTGTGTGGAATCGTGATTCCGGTCATGCGACCGGAAGTGACGAGGTATGTGGAGCGCACGCTTGCGTTCCATGGGGCGGAAGTACCAGTAAGCACTGTGTGGAGTGCAGGTTCCAGTCACCTGACCGGATGTGAAGGGGTAAGTGGAGCGCAGGTATGCGTTCCATGCACCATCACATGATAGTCAGTGCATACCGGAAGTAGATCATGCCTGTCTGTGTCTCAAACGATGTTATTATTCTCACATATAGTTCGATTTAGTTTGTATTAATTATTGTTAAATATTTGATGTTTGGTTGAGCAGCAAGAAGCAATTTATCGATGGGGGCGAGTGTAATTAAATGGTGACATTAATGGGGAGGCGGGGGAAGGTTGTATGTCACAGAAGTATGGCTGCAGGGATGATCTCTATGAGAAATTGTAAAATCCCTTGAATATACCTTTTAATACAGGAAAGATATTAGACAAGTGGGCGGTAGCCCGTTTTAAATATATATGTGAGGATCCGTTTGTTAGGGATGATGTCATAATAGGCTGTGTCATTTTGTTAGTGTATATGCATGGGACTATTTAGTCCTATGGGTATATGGGGGAATCTATCAAACAGGGATGCATGTCTGGTCGGGGGTGGGGAAGGAAGGGAAGGGGGGAGGGGGGAAGGGAGGAAGGGGGGTAGGGGTTGGGGGGTAGGGATTGGGGAAAGGGAGTAGGGTGAGACGAAACCACTCACCGAAGGGATCCCTTGCGCGGAGGGAACCTTACACCTCTCTCTAATACGTCTATCTAACCATACTGCCAAAGACATAGCATTCTCCAATGTATCTGGGTACTCATGAAAAACGAGGGCATCTTTCAATCTCAGATAACCCCTGACAAAACTGACTACGTAACGCGGGGTCATTCCACTCTGACTCGGTAGCCCATCTCATAAACTCAACGCAGTAAGCCTCTGCAGTATGTTCACCTTGTAATAAATTACGCAATTTAGATTCCGCCATCGAGACCCGATCTGGGTCATCATAAATTAATCCCAAGGCTTTAAAAAATTCTTCCACCGACCGGAGGGCCAGAGAACGGCAGAGAAAAGGCCCAGGATTGCGCGTCCCCTTTAAGCAGAGAAATGATTATCCCTACCCTCTGACTCTCATCACCAGATGAAGATGGACGCAGCCGAAAATACAACTTGCATGACTCTTTAAAGTGGATAAAGTCATCCACACCCCCTGCAAATCTATCAGGGAGAGCGACTTTAGGCTCCACATAAATTTGACTTGCTCCTATTGCACCTGATTCCAGAGCATTCTGACACTGTGTGACCGAATTACGCAGATCCGCAACCTCTAGGGATAATCCCTGCATGCGATCAACTAGCGCATCAATTGACTCCATCTCAAAACCGCTGAGCAATGGCAGTCAAAGTACTGGTGGGTTATAATGTCACGGCGGACAGGATACCAGATAAACAGAAAATAAACAAACAAGTGTCTAGGCGAGAAGCTGGGGATCAAGGTCACCTCCTGACAAATCCCTACCAGCTCTCCCTATACTTCTATGCCCACGTTCAGACCCTGAAGGTGGGAATAACGTGTCCTCGTGCCTGGGCTTAAAATTCCCTAAAATCCCTAAGATGGTGAAAGGGGGATAGAGGCAGCCTTCTCCCTCAGAACCTGGAGGGGGCAGGCGTCTCTCTAACAGCCTAGACAGCCAACCACAAGAAAACAAAAACCAACTTATCTTTTCTGAGCAGGAACAGCAAATCCTTCCTTCCTTTCACAGAGCCAGACAGAAGCTATAACCCGCACAGGACACTGGGAGTGGGTGTAATTTAAACTCAAACCAACGACCCCACCCAGTGCACTTGAAGGGAGGCGGATATAGCTCAACTCCAAAACAAAACAAAAGGCTACACACGTGCTGCTAATCTGGCAGACCTCTGCACATAGCCTGAGCAGGGCATGACAGTTTCTGTGCTGCTTGTACTCATCATGTGTTGATCCCATAGGCGTTTGTGATGTGAGATCATATGCCTTCGCAAAGCAGTTGTACCTAGGTGGGTGTTGGACTTCCCATGACCCAGTGTTGGTGGTGGTGGCGGGCGGGCGAGTGGTAACTTGAGAGGTGCCCGAAGCTGAGCTGGAGGAGGATGGTGCGTCAAGGTTCCGAGCGGAAGCTGTAGAAGATTGGGTGTCCTGTGTAAGCCAGTCAACTATGTCTTCAGAATTTTTCGAGTTCAGGGTACGTGGCCTCTGAACACTGGGCATTATTCTAGGGCCAAAGGAAATCACAGCACCACGACCACGACGGCCCCTGCGGTGTGGCCTGCCTCTGCCTGTCATTTATTTTTAGATTAGTGGTACTATGCGCGCAAGGTACTGTGCCACCCTATATGAGTGGTGGGCAGTGGGCACAGTACAGTCTGTGGGCCTGACACTCACTGGCGGCCAACTGCAATTATATTACAGAGAAAAAATTAAATGACTTTTTTATCTGCAAGGTGCTGTGCCACCCTATATGAGTGGTGGGCAGTGGGCACAGTACAGTTTGTGGGCCTGACACTCACTGGCAGTCAACTGCAATTATATTACAGAGGAAACATTTAATGACTTTTTTATCTGCAAGGTGCTGTGCCACCCTATATGAGTGGTGGGCAGTGGGCACAGTACAGTTTGTGGGCCTGACACTCACTGGCAGTCAACTGCAATTATATTACAGAGGAAACATTTAATGACTTTTTTATCTGCAAGGTGCTGTGCCACCCTATATGAGTGGTGGGCAGTGGGCACAGTACAGTCTGTGGGCCTGACACTCACTGGCAGGCAACTGCAATTATATTACAGAGGAAAAATTAAAATAATTTTTTATCTGCAAGGTGCTGTGCCACCCTATATGAGTGGTGGGCAGTGGGCACAGTACAGTCAGTGGGCCTGACACACACTGGCAGGCAACTGCAATTATATTAAAGGGTAAAAATTAAATGACTTTTTTATCTGCAAGGTACTGTGCAACCCGATATGAGTGGTGTGCACACAGTACAGTCTGTGGGCCTGTGGCCTCTCACACACGGGCAGGCAACTGCAATATATACAGTTGCAAGAAAAAGTATGTGAACCCTTTGGAATTATATGGATTTCTGCACAAATCGGTCATAAAATGGGATCTGATCTTCATCTAAGTCACAACAATAGACAATCACAGTCTGCTTAAACTAATAACACACAAAGAATTAAATGTTACCATGTTTTTATTAAACACACCATGTAAACATTTACAGTGCAGGTGGAAAAAGTATGTGAACTTCTAGACTAATGACATCTCCAAGAGCTATTTGGAGTGAGGTGTCAGCCAACTGGAGTCCAATCAATTTGATGAGATTGGAGGTGTTGGTTACAGCTGCCTTGCCCTATAAAAAACACACACCAGTTCTGTTTTTGCTTATCACAAGAAGCATTGCCTGATGTGAATGATGCCTTGCACAAAAGAGCTTTCAGAAAACCTATGATTAAGAATTGTTGACTTGCATAAAGCTGGAAAGGGTTATAAAAGTATCTCCAAAAGCCTTGTTGTTCATCAGTCCACGGTAAGACAAATTGTCTATAAATGGAGAAAGTTCAGCACTGCTGCTACTCTCCCTAGAAGTGGCCGTCCTGTAAAGATGACTGCAAGAGCACAGCGCAGACTGCTCAATGAGGTGAAGAAGAATCCTAGAGTGTCAGCTAAAGACTTACAAAAGTCTCTGGCATATGCTAACATCCCTGTTAGCGAATCTACGATACGTAAAACACTAAACAAGAATGGATTTCATGGGAGGATACCACAGAGTAGGCCACTGCTGTCCAAAAAAAACATTGCTGCACGTTTACAGTTTGCAGAAGAGCACCTGGATGTTCCACAGCAGTACTGGCAAAATATTCTGTGGACAGATGATACCAAAGTTGAGTTGTTTGAAAGAAACACACAACACTATGTGTGGAGAAAAAGAGGCACAGCACACCAACATCAAAAATCATCCCAACTGTGAAGTATGGTGGTGGGGGCATCATGGTTTGGGGCTCCTTTGCTGCGTCACGGCCTGGACAGATTGCTATCATCGAAGTAAAAATGAATTCCCAAGTTTATCAAGACATTTTGCAGGAGAACTTAAGGCCTTTTGTCCACCAGCTGAAGCTCAACAGAAGATGGGTGTTGCAACAGGACAACGACCCAAAGCATAGAAGTAAATCAACAACAGAATGGCTTAAGCAGAAGAAAATACGCCTTCTGGAGTGGCCCAGTCAGAGTCCTGACCTCAACTCGATTGAGATGCTGTGGCATGACCTCAAGAAAGCGATTCACACCAGACATCCCAAGAATATTGCTGAACTGAAACAGGTCTGTAAAGAGGAATGGTCAAGAATTACTCCTGACCGTTGTGCACGTCTGATCTGCAACTAGAGGAAACGTTTGGTTGTAGTTATTGCTGCCAAAGGAGGTTCAACCAGTGGGGTTCACATACTTTTTCCACCTGCACTGTGAATGTTTACATGGTGTGTTCAATAAAAACATGGTAACATTTAATTCTTTGTGTGTTATTAGTTTAAGCAGACTGTGATTGTCTATTGTTCTGACTTAGATGAAGATCAGATCACATTTTATGACCAATTTGTGTAGAAATCCATATCATTCCAAAGGGTTCACATATTTTTTTCTATATACAGTTGCAAGAAAAAGTAACTAAAAGCAGACTGATGTACCAGCCCTAAAAAGGGCTTTTTGGGGTGCTGTCAGGACGCTGTCCTTACAGCAGATGAGTCTTTCAGGACTGTAGTGGACACAGAACACTGGCCTAGCTAACGATTTCCCTATTAATTCAGCAGCAGCAGCACTCTCCCTGCTCTCACTAACACTACAGCTTCAGAATGAATCTAAGATGGATGCTGTCCTTGCTTTTTGATAGGAGGTGGGAGGGTCTGGGAGGGAGGGTATGCTGATTGGCTGGAATGTGTCTGCTGACTGTGAGGTACAGGGTCAAAGTTTGCTCAATGATGACGTATAGGGGGCGTACTGAACATCGCATATGTTCGCCCGCCGTGGACCCTCGGTAGATTATAGCTCTACTCCCTGGCAAGAGGGATACTTGGCTAATGTCACATGTTTTCCTAGCTGGACACGCTGTTATTGTCTCCAAGTACAAACCAAAGGTATGACATTTAGTCCACACATACACTCAGGTTGCAATGACTCCAAAACAGACAGCCACGTGCAGTGTATTGGTGTAGATGCTGTGAACGGAAAAGACCTGCCCTGTAACAACCATACTGTACAGGATCTTCTGACAGGCATATTAGCTAACGACACCGAGGGCCAGTCAAAAGGATATGAGTTGGCGAAAGGGATACAATTAGCCAAACTAATTACCCAATTATTCAATAGCACAGCAGTGGCAGTTCCAGAAGACATATACTTAGTTTGTGGACACAAAGCATACAAATGGTTATCCGAGAATGTCACAGGACTGTGCACCATCGCCAGGCTTACTCCTGCCACCTTTATAGTACCACACTCAGTGGCGTCGCCAGGGGGGGGCCAGAGGGGGCCACGGCCCCCCCTACATCAAGCTGTGCCCCCCCATGTGCCCCCCCAACTAAAATGTCCCCCATTCATTTTGGTACTAGTGTTGGTCTGTGCTGCCTGCTGCCTGCTGCGCACTGTGTAGGCACTCCTACCGGACATCTAAGTTCACACATCTCAGTCTGAGTCTCGGTGCCCGGGTGCCATACGTACTGCCGTTGCGGTCTCACTCTCTTCTAGTCTCACTCTCCACCCACCACCGCCGCGCCGCATCGCGTCCTCAGCCACGCCCCAGCCCCGCCCCCAACCCCATACCAGTCAGACTCAGTGGCAGACAGTGCTGTGCATAAATCAGCGGTCCTGCTCCTCCTCCTAGGCGCATGATGTCACTGTGAGCAGCCCGCTCACTGCCTGTAGTCTAACTTGCTTAAGCCAGCCAGGGCCAGACGAGACTAGAGACTGACTGAGACAGACGAGACAGTGTGTGGCGTGGCGTGGCCTGGCGTGGCCCTACCGAACAGACAGATAGACTGGACTGAGACTGAACTAGTGGTGACGGTGTGTAGCAAGCAGGACACTCAGGTTAACTTAATAATATAAGGTACTACAACTTACAAGTAGTGACTGAGTGGACTGACTAAGTCTCTTTCTATTCTAAGGCTACTTTCACACTTGCGGCAGTGTGATCCGGCGGGCAGTTCCGTAGTCGGAACTGCCCGCCGGATCCGCCGATCTGCTGCTGACTGAAAGCATTTGTGAGACGGATCCGGATGCGGATCCGTCTCACAAATGCATTGCAAGGACGGATCCGTCTCTCCGCTTGTCATGCGGACAGACGGATCCGTCTTGTACATTTTTTCAAATTGTTACCGGTCTGCACATGCTCAGGCCGGAAGGACGGATCCGGCATTCTGGTATTCTGAATGCTGGATCCGGCACTAATACATTCCTATGGGAAAAAATGCCGGATCCGGCATTCAGGCAAGTCTTCAGTTTTTTTCGCCGGAGAGAAAACCGTAGCATGCTGCGGTTTTCTCTTTTGCCTGATCAGTCAAAACGACTGAACTGAAGACATCCTGATGCATCCTGAACGGATCGCTCTCCATTCAGAATGCATGGGGATAAAACTGATCAGTTCTTTTCCGGTATTGAGCCCCTGTGAAGGAACTCTATGCCGGAAAAGAAAAACGCTAGTGTGAAAGTACCCTAACTAGAGAGATTAGATCTGACTCTGACTGAGTCTGAGAGGAGAGCTGGCTGGCGGCTGCCCCTGAATCTCCCTGATTTAAAAGTTAAAGGGGTTCTGCACTTTCATTTAACTGATGATCTATACTCTGGATAGATCATCAGCTTATGATCGGTGGGGGTCCCGGGTCAGACACCCGGGACCCCCACTGATCAGCTGCTTGAGAAGGCACCGGCACTCCAGTAGCGCCGCGGCCTTCTCACTGTTTACCGCCGGCCCAGTGATGTCACGAGTTACGACTAGTATCAACTAGCGTGGGCGCGGCTAAGCTCCATCCAAGTGAACAGAGCTTAGCCGCGCTCAGGCTAGTTGATACTAGTCGTGACGTCAGTCAGTGGGCCGGCAGTAAACAGTGAGAAGGCCGCGGTGCTGCCGGAGCGCCGCTGCCTTCTCAAACAGCTGATCGGCGGTGGTCCTGGGTGTCGGACCCCCGCCGATCAGAAGCTGATGATCTATCCAGAGGATAGATCATCAGTTAAATGAAAGTGCAGAACCCCTTTAAAGTTAATGTCAGTGCAGCCTGGATGATTACAGTGTTTACTACTTTACCGTTTAGAGAAATCATGTTCAAATGTGAGCGGTGGGAGGGTGATCTGTGGTCTGTGGATGTCATGAGTCATTACACTGTTATAGGGGGGAGTGATCTGTGGATGATACTCTTATAGTGTTATAGGGAGGGGGATCGGGGGTCTGTGGATGTCATGACACTGTTACGGGGGGGGGGGAATCTGTAGATGACACTGTTATAGGGACGGGGATCTGTAGATGACACGATTATGGGGGGGGGGGGCTCCATTCAGACATCCGCAAGAGCAGCAATGTGCGGGTCCGCATTTTTTTTCGGGAACGGAATTGCGGATCCGGAAGTGCGGGTCCGCATTTTCGTATCCGCCAGCACGTCGTGCTGCCCTATAGAAATGAATGGGTCCGCAATTCTGTTATGCAAATTTCGGATGTGTGAATGGGGCCTTATAGGGAGAAGGATCCCGGTATGACACTGATATGGGGTGGATCTGTGGATGACACATATAGCATAAGATGCTATAAACGGTATGTCATCCACAGATCCCCCTCCATAAGTGTCATCCACAGATCCCCCTCCATAAGTGTCATCCACAGATCCCCCTCCATAAGTGTCATCCACAGATCCCCCTCCATAAGGGTCATCCACAGATCCCCCTCCATAAGGGACATCCACAGATCCCCCTCCATAAGGCTACTTTCACACTTGTGTTCGGAGCGGATCCGTCTGGTGTCTGCACAGACGGATCCGCTCCTATAATGCAAATGATGGGATCCGTTCAGAACGGATCTGTCTGCATTATATTTGAGAAAAAAATTCTAAGTCTAATTGTTAGTCAGACGGATCCATCCAGACTTTACATTGAAAGTCAATGGGGGACGGATCCGTTTGAAATTGCACCATATTGTGTCAACTTCAAACGGATCCGTCCCCATTGACTTAGGCTACTTTCACACTAGCGTTCGGGGTTCCGCTTGTGAGTTCCGTTTGAAGGCTCTCACAAGCGCCCCGAACGGATCCGTACGGCCCCAATGCATTCTGAGTGGATGCGGATCCGCTCAGAATGCCTCAGTCTGGCACCGTTTGGCCTCCGTTCCGCTCCAGACTTACAATGTAAGTCAATGGGGACGGATCCGTTTGAAGTTGACACAATATGGTGCAATTTCAAACGGATCCGTCCCCTATTGACTTTCAATGTAAAGTCTGGATGGATCCGTCTGAATAACTTTTACACTTAGATTTTTTTTTAAAATATAATGCAGACGGATCCGTTCTGAACGATTACAGTTGTTTGCATTATAGGAGCGGATCCGTCTGTGCAGACACCAGACGGATCCGCTCCGAACGCAAGTGTGAAAGTAGCCTTACATTGTAAGTCTGGACGGATCCGTTTGGCTCCGCACGGCCAGGCGGACACCCGAACGCTGCAAGCTGCGTTCGGGTGTCCGCCTGCTGAGCGGAACTGAGGCCAAGCGGAGCCATACTGATGCATTTTGAGCGGATCCGCATCCACTCAGAATGCATTGGGGCAGTACGGATCCGTTCGGGGCCTCTTGTGAGAGCCTTCAAACGGAACTCACAAGCGTAACCCCGAACGCAAGTGTGAAAGTAGCCTAAGTGTCATCCACAGATCCTAATGATCTGATGCTTTCAGAATTACTTAATGCTAGGAGCTTCGGGTACTTATGCACATGCACTTGGCCAGCAGCTGCGGGCGCTTTCCTGAATTCAGCCGTATAACTGCCCTCAGTAAACTGCAACTCCCGTTGGCTGTCCACTCCAGGCATGCTGGGAGTTATAGTTTTGCAATATCTGGAGCTCCACAGTTTGGAGACCACTGCTCTATAAGCTAAAGCAGCAGATGGAGGTCTAACCACTGTGGCCCCCACCAATCCTGAGAATGGGACATAATTGTGCCTGGAGTGAATAGTGGGGACTGCACCTGCGTGTCCACCCCTCTATCCATTCCCTATGCATGTCTACATTCTCAGGATCGGCAGGGGTTCCAGCAGTCAGACTCCCACCTATCTGACCTATCTGCTTGTTATCCCCTATACTGTGGATATATATAACTTAATGAGATGGGGGGAAAAATTTGCAGTAGGAGGTTATTGTTTTATTCATTATTTTATAGGAATGCACTAAATATCTTTTTTTAATACTGAGTACAAGTACTTCAGGTGCTCGCCGATACCGATACTATCGGGTCATGCCATGTGACAAAGAGAAGGGTACTTGACACAGCCGGTAGATGCTGGAATTGGAGTAATTCCAGCATGCCCAGGCAGCTAGGACATGTTGAAATCTGAAATCTGAGTGATTGGGATTTTTCTTCCCTGTTGCGGTTTTAGGTATTGGGTAAAGTATCGCAGCATTTCTAAGCATACTTGTGTAAATGTATCGTTGTTATAGCTGCCCCCCTACTTTTGTCCTGGCCCCCAGTGTGCCCCCCCAAAATTTGAAAGCTAGAGACGCCACTGACCACACTCTGAAATTGACATAAATGCAGTACCTAAAACACACCTTGTATCGTAGGGCCAAAGATAACACACCCAGACCAAATGGCAAGCCACATGTAGTAGAGATGAGCATTTCCAACAAAATTGTTAGTTCCATATTCGTATATCCCATGATAATGCAGATGTGGGATCATCTGGTAGTAGCAACAGACTACCTAGATGACCAAATATGGGAAGTGATGAGACTTATGAATACCTCGAACATTGTGCAAAACCAGCTAATCATTGTCACCAACCAACACACATTAGTTCTAGATTATGTTACAGCTAAAGATGGAGGTATGTGCCAGGTTGTGGGACCCGCTTGTTGCCATTACATAAACCCGCAGGGTAATTTGCAAGTTAAGGTGGGTATAGAGAAAATGGCGGATCTAAGGGATAAATGGCTGGACTCACATAAAGCTGATAAAGATACATGGTGGTCTGATACCTTTTCTTTCCTTAACCCCGACAACTGGTTTAAAGGTATTGGGGGTTGGCTCATGGGAATTGTCCAAGTAATATTGCAGGTAGCCCTAATAATATTAGTGATATATGTAGTGATTAAGCTTGTTCTTATTTGTGTGACCCGCCTTTCAAAAAGAATGAAGAAAACTGATGGACGACCTATCATGCTTCTCTACGATGAGGAAGAACAGAAGGAAACATCGCTCAACACAGCTCCCCCTCCTCACTATGATGTCTGGCTGAGATAGGGTGAGATGAATCCCAGGGTATTACCACAAGTCCGAGCAACCGGGAGCCTACCTATAAGGGGTAGGTTGTCGCCACTGCGGGTGAAGAGGATACGAATGGTATTCCCAGGGGATTTGCTAGGCGAGGGAAAGTCTACAATCAAGTTTCCAAGGGGGGACTGTTATGGACCATTAAGACAAAATGGATACTTGCTTGTTGAAAACTATGTTTCGCTAAGATGGCGGCCAGGCATTCATCCAACGCCTATAAACTAGAATCTTACTTTGTGTTTTATTATGTGCTTCTTTGTGATTTCCATTCAGCTCAAGCAAGCAGTTTCAAAGAAAGAAGAAGTAACGGCTTCACCCACCAGCAAGGGGGGAGGGGGGGAACTTCCTCTTGTCATCAATGTTACAGAAAATATAGAGTTTATAGCCAATAGAAAAGATACACACCACCTTACACCCCACGCTCTTTCATGTCCTATCCTATGTACTGTCTGCTGTTCCGCAAATAAACCAGAGATCCTGTTATAACCCCTAGCTGTGTGCTGTCTCAGTTTGATCTCTCCATGCACATACATTAACCAAATTCGGAGCATTACATCAACCGAACTGGCAGTTTGACCAGAACCAGAACAATGTCACGAATAATGGGGAGAGGAGGGACACCAGAAAGACAACAGAAGGCAGAGGACAAAGAACTAGGACTCAAGGCTAGGGAGAAGGGAAAGGTCAGCTCCTAGGAAACCCCTAGATCTGGCCATGACTCCTGTCAGTATGTATAGACCCTGAAGGTGGGAAAATACATACGCCATAACCTAAACCCTAGGAGCCCTGAGATGCCCTAGAGGTGGTGAAAGGGAATGAGACTATTGGTTCATTCCCAGGTGAACTAACCAGCGTCTCCCTGAGGCCTAGTAACAACAAGCACAAGGGAACAACTAAATACAAGAGCAATAAAACTTATCTTATAGAAAATGGATGAGCAGGAACACAGGTAAGGTCCACACACCAACTCTTCCAAATCCAAGCAGAGAATATCAACCGCATGGTATGAAGTGTGAAACCAAACTAAATAGGGAAGTAGTAATGACCGCCAGCTGCACCTGACAAGAGGTGTGGTCATTACCAAATAACAACACTGAGAATCAAGAGACTGTCAGTTAACCTCACGTGTGCAGTCAGTCTCTCTGATCTTCTAACCTCTGTCACAGAAGGTACCGTGACAACTGTATCCTGAGTACGAGGGGATGGTATGTCAGGATTAGAGTTGAGCGAACACCTGGATGTTCGGGTTCGAGAAGTTCGGCCGAACTTAACGGAAATGTTCGGGTTCGGGATCCGAACCCGAACCGAACTTCGTCCCGAACCCGAACCCCATTGAAGTCAATGGGGACCCGAACTTTTGGGCACTAAAAAGGCTGTAAAACAGCCCAGGAAAGAGCTAGAGGGCTGCAAAAGGCAGCAACATGTAGGTAAATCCCCTGCAAACAAATGTGGATAGGGAAATGAATTAAAATAAAAATGAAAAAAATAAAAATTACCCAATATCAATTGGACAGAGGTCCCATAGCAGAGAATCTGGCTTCACGTCAGCAGAGAATCAGTCTCTTCATGCCATAGCAAAGAATCTGGCTTCATGTCAGCACAGAATCAGTCTCTTCATGCCATAGCAGAGAATCTGGCTTCATGTCAGCACAGAATCAGTCTTCATGTGTAAGGGATCAAGGGGTTGGTTAATCTGGAGCGCAGGATCAGCTCCGATCTTCACATCGGCGGTTGCGTTCCAGGTTGGAACGCAACGTGCGCGATGACGTCAGCGCGCGATATGCGCGATGACGTCATCGGCTCCTCCCTCACAATCACTGCAACCCGATATAAGCGCCAAGGCAGCTATACACGGCGTTCCACTAATTTGGAGTGCACGCTGTGTATGCTGCTAAGGTAGCCTCACTTCCTCATTCAGAGCTGAACCACAACCTGCTGGGACCCTCATTGTTACAGCATCACGTCGCCGGATACTTGGACCTTCTTAAAAAGAACACCTAAACCGCAAGTATCAGTCTACTCAAAGACTGAATGTAGCTGGACTATTCAGTTCCTTCATATTAGTAATAATTACTTCGGCACCCTGTGCCTGCTTACTGCTGTTGACAGGTGACATAGTAACAAGTGTTACGGACGGTAACTCTGTCTCTCCACACAAATTGAATTACTACATGCACCTGTGAAGGTACAGAATATCAATATTAATAATTGATATAGCATAGGGAACAGGTGTATGATGTTGGGATCCCTAACTCTCCGTATACCAGATTGAGAGAGCCGCCTGGGTATCCGTCACTGAACCTGAATTAACATATTCGCTCTCGTTTTGGGCTGGGTACTGGTTAATGCAAAACGCCTCCGCAGTTGAGATCCTCGCCAACCAGTTCGGTGCATTACATATTAGTGGAACCCAAATGGATCCAGCGGAGTTAGCAAGACACATGGTCACCCTCTCACAGAGGGTTGAGAACCTCTCAGAGGATGTTCTGAACCTGCAACTGGAGAACCAGACATTGCGAGACCTTGTCGCACAGAACACAAACCCCCCAAGGGAGGGGCCCGAACCAATGGTCAGTCCGCCGGAACTATTCTCAGGGGATCGTAAACAGTTCCGTGATTTCATAAACGCTTCCAATTTATTGTTTGAACTTCGTCCTAGGACGTACCCTACAGACCGGATAAAGGTCCTTACAATGATCTCCTTCCTTAGGGGCGAGGCCAGAGCGTGGGCAAATACCTACTTGGAGAGGCAGGACCCCGTATTAGACAACTACCACCAATTTCTCACAATCATGGCTCTCCTGTATGAAGACCACAGCAAGCAGCAGACGGCGGAATCTGCCATCAGGAGCATAAAACAAGGCAGACGGCCTGTTGAGGACTTTATTGCTGAATATACACGGTGGGCTCGGGAGACCGAGTGGAACGATATTAGTCTCAGAAACCAGTTCCGTCTCGGCCTCTCCGAAGCACTGAAGGACGAATTGGCAAGAGGAGACATGCCCCTCACCCTCAATGATTTAATGCAACGTGTCACCATCCTCGACAGGCGTCTACGTGAACGTAGAGTTGAGCGCTGCTATGGTTATGTACCTCCCAGTAGACCAACCCAGATGCAACCCCCTGAAGAGAACATGGAGATAGGTGCCCTTAGGGGTCCTCTAACAGAGAGAGAGAAAACCAGAAGACGTAACTTGAATCTCTGCCTATATTGCTCTTCCGAAGCCCATGGGGTAGATGATTGCCCGGCAATACGGAAGAAGTCCGAAGGTAAGCAACACTCTCGATATAAAATCGTAGCTCCCCAGATCAGAACCCCGGGTTACTTATACACC
This sequence comes from Bufo bufo, assembly GCF_905171765.1. Taxonomy (NCBI): domain Eukaryota; kingdom Metazoa; phylum Chordata; class Amphibia; order Anura; family Bufonidae; genus Bufo; species Bufo bufo. Next base: position 167,151,728 of record NC_053389.1, on the reverse strand, counting down.
TCTCTTACTCTACAGTGGGACCAAAGTCGACTTACCGTTGATGCAATGGTGGATACAGGATCCTGTGGAAATTTTATCGATACGCTGTTGATTAAGCGAAATAAAATTCCATTGATTAAAAAGAACTCCCCGATGTCCGTGAGTTTTATTGACGGCACTACTTCAGCCTCAGGCCCAGTTCAAACACAAACCCCACCAATAATGGTGACGTGTGAAAACAACCACACCGAATTCATGTCTTTTGACATTATATCTTCCCCTTTATTCCCTATCATACTAGGTCTACCATGGTTAAAACTTCATAGACCAACACTTTTATGGGACCAAGGGAAGGTAAGGTTAGATTCGGGGTATTGCCAGGAGACTTGCTATCCTACAAACCCCATATTAATGGTTGGGGGCACCCAGATACCAGACCTCTACCAGGACTTCGCCGATGTGTTCAGCTCTAAGAATGCTGAGACGCTGCCGCCTCACAGGATATATGACTGTCCCATAGACCTCCTTCCAGGAAGTGAAATACCCACAGGGAGGATTTATCCATTGGCGAAACCTGAGTTGGACCATCTCAAACAGTATCTAGAGGAAAACCTGAAAAAGGGGTTTATTAGCCCCTCTACCTCACTCGCAGGATCGGGAATGTTCTTTGTTCGGAACAAGGATTCCAGCCTCCGTCCCATCATCGATTATAGGGCCCTAAACAAAGTGACGGTAAAAAACAGGTACCCACTGCCTCTCATTAATGAGCTGATTGAACGTCTCAGCACTGCCACTGTCTATACCAAACTGGACCTCAGAGGAGCTTACAACTTGATAAGGATCAGAAAAGGAGACGAGTGGAAGACCGCCTTTCGCACCCGCTATGGACTTTTTGAGTACCAAGTGATGCCGTTTGGACTATGCAATGCTCCTGCAACATTCCAAAATTTCATAAATGACATTTTTCGTGATCTACTGGATGTTTGTGTCATTGTCTATCTGGATGACATATTGGTTTATTCAGATAACATCCAGGACCACCGAAGACATGTGCGTTGGGTACTAGCACGATTGAGAGCCCACTGCCTGTACGCAAAATTGGAGAAATGCGTATTCGAAACGACCACCTTACCGTTCTTGGGTTATATCATCTCCCCCGAAGGAATTCAGATGGACCAGTCCAAGATTGAATGTATACAAAATTGGCCCAGTCCGGGTTCCAGGAAGGCACTCCAAAGGTTTTTGGGGTTTGCTAATTTCTATAGGAAATTCATCAAGAATTATTCTGCGACTACGAAACCGCTTACCAGTCTTACAAGCATCAATACGAGATTCAAATGGAATCAAGAAGCTCAGGAAGCATTCCAACTACTAAAGCACAGGTTCACGTCCGCTCCCATTCTCACCATACCTGATCCTAACAACTTGTACGTCCTCGAAGTGGATGCATCCCAAAATGCTGTAGGTGCTGTCTTATCTCAACGCTCATCGTTAATGACACTCTTACACCCGGTGGGGTTTTTCTCTCGGACACTAAATCCGGCCGAGGTCAACTACCCCATAGGGGAAAAGGAACTTCTGGCAATAAAAAACGCGTTGGAAAATTGGAGACATATCTTGGAAGGCTCAAAACACCCAATCACTATATATTCAGATCACCGCAACCTCCAATACCTAAAGACCGGTAAGACATTATCCTCTCGTCAAGTAAGGTGGAGTTTTTTCTTCGACCGGTTCGATTTTCAAATCACATATAGACCAGGCTCAAAAAACGGAAAAGCAGACGCGCTTTCTCGGTTGAATGAACCCAATCCAGGAGCAGATTTCCCTTCTTGGGTCATTCCACCCGAAAAAATTATCGCTTCTGTAACACTACGTCAAAAACTTAAGGACAACTTAAACCTAAACGAAAAGGATCGTCCTTCAGGACTCCGCAGGGATGATGAGGGCTTCTACTATAAGGAGAATCATCTATACATACCACCAAGACTCACAACACAAGTAATTCAACTACACCATGATACTCCCATGTCGGGGCATCCGGGCACCTCCAAAACCGTTGATTTAGTCCGCAGATACTACTGGTGGCCCAACATGATACAGGAAATTCAGGAGTACGTCGCCTCATGCGAGATTTGTGCCACTTGCAAACATGACCGTAAGCGACCTTACGGTTTACTAATGAACCTCCCGATACCCTCCAGACCCTGGGAGTGGGTATCAATGGATTTTATTGTTGATCTTCCCCCTTCACATGGTCATAATACAGTACTTGTTGTTGTTGACCTTCTAACAAAAATGGCTCATTTCGTGGCTCTGAAGAAGTTACCATCCTCAATGGAGACTGCTGAGGTCTTTGTGACAAACATAGTCCGTCTACATGGTGTGCCTACAAAACTGATATCGGATAGGGGCTCACAATTTACCTCCAAGTTTTGGAAGGCTCTATGTGGGAAACTCCAGATAGACCATCGGATGTCCACTGCATACCACCCACAGACAAACGGACAAACCGAGAGAGTAAACCAATGCCTCGAACAGTACCTCCGCTGCCACTGCTCTTATCTCCAGGACGATTGGCAGACCCTGCTTCCTCTTGCGGAATTTTCCTATAACAACTCCAAAAGTGCCTCTACCCTCTATTCTCCATTCTTTTCGAATTACGGTTTTCACCCTTCTCCTATCACTCCGATGAGTGTCCTTACTAATGTGCCAGCTACTGAAGATTACTTCTCCACATTGCAGAAGACCCTCAAGGAACTTAAAGAAAATCTTATCCGAGCTAGAGAACGACAAAAAATTTATTATGATCGACACAGAAGGCCGAATCCCCCTTATCAAATAGGGGACTCTGTCTGGCTGTCCACCAAAAACCTCCGCTTGGGTACTCCCTCTAAAAAATTGGGGAAACAGTTCATTGGACCATTCCGTATTGAGAAGGTCATCAACCTTAACACCATGAAACTCATCCTACCTCCTCGATTTCAGATACACCCCACTTTTCATGTTTCCCTGCTGAAGCCTGTTCATCCTAACCCTTTTCCAGACAGGAACCCTGCTCCGTCACCTCCGGTCATAGTCCAAGGTTAGGAAGAGTTCGAGGTTGAGGAGCTGTTGGATTCAAGAAAGAGGGCGGGGAGACTTCAGTACCTTATACGATGGAAGGGTTACGGTCCCCAAGATGATTCCTGGGAGGTGGCTGACGTTGTTCACGCTCCAAAACTGCAGAAGGAGTTCCACCGCAGGTTCCCCGACCGGCCCTCCCCTTCTGGGGTACCCCGGAGGGGTTCCCTTAGGAGGGGGGTACTGTAAGGGATCAAGGGGTTGGTTAATCTGGAGCGCAGGATCAGCTCCGATCTTCACATCGGCGGTTGCGTTCCAGGTTGGAACGCAACGTGCGCGATGACGTCAGCGCGCGATATGCGCGATGACGTCATCGGCTCCTCCCTCACAATCACTGCAACCCGATATAAGCGCCAAGGCAGCTATACACGGCGTTCCACTAATTTGGAGTGCACGCCGTGTATGCTGCTAAGGTAGCCTCACTTCCTCATTCAGAGCTGAACCACAACCTGCTGGGACCCTCATTGTTACAGCATCACGTCGCCGGATACTTGGACCTTCTTAAAAAGAACACCTAAACCGCAAGTATCAGTCTACTCAAAGACTGAATGTAGCTGGACTATTCAGTTCCTTCATATTAGTAATAATTACTTCGGCACCCTGTGCCTGCTTACTGCTGTTGACAGGTGACATAGTAACAAGTGTTACGGACGGTAACTCTGTCTCTCCACACAAATTGAATTACTACATGCACCTGTGAAGGTACAGAATATCAATATTAATAATTGATATAGCATAGGGAACAGGTGTATGATGTTGGGATCCCTAACTCTCCGTATACCAGATTGAGAGAGCCGCCTGGGTATCCGTCACTGAACCTGAATTAACATATTCGCTCTCGTTTTGGGCTGGGTACTGGTTAATGCAAAACGCCTCCGCAGTTGAGATCCTCGCCAACCAGTTCGGTGCATTACATCATGTCATAGCAGAGAATCAGGCTTCATGTCACCCACCACTGGAACAGGCCACTGTCACACATTTAGGCCCAGGCACCCAGGCAGAGGAGAGAGGTCCCGTAACAGAGAATCTGGCCTGATGTCAGCGCAAAATCAGTCTTCATGTCATAGCAGAGAATCAGGCTTCACGTCACCCACCACTGGAACAGGCCACTGTCACACATTTAGGCCCAGGCACCCAGGCAGAGGAGAGAGGTCCCGTAACAGAGAATCTGGCCTTATGTCAGCGCAGAATCAGTCTTCATGTCATAGCAGAGAATCAGGCATCACGTCACCCACCACTGGAACAGGCCACTGTCACACATTTAGGCCCAGGCACCCAGGCAGAGGAGAGAGGTCCCGTAACAGAGAATCTGGCCTTATGTCAGCGCAGAATCAGTCTTCATGTCATAGCAGAGAATCAGGCTTCACGTCACCCACCACTGGAACAGGCCACTGTCACACATTTAGGCCCAGGCACCCAGGCAGAGGAGAGAGGTCCCGTAACAGAGAATCTGGCCTTATGTCAGCACAGAATCTGTCTTCATGTCATAGCAGAGAATCAGGCTTCACGTCACCCACCACTGGAACAGGCCACTGTCACACATTTAGGCCCCGGCACCCAGACAGAGGAGAGAGGTCCTGTAACAGAGAATCTGGCCTTATGTCAGCGCAGAATCAGTCTTCATGTCATAGCAGAGAATCAGGCATCACGTCACCCACCACTGGAACAGGCCACTGTCACACATTTAGGCCCCGGCACCCAGACAGAGGAGAGAGGTCCTGTAACAGAGAATCTGGCCTTATGTCAGCGCAGAATCAGTCTTCATGTCATATCAGAGAATCAGGCTTCACGTCACCCACCACTGGAACACGCCACTGTCACATATTTAGGCCCAGGCACCCAGGCAGAGGAGAGAGGTCGCGTAACAGAGAATCTGGCTTCATGTCAGCACAGAATAAGTCTTCATGTCATAGCAGAGAATCAGGCTTCACGTCACCCACCACTGGAACAGGCCACTGTCACATATTTAGGCCCAGGCACCCAGGCAGAGGAGAGAGGTCGCGTAACAGAGAATCTGGCTTCATGTCAGCACAGAATAAGTCTTCATGTCATAGCAGAGAATCAGGCTTCACGTCACCCACCACTGGAACAGGCCACTGTCACACATTTAAGCCCCGGCACCCAGACAGAGGAGAGGTTCATTCAACTTTGGGTTGCCCCGCAATATAATGGTAAAATGAAATTAAAAATAGTATTGAATGAGGAAGTGCCCTGGAGTAAAATAATATATTGTTAAGGGGAGGTAGTTAATATCTAATCTGCACAAGGGATGGACAGGTCCTGTGGGATCCATGCCTGGTTCATTTTTATGAACGTCAGCTTGTCCACATTGGCTGTAGACAGGCGGCTGCGTTTGTCTGTAATGACGCCCCCTGCCGTGCTGAATACACGTTCAGACAAAACGCTGGCCGCCGGGCAGGCCAGCACCTCCAAGGCATAAAAGGCTAGCTCTGGCCACGTGGACAATTTGGAGACCCAGAAGTTGAATGGGGCCGAACCATCAGTCAGTACGTGGAGGGGTGTGCACAGGTACTGTTCCACCATGTTAGTGAAATGTTGCCTCCTGCTAACACGTTCCGTATCAGGTGGTGGTACACTTAGCTGTGGCGTGTTGACAAAACTTTTCCACATCTCTGCCATGCTAACCCTGCCCTCAGAGGAGCTGGGCGTTACACAGCTGCGTTGGCGACCTCTTGCTCCTCCTCTGCCTTCGCCTTGGGCTTCCACTGGTTCCCCTGTGACATTTGGGAATGCTCTCAGCAGCGCGTCTACCAACGTGCGCTTGTACTCGCGCATCTTCCTATCACGCTCCAGTGTAGGAGGTAAGGTGGGCACATTGTCTTTGTACCGGGGATCCAGCAGGGTGGCAACCCAGTAGTCCGCACACGTTAAAATGTGGGCAACTCTGCTGTCGTTGCGCAGGCACTGCAGCATGTAGTCGCTCATGTGTGCCAGGCTGCCCAGAGGTAAGGACAAGCTGTCCTCTGTGGGAGGCGTATCGTCATCGTCCTGTGTTTCCCCCCAGCCACGCACCAGTGATGGGCCCGAGCTGCTTTGGGTGCCACCCCGCTGTGAACATGCTTCATCCTCATCCTCCTCCACCTCCTCCTCATCCTCCTCGTCCTCCAGTAGTGGGCCCTGTCTGGCCACATTTGTACCTGGCCTCTGGTGTTGCAAAAAACCTCCCTCTGAGTCACTTCGAAGAGACTGGCCTGAAAGTGCTAAAAATGACCCCTCTTCCTCCTCTTCCTCCTGGGCCATCTCCTCTTCCGTCATCGCCCTAAGTGTTTTCTCAAGGAGACATAGAAGTGGTATTGTAACGCTGATAACGGCGTCATCGCCACTGGCCATGTTGGTGGAGTACTCGAAACAGCGCAACAGGGCACACAGGTCTCGCATGGAGGCCCAGTCATTGGTGGTGAAGTGTGTCTGATCCACAGTGCGACTGACCCGTGCGTGCTGCAGCTGAAACTCCACTATGGCCTGCTGCTGCTCGCACAGTCTGTCCAGCATATGCAAGGTGGAGTTCCACCTGGTGGGTACGTCGCATATGAGGCGGTGAGCGGGAAGGCCGAAGTTACGCTGTAGCGCAGACAGGCGAGCAGCGGCAGGGTGTGAACGCCGGAAGCGCGAACAGACGGCCCGCACTTTATGCAGCAGCTCTGACATGTCGGGGTAGTTGCGAATGAACTTCTGCACCACCAAATTCAGCACATGCGCCAGGCAAGGGATGTGCGTCAAACCGGCTAGTCCCAGAGCTGCAACGAGATTTCGCCCATTATCGCACACCACCAGGCCGGGTTTGAGGCTCACCGGTAGCAACCACTCGTCGGTATGTTGTTCTATACCCCGCCACAACTCCTGTGCGGTGTGGGGACTGTCCCCCAAACATATGAGTTTCAGAATGGTCTGCTGACGTTTACCTCGGGCTGTGCTGAAGTTGGTGGTGAAGGTGTGTGGCTGACTGGATGAGCAGGTGGAAGAAGAGGAGGAGGAAGCTGAGTAGGAGGAGGAGGAGACAGGAGGCAAAGAATGTTGCCCTGCGATCCTTGGCGGCGGAAGGACGTCCGCTAAACAGCTCTCCGCCTGGGGCCCAGCCGCCACTACATTTACCCAGTGTGCAGTTAGGGAGATATAGCGTCCCTGGCCGTGCTTACTGGTCCACGTATCTGTGGTTAGGTGGACCTTGCCACAGATGGCGTTGCGCAGTGCACACTTGATTTTATCGGACACTTGTTTGTGCAGGGAAGGCACGGCTCTCTTGGAGAAGTAGTAGCGGCTGGGAACAACATACTGTGGGACAGCAAGCGACATGAGCTGTTTGAAGCTGTGTGTGTCCACCAGCCTAAATGACAGCATTTCATAGGCCAGTAGTTTAGAAATGCTGGCATTCAGGGCCAGGGATCGAGGGTGGCTAGGTGGGAATTTACGCTTTCTCTCAAATGTTTGTGAGATGGAGAGCTGAACGCTGCCGTGTGACATGGTTGAGATGCTTGGTGACGCAGGTGGTGGTGTTGGTGGTACATCCCATGTTTGCTGGGCGGCAGGTGCCAACGTTCCTCCAGAGGCAGAGGAAGAGGCCGAGGCGGCGGCAGCAGCAGCAGAAGAGGCCGCGGCGGCGGCAGCAGCAGAAGAGGCCGAGGCGGCAGCAGCAGAAGAGGCAGCAGGGGGGGCCTGAGTGACTTCCTTGTTTTTAAGGTGTTTACTCCACTGCAGTTCATGCTTTGCATGCAGGTGCCTGGTCATGCAGGTTGTGCTAAGGTTCAGAACGTTAATGCCTCGCTTCAGGCTCTGATGGCACAGCGTGCAAACCACTCGGGTCTTGTCGTCAGCACAATGTTTGAAGAAGTGCCATGCCAGGGAACTCCTTGAAGCTGCCTTTGGGGTGCTCGGTCCCAGATGGCGGCGGTCAGTAGCAGGCGGAGTCTCTTGGCGGCGGGTGTTCTGATTTTGCCCACTGCTCCCTCTTTTGCTACGCTGTTGGCTCGGTCTCACCACTGCCTCTTCCTCCGAACTGTGAAAGTCAGTGGCACGACCTTCATTCCATGTGGGGTCTAGGACCTCATCGTCCCCTGCATCGTCTTCCACCCAGTCTTGATCCCTGACCTCCTGTTCAGTCTGCACACTGCAGAAAGACGCAGCAGTTGGCACCTGTGTTTCGTCATCATCAGAGACGTGCTGAGGTGGTATTCCCATGTCCTCATCATCAGGAAACATAAGTGGTTGTGCGTTAGTGCATTCTATCTCTTCCACCCCTGGTGAAGAGCTAGGTGGATGCCCTTGGGAAACCCTGGCAGCAGAGTCTTCAAACAGCATAAGAGACTGCTGCATAACTTGAGGCTCAGACAGTTTCCCTGATATGCATGGGGGTGAGGTGACAGACTGATGGCCTTGGTTTTCATGCGCCATCTGTGCGCTTTCTGCAGAAGACTGGGTGGGAGATAATGTGAACGTGCTGGATGCACTGTCGGCCACCCAATTGACTAATGCCTGTACCTGCTCAGGCCTTACCATCCTTAGAACGGCATTGGGCCCCACCCAATAATCCCTGTAAATTCTGGCGGCTACTGGGACCTGAGGTAGTTGGTACACTAGGACGTGTGGCTGTGGCAGAACGGCCACGTCCTCTCCCAGCACCAGAGGGTCCACTAACACCACCACGACCATGTCCACGTCCGCGTTCCTTATTAGATGTTTTCTAGATGTTTTCTGGTATTTCAAGTAGGCCTCAAATACCAGAAACTAGTTATTTTGAGAATGGCAAATTTGGGAAAAGTTTTTCAACCCAGAAAAAAAAATGTGCTTTTACGGTCACTACAAATAACTTGACCAGCTAAAACAGTACAGATTTGCTTGAATAGAAATGTGAGACCTGTTTTTTTTTGCACTGTGTGACAGGTTAACGTTTAATCACAGAATCAGACTTCTATCTGCACGGTAGCGTGTGTCTTAGGTTTTTCTGAATGACACTATCAGTACCTTCAATGTAAGATATCCTTTTTGGGATAGATTTCAAGTAGGCCTCAAATACCAGAAACTAGTTATTTTGAGAATGGCAAATTTGGGAATAGTTTTTCAACCCAGAAAAAAATATGTGCTTTTACGGTCACTACAAATAACTTGACCAGCTAAAACAGTACAGATTTGCTTGAATAGAAATGTGAGACCTGTTTTTTTGTTGCACTGTGTGACAGGTTAAGGTTTAATCTCAGAATCAGACTTCTATCTGCACGGTAGCTTGTGTCTTAGGTTTTTCTGAATGACACTATCAGTACCTTCAATGTAAGATATCCTTTTTGGGATAGATTTCAAGTAGGCCTCAAATACCAGAAACTAGTTATTTTGAGAATGGCAAATTTGGGAATAGTTTTTCAACCCAGAAAAAAAAATGTGCTTTTACGGTCACTACAAATAACTTGACCAGCTAAAACAGTACAGATTTGCTTGAATAGAAATGTGAGACCTGTTTTTTTTTGCACTGTGTGACAGGTTAAGGTTTAATCTCAGAATCAGACTTCTATCTGCACGGTAGCGTGTGTCTTAGGTTTTTCTGAATGACACTATCAGTACCTTCAATGTAAGATATCCTTTTTGGGATAGATTTCAAGTAGGCCTCAAATACCAGAAACTAGTTATTTTGAGAATGGCAAATTTGGGAATAGTTTTTCAACCCAGAAAAAAAAAAGGGCTTTTACGGTCGCTACAAATAACTTGACCAGCTAAAACAGTACAGATTTGCTTGAATAGAAATGTGAGACCTGTTTTTTTTTGCACTGTGTGACAGGTTAAGGTTTAATCTCAGAATCAGACTTCTATCTGCACGGTAGCGTGTGTCTTAGGTTTTTCTGAATGACACTATCAGTACCTTCAATGTAAGATATCCTTTTTGGGATAGATTTCAAGTAGGCCTCAAATACCAGAAACTAGTTATTTTGAGAATGGCAAATTTGGGAATAGTTTTTCAACCCAGAAAAAAAAAAGGGCTTTTACGGTCGCTACAAATAACTTGACCAGCTAAAACAGTACAGATTTGCTTGAATAGAAATGTGAGACCTGTTTTTTTTTGCACTGTGTGACAGGTTAAGGTTTAATCTCAGAATCAGACTTCTATCTGCACGGTAGCGTGTGTCTTAGGTTTTTCTGAATGACACTATCAGTACCTTCAATGTAAGATATCCTTTTTGGAATAGATTTCAAGTAGGCCTCAAATACCAGAAACTAGTTATTTTGAGAATGGCAAATTTGGGAATAGTTTTTCAACCCAGAAAAAAATATGTGCTTTTACGGTCACTACAAATAACTTGACCAGCTAAAACAGTACAGATTTGCTTGAATAGAAATGTGAGACCTGTTTTTTTGTTGCACTGTGTGACAGGTTAAGGTTTAATCTCAGAATCAGACTTCTATCTGCACGGTAGCTTGTGTCTTAGGTTTTTCTGAATGACACTATCAGTACCTTCAATGTAAGATATCCTTTTTGGGATAGATTTCAAGTAGGCCTCAAATACCAGAAACTAGTTATTTTGAGAATGGCAAATTTGGGAATAGTTTTTCAACCCAGAAAAAAAAATGTGCTTTTACGGTCACTACAAATAACTTGACCAGCTAAAACAGTACAGATTTGCTTGAATAGAAATGTGAGACCTGTTTTTTTTTGCACTGTGTGACAGGTTAAGGTTTAATCTCAGAATCAGACTTCTATCTGCACGGTAGCGTGTGTCTTAGGTTTTTCTGAATGACACTATCAGTACCTTCAATGTAAGATATCCTTTTTGGGATAGATTTCAAGTAGGCCTCAAATACCAGAAACTAGTTATTTTGAGAATGGCAAATTTGGGAATAGTTTTTCAACCCAGAAAAAAAAAAGGGCTTTTACGGTCGCTACAAATAACTTGACCAGCTAAAACAGTACAGATTTGCTTGAATAGAAATGTGAGACCTGTTTTTTTTTGCACTGTGTGACAGGTTAAGGTTTAATCTCAGAATCAGACTTCTATCTGCACGGTAGCGTGTGTCTTAGGTTTTTCTGAATGACACTATCAGTACCTTCAATGTAAGATATCCTTTTTGGGATAGATTTCAAGTAGGCCTCAAATACCAGAAACTAGTTATTTTGAGAATGGCAAATTTGGGAATAGTTTTTCAACCCAGAAAAAAAAATTTGCTTTTACGGTCACTACAAATAACTTGACCAGCTAAAACAGTACAGATTTGCTTGAATAGAAATGTGAGACCTGTTTTTTTTTGCACTGTGTGACAGGTTAAGGTTTAATCTCAGAATCAGACTTCTATCTGCACGGTAGCGTGTGTCTTAGGTTTTTCTGAATGACACTATCAGTACCTTCAATGTAAGATATCCTTTTTGGGATAGATTTCAAGTAGGCCTCAAATACCAGAAACTAGTTATTTTGAGAATGGCAAATTTGGGAATAGTTTTTCAACCCAGAAAAAAAAAAGGGCTTTTACGGTCGCTACAAATAACTTGACCAGCTAAAACAGTACAGATTTGCTTGAATAGAAATGTGAGACCTGTTTTTTTTTTGCACTGTGTGACAGGTTAAGGTTTAATCTCAGAATCAGACTTCTATCTGCACGGTAGCGTGTGTCTTAGGTTTTTCTGAATGACACTATTAGTACCTTCAATGTAAGATATCCTTTTTGGGATAGATTTCAAGTAGGCCTCAAATACCAGAAACTAGTTATTTTGAGAATGGCAAATTCAGGAATAGTTTTTCAACCCAGAAAAAAAAATGTGCTTTTACGGTCGCTACAAATAACTTGACCAGCTAAAACAGTACAGATTTGCTTGAATAGAAATGTGAGACCTGGTTTTTTTTTGCACTGTGTGACAGGTTAAGGTTTAATCACAGAATCAGACTTCTATCTGCACGGTAGCGTGTGTCTTGGGTTTTTCTGAATGACACTATCAGTACCTTCAATGTAAGATATCCTTTTTGGGATAGATTTCAAGTAGGCCTCAAATACCAGAAACTAGTTATTTTGAGAATGGCAAATTTGGGAATAGTTTTTCAACCCAGAAAAAAAAATGTGCTTTTACGGTCACTACAAATAACTTGACCAGCTAAAACAGTACAGATTTGCTTGAATAGAAATGTGAGACCTGTTTTTTTTTGCACTGTGTGACAGGTTAAGGTTTAATCTCAGAATCAGACTTCTATCTGCACGGTAGCGTGTGTCTTAGGTTTTTCTGAATTACACTATCAGTACCTTCAATGTAAGATATCCTTTTTGGGATAGATTTCAAGTAGGCCTCAAATACCAGAAACTAGTTATTTTGAGAATGGCAAATTTTGGAATAGTTTTTCAACCCAGAAAAAAAAATTAGCTTTTACGGTCGCTACAAATAACTTGACCAGCTAAAACAGTACAGATTTGCTTGAATAGAAATGTGAGACCTGTTTTTTTTTGCACTGTGTGACAGGTTAAGGTTTAATCTCAGAATCAGACTTCTATCTGCACGGTAGCGTGTGTCTTAGGTTTTTCTGAATGACACTATCAGTACCTTCAATGTAAGATATCCTTTTTGGGATAGATTTCAAGTAGGCCTCATATACCAGAAACTAGTTATTTTGAGAATGGCAAATTTGGGAATAGTTTTTCAACCCAGAACAAAAAGTGTGCTTTTACGGTCACTACAAATAACTTGACCAGCTAAAACAGTACATATTTGGTTGAATAGAAATGTCAGGTCTATTTTTTAGGCGCTGGGTGACAGGCTCAACTTGCCCCTGATGTAGTATATGGCCAAAAAATAACCACACTGTTGATGGTTAAATGCACTTGGGTGACACAGGCTCAGCCTGCACCAGATGTAGTATATGGCCAAAAAATAATCAGACTGTTGATGGTTAAATGCACTTCGGTGACACAGGCTCAGCCTGCAGCTGATGTAGGATATAGCACAAAATAACCACACTATTGATGGTTAAATACACTTGGTGATAGCTTGTGCTGGCGCACCACAAGTCACAAAATGGCCGCCGATCACCCCAGAAAAAAAGTGATCTAAAAACGCTCTGGGCAGCCTCAAAAAAGTGAGCAAGTCAATATTAGCACTTCAATGATCCACAGCTGCAGATCGATCACAGAATGAAGTCTTTTGGAAGAGTTAATCACTGCCTAATCTCGCCCTAACGTCGCAGCTGCAACCTCTCCCTATGCTTCAATCAGCAGAGTGACGTGCAGCGCAACGTGACCCAAGCTTATATAGAGGCTGGGTCACATGCTGCACTGGCCAATTACAGCCATGCCAATAGTAGGCAAGGCTGTGATGGCCTCTTGGGGCAAGTAGTATGACGCTTGTTGATTGGCTGCTTTGCAGCCTTTCAAAAAGCGCCAAGAAAGAGCCGAACACCGAACCCGAACACGGACTTTTACGAAAATGTTCGGGTTCGGGTCCGTGTCACGGACACCCTAAAATTCGGTACGAACCCGAACTATACAGTTCGGGTTCGCTCATCCCTAGTCAGGATACATGGTATTCTTTTAGATGTATTTGTTTGTGTCTCTTTTTCACGTGGAGGTCTATATTCCTGTTGAACTGAGCATGCAGGATACCCTCTCTGTATGAACTTCAGTGACATCTCATCCATTCTCTTTTTTCTTGTGGAGGGATTGGAGACAATCCGTACTACCCGTGTTAGTTGTGAGCAAGGTAGTGACTTTTTCGTCGCTTTGGGGTGATTGCTTGTATAATGTAAGAGACTGTTTCGGTCTGTAGGTTTGGTATATAGGTCAAACTCTATACAGGGAGTGCAGAATTATTAGGCAAGTTGTATTTTTGAGGATTAATTTTATTATTGAACAACAACCATGTTCTCAATGAACCCAAAAAACTCATTAATATCAAAGCTGAATATTTTTGGAAGTAGTTTTTAGTTTGTTTTTAGTTTTAGCTATTTTAGGGGGATATCTGTGTGTGCAGGTGACTATTACTGTGCATAATTATTAGGCAACTTAACAAAAAACAAATATATACCCATTTCAATTATTTATTTTTACCAGTGAAACCAATATAACATCTCAACATTCACAAATATACATTTCTGACATTCAAAAACAAAACAAAAACAAATCAGTGACCAATATAGCCACCTTTCTTTGCAAGGACACTCAAAAGCCTGCCATCCATGGATTCTGTCAGTGTTTTGATCTGTTCACCATCAACATTGCGTGCAGCAGCAACCACAGCCTCCCAGACACTGTTCAGAGAGGTGTACTGTTTTCCCTCCTTGTAATTCTCACATTTGATGATGGACCACAGGTTCTCAATGGGGTTCAGATCAGGTGAACAAGGAGGCCATGTCATTAGATTTTCTTTTTTTATACCCTTTCTTGCCAGCCACGCTGTGGAGTACTTGGACGCGTGTGATGGAGCATTGTCCTGCATGAAAATCATGTTTTTCTTAAAGGATGCAGACTTCTTCCTGTACCACTGCTTGAAGAAGGTTTCTTCCAGAAACTAGCAGTAGGACTGGGAGTTGAGCTTGACTCCATCCTCAACCCAAAAAGGCCCCACAAGCTCATCTTTGATGATACCAGCCCAAACCAGTACTCCACCTCCACCTTGCTGGCGTCTGAGTCGGACTGGAGCTCTCTGCCTTTTACCAATCCAGCCACGGGCCCATCCATCTGGCCCATCAAGACTCACTCTCATTTCATCAGTCCATAAAACCTTAGAAAAATCAGTCTTGAGATATTTCTTGGCCCAGTCTTGACGTTTCAGCTTGTGTGTCTTGTTCAGTGGTGGTCGTCTTTCAGCCTTTCTTACCTTGGCCATGTCTCTGAGTATTGCACACCTTGTGCTTTTGGGCACTCCAGTGATGTTGCAGCTCTGAAATATGGCCAAACTGGTGGCAAGTGGCATCTTGGCAGCTGCACGCTTGACTTTTCTCAGTTCATGGGCAGTTATTTTGCGCCTTGGTTTTTCCACACGCTTCTTGCGACCCTGTTGACTATTTTGAATGAAACGCTTGATTGTTCGATGATCACGCTTCAGAAGCTTTGCAATTTTAAGAGTGCTGCATCCCTCTGCAAGATATCTCACTATTTTTGACTTTTCTGAGCCTGTCAAGTCCTTCTTTTGACCCATTTTGCCAAAGGAAAGGAAGTTGCCTAATAATTATGCACACCTAATATAGGGTGTTGATGTCATTAGCCCACACCCCTTCTTATTACAGAGATGCACATCACCTAATATGCTTAATTGGTAGTAGGCTTTCGAGCCTATACAGCTTGGAGTAAGACAACATGCATAAAGAGGATGATGTGGTCAAAATACTCATTTGCCTAATAATTCTGCACGCAGTGTATGTCCTTGTTCGTCTTTGAGTACAAGAGTGTCTAGGAAGCTAATCGTGTTCATGTCAGTCTGTATCGTGTGAAGTCGGTCTTGTGTGTGTCACCTCCCGGGAGACGCTACATTCTAACCCCCTATGAATAGTATTTTTCTTTTGGTCTTTTATGATTTTTATTGCGCAGATCTATACTTACCTTTTCCCCTGCCTTTTCACAGCGACCAGCTACTTGATATTGTATACCTATGTAATTACCTTCCATCATATTTCCTTACCTTAACCTAACCTTGTATTATCTATGAACAATATGTTGCTCTCAGGATTTTACATTACTACTGTGGACCCAGGGCAATATATGTATATTAAATCTGTATATATTTCTCCTTTATCTGTAATCGGATATAGAATATACTATTTACGAGCATGCCGTTGTTATATCTTTATTATCATTTAGGAAACCCAAATACCTTATAGATGTTGTTTTATATTTTTTCCAGATCCCTTGATAATGGTCGTTATTCGACTGAAATGTTGGGACTATTCTCATGGCCTGTTACATTGGTATATACTCTGGATGAAACTAAGCACAAAATGATGTAAAACTGCACATTATATATTAAAGTATCACTTGAAAAGGATTTTTGGTGTGCCATAGATTACTCCATTAAAACAGTCTCTAAAACTGGAACTTAAACCAGGCATATTGTATGGTAGGGTGCATCATGCTGATTAAAACTATACATTTCTTTCGTCTGTATGATAATATTTATTAATATGCAAATGAGAAGTTTGAGCACCAGGAGGCGGGGATACATTTTTTGAGCACTGCTTTGTAACACTCCCTGTGCTCTGTACACTCCCCCTCCCTTTGATTGACAGGGCTAATCTGCATATTATTGCTTCATTCACAAGCACAATATACAGTATGATTAGAAAGACACCAGTAATATGTGTTAGTTTATAAGCATAAAAAAACATGGTTTTCTGTGTGGTAATTCTATAGCTTAGTGGTTAAGTGAGTGTTTTTTTCCTGTAGAACCCTGGTTTGAATCTTGGGAGAAAGTTTTTTTCTTTAGATATTTTTTTTCTTCCACATTCATTCCATAAGAAAAGTGTATATCCTTTTATTGAGAATAATGTTTTTGTTAGAAAGCTAATAAATATTACTGGTTTCTTTACAATAAAAAAACAAACAAAAAAACAAAACACTATTCTCAATGTAGGCCTTAATATTGATATTATTAATATATGATTATATATTATTTATTATTGTATAGACAGAAGTCTCTCCTGGGAGTTGAATCTAGGATCTATACATGCATGGTAAACCACTATATCACCAAGATATCATACTACCATACAGAAAACAATGTTATTCTATACTTATAAGCTAATACACATTACCAGTGTCTTTCAAATCATATATTGTGCCTATGAATAAAGCAGTTATATGTATATTAGCTTTCTGAGCAGATCTCAGTGTAATGAAGCTATAGTACATAGTGTATATGATATTTACATGCTAGGAGACAGCTCTTGGACAGGGCTGTGCCCTCAACCTGCTGTCTAGTCCTGTCAATCAAGGGGAGGGGGAGTGAGCAGAGCACAGGGAATGTTACAAAGCAGCCCCGTCTCTTGGTGCTCCAAGTCCTCATTTGCATATGAATAAAAAATGCATATATCTCTGCAGCTATTTATCGTACACACAAAAGAAAGGTATTGTTTTAATCAGTATCATGAGCTGGTTTAATAGGGTTGATCATAGTGACAGAGCCTCTTTAAAAATGGACTAGAAATGAAAGTTGAACTGTGAGGTCAGGTATACACAAGCAGGATGGGTACATGGCAGGAACACAGACAGAAACAAAAAAGAAATGCTGAAGCACTAAGTGTTCCAAACATCATTGCTGATAACAGGGAACCTAAAACTCAGGCCCTTCTGCCTGAAGAGGGTGCCTTTAATACCCAGTGACCCTGAGCCATTGGCTGGGGATGATTTAATGAGCAAACAAAAATAGTACAAAATGTGGATTCACTCAACCTTAGTCACGGTGCCGCACCATGAGTATCCACAGTGATCACTGGGTTTAGAGAGCATGTGTTTTGGTTGTCTTACTGCAGCAAATGGCATTTATCATGTAGAAAAAGTTAATGCAAGCCACTTACTAATGTATTGTGATTGTCCATATTGCCACCTTTGCTGGCTTTAATAATTTTTCCATTGCATTATACACTGCTCATTTCCATGTTTCCGACTAGTGTTAATCGAGCACCATAGTGCTCGGGGGCTTGGGCTCAACATATCGGGATGCTCGGGTGCTCTACCGAGCACCCGAGTATAATGGAAGTCAATGGGAGAACCAGAGCATTAAACCAGGCACCCCCTGCTCTGAGGAGGGGAGGGTGACTGGTTCATAGGAAAAGATCACCGAAATGGTTCGGGAACAGCATGGGGAGGATGTCTGTATGTATCTTGGACTCCCAGGTCGCTGCTGGTGGGAACAATGTTGTCCGAGTAGTACGTCACTTTTACAGACTGACAACACAAAACCGACTGACGCACAAAACCAAAGATAAAATCGATTTTATAGGAAAAATTGTTAGGAAACATTCTTTTCTGTATATTTACTTGTATATAAAGTGCCAAAAATTATAAGGAAGATGCACTCCAATGCAACCTCTTTATCACATAAAGAAGGGCCTAATTCACATTGTGGTACAATTGTTCAGGTAGTGGGACTCCTACACTCATAAAACCTATGCACTAAGTGAAAGGGCTGCCAAAAATTAAAAGGAACTGGCACTCCAATATACCCTTTGTTACACATAAAGGAGGGCATCATACTCAGCCTTGAAAAATTATGATTGGTGGCCTGCTGGTGACCCTTACAAACATTTGGAGCAAGGGCCTGCTGATCTGACCATCTAAAACATTATGGGCGAGGGCCTGCTGCCGCTTTGGTGACTCTAGATAACCTGGGGACGATCGCACATCCCCGTGATGGCGACGATCCATTTGGATGTCTGCCCTATCAACTTTCGATGTTATTTTCAGCGCCAACCACGGTGACCACGGGTAAGGGGGAATCAGTGTTCGATTCCAGAGAGGGAGTCTGAGAAACGGCTACGGCTACCACATCCAAGCAAGGCAGCATGCACACAAATTACCTATTAGGTATAATTAGGTGAGGGCCTGCAGGTGAGCTGACCTGTAAAAGATTGTAGGTGAGGGCCTGCTGGTGAGCTGACCCTGTAAAAGATTGTAGGTGAGGGCCTGCTGGTGAGCTTACCCTGTAAAAGATTGTAGGTGAGGGTCTGCAGGTGAGCTGACCCTCTAAAACATTATATGCGAGGGCCTGCAGGTGATCTGACCTTCTAAAAAATTATATGCGAGGGCCTGCTGCTGAGCAGACCCTCTAAAACATTATGGTTGAGGGCCTGCTGCTGAGCTGACAATTTTAAAAAATATGGGAGAGTGCCTGCTGCTTTGCTGACCATTGAAGAAATTTACAGTGTTCAAAGCAGGCCGGGTTGCCTGAATACTTCAGCTCGGAATAATGGAATAGGACTCCGGTTCTATTTTGTTGGTTTTCGGAACTGGGGCCGTGATTCAGAGGGACGGCCTGGGGCATCCGTATTGCGCCGCTAAAGGTGAAATTCTTGGACCGGCACAAGACGAACCAAAGCGAAAGCATTTGCCAAGAATGTTTTCATTAATCAAAAACGAAAGTCAGAGGTTTGAAGATGATCAGATACCGTCGTAGTTCCGACCAGAAACGATGTTGACCGGCGATCCGGCGGCGTTATTCCCGTGACCCGCCGAGCTGCTTCTGGGAAACCAAAGTCTTTGGGTTCCGGGGGGAGTATGGTTTCAAAGCTGACAAAGTACACTTTATGTCACAGATACATTTTTGAAGAACACACATTAACATCAGGTGTGGCCCTGGTAAGGTCAATGTCAGAAACGGACACCGTCTACGGAAAAATTACATTGTATGTCACAGATAAATTTTTGAAGCGCACACGTTACACTGCAGATGTGGCCCTGGTAAGGTCACTGTCAGAAGCGGACACCGTCTACGGAAAAAGTACAATGTATGTCACCGAATTTTTTTTGGAGCGCACACATTACACTGCAGATGTTGCCCTGGTAAGGTCACTGTCAGAAGCGGACAACTTTTTCTACGGAAAAAGTACACTGGATGTCACTGATATTTTAGGGATGTGCACACTTTACACAGGAGATGAGGCGCAGCTAATCTCACTGTCCGCAGCAGACACAGTCTATTGAAAAAGTACACTGGATGTCACTGATATTTTAGGAATGCGCACACTTTACACAGGAGATGTGGCGCAGCTAATCTCACTGTCCGCAGCGGACACAGTCTATTGATAAAGTACACTGGATGTCACAGATATTTTTTGGATGCGCACACTTTACACTGGAGATGTGGCTCGGATAAATTAACTGTCCTCAGCGGACACCTTCTACGGAAAGAGTATACTGGATGTCACTGATATTTTAGGGATGCACACACTTTTTTTTTTTTTTGATCAAATCTTTTTATTTAAGATCAATTTTTTCTTTTTACATGTGAACAAAAGTGATAACACACATAAACCCACCCTGAACCCCCCCCCCCCCCTTTCCCAGCCCCAAAGTCCAGGTGCAGTCCATCCCTGAAAAAATACACAGCATATGCAGATTACAATCCAATACACATTCAAACCACAAGCACATCAGCTCATACTTATTGCTTTATAAAGTACATTATACTCATTTTCCTTTATTTTTGCCTATGACTTCCACTCCCCTTTCCATTCTCAAACCTCTGTACTAAACAGTAAGATGAAAGTGTTCAATCCATGTATACCATATTTTGTCAATCCATGTATACCATATTTTGGGGATGCACACACTTTACACAGGAGATGTGGCGCAGCTAATCTCACTGTCCGCAGCGGACACCATCTACAGAAAAAGTACACTGGATGTCACTGATATTTTAGGGATGCGCACACTTTACACAGGAGATGTTACGCGGATAATTTACCTGTCCGCAGCGGATACCGTCTACTGAAAAAGTACACCGGATGTCACTGATATTTTAGGGATGCGCACACTTTAATCAGGAGATGTGGCGCGGATAATTTAACTGTCCGCAGGGGACACCATCTACGGAAAAAGTACACTGGATGTCACTGATATTTTAGGGATGCGCACACTTTACACAGGAGATGTGGCGCAAATAATTTAACTGTCCGCAACGGCCTATTACACGGTATATAGAGCAGGATGCGCTAAAAATATACTGTATATTGCTTGCTGTCACACACAATAGTCCTTAAAAGGACTTTTGGGTCTCTGAAAAGATTTTGGTATAAAAGTCTTCCTATTACACTCCCTACACTGTCTGTCCCTTCATATGCACATCTCTCCCTAACACTGAGCAATTTAGCGCAGGTTGCCCTACAAACATATATTGCTGCTGTTACACACAATAGTCCTTACAAGGACTTTTGGGTCTCTGAAACGTTTTTCTACAAAAAAAAATATTCAATTACACTCCCTACACTCTCTGTCCCTTCCTATGCTCTGCTCTCCCTGATTACGAATGAGCCGAACATGTGTCATTGGGTGCTATATAGCACCTGATGACGAGTTCCGGCCAGCCAATCGCTGTAATGCCAGTAGCAAACATGGCTACCGGCATTACAGTGAGGGCAGTACTTACCTGCACGTTTATTGGCTGCGTAGCAGCCAAGAAACGTGCGGGGAGGAGACTCGAGGATGGAGCTTGAGCACATGCGGTACTCGGCCGAGTATCGCCATGTGCCGAGCATCGAGATGCTTGAGCCGAACAGGTGTTCGGCCGAGCATGCTCGATCATCACTAGTTACGACCACTGCTGCAGTGTAGATACAAGGTGTGGCTGGGACGAGAGCTGTTACACATGCATGCCTATGTACGCTCTCACGGTCCAGGCCACCAGAGAGCCCAGCTCTTTTTACTATAGTGTGCAAGCACGAGCACCACTGTTGGATTACAGGGTGGTTGTAACCATGAAAACGAGCAGTGTATAATCTGATGGAAATATGAATCAAGCCAGCAAGGGAGGCAATATGGACAATCACAATACATTAGTAAGTGGTTTGTATTAACTTTCTCTACATGATCGTGCTATTGGCTGCCCCCCCCCCCCCCCAAGTCAGTTGTTTTCCGTGAAGATGCAGCAGCGGCTGTGCGGGCATCAGAAGCGACATGGGTGCCAGTAAGTGAGGTAAGTACTATCTGTGTGAGGGGCCTGGGCATTTGGGAGGGGGGAACATTATAGGTCTCGGATAACCCCTTTAACTGTTTTTCCAGCTGTGTGAATTGTATCTTCACTTTGTGCCGTTCATTTAATAAACCTTATCTTTAAATTATAAGAGGTCATAAACACCTATTTAAGCCACATTTTTATCAGTAAGATAAGAATTGAGCTATAATGAGTGTTTAGGAGGTCATAGAACAGAGATAAGGAGCTGTCAGCTGAGCTGCCTGACAGAACTGAGTGAGAACAGACAACATGCTACTACAGGGAGTGCAGAATTATTAGACAAGTTGTATTTTTGAGGATTAATTTTATTATTGAACAACAACCATGTTCTCAATGAACCCAAAAAACTCATTAATATCAAAGCTGAATATTTTTGGAAGTAGTTTTTAGTTTGTTTTTAGTTTTAGCTATTTTAGGGGGATATCTGTGTGTGCAGGTGACTATTACTGTGCATAATTATTAGGCAACTTAACAAAAAACAAATATATACCCATTTCAATTATTTATTTTTACCAGTGAAACCAATATAACATCTCAACATTCACAATCATACATTTCTGACATTCAAAAACAAAACAAAAACAAATCAGTGACCAATATAGCCACCTTTCTTTGCAAGGACACTCAAAAGCCTGCCATCCATGGATTCTGTCAGTGTTTTGATCTGTTCACCATCAACATTGCGTGCAGCAGCAACCACAGCCTCCCAGACACTGTTCAGAGAGGTGTACTGTTTTCCCTCCTTGTAAATCTCACATTTGATGATGGACCACAGGTTCTCAATGGGGTTCAGATCAGGTGAACAAGGAGGCCATGTCATTAGATTTTCTTCTTTTATACCCTTTCTTGCCAGCCACGCTGTGGAGTACTTGGACGCGTGTGATGGAGCATTGTCCTGCATGAAAATCATGTTTTTCTTAAAGGATGCAGACTTCTTCCTGTACCACTGCTTGAAGAAGGTGTCTTCCAGAAACTGGCAGTAGGACTGGGAGTTGAGCTTGACTCCATCCTCAACCCGAAAAGGCCCCACAAGCTCATCTTTGATGATACCAGCCCAAACCAGTACTCCACCTCCACCTTGCTGGCGTCTGAGTCGGACTGGAGCTCTCTGCCCTTTACCAATCCAGCCACGGGCCCATCCATCTGGCCCATCAAGACTCACTCTCATTTCATCAGTCCATAAAACCTTAGAAAAATCAGTCTTGAGATATTTCTTGGCCCAGTCTTGACGTTTCAGCTTGTGTGTCTTGTTCAGTGGTGGTCGTCTTTCAGCCTTTCTTACCTTGGCCATGTCTCTGAGTATTGCACACCTTGTGCTTTTGGGCACTCCAGTGATGTTGCAGCTCTGAAATATGGCCAAACTGGTGGCAAGTGGCATCTTGGCAGCTGCACGCTTGACTTTTCTCAGTTCATGGGCAGTTATTTTGCGCCTTGGTTTTTCCACACGCTTCTTGCGACCCTGTTGACTATTTTGAATGAAACGCTTGATTGTTCGATGATCACGCTTCAGAAGCTTTGCAATTTTAAGAGTGCTGCATCCCTCTGCAAGATATCTCACTATTTTTGACTTTTCTGAGCCTGTCAAGTCCTTCTTTTGACCCATTTTGCCAAAGGAAAGGAAGTTGCCTAATAATTATGCACACCTAATATAGGGTGTTGATGTCATTAGACCACACCCCTTCTCATTACAGAGATGCACATCACCTAATATGCTTAATTGGTAGTAGGCTTTCGAGCCTATACAGCTTGGAGTAAGACAACATGCATAAAGAGGATGATGTGGTCAAAATACTCATTTGCCTAATAATTCTGCACTCCCTGTAGAGAGTCTCAAAGCTATACAGAGAAAAGGGCTCAACATTTTTCATAAAGAACAATTAAAAAGAGTATGACGCAACAATAAAAAAAAAATGCCCCCAAAGATGTACAAAGCCTTTAAAGATGCACATAAATGTGTCAAAATTGTAGGTAATATGCAACATTTCATAAATTTAGCAATTACCACAATACAGGGCCCTGCAAAATTTACTTAAAAAATTCTCCTGAATACATTTTGTATAAGCAGAGAAATACTGAGAAAAAATGGATTGGAATCTGGGGAGACTGGATTTTATAGAAGCTTCCTCCGCTCTTCACCCGTCAACCCCACTCCTCGGTCTTAGAACGGAGGGGTGGGGCTGAAGGAAGACGCATTGCAGGAAGGGGGGGTTTCGGGGGTTAAAGGAAAATATGTTGATATATGTTAATAATGATATATTTTATATAAAATTGGAGAAATATTCATTCTACAATGATAAAAATGTATTATACAGGAAAGCCCTTTATCCTTTACATATATGATGTTGTCTGTGAGATCAGGAGTAAATGGTTTATAAACTTTATTTATTTCAATCATATCAGAGAGGAAATATTTCTTTAAAATCTTTAATATGATGTCTGACAAAGTTCTGATCAATGAGATTTTGTCCTTCATTTTCAATTAAAGGAAGAGAAAGTATTTGGCTGATTTGATGGAGTGACTTAAATGATTATTCAGTGAGCCACAGCTATCCACAGGAAGTCTCTTCAGAGTGCAAAAAAGAAAATCAAAAGTAATTATTTATGATGTCGTCTGCAGCTTTCTAAATAGCCAGACAGTAAACCTGCAACCCCCACCCCAGTCTACTGTATGTAGAGAGGGAGCAACGGGTAGATGGGGCTGTCTGACAGTAGAGAGAGAAAAACGGCCT
This sequence comes from Bufo bufo, assembly GCF_905171765.1. Lineage (NCBI taxonomy): Eukaryota > Metazoa > Chordata > Amphibia > Anura > Bufonidae > Bufo > Bufo bufo. The sequence continues at coordinate 167,127,260 of NC_053389.1, read as the reverse complement.
GGGATATGTGCAGCATCTGCCGCACACTCAAATCCGCTTTGTCTTGGGAAGATTTACATTTCTGACAAACATCTGTAGGAATTTGTGACTTAAATTACATTTGGCTCTTAGTCACCAGACTTGGAAAGACTTGTCATTACAAGTAGAGATGAGCGAATTTTTCAAAAATTCAATTTGGTTGGTTCGCCGAATTTTTTGAAAAAATGTGGTTTGATCCGAATTTATTTGCGGCGAATCCCGTTAAAAAGCGGCTATTTCCTGGCAGCAGAGAGCCTTCATAGTGTTGCAGAACACTGTGCCTTCTAGTAACACGCATAGGGAGTCTGCTGTGGTAGTGAAATAATACTGAGTTAGTATGACATGCAGATGATAGGCATCGCTCTTAGAATCACTGCACACTTCACTTACTGGGCAGTCACGGGGCCAAAACTGACCAAATAACTCAAGTATGAACTCAGCCTAACAGGTCGATGTTAGCTCCAAGAAGAAGCGCACTCCTTTTACACCGTCATCAGCTGATTCCACATAGATGTCTACAGAACCTGTTCTAATAAACGCATATACAAGTAGAGCCCTACGACAGAGTGGAGAGGGTGTCAGCAGTAAGTTTGTGTTGACATCACTGATAATTTTGCCCTTCCTCTGATCTGTCAGAACAATAACCCACAAAAAACGGATCCTGTCTGTTGAGCATACACCTTCACTCGGTCAGAATTTGGTCAGCAATCCATCAGTATTGCTAATGCCAAATAACAGGAGTAGATCCAAAACAGAGATGACACGTGAATGGAATATTTGCATGTCTTCTGTGTTTTGTGCCCACTCCTGCTTTTGGCTACCAAATCACAAGCCAATTCTGATGGGACCATACTGTCGGGTGGTAATAATTCAATTAAGAATTATTAATTATGGTCATAAAAATAATTAACCATAAAATATTTTAATTTGTCATAAATTCTTAAAATCATGACCTGGTGAATTGTAGACAACCAATCGATACAATTCACATCTGAGTCTGACTATTTCCTCAGATAATAAGTTCTTTTGACGTGACATGATGTTAATGATTATAAAAATATGCAGTTTTATTGGTTACAAGATTATAAACATACATAAGTAAATAAACACAATGATACATGCAAATAAATATATATGTTGCGCGTTAATATAAAGCATTACAAGCTTAACAATACATGTGTGTGGAAATAACTTGTCACATTATAACAAAGCTATTATTAGGTTAGGATATCAAAATAGGAAAATAAGTTATATACATTACTTCTGTTCAGAGAAAACCTCATGATATCAAGATGGGCATGTCTAATCCTAGACATCAATATGGAATACTAAATGCATTCCGGCCCCTTCTAACCAACTACAACATCACATGACCTCAAGATGGGCAAATCCATCCAAGGATATAACTTAGAAGAGATAACTGTATCCTTCTGCCCTATCCTGGACTATTTTCACACATATAACCTTGGTAAGACTATTAAGACAAATAACAGGGATCTAGGATCATTGCTAGACCATATCTTAAATGGGAAGGACTTGAAATAAGTCTTTCCTGTGGGAACCCATCATTTAGCTTGGCGAATAATGTTCTATCAATATCTATATATATATATATACAGTCGTGGCCAAAAGTTTTGAGAATTACATAAATATTGGAAATTGGAAAAGTTGCTGCTTAAGTTTTTATAATAGCAATTTGCATATACTCCAGAATGTTATGAAGAGTGATCAGATGAATTGCATAGTCCTTCATTGCCATGAAAATTAACTTAATCCCAAAAAAAACCTTTCCACTGCATTTCATTGCTGTCATTAAAGGACCTGCTGAGATCATTTCAGTAATCGTCTTGTTAACTCAGGTGAGAATGTTGACGAGCACAAGGCTGGAGATCATTATGTCAGGCTGATTGGGTTAAAATGGCAGACTTGACATGTTAAAAGGAGGGTGATGCTTAAAATCATTGTTCTTCCATTGTTAACCATGGTGACCTGCAAAGAAACGCGTGTAGCCATCATTGCGTTGCATAAAAATGGCTTCACAGGCAAGGATATTGTGGCTACTAAGATTGCACCTCAATCAACAATTTATAGGATCATCAAGAACTTCAAGGAAAGAGGTTCAATTCTTGTTAAGAAGGCTTCAGGGCGTCCAAGAAAGTCCAGCAAGCGCCAGGATCGTCTCCTAAAGAGGATTTAGCAGCGGGATCAGAGTGCCGCCAGTGCAGAGCTTGCTCAGGAATGGCAGCAGGCAGGTGTGAGCGCATCTGCACGCACAGTGAGGCAAAAACTTTTGGAAGATGGCCTGGTGTCAAGAAGGGCAGCAAAGAAGCCACTTCTCTCCATAAAAAACATCAGATACAGATTGATCTTCTGCAGAAAGTATGGTGAATGGACTGCTGAGGACTCATCGGAGTCATATTCTCCGATGAAGCCTCTTTCCGATTGTTTGGGGCATCTGGAAAAAGGCTTGTCTGGAGAAGAAAAGGTGAGTGCTACCATCAGACCTGTGTCATGCCAACAGTAAAGCATCCTGAGACCATTCATGTGTGGGGTTGCTTCTCATCCAAGGAAGTGGGCTCACTCACAATTTTGCCCCAAAACACAGCCATTAATAAAGAATGGTACCAAAACACCCTCCATCAGCAATTTCTTCCAACAATCCAACAACAGTTTGGTGAAGAACCATGCATTTTCCAGCACGATGGAGCACCGTGCCATAAGGCAAAAGTGATAACTAAGTGGCTCGGGGACCAAAACTTTGACATTTTGGGTCCATGGCCTGGAAACTCCCCAGATCTTAATCCCATTGAGAACTTGTGGTCAATCCTCAAGAGGCGGGTGGACAAACAAAAACCCACTAATTCTGACAAACTCCAAGAAGTGATTATGAAAGAATGGGTTGCTATCAGTCAGGAATTGGCCCAGAAGTTGATTGAGAGCATGCCCAATCGAATTGCAGAGGTCCTGAAAAAGAAGGGCCAACACTGCAAATATTGACTCTTTGCATAAATGTCATGTAATTGTCGATAAAAGCCTTTGAAACGTATGAAGTGTGTGTAATTATATTTCACTACATCACAGAAACAACTGAAACAAAGATCTAAAAGTAGTTTAGCAGCGAACTTTGTGAAAACTAATATTTGTGTCATTCTCAAAACTTTTCGCCACAACTGTATACACTCACCTAAAGAATTATTAGGAACACCATACTAATACGGTGTTGGACCCCCTTTTGCCTTCAGAACTGCCTTAATTCTACGTGGCATTGATTCAACAAGGTGCTGATAGCATTCTTTAGAAATGTTGGCCCATATTGAAAGGATAGCATCTTGCAGTTGATGGAGATTTGAGGGATGCACATCCAGGGCACGAAGCTTCCGTTCCACCACATCCCAAAGATGCTCTATTGGGTTGAGATCTGATGACTGTGGGGGCCATTTTAGTACAGTGAACTCATTGTCATGTTCAAGAAACCAATTTGAAATGATTCGAGCTTTGCGACATGGTGCATTATCCTGCTGGAAGTAGCCATCAGAGGATTGATACATGTTCTCATTCTGTTTACGCCAAATTCGGACTCTACCATTTGAATGTCTCAACAGAAATCGAGACTCATCAGACCAGGCAACATTTTTCCAGTCTTCAACAGTCCAATTTTGGTGAGCTCATGCAAATTGTAGCCTCTTTTTCCTATTTGTAGTGGAGATGAGTGGTACCCGGTGGGGTCTTCTGCTGTTGTAGCCCATCCTCAAGGTTGTGCATGTTGTGGCTTCACAAATGCTTTGCTGCATACCTCGGTTGTAACGAGTGGTTATTTCAGTCAACGTTGCTCTTCTATCAGCTTGAATCAGTCTGCCCATTCTCCTCTGACCTCTAGCATCCACAAGGCATTTTTGCCCACAGGACTGCCGCATACTGGATGTTTTTCCCTTTTCACACCATTCTTTGTAAACCCTAGAAATGGTTGTGCGTGAATATCCCAGTAACTGAGCAGATTGTGAAATACTCAGACCGGCCCGTCTGGCACCAACAACCATGCCACGCTCAAAATTGCTTAAATCACCTTTCTTTCCCATTCTGACATTTAGTTTGGAGTTCAGGAGATTGACTTGACCAGGACCACCCCCCTAAATGCATGTGATTGGTTGACTAGATAATTGCATTAATGAGAAATAGAACAGGTGTTCCTAATAATTCTTTAGGTGAGTGTATATAAATAAGCAATCATTTAATGCTTTGCTAGATTATGAATCTAGATTCTTCTGCAGGTAGAATGAAGTCTCATAATATCCTAAGACTACATCTCAATATGAAGATGATCAGTTAATTAATTTATTTATTTATTCGCCAATCTAGATGGTATAATTTCACCCACACTATCCAATTAGTCTTAATAAAATGAAATATCATTCTCTGTGTCTCTTACCAAGTCCTAGTAGGAATCTCACTTCTGCTCCTAGGAAAGCTGGGTGGTCCATCATAGCGCATCTCACCATGGCTTTCATCTTGATAGACCCCTCTAGAGAGCTCAACCTGTCTCTCTCTCTCTTTGTGTGGTTTATGATCACAAACCTATCAGTTAGACACACCTTCCTAGTATGGAACTTTCCAATCATTGTTGGATGGGCGTGACCATTGATTAGAAATGTGACATCATAACCTTACCCAGAATGCACTTTTGCTACTGTTGTAATGTCACCTACTCATACCTAGGTGGCACTGCTGTGTAAGCTATTTGCATCATAGTATAAAAGGGTTAACTTTGTAAGTCTGAATAAAACGTATTCTATACATTTGACCTTAGAAGCTTTAATTCAAAGTTATAGGAATTAATTCTGACACTTGTAGCAATTAGAGACAGACCTCTAGGCATCTCTCTGAATGTTTCTCACACTGTTGATCTATGGACCATAATGATATGAATGGGCCTTGTTTTCTCCCAGAGATATCAGTACCTCCTCTATCATACCAGCATGTGATTAATTGTTACAAAACACACATCTTTACAGAAACCTTTGTGCGACCTTACTTTGGCGTACTCAAGACATACAAAATTGTAAATATAGTCAAGCATGGCTCTTAAAGGCAATAAACATCCATCTTGACTAGAATAATTGGATATCAATGCATTTACCTATGAAAAGGCACAACAATACAGGCCTTACAGCTGCTACACAGACAGGATCTATTGTGCGTCTCATTTTTCCTTCCTTCTGACAGATCAGAAGAAAAGCCAAATAAATGATGATGTCAGCCAGGCCGAAAGGCAAAATAGTGGCCCCGTCATAAAGTGGGAAGGCTAGGAACAGCATGAGAAGTCCACAGAGTGGCCCTATGACATAGTGGTGAGGTGGAAGCAGCATGAGGAAACCACAGAGTGGCACAATGACAGTGTGGAGGTGGTGTCAGCATCAGGAGGCCACAGAGTGGCACAATGACAGAGTGTGGAGGTGGCGGCAGCATCAGGAGGCCACAGAGTGGCACAATGACAAAGTGTGGAGGTGGCGGCAGCATCAGGAGGCCACCGAGTGGCACAATGACAGTGTGGAGGTAGAAGCAGCAGCATCAGGAGACCACAGAGTGGCAAGGTGACATAGTGTTGAGGTGGCAGCAGCATGAGGAGACCACAGAGTGGCAAGGTAACATTGTGTGGAGGTAGCAGCTGCATCAGGAGACCACAGAGTGACCCATTGACAGAGTGGGGAGGTGGGTGGCAATACCAGTACCAGCTGAAGATGGTGGGTGAAAGAAGGAGCACTTGGCATCAGATGTGCGGCATCAAGTGGGTGGCAGCATCAGAATAGTAGCTGAGGCAGGTAGCCAGAAGAAACCGGTCTCTTTTGTCAAAGTGTTGGTGTGGCACCATGGATAATCTAGTCTGATGCATCAGGCATTGGTGGGTGGAAATCCTGGCTGATCCACGCCTGATTCATCTTGACTAAGGTCAGTCTCTCCACATTTTTGGGTGTTCAGGCGAGTTCTTTTTGGGTAACTATGGCCCCAGCTGCACTAAACACCCGCTCTTATGCCACACTACTGGCCCAGCAGGACAGCTTTTCCAGGGCAAACTCTGCTAGTTGTGGCCACATATCCAGTTTGTCTGCCCAGTAGTCCAGTGGATCTTCAATGTGGGGTGGCAGGGTACTGTCCAAGTATGCCACCACCTGCTGGTTCAGGTCCTGCTCCAGGTCTAGCTGCTGCTGCTATTGAGTAGTTTCTTCACTAGGCGGGTGAAGAAAGCTGCTCATCAGCGACTCTAGACTCAAGTTGCTGCTGATGGAGCTGAAACAGATCCTACCCCCTCACCCTGTCACAGCAGCCATGGAAGAGGAACGTGAGCGCAGAGGGCCCCCTCGGTCAGACCTGCGAGAGGATGGAAGATGATGCAGATAGGCATCGGCCAACTCACTACATAGGATGTCTCTATAGTAGTTCATTTTGTCCTCCCTCTCAGCGAGTGTAAAAAAGGCCCCCATTTTGGACCGGTAGCAAGGGTCCAACATGGTGGAGAGCCAGAAAATCATTCCTCTCCCGAATGGTGACAAGCAAGTGAGCATGCATCGGGCAATTTATGCAAGTCAATCGGAGGGACTCCCTGCCTCCATCTCCACTGAATACTGCCACGGTGTGTCTTGGTCCCCTGCCTCATCTTCCTCATCACCTTGTAGCTCCTCTGGCTGCTCCTGCTCCTCCTCTCTTGTCACCTGTGTAGAAAAACCACCAATTTCGATACACATTGCTTGTGCTCCAATGTCCTCCTCCTCCAGTTCAGCCCCCACAGGGCTCATGTGGCCGTGAGATGTAGGCGCCATATCTCCAGTCCCCTGACCAGCCAGATTTACCAGCATCTGTTCCAGGACATGAAGCAGTGGACTGATGTTGTTCGTAGTCCTGGCAACTGAAAAATAAAGTGGCGTCTTCAAAGGACCTGAGCAAACCGCAGGTGTCACGCATGAGCTGCCACTGGCTGACATTTAAGTTACACAGAGAAGTACTCCTGTCTGCTTGGATCATAAAGAAATCGTTTATGGCCTTTCTTTGTTCATATAGTCGGTCCAACATATGGAGGGTGGAATTCCAACGGGTGGAAACGTTGCATATCAGCCTATGTTGGGGAATGCCGTTCTGCCGCTGCAGCTCAAAGAGGGCGTGCTTTGTGGTGTACGAGTGGCTGAAGTGCATGCAAAATTTCCTGACCATTTTTATGATGTCTTGCAGATGGGTGGAAGACTTGAGGAACCGCTTGACAAATCAGATTGAACACATGTGCCATGCAGGGCTCATGGCTCAGCCTTCCTTGACGCATCGCCCAAATTTTTCCCGTTGTCGGTCCTTATGGGAGAAAGCCAGGATTTGATTTCTTGATGAAGGACACGGAGCAGCTCCTCCCCTGTGTGACTCCGTTCTCCCAAGCAAATGAGGTGCAGAACAGCATGACAACGCCGTGCCCTGCACATGTGGTATGCTGAAAGGGCATTGTGAATTGTCCCTGCAGTGGAGGCTGAGGACACGGTGGAAGATGAGGATGCAGAGGCGGACATTGTTTCAGGACCAACGGAGTGACAACGTGGAGGCGGAAGTGGCGTCACCTGGCCAAGTTGCTGGTGTGGCTGTGCAGGAACCACATTCACCCAGTGGGCCGGAAAGGACATGTATTGTCCCTGTCCGTAGTTACAGCTCCACATGTCGATGCTGCTGTGCAGTTTGGCAGACACTGGCAGGCTCAAGGACTGGCCCACCTTCTGTTCTACATGTGTGTTCAGGGCTGGTACTGCCTTTTTGGCAAAAAAATGACGGCTTGGGGCTCTCCTCCTCGGCTCGGAACAAGCCATTAGTTCTCTGAAAGGTGCAGAGTCCACCACTTGGAAAGGGAGGGACTGCAGCACCAGCAACTTGGACAGGAGCACATTCAGCTTCTGCGTCGTTGGATGAGTGCATACATACTTGGTCTCTTGGCAATCACTTCGGTGATCGATTACTGACGGAATGACTGACGAGAAGTAGGAGAAGGAGGAGCAGGAGCATCAGGACCAGCAAATGATGGGAAGGACAGACAGCTCCCTTCGGCTGAGGTGGAGGAGCCTTGACTTCATGAAACCAGGTGCATGCCACTGGGTGATGCAGCGGTTGCTGCTGCAGGCTGGATCACCACATCGGACCCACGGTTCTCCCAGGCTACTTTATGGTGACGCTGCATATGTTGACGCAGGGCCGTGGTGCCAACATTGGCACCCTGGCCACACTTCACCTTCTGCCAACAGATTCTACATATGGCCATGTTCACCTCCTTCACCGGCTTAACTAAAAACTGCCACACTGCCGAGTAGGTGATTTTACCCCCAACACTATGCATTGACTGACTGCTACCGCCGCTGCTTCTGTGAACCCGTGCACCACTACTTTACGGGCAAGTAGGCTCCTGCAAAGAGGGTGGTCTACCCCGGGCACATTTGGCTACCGACCTCCCACTAGAGATGGCCTTACGGTTCGCCCGGCGGTCATTTCTCGGCGAACTTTGCGCGTTCGCGATTCGCCGAACATGCGAAAATATGGCGATGTCCGCCGACGCCATAATCTTTTGCATTGCGCCAAACTTTGACCCATGACACATCTATCAGGTGGGACAGGACAGCCAATTGAGACGTTTCAGCAGATGGACACACCCCCACCCTATAACAGAACACGATCTGGCTGCCATTTTACATTCTGTGTTTTGCCAGTGTAGGGAGAGGTTGCTTTGTGGAGCAGGGACAGGCTGTTAGGGACACCTAACACTAGCTAATAGGGCCACAAAAGTCCTTTTAAGGACTAGTAAAGGTGTTCTATCGATAGGTGTGATATACTGAGGGGTGTGATATACTTATAATATACTTTCTAACATAGAAAGTGTATTATAGTGCATTCGTATTGTGCAGCAGTTGTGTGCGGTTCTGCTGCGATACCGCAGCTATATAGAGAGACAAGCGCTATTGGAACAACTATTTGCAACGGGTGTTATATACTGATTAAGGGGTTTGATATACCTGCTTCCACAAAATATTGATTGAGGCCTGCTATATACCTGCTTCCACAAAATACTGATTAAGGTGTTTGATATACCTGTTTCCACCAAATATTGATTGAGGCCTGCGATATACCTGCTTCCACAAAATACTGAATTACCACCTCAGGACCGCCGTACGCAGGATTGCGTCCTGGCGGTTGCCCTGTTATTCCTCCGGGACGCGCCGATGCGTCCTCTCGCGAGACGCGAGATTACGCGCACAGTCGGCCCGCGCATGCGCATTGCGGGCCGGCAAAAGTTAAAGGAGTATTTCATCACCAGCCTGCCAGCCAATGATCATCGCTGGCAGGTTGGTGATTTTCAAAAAATCGAATCACAAGCCAGTTAACACATTATATTTATAAATATAATGTGTTAAATGGCTTCTGTGCTCCTCTGCTGGTCCTTTTCGTCGGTTGGTCCCAGCAGAGGAGCACACATCACTGTGAGTACACCAAACACTTCACTTAGCCCCAGATCACCCACCATCACCCCAATTAACCCCTTGATCACCCCTGTCATTCACTAGTGAAAGGGAAAAAAGTGATCAGTGTAAACTGTCACCTTTTTTTTTCACTAGTATTGACGGTTAGGTTTTAGGTTAGTTTAGGCCCCTTTGTTAGGTAGTTAGCGTTGGTTAGCGCCCAGCCCACCGCACCGCAGTCACTGATTCGCTGATTAGCGTATCGCTAATCAGCATTGGTACTTTTATAGTATCTGTAAGTGATCAGAACTGATCACAGTCAGATCTATAATAGTATTAGTGTCACCTTACCTCGCCCTCCACCCAAAACGCAGTGTGTGCCCGATCAGGCCTGATCGGTCGCCCACACGTGCATTCACCCACGCCCTCCACGCCGCAGTGACAAAATTATTGTTATTTTTTTTATCACTGCACAATCACTTCACAAGTGCTGCGGCGATAAAAAAAATAAGTTTTGATATTTTTTTATCAATCGCAGCGGCTTCCTGTACTTTGCTAGCCTCCCATTTGTAAGACAGGCTTGCTTTTTTTCTTGGGTAGTCTCAGGGAATACCCCCTAAATTTAGTTGACCAAATGGCAAATAAGGGGTATTCTTCTGAAGAGGCCTTCAGGATTCTGACCCAGTCGGATGAGGAATGGGAACCCTCATCTGACGAATCCAGCGGGTCAGAATACGAACCTGTAGAAAGCAGTGGCAGTCTGACCCAAAGTTCGGACGATGAAGTTGAGGTCCCTGATACCACCAGGCATACCCGGCCCCGTGTTGCTAGACCACAGGTTGCGCAGGATCTGCTTCAAGGGCAGCAGAGTGGGGATGGTGCTGTCGGATTACGTGGTGAGGCATACACCAGCAGCGCAGCCCATCCTGGACCTAGTACCAGCACTGCCGTAGAACATGGTGAAGTGGCGAGCACCAGAAGGGCAGTTGAAGCTGGTACGGTGGCACGTGCATTAGTTCCCCCGTCGCAGCCACCTCACAGACAGGCCCGTAGAGCCCTTAGAGTCCCTGAGGTGCTGGCAAACCCTGATTGCAGCCCCCAACTTCAGCCGCACCAGTAGTTCCCCCTTTCACCGCCCAGTCTGGATTTCGGGTTGAGACAGCTCAGATCGGCACTGGGGTTTTTTGAGCTGTTCTTGACTGCGGAGCTTTTGGACTTAGTCGTGGCAGAAACAAACCGATATGCCACTCAATTTATAGCCGCCAACCCGGGAAGCTTTTATGCCCAGTCTTTCCGATGGAAACTCGTCCAAGTTTCCGAATTTAAAACTTTTCTGGGCCTTCTCCTCAACATGGGCCTGACAGAAAAGCATGAATTGCGGTCATATTGGTCCACGAACCCAATTCATCACATGCCCATGTTATCTGCTGCCATGTCCAGGACACGATTTGAGACCATCCTGCGTTTCCTGCACTTTAGTGACAACAGCACCTTTCGTCCCAGAGGCCACCCAGCTTTTGACCGGCTCCACAAAATTCGGCCCCTCATAGACCACTTTAACACCAAATTTGCAGATTTGTATACCCCTGAGCAAAACATCTGCATAGACGAGTCCCTTATACATTTTACCGGGCGCCTTGGCTTCAAACAATACATCCCAAGCAAGTGCGCCCGGTATCGGGTCAAATTGTATAAGCTCTGTGAAAGGGCCACAGGCTATACGCACAAATTTCGAGTCTATGAGGGTAAAGATCAGACCCTGGAGCCGGTCGGTTGCCCTGACTACCTGGGGAGCAGTGGGAAGACAGTCTGGGACTTGGTGTCACCCTTATTTGGCAAGGGGTACCATCTTTATGTGGAAAATTTCTACACAAGTGTGCCCCTCTTCAGGCATTTGTTTTTAGAACAGATTGGCTGCTGTGGCACCGCGCGACCTAGTCGCCGCGGCTTCCCCCAACGGCTCGTTACCACCCGTCTTGCAAGGGGGGAGAGGGCTGCCTTGTGTAACGAAGAACTGCTCGCGGTGAAATGGAGAGACAAGCGTGACGTTTACATGCTCTCCTCCATTCACGCAGACACGACAATCCAAATAGAACGAGCAACCCGTGTCATTGAAAAGCCCCTCTCGATCCACGACTATAATTTGCTCATGGGAGGGGTGGACTTCAATGACCAGATGCTGGCTCCTTATTTACTTTCCGCATGACCAGACACTGGTATAAGAAGGTGTCTGTATATTTACTTCAATTGGCTCTGTATAATAGTTTTGTTCTCTACAGTAAGGCTGGGAGAACAGGATCCTTCCTCAAATTTCAGGAAGAGATCATCGAGAACCTCCTGTATCCAGGAGGTTCCGTGGCCCCAACCACCAGTGTAGAGAGCCGCCTACACGAGTGACATTTCCCCAATGTCGTTGCTGGTACCTCAAACCAACCGCCACCCCGAAAAAAATGTCGTGTCTGTAGCAGGAGTGGAATAAGGCGTGACACCCGCTATTTCTGTCCTGACTGCTCTGACCACCCTGCCCTATGCTTAGGGGAGTGTTTCCGGAAGTACAACACACAGGTACACTATTAGCATAGCATTGCGTGACACAGGACAGGCACACAGGGCTCTTAGGGCCCTTTCACTCACAGCTGCTGCAAACCTCTCCTTTCACCTGGGACAAAGTGCATAATGTACTTCGCCACATCTCTGGGCGATTTGCGCTTTGCACATTGTCCCATGGGGAAGGAGAGGTTTGTCCTATAAAGGTAAAAAACAAAAAAACAAAACAAAAATCACCGGTAAGCAAAAAAATTTATGTTCTGTTCCAAAAGTTCAATAAAGTTTATAAAAGTTAATGTTCTGTTCAAATGTTATATAAAGTTAATGTTAATAAATTTATTGCGTTGCGGCCTTTTTTGTTTTGTTTTTGTTTTTTTTACCTTCTAGGTGGACCAACCGATGAACCAGCTGCAGCACTGATGTGCATTCTGACAGAAGCATTGCACTGCTGTCAGATTACACAAAAGTCGTGTATGCGGTGCTGCAAGACGAGATTTCTCCTCTGTAGTAAAAAAGATACGTTTGCCGAGGCTTATGAGCAGAGGGGCGGTGTTCATATGCTTTGGCAAACACTTTGTATATAAAAATATTTTTTTTCAAAATCCCGGCAATGATTTATTCATCCACATCGATTGATGTGAATGGAGAAATCGGGTTTGCCAGGGCATATGGGCTGAGTGGGTTTGGATGTTGGGCGGAGCTCCTATGTCCTGGCAGACGCCTTTCCCCTCCTTTTTTTTTTTTGGCAGAGATTTTTTCATCCACATTGATCAATGCGAATGAAGAAATCTGTGCCGTTCATTTTTTCTTTTAGCCCAGAGGCTGAACGGAAAAAAAAATCTCATTACCCGTATGCTCGATATAAGGAGAATAGCAGAAACTTCTAATGCTGGCCATACATGTAATGATTGCGGAGACCCTCAAATGCCAGGGCAGTACAAACACCCCACAAATGACCCCATTTTGGAAAGTAGACACCCCAAGGTATTCGATGAGGGGCATATTGAGTCCATGAAAGATTGAACTTTTTGTCCCAAGTTAGCAGAAAGGGAGACTTTGTGAGAAAAAAAAAATAAAATCAATGTCCGCTAACTTGTGCCAAAAAAAAAAAATTTCTATGAACTCGCCATGCCCCTCATGGAATACCTTGGGGTGTCTTCTTTCCAAAATGGGGTCACATGTGGGGTATTTATACTGCCCTGGCATTTTAGGGCCCTAAAGCGTGAGAAGAAGTCTGGAATCCAAATGTCTAAAAAATGCCCTCCTAAAAGGAATTTGGGCCCCTTGGCGCACCTAGGCTGCAGAAAAGTGTCACACATGTGGTATCGCCGTACTCAGGAGAAGTTGGGCAATGTGTTTTGTGGTGTCTTTTTACATATTCCCATGCTGGGTGAGAGAAATATCTCTCTAAAATGACAACTTTGTATAAAAAAATGGGAAAAGTTGACTTTTAGAGAGATATTTCTCTCACCAAGCATGGGTATATGTAAAAATACACCCCAAAACACATTGCCCTACTTCTTCTGAGTACGGCGATACCACATGTGTGACACTTTTTTGCAGCCTAAGTGCCCAAAGGGGACCAAATTCTAAAGAGCACCTTTAGGATTTCACAGGGCATTTTTTAGGCATTTGGATTCCAGACTTCTTCTCACGCTTCAGGTTCCCTAAAATGCCAGGGCAGTATAAATACCCCACATGTGACCCCATTTTGGAAATAAGACACCCAAAGGTATTTCGTGATGGGCATAGTGAGTTCATGGAAGTTTTTATTTTTTGGCACAAGTTAGTGGAATATGAGACTTTGTAAGAAAAAAAGAAAAAAAAATCATCATTTTCCGCTAACTTGTGCCAAAAAAAAAAAAATTCTAGGAACTCGCCATGCCCCTCACGGAATACCTTGGGGTGTCTTCTTTCCAAAATGGGGTCACTTGTGGGGTATTTATACTGCCCTGGCATTTTAGGGGACCTAAAGCGTGAGAAGTAATTTGGAATCCAAATGCGTAAAAAATGCCCTGTGAAATCCTAAAGGTGCTCTTTAGAATTTGGGCCCCTTTACGCACCTAGGCTGCAAAAAACTGTCACACATGTGGTATTGCCGTACTCAGGAGAAGTTGGGCAATGTGTTTTGGGGTGTATTTTTACATATACTCATGCTGGGTGAGAGAAATATCTCTCTAAAATGACAACTTTGTATAAAAAAATGGGAAAAGTTGACTTTTAGAGAGATATTGGAAAGAAGACACCCCAAGGTATTTCGTGATGGGCCTAGTGAGTTCATGGAAGTTTTTATTTTTTGTCACAAGTTAGTGGAATATGAGACTTTGTAAGAAAAAAATAAATTAAAAAAAATCATCATTTTCCGCTAACTTGTGACAAAAAATATAAACTTCTATGAACTCACTATGCCCATCAGCGAATACCTTAGGGTGTCTACTTTCAGAAATGGGTCATTTGTGGGGTGTTTTCACTGTCTGGGCATTGTAGAAACTCAGGAGACATGACAGGTGCTCAGAAATTCAGAGCTGCTTCAAAGTGCGAAAATTCACATTTTTGTACCATAGTTTGTAAACGCTATAACTTTTGCGCAAACCAATAAATATACACTTATTGCATTTTTTTTATCAAAGACATGTAGAAAAATAAATTTAGAGAAAAATTTATATAGAAATGTAGTTTTTTTTTGAAAAATTTTACAACAGAAAGTGAAAAATTACATTTTTTGGCCAAAATTTCGGTCAATTTCGATTAATAACAAAAAAAGTAAAAATGTCAGCAGCAATGAAATACCACCAAATGAAAGTTATATTAGTGAGAAGAAAAGGAGGTAAATTAATTTGGGTGGTAAGTTGTATGACCGAGCAATAAACCGTGAAAGTAGTGTAGTGCAGAATTGTAAAAAGTGGTCTGGTCATTAAGGGGGTTTAAGCTAGGGGAGCTGAGGTGGTTAAGGTGTTTGATATACCTGCTTCCACCAAATATTGATTGATGCCTGCGATATACCTGCTTCCAAAAAATACTGATTAAGGGGTTTGATATACCTGCTTCCACCAAATATTGATTGAGGCCTTCAATATACCTGCTTCCACAAAATACAGATTAAGGGGTTTGTTATACCTGTTTCCACCAAATATTTATTGAGGGCTGCGATATACCTGCTTCCACAAAATACTGATTAAGGGGTTAGATATACCTGTTTCCACCAAATATATTTTGAGGGCTCCGATATACCTGCTTCCACAAAATACTGATTAAGGGGTTAGATATACCTGTTTCCACCAAATATATTTTGAGGGCTGCGATATACCTGCTTCCACAAAATACTGATTAAGGGGTTAGATATACCTGTTTCCACCAAATATTGATTGAGGCCTGTGATAGACGGATGTAGCAGGGTTAACACACAAACTCTTAACTCAAATTTCTTAACCCATCACGTTATCTTGAAACAAAAGTTATTAAAAAGCAATTGAAGGTGTTTGCTTAACACATCTAGTTTAGATAACACATCTTATAAAGCACGTGTGTTAACTCTACTGTATCTGTACATGCTTCCACAAAATATTGATTAAGGGTTTTGCTATACCTGCTTCCACAAAATACTGATTGAGGGCTGCTATAAACCTGCTTCTACAAAATACTGATTAAGGGGTTTGAAATACCTGTTTCCACCAAATATTTATTGAGGGCTGCGATATACCTGCTTCCACAAAATACTGATTAAGGGGTTTGATATACCTGTTTCCAACAAATATTGATTGAGGCCTGCGATATACCTGCTTCCACAAAATACTGATTAAGGCATTTGATATACCTGTTTCCACCAAATATTGATTGATGCCTGCGATATACCTGCTTCCACAAAATACTAATTAAGGAATTTGATATACCTGCTTCTACCAAATATTGATTGAGGCCTTCAATATACCTGCTTCCACAAAATACAGATTAAGGAGTTTGATATACCAGTTTCCACCAAATATTTATTGAGGGCTGCGATATACCTGCTTCCACAAAATACTGATTAAGGGGTTGGATATATCTGTTTCCACCAAATATTTTTTGAGGGCTGCGATATACCTGCTTCCACAAAATACTGATTAAGGTGTTTGATATACCTGTTTCCACCAAATATTGATTGAGGCCTGTGATAGACAGATGTTGCCGGGTTAACACACAAACTCTTAACTCAAATTTCTTAACTCATCACGTTATCTTGAAACAAAAGTTATTAAAAAGCAATTGAAGGTGTTTGCTTAACACATTTAGTTTAGATAACACATCTTATAAAGCACGTGTTAAATCTACTGCATCTGTACATGCTTCCACAAAATATTGATTAAGGGTTTTGCTATACCTGCTTCCACAAAATACTGATTGGGGGCTGCTATAAACCTGCTTCTACAAAATACTGATTTAAAGTTTCGATATATTTGTTTCCACCAAATATTGATTAAGTCCTGCGATATACCTGCTTCCACAAAATACTGATTAAAGGGCTTCTGTCATCCCCAAAACCCTTTTTTTGTTTTGGGGCTTGTTAAAATCCTTATTTAACTACTATTCCCTATATATGGATCTTACCTTTGTCTGTGGCTTCTTTTCCTTAAAAAACGATCTTTTAAAATATGAAAATCGCTTCACTACCAGCAAGTAGGGCGTCTACTTGCTGGTAGCCGCCGCAAAAATCCGCCCCCTCCTCCTGTTGATTAACAGGGCCAGGGAGCACTCTCCTCCTCCGGCTGGCCTTGTCATCATTTCAAATCCCGCGCCTGTCTTCATTCGGCGCAGGCGCTCTGAGAGAAGGAGAATCGCCTCCTCAGCACTCCCTCAGTGCGCCTGCGCCGATGACATCACCGAAAGAGAAGACGTGCTGAGGGAGTGCTGAGGAGGCGAGCCTCCTTCTCTCAGAGCGCCTGCGCCGAATGAATTTTCCCAATTTTTTGGCTGACTGACTGACCTTCATTTCTTAAAGTAATGATGGCCACTCGTTTTTCTTTACTTAGCTGCTTTTTTCTTGCCATAATACTAATTCTAACAGTCTATTCAGTAGGACTATCAGCTGTGTATCCACCTGACTTCTCCTCAACGCCACTGATGGTCCCAACCCCATTTATAAGGCAAGAAATCACACTTATTAAACCTGACAGGGCACACCTGTGAAGTGAAAACCATTTCAGGGGACTCAAGAGAATGCCAAGAGTGTGCAAAGCAGTAATCAAAGCAAAAGGTGGCTACTTTGAAGAACCTAGAATATTACATATTTTCAGTTGTTTCACACTTGTTTGTTATGTATAGAATTCCACATGTGTTAATTCATCGTTTTGATGCCTTCAGTGTGAATCTACAATTTTCATAGTCATGAAAATAAAGAAAACTATTTGAATGAGATGGTGTGTACAAACTTTTGGTCTGTACTGTACCTGCTTCCACAAAATACTGATTAAGGGGATTGATATACCTGCTTCCACCAAATTTTGATTGAGGCCTGCGAGATACCTGCTTCCACAAAATACTGTTCTTCTCTAGGGACTTAGGCACAGGATCATTTAAAAAAATGACAGGCAGAGGAAGAGGCAGACCGTTCTGCAGGGGTGGTAGGGGTCGGGCAGGTGCACCAGGCCAGAGCCTAAGAGGGAAGTTGGAGAAGGCACATGTGATTACTTCAAAGGACGCACCAGAGGTGGTTGAGTGGCTCATTCAGCCTTCCACTTCTGCACTCTCCTCATCCTCTGTATCTGCACCCTCCTCACTCTCTGCTGTATGCACTCCCAAAGACACCACCACCACCACCATAGCCCCTCCACTCAAGTCAGAGGAATTATTTTCCCATCCATTCCCAGACCTTACCAATGCGCAGCCATTCTTGACATCGGATGAGGAAGAGGAGTTAGCAACGGCCACCACCCAGTGGTCTGACGACAGTGCCCAGATCAGCCCAAGGAGGGAGGTCCCCGCTGTTGCTGCCTACTCTGAGATCTCAAATGTCAGTGGTGGCGAAGGTGACAATGATGACATGTCGATGGATGTCACGCGGGTGTCCGCAAGAGAGGAAGAGGAGAGGAGTTCAGAGGGAGAGACAGAGCAGCAGAAAGGGAGGAGAGGGAGGAGAAGCAGGCAGAGCTCACAGGGCACAGGAGGCAAAAAGCAGACTGCAAATGTATCTGGAGCGAGCCATCCACCATGCAAGGTCACTTCTGGCGCTCCCAGGACGTCGGCACATGGCTCCACACTGTTGCCTTTTTTTAACGTGTCAGCTGCTGACAATAGTGTTGCCAGCTGCAGCCTGTGCTGTCAACGCATAAGTCTCGGTAAGCCCAATACTCACCTAGGGACGGCCGCCTTAAGAAGGCACCTGGCCTCCCATCACGAGCCTAGTGGGAGCAACGTCATCAGGGCCCACAAAGCCACACTCCTGGCACTCCACATCCTGCCTCCTCTCCCTCTCTTCTCTCCTTCCATTTGTCCTCCACTCCACCATGCCGTCGTCGCGTTCATCTGGCAGAAGGCAACAAGGAACACAGGTCTCGCATGCAGGCCCAGTCATTGGTGGTGAAGTGGTGCTCTTCCGCAGAGCAACTCACCTTTGGGTGCTGCAGCTGAAACTCCACTATCGCCAGTCTGGCCAGCATGTGCAAGGTTGAGTTCCACCTTGTGGGCACGTCACATATAAGGCGGTGTTTGGGAAGGCCGAAGTTACGCTGCAGCGATGACAGGCGGGCAACAGCAGGGTGAGAACGCCGAAAGCGTCCACAGACGGCCCGCACTTTCTGCAGCAGCTATGACATATCGGGGTAATTTTTATGGAACCTCTGCATCACCAAATTCAGCACATGCGAAAGGCAAGGGATGTGCGTCAAACCGGCTTGTCCCGGAGCTGCTATTAAATTTCGCCAATTATCGCACACCACCAGGCCGGGCTTGAGGCTCACTGGCACCAACCACTCATCAGTCTGTTGTTCCATGCCCGTCCACAGCTCCTGCGCAGTGTGGGGTTTGTCCCCCAAACAGACAAGTTTTAAAACTGCCTGCTGTCGTTTGCCCCTAACTGTGCTGAAGTTGGTGGTGAAGGTGTTACGCTGACCAGATGAGGAGGCGGTAGACGATAAGGAAGCGGAGTAGGAGAAGGAAGCAGCAGGAGGCAAACTGAAGCGCCCTGCAATCCTCGTGGTGAAAGGACATGCGCCAAACTGCTATCCGCCTCAGGCCCAGCCGCCACTGCATTTATACAGTGTGCTGTTAGGGAGATATAACGTCCCTGACCGTGATTACTGGTCCACATATCCGTAGTTAGGTGGATCTTGCCACAGATGCCGTTGCGCAGTGCACACCTGATTTTGTACCCCACTTAGTTGTGCAGGGAAGAGATGGCTCACCTGGAAAAGTAGTGGCGGCTGGGCACGACATACTGTGGGACAGCCACCGCCATAAGGCTTTTAAAACTCTCCGTCTCTGCCAGACGGAATGACAGCATTTCAAATGCCAGTAATTTTGAAATGCTGTCATTCAGGGCCAGGGATCGCGGGTGGGTAGGGGGGTACTTCTTCTTCCGCTCCAGTGTTTGGGAGATGGAGAGCTGAACGCTTCTGTGGGACATTATGGAGATGCTTGGTGACCCAGGTGGTGGTGTTGCTAGCATATCCTCTGTTTGCGGGGTGGCAGGTGCCACTGTCACTCCAGAGGTGGATGAAGAGGCCGAGACTGCAGCAGAGGAGGAAGCAGGAGGAGCCAGAGACCTTTTTTTTAGGTGTCTACTCCACTGCAGCTCATGCGTTGCACTTAGATGCCTGGTCATGCAGGTTGTGCTCAGGTTGTTAACGTTTATGCCTCGCTTCAGGCTCTGATTGCACAGCGTGCAAACCACTTGTGTCTTGTCATCAGCACATTGTCTGAAGAACTTCCACGCCAGGGAACTCCTTGGAGCTGGCTTTGGTGTGCTCGGCTCCTTGCTGCATTGGGCAGTAGCAGGTGTACTGTCTAGGGGACGGCCGCTCCGCTTTTTCACCCTGCTCCCTTTTTCTGCTGTGTTGGTGGCTCTGTGCGACCACCGCCTCTTCCTCCGAACTACACAGGTCACTCGCATGACCTTGATTCCAGGTGGGGTCGAGGACCTCATCGTCCTCCACAACATCTTCCACTCAGTCTTCCACCCTGCCCTGCTTGTTGGTCTGCACACTGCAGAAAGCCACAGCATTTGGCACCTGTGTTTCGTCATCATCCGAGACGCGCTGCGGTGGTCCTCCCATGAACTCATCTTGAAACAAAAGTGGTTGGGCATCGGCGCGCTCAATCTCTTCCACTTCTGGGGCAGGGCTATGTGGATGGTCCTGGGAAACCCTGCTAGCAGAGCCATCAAAAAGCAGAAGAGACTGCTGTATGACTTGGGGCTCAGACTGCTTGGCTGATTTGCAAGGGGGTGAGGTAAAAGACTGATGGACATCGGCTGCAGGTGCTAACTCTGATCTTTCAGCAAGAGACTGGGTGGGAGACAATATGAAGGAACTGGAGGCACTGTCAGAAACCCAATCTACTATCGCCTGTACTTGTTCTGGTCTCACTATTCGTAGAGCCGTATTAGGCCCGACCAAATAACGCTGAAGGTTCTGTCGCCTACTCGCACCTGAGGAAGGTGTTTCACTTGTGCGTGTAGCTGGCACCGATCGACCATGTCCTCTCCCTGCAACAGGAGCTCCACCAGCAGCACCACGACCGGGGCCACGTGCCTTATTCGACGCTCTCCTCATGCTCTGCAAATTTAGGATCTTGCCCAAAATGGGTTTTATAACAGAATATAACAGCAGTATCTAACACGTGTATTTCACACTAACAGATGCAGCAAATGCCACAAATTTTGTATTTTGCACAAAAAGGGTGTTTTTTTTAAATAACAGAATATAACAGCAGTATCTAAGGCTCTATACACACGTACTTAGCGTGTTTTGCAGATCCGCAAAACACGGACACCGGCAATGTGCGTTACGCATTTTGCGGACCGCACATTGCAGGCACTAATAGAATATGCCTATTCTTGTCCGCAATTGCGGACAAGAATAGGACATGTTCTATTTTTTTTTTGGGAACAGAATTGCAGACCTGGAAGTGCGGGTCCGCAATTCGGTATTTTGCCCAAAAAGGGTGCTTTTTAAACCCAGAAAATTATTGCAGTATTTCAAGCTTGTATTTAACAATGACAAATGCTGCAAAGGCGACAGATGTAGGGTCTTGCCAAAAATGGGTGATTTTTTTAAACCCAGAATATAATTGCAGTATTTCAAGCTTCTATTTGACTGTCACAAAAGCACATATGCTGTGCTGGTGCACTAAACTTGCATAAAATGTCCGCCGCCACCCACCTAACTAACAGACGGATAAAAGTTAGTTTTCTGTGTCACTGGGTTCAGGGCAGGGTAAAAAGATTGTGCACTGCACCCACAAAACAAAATCTAGGTAGATCGCTGAGTTAACAAGCACTTCAGCTTAAAGATTCTTTCCTATTCTCTCCCTCACATCAGCATCATCCTATCCCTACACTAATCAGAGCAGAGTGACGTGCAGCGTTACGTGACTCCAGCTTATATAGAGGCTGGGTCACATGCTGCACTGGCCAATCAAAGCCATGCCGTTAGTAGGCATGGCTGTGATGGATTCTAAGGGCACACAAGTTAAACGCTTGTTGATTGGCTGCTCTGCAGCCTTTCAAAAAGCACCATTAACTCGCTGAACACCGAACCCGAACTTTTACTGAAAAGTTCGGATTCGGGTCCGGGGTCCAAAAATGCTAAAGTTTGGTACGAACCCAAACTTTACAGTTCGGGTTCGCTCAATCCTACTTTAGAACATATAACTGCACCGCTGAACGGCAAATATATTTTTCTTTGTTCCACTTATACACTCCACAAAAGGCATTAGAACATATAACTGCACCGCTTAAACGGCAAATAGGCCCTTATTTTTTTCCAATTATACACGACACAAAAGGCTTTAGAATATATAACTGCACTGCTGAACGGCAAATATATTTTTCTTTTTTCCACTTATACACTCCACAAAAGGCTTTAGAATATATAACTGCACCGCTGAATGGCAAATATATTTTTCTTTTGCCATTAATACACGCCAAAAAGGGCTTTAGAACATATAACTGCACTGCTGAATGGCAAAAAGGGCTGTCATTTTTTCACTTCACCACACAACGGCTAATAAGTCCTTCCCCCCCCCCACTAATACAAGCCAAAAAATGCTTTAGAACATATAACTGCACCGCACAAGGGCAAATAAGATATATAAATATTTCCTTGTAATAAACCCTGTTAATGGCTGTATCAAACAGCACTTGCACCCCAATAAGAAGAATGGTTTGCTGGAATTACAGAGCTGTATAATGGCATTTTGGATCCCCAGTCAGTGCAGCAAGGTGTAATAGGATTGTTCCTATTACCCAGGCTGTAACCTCGCCTACTGAACCCTGTTCTACATAAATGCTGTGGAATGATTCATCGTTATACTTTCCCTACACCTTGAATAATCTTTCCCTGAACGTGTAAATCGTATTTTTAGCAAAGTGAAGTCTTTCTTAGCACTGTCCCTAGTGCCTGCTGACATCTCTCCCTGCACTAAGTACACTGGAAAATGGCAGAATCCAAGATGGCTGAGGCTATTTATAGGGCTGTGACATCACAGGGCTGGCTGGCTGCTGATTGGCTGCATGCATGGCATTATGGTTGATCTCACCTTACCAGAGTTCCTTGCTCAATTTCCTTACACGTGCAGCAGCCATTTTCGTTACTACGAAGCGTGAAGAAATTCGGATTCGATGCAAATCAAATTTTTCCTGAAATTCAGATCAAATTCAACTTCGTCAACTTCAATTCACTCATCTCTAATTACAGGAGGTCGTCAATCTCATAGAATAACACTGTATTTACAGTCACAGTCACAGTCCTGGGGATAAATAGATGATGGGATAGATCTCTGTACTGACCCCTGATATATTTATACATAGTAATTAGATCTCCCCTCAGTCGTCTTTTTTCTAAAGTGAATAACCCTAATTTTGATAATCTTTCAGGGTACTGTTGCTGCCCCATTCCAGTTATTACTTTTGCTGCCCTCCTCTGGACCCTCTCCAGCTCTGTTATGTCTGCCTTGTTCACAGGAGCCCAGAACTATACACAGTACTCCATGTGTGGTCTAGCGATTTGTAAAGTGGTAGGACTATGTTCTTATCACGGGCATCTATGCCCCTTTTGATGCAACCCATTCTCTTATTGGCCTTGGCAGCAGCTGCCTGACACTGGTTTTTGCAGCTTAGTTTGCTGTTTATTAAAATTCCTAGATCCTTTTCCATGTCAGTCTTACCGAGTGTTTTACCATTTACTATGTACGGGTGACTTCATTATTCCTTCTCATGTGCATAACTTTACATTTGTCAGTGTTAAACCTCATCTGCCACTTATCTGCCCAAGCCTCCAATCTATCCAGATCCCTCTGTAGTAGTATACTGTCCTCTTCAGTGTTAATTACTTTACACAGTTTAGTGTCATCTGCGAAAATTAATATTTTACTATGCAAGCCTTCTACAAGATCATTAATAAATATATTGAAGAGAATAGGGCCCAATACTGACCCCTGAGGTACTCCACTAGTGACAGTGACCCAATTTGAGTATGTACCGTTAATAACCACCCTCTGTTTTCTATCATTGAGCCAGTTACTTACCCACATACAGACGTTTTCTCCCAGTCCGAGCATTCTCATTTTATATACTAACCTTTTATGTGGTACAGTGTCAAATGCTTTGGAGAAGTCCAGATACACGACATCCATTGATTCGCCGCTGTCAAGTCTAGAACTTACCTCCTCATAGAAACTGATTAAATTAGTTTGGCATGACCGATCCCTCATGAAGCCATGCTGATATGTAGAGATGTCGCGAACATAAAATTTTCCGTTCGCAAACGGCGAACGCAAATTTTTGCAAATGTTCGCGAATCGGGCGAACTGCCATAGACTTCAATAGGCAGGCGAATTTTAAAACCAACAGGGACTCTTTCTAGCCACAGTAGTGATGGAAAAGTTGTTTCAAGGGGACTAACACCTGGACTGTGGCATGCCGGAGGGGGATCCATGGCAAAACTCCCATGGAAAATTATATAGTTGATGCAGAGTTGGGTTTTAATCCATAAAGGGCATAAATCACCTAACAATCCAATTTTTTTTTGAACAATGTGGTTTAAAACATCCAGTGTGTGTATACGATCAGGTATGATGTTGTATCGATCAGGTAGTGTAAGGGTTACGCCCGCTTCACAGACATTGACAGACCAAACTCCCCTTTTAATGCACCGCAAACAACCGCAAACAGTCCATTTGCCCAACCGCAAACTCGCCATTTGCACAAGGTTGGATACCAAGCTAGCCATGTCCCGTTGATGTCAATGAAGGTTTCTTCCTCCACCCAGCCACGTACAACACCAAGGGTCCCCGAAAGGTGAATTGAATTGATTTTTCGAACGGGGAGATGGTTAAAAAAACGCTGGCTCCCTCCCCTTTGTTTGAATCCCCGGTCACTGCTTCTGCGCCGTGCAATTTACTGTCACACCCGATATGAGTGGCATTTTCTGTAGTTCTCTTCTCATCAGTTTAATCCCTGTTACGTCCCCAATCTGGGGTCCATTTATTGAATAGATTTTTTGAACGGGGAGATGGTTAAAAAAACGCTGGCTCCCTCCCCTTTGTTTGAATCCACGGTCACTGCGTCTGCGCCGTGCAATTTACTGTCACACCCAATATGAGTGGTATTTTCTGTAGTACGAAAAGCAATGGAGCGGGGTGCAGCCGTAGCGAAATGCGGCTTGATTTAGGGGGAAGTAAGTGGCGGATAGGGTTAATTATGTTATGAGGGGGGTGTTCCGGTAGGAGAAAGGAAGGGGTGGAGCGGGTTATGGGATGTGAGTTTAGAGGAAATTGGCGTGGGGCTTATTCAGTCAGGGATAGCGTGGGTAGAAGTTGGCACGGCATCATGTCCGCCCTTGAAGTGTTGTTAGAACAGGTTAGGGCAGCCGCAGCGGATCGGGGGTCGCAGTGGGTTCAGGAGACGCTGCAGGCGGCGTTGCAGGGGACCAGCCCGGCTGCGGTCCCTGCTGCTTCTGTAGTGCGGGCGCGGAGATTGCGGCCTCCGGAGAGATTGAGCCCAGAGATTACCCCTCGGACCCGGCGGCGCCTTGGGAGCCCCGTTAGGGACCCTCCGATACGGCAGCAGGGTAGTGGAGCCAGTGCTGCTCGCAGCCGTGTGGGGAGGAATTCCGCTCAGCGGTCGGGTCATGCGGGAGAGGGAAGAGTTAACCATCCTCCTGTCTCCAAGCCAGCGTCTTCAGTCAGGACAGGAGTGACGGTGGGCCCTGTGCTGGAGTGCCTCAGCAGGGGATGAGCCTTTGACTCACCTCAGTCTCCGGTGGAGGAAGTGAGCCAGCAGCATGTTCGTGGCAGGAGAGTGCAGGCGGCCTTCAATGCGGTAGGCCAGGGCGGCAGTCGGCAGGAGCAGGAAGAACTGGGCGCGGTGAGGCCCCCTAGTGGGCGCCGGAGGCAACTGCAGCATCAGCTAGAGCAGGAAGATTTTGGTGCGCTGAGGCCCTCTAGTGGGCGCCGGAGGGAATTGCAGCGGGGGAGCAGTGAGTGGCAGGTGGCTCCGCCCCCTAAGAGGGCATCTGCGGAGGGTGCTGCATTTAGAGGACCTGTTCCGGGTGACGGCGCTGCGGCGGTTGGTGCGGTGCGGCCACCGTCCGGTGGGCCTGGACGCGGTGCGAATGACGTTGCGGCAATGGATCCTCGAGTACCTGCTTTCGGTTTTCCTGCAGAGGGGTCGGAGGAAGAAAGGGAGCTTTCGCAAGAGTCCACAGAAGATGAAGATATCCAATTTGCGACCTGCTGAGTCGGTTGCGGCGGCAGTGGGTTCCGTGAGTGTCCAGGAGACGGAGTTCAGGCGTGTGGCTGCTGATGGGATCCATCCCCAGGGACGGCCAGGTGAGAGGACGCCACGGGCGGGTCAGTGTTGGGGGGAGGGTGCTGCGGGGGGGATGTCTGTGAGTGACGGGGGTTCTCAGGTAGTGCAGGAGTTGTTATCCAGTTTGTCGGCGCTGTTAGCGAGGGTGGGTTCTGGGATCGGCTGATACCACGTACGTTCATGAATTGGTTACAGGCATTTGCAATTTTGGCAAGCGTGGTAGGGGAAAGCATTGTTCCACGCTTTTTGGATATATGGACTCTATTGGGGAGGCTTATAGGGTGTATGGTGGGGTGGCGTGGTTGCGTTATGATGAGCAGTTTCGTCAATGCAAGGCTATCCGCCCCAGTATTAGGTGGGATCACAAAGATAGCCTCTGGATGCGCCTCATGGCGGCCCAGAAGGTGGGTGGTCAGCCCTTTCGTGGCGCGTCAGGGGGTACGTCAGCGGCAGAGTCGCCCTCTGGCGGGAAGAAAGGGGTCTCCTGGCAGTTTAATGAGGGGTACTGTAAGTTCCTGTCCGACTGCCGTTTTAAGCATGAATGCTCCGGGTGTGGGGGTGCCCATAGTTTCTCCCGGTGTTTTAAGAAGGGGAAAGGGAGAGGACAGGATGTTGTGCAGAAGAGGTTCGACACCGGTGAAGGTGGACGCGATGCTTCCCTTCCTAAATGAGTACCCCGATAGGGCGGCGGCGGAGTTGTTGCGTCAGGGGTTTGTTGACGGTTTTCGTATTCCGTGCTCTTCGGTTTGGGGGGGCGGTGTGGTTCGGAACCTGGCGTCCGCGTTGGCGAGGCCTGGGGTTGTCAGGGATAAGATTGAGAAGGAGGTTAATGCAGGGCGGGTCGCAGGTCCGTTTGCTGTCCCGCCGTTGCCGGGGTTGCGCGTTTCACCATTGGGGTTGGTTCCTAAGAAGGAGCCGAACAAGTTTCGGCTTATTCATCATTTGTCGTACCCGGCTGGGAGTTCGGTGAATGATGGGATTGACCCGGAGTTATGTTCTGTGTCCTACACATCCTTTGATGCGGCGGTGGCATGGGTGCGTCGTTTCGGGCAAGGGGCGCTGTTGGCCAAGACGGATATAGAGGCGGCATTTCGTTTACTGCCTATACATCCGGAGAGCTTTCACTTGTTGGGTTTGGTTTGGGAGGGGCAGTTTTATGTTGATTGCTGTTTGCAGATGGGTTGCGCGATTTCGTGTTCATTGTTTGAGAAGTTCAGTTCATTTTTGGAATGGGTAGTGAAGCAGGAGGCTGGTTGGAAGTCAGTACTGCACTATTTGGATGATTTTTTGTTTGTTGGGTCGGCGGGTTCCCGAGTTTGTTCCATTTTGTTACATACAATGGAGAGTGTTGCTGGTGCATTTGGGGTCCCTTTGGCTCCGGACAAGACGGAAGGTCCGGCTACGTCAGTGAAGTTTTTGGGTATCGTCATTGATACGGAGCGCATAGAGTGTCGCTTGCCGGAGGATAAGTTGGCGGATTTGGTTACGGAAGTGTCCGGTTTGCGGGGACTTCGGAAAGTGCAGTTGCGCAAGGTCCAGTCAGTCTTGGGTAAGCTGAACTTTGCTTGTCGTATCCTGCCTATGGGACGGGTTTTTTGCCGTCGATTGGCAATGGCGACTGCCGGAGTGGTTGCTCCGAGTCATTTTGTGCGGTTGTCGGCAGAGGTTAGGGCAGATCTGGAGGTTTGGGAATTTTTTTTGTCTCTTTTTAATGGGCGATCTGTGTGGATGGACAATACGGTTTCTAATGTCGATATGGAGCTCTTTACGGACGCGTCAGGGGTGTGCGGTTACGGGGCTTTTTGGTGAGGTCAATGGAGTGCGGGATCGTGGCCGGATGACTGGCGTAGGGCTGGTTTTCTGACTAATCTGTCCTTGTTGGAATTGTTTCCCATCGTGTTGGCGGTGGAATTCTGGGGTGATTGTTTTCGGAACAAGAGGATTTGTTTTTGTTGTGACAACATGGGCGTGGTGCAGGCTATTAATGCCCAATCTGCTAGTTCGCCGCCGGTGATTCATTTGTTGCGGCATTCATTTGTTACGACCGTCCTTGTCCTCAGTGGCTCTGGAGCGTGGCCTTGGGGTCTCGGTTGCGTTGCTTTAACGATCTGTGAGGACAGGTACGTGGTCGGCTTATGCTTTGGTTTGGTCCCAGTGGGAGCGGTTGATTGAACAGGTTGGGGGCTGTAGTACTGTTGAGGAGTTTCGGGTGCTTCTGATTTATATGGTAGGATTGGCGTTTAGTGCGGGTTCGTCTTATTCTGTGGTTTCGAAACGGGTGTCGGCGATATCCTTCTGGTTGCGCATGAGGGGCATGGCGGATGTGTCTAAATGTTTTATGGTGCGCCAGGCGTTGAAGGGTTATCGGAGACATGTGTTCACTAGGGATACGCGCCGCCCGGTTTCTTTTGAGATATTGAATTTGTTGTGGAGCCAGGTGGGGGTTACTTTTGTGTCAGGGTATGAGGTGTGTCTGTTTCGTGCGGTTTTTTCACTGGCATTTTTAGGGGCTTTCCGAGTGTCTGAGTTGGTGGCAAGAAATAGAGGTGGAGATGGAGGTTTGAGGCGTGGGGATGTGGTGCGCTGCCCGGAAGGATTGGATTGTTTGGTGCGTAGATCTAAAACTGATCCGGAGGGGCGGGGGAGGCGTTTTGTGCTCCACCCTTTGTGGGGTTCTGTGGTTTGCCCCATCAGGTGTTTGGAGGAGTTCTGGGGGGTTCGGCCTGATGTTGAGGGGGCATTGTTCGTGCACTTGGACGGGTCGGCCTTGTCCCATTATCAGTTTGTGGCAGTTTTTAGGAAGTGTTTGGGGGCGGCGGGTTTCCAAGCCACGGAGTTTGCATCGCACTCCTTTCGGATTGGAGCTGCTACTGAGGCTGCTCGGTGCGGCTTGGGGGACGATGTGATTCGGCGTATTAGTAGGTGGGAATCTGCGTTTTTCCGTTCCTATGTTAGGTCTCATTTACTGTGACAGGGTGAGCTGTTGGATAGCCGGTTAGCTAGGCTCGGTGGGGGTTCAGGTATGAGGGGTTGCACTTTGTTAACTGCTGTTTTGTTCATTGGTTGTTCTGTTCTGTTTTGTAGTGCCCACCGCATGCCTGGCTTGGATTTTTGGCCACTCGTATGTTTATTGGGGAGCTCAGAGAGCGGATGTGCGGAGGAACGGCAAGCAGTTGGGTTTTTAGTCCCATGAGCTTCAGGTCTGCTGGATTGGATTGCGAGGTTTGTTGTGGGGACGGGTGTTGCCAGAATTCTGTTTTTAGGTTTCTCTTGATCGCCTTCCAGATATAGTGGTCATTCATGCTGCAGGGAATGATTTGGGTGTTCGTCGTTCCAGAGACGTCATTAGGGACATAAAATTGGACTTGCTGCAGTTGTGGGCTAATTACCCGTCCTTGTTGGTGGTGTGGTCGGATATAGTGGCAAGGAGAGCTTGACGGATGGCACGGTCGGTGGAGAAGTTGAACAATGCTAGGGCCAAGGTCAATAGGGAGGTGGGCCGATTTGTGAAGCGGCATGGTGGGTTTGCGGTTCGACATAAGGACTTGGAGGAGGCATCCCCTTTGTTTTTGAGATCTGATGGAGTGCATCTTAATGACATTGGAATTGACATGTGGATGCTAGGCCTGCGCAATGGTTTGGAGACTGCTTTGAAGGTGTGGAGGGACGAGCATAGGTGAGGTGACACCTATGTCGTCTGGTGGCAGTAAAGAAATGGGATCCTGGGAGGCAATATTTTGGTATAGGTGCATGGCTTTATCTTTACGGCGTGCATCTATGAGGTTTTGGTGGTAAATGGAAAACTGGGGACCCTGATGGGGTTAATAGCCTTGCAGGGATATAAATCGTGCATTTGGGGCCCTTGGGTCGGAGAGTGCGGCCGAGGGTAAAAAAGTGATTCAAAAACATGGACCGGATGCTCAGATTGCCTTCTAGGATCCCTCGGTGTCTTGGTTATAATATATATTAAAAGTATTAAGTTTAAAGTGGTTATAATATATGTTAAAAAGTATGGTATTTTATTTATTTATGGTTATTTAATAAATTGCCGCTACGGCCTTTACACCAAGTACGGTTGTTGTGTTTTATTGATCAGGATGGGGGTAAAAGGGTAGAGTGTAGGAGCCAGAATCTCTTCCATCCCATGAAGTCTTATTCTCATCAGTTTAATCCCTGTTACGTCCCCAATCTGGGGTCCATTTATTGAATTGATTTTTCGAACGGAGAGATGGTTAAAAAAACGCTGGCTCCCTCCCCTTTGTTTGAATCCGCGGTCACTGCGTCTGCGCCGTGCAATTTACTGTCACACCCGATATGAGTGGTATTTTCTGTAGTTCTCTTCTCATCAGTTTAATCCCTGTTACGTCCCCAATCTGGGGTCCATTTATTGAATTGATTTTTCGAACGGGGAGATGGTTAAAAAAACGCTGGCTCCCTCCCCTTTGTTTGAATCCACGGTCACTGCGCGTGCACAGAGCAATGTGCTGTGACAACCTATATGAGTGGTGTCTTAACTAGTACTATTCCTATCAGTTTAATCCCTGTTACATCCCATATCAGGGATTGCCTTTTGTGAAAAAAAAAATTAGGCTGGGTACCTTCGACTGCCTTCACAGTGACAGACCAAACTCTGATACACCAAACTGAATTGATTTTAGGAACCGGGAGATGGAAAAAGCAGCTTGGTCGGTCCTCTTACTCCCAAGTTGGGGCACTGCGCGTGCACAGAGCAATGTGCTGTGACACCCTATATGAGTGGTGTCTTAACTAGTACTATTCCTATCAGTTTAATCCCTGTTACGTCCCATATCAGGGATTGCCTTTTGTGAAAAAAAAATTTAGGCCGGGTACCTTCGACTGCCTTCACAGTGACAGACCAAACTCTGATACACCAAACTGAATTGATTTTAGGAACCGGGAGATGGAAAAAGCAGCTTGGTCGGTCCTCTTACTCCTAAGTTGGGGCACTGCGCGTGCACGGAGCAATGTGCTGTGACACCCTATATGAGTGGTGTCTTAACTAGTACTATTCCTATCAGTTTAATCCCTGTTACGTCCCCTGTCCGGGGACGTGTGTCGTATTGATTAACCTTTGTCGAATTAACGAACCATTATGACATCCTGAAATAATTTAGTTCTGAGCTCTGTACTTGCTTTGTATTGGAATTGATGGGGATTTTTTAAATTGTCTGCATTATTTCTAATAAACTATTAAGAGACTTTATTATGATTTTTTTTATTTTATGTATTAAAAACCCATACAACTTAAAAAAAAAAAAAAAAGAAAATAATTTTTTTTTTTTATGAAAAATTATCCAGCCGATCGCTTTTGGTCTGATCATAATGAAGCAACGGCCTTATCATCTGGGGTGTGGCAACATTGCCAACACACTCATAGAGGTGATGATCGCTTCATTGTGATATGCAAGCCCCTTCACCACGACAAGGTAACGATCACAAAGGGGAATTAACACATGTATATGCCTTTTTGTTTTTGCAGCCACAATGCAACACCAGAGGCCAGAAAAATTAGGCATGTACACATGCCTGAAAAATAATGGTATTGTTGCAGCCGCTGTTGTAGCAGCGGCCGGAAAAATTGATGTTTTCCAGGCAGAAAGGTGACTAAAACATTGCGGCTTGAACCCTAGTTGGTGGCGGAGAATTCACGAAAGTCATCCGGTATGCAGACATTAAATACAGCAGCGTGGGGACCATTTTGAGGCCAAGGCATGTCATCAGGCCTTTTGTTGGTCAAACGTATCCCCCACTGTCAGTCCCTTCGGGATCCATGCCTCATTCATCTTAATGAAGGTGAGGTAATCAACACTTTTTTGACCGAGACGACTTCTCTTGTCAGTGACAATGCCTCCTGCTGCACTGAAGGTCCTTTCTGACAGGACACTTGAAGCGGGGCAGGCCAGAAGTTCTTTCGCAAACTGGGATAGCTCAGGCCACAGGTCAAGCCTGCACACCCAGTAGTCAAGGGGTTCATCGCTCCTCAGAGTGTCGATATCTGCAGTTAAGGCGAGGTAGTCTGCTACCTGTCGGTCGAGTCGTTCTCTAAGGCTGGATCCCAAAGGGCTGTGGCGATGTGTAGGACTGAAAAAGCTCCATGTCCTCCATCAACAACACGTCTGTAAAGCGTCCTGTCCTTGCCGGCGTGGTCGTGGGAGGAGGAGGATTACTTTCACATCTTCCCCTGTTAGATTCCCGTTGTGCTGTGACATCCCCCTTATAAGCTGTGTAAAGCATATTTTTTAGTTTGGTTTTGAACTGCTGCATCCTTTCCGACTTTCGGTAATTTGGTAACATTTCCGCCACTTTCTGTTTATACCGGGGGTCTAGTAGCGTGGCCACCCAGTACAGGTCGTTCTCCTTCATCCTTTTTATACGAGGGTCCCTCAACAGACATGACAGCATGAAAGACCCCATTTGCAAAAGGTTGGATGCCGAGCTACTCATTTCCCGTTCCTCGTCCTCACTGATGTCATTGACGGTCTGTTCTTCCCCTCAGCCACGTACAACACCACGGGTCCCAGATAGGTGACAACAACGAGCACCCTGGGATGCCTGCTGTGGTTGGTCTTCCTCCTCCTCAAAGCCACATTCCTCCTCTGACTCCTCTTCCTCATACTCCTCTTCCAGCGTTGCCGCAGGTCCGGCAAGCGATGATGACAAGGCTGTTTCTGGTGGTGATGGTGACCACAACTCTTCCTCTTCACGCTCATCTACAGCCAGATCCAGCACTCTTCGCAGGGCACGCTTCAGGAAGAAAACAAATGGGATGAGGTCGCTGATGGTGCCTTTGGTGCGACTGACTAGGTTTGTCACCTCCTCAAAAGGACGCATGAGCCTACAGGCATTGCGCATGAGCGTCCAGTAACGTGGCAAAAAAATTCCCAGCTCCGCAGAGGCTGTCCTAGCACCCCGGTCATACAAATACTCGTTGACGGCTTTTTCTTGTTGGAGCAGGCGGTCGAACATTAGGAGTGTTGAATTCCAACATGTCGGGCTGTCGCAAATCAAGCGCCTCACTGGCATGTTGTTTCGTCGCTGGCCATGGCCGTGTAGGAACGCCTGAAATGGCCACACACCTTCCTAGCCTGCTTGAGGACGTCCTGTAAGCCTGGGTACTTAGACACAAAGCGTTGTACGATGAGATTCAACACATGTGCCATGCACGGCACATGTGACAACTTGCCCAAATTCAATGCCGCCAACAAATTGCTTCCATTGTCACACACCACTTTGCTGATCTCCAGTTGGTGCGGGGTCAGCAACTGATCCACCTGTGCGTTCAGGGCGGACAGGAGTGCTGGTCCAGTGTGGCTCTCTGCTTTAAGGCAAGTCAACCCCAAGACAGCGTGACACTGTCGTAACCGGGATGTCGAATAGCCCCTGGGGAGCTGGGGGGATTCAGTTGATGTGCAGCCAGACGCCGCAGCAGAAGAGGACTCAGCCGAGGAGGTTATCGAAGAGGATGGAGTAGGAGGAGTAGAGGAGGTGGCAGTAGGCCTGCCTGCAAGTCGTGGCGGTGTCACCAACTCCGCTGCAGAGCCACGCATTCCAGCCGTCAGCAGGTTGACCCAATGCGCAGTGTAGGTGATATACCTGCCCTGACCGTGCTTTGCAGACCAGGTATCAGTGGTCAGATGGACCCTTGCCCCAACACTGTATGCCAGACATGCCATGACTTCCTTTTCAATAACTGAGTAGAGGTTTGGGATTGCCTTTTTTGAAGAAAAAAAATGGTCCGGGTACCTTCCACTGTGGTGTCCCAATAGCGAGAAATTTTTTGAAGGCCTCAGACTCCACCAGCTGGTATGGTAAAAGCTAGCAGGCTAAGAGTTCCGTCAAGCCAGCTGTCAGATGCCGGGCAAGGGGGTGACTTTGTGACATTGGCTTCTTACACTCAAACATGTCCTTGACAGACACCTGACTGTGGGCAGATGAGCAGGAACTGCTGAAGGCGAGAGGCGGAGTGGCGGATGGTTAAGAGGGGGCAAGGAGGAAAGCAGTGGTTGACGTGGCTGAAGATGCTGGACCATGAGGAGGATGGTGGCTTTGAGTTTGTGTGCTGCTTGTACTCATGTGTTGATCCCATAGGCGTTTGTGATGTGCGATCATGTGCCTTCACAAAGCAGTTGTACCTAGGTGGGTGTTGGACTTCCCACGACGTTTCTTTTGGCACAGGTTGCAAATGGCATCGCTGTTGTCAGAGGCAGACACACACAAAAAATGCCACACTGCTGAGCTCTGCAATGACGGCATTCTGGTGGTGGCAACAGCATGCGTTGATTGGCGTGCTGTCTGCCTGACCCCGGGTGCCGATACATGCTGTCTGACTGTGCCACTAGCTCCTTGCGACAACCTCCCCCCACTTCCAACTCGTCTCCTCCTTCTCTCTGTCTCCCCTTCTGAACTTTCCCCCTCTTCTTCTTCTCTTCAAGCAGGCACCCACGTGGCATCCACGGACACATCGTCATCATCAACCACTTCACTTGTATCTGACACCTCAGCAAAGGAACCAGCAGTGGGTACAACATCATCATCACACTGTATGTCCATGTGTGTAATGCTGCCTGACTGAGACATATCCCTGTTATCTACATCCTCTGGCAATAATGGTTGCGCATCACTAAATTCATCCAACTGATGTGTAAATAACTCCTCTGACGGATCAAGTGAAGCGGCTGTGGTGGCTTTGGTGGTAGTGGTGGTGGTGGCGGCGGGCGGGAGAGTGGTAACTTGAGAGAAGGTGACCGAAGCTGAGCTGGAGGAGGATGGTGCGTCAAGGTTCTTAGCGGAAGCTGTTGAAGATTGGGTGTCCTGTGTAAGCCAGTCAACTATTTTCTCCGAATTTTTCGGGTTCAGGGTACGTGGCCTCTGAACACTGGGCATTATTCCAGGGCCAGTGGAAATCACAGCACCACGACGGCCCCTTCAGGGTGGCCTGCCTCTGCCTGTCATTTTTTTTTAGATAAGTGGTACTATGCGTGCAAGGTACTGTGCCACCCTAAATAAGTGGTGGGCAGTGGGCACAGTACAGTCTGTGTGGGCCTGACACACACTGGCTTGCAACTGCAATTATATCACAGAGAAATAATAAATTGACTTTTTTTTATCTGCAAGGTACTGTCTGTGACACCCTGTATGAATGGTGTGCAAACAGTACTGTCTGTGAGCCTGCAGCCTCTCACTGGCTTGCAACTGCGATTATATCACAGAGAAATAATAAATTGACCTTTTTTTATCTGCAAGGTATTGTGAGTGACACCCTGTAATGGTATGAGTGGTGGCCTAGCCAGTGGCCACAGTACAGTCTGTGAGCCTGCAGCCTCTCACTGGCTTGCAACTGCGATTATATCACAGAGAAATGATAAATGGACTTTTTTTTTCATCTGCAAGGTATTGTGAGTGACACCCTGTAACGATATGAGTGGTGGCCTAGCCAGTGGTCACAGTACAGTCTGTGGTCCAGACACTCACTGGCTTGCAACTGCGATTATATCACAGAGAAATAATAAATGGACTTTTTTTTATCTGCAAGGTACTGTCTGTGACACCCTGTATGAATGGTGTGCACACAGTACAGTCTGTGAGCCTGCAGCCTCTCACTTTCTGGCAACTGCGATTATATAAAAAAATAAAATAATGGACTTTTTTTTATCTGCAAGGTACTGTCTGTGACACCCTTCATGAATGGTGTGCACACAGTACTGTCTGTGAGCCTGCAGCCTCTCACACACGGCCGGCAACAGCAATATATATATATACAGTACAGACCAAAAGTTTGGACACACCTTCTCATTCAAAGAGTTTTCTTTATTTTCATGACTATGAAGGCATCAAAACTATGAATTAACACATGTGGAATTATATACATAACAAACAAATGTGAAACAACTGAAAATATGTCATATTCTAGGTTCTTCAAAGCAGCCACCTTTTTCTTTGATTACTGGTTTGCACACTCTTGGCATTCTCTTGATGAGCTTCAAGAGGTAGTCCCCTGAAATGGTCTTCCAACAGTCTTGAAGGAGTTCCCAGAGATGCTTAGCACTTGTTGGCCCTTTTGCCT
Organism: Bufo bufo; assembly: GCF_905171765.1. NCBI lineage: Eukaryota > Metazoa > Chordata > Amphibia > Anura > Bufonidae > Bufo > Bufo bufo. The sequence goes on along the minus strand of NC_053389.1, from coordinate 167,091,142 downwards.
TCACTCTGCGGTCCAGCTCACCCCAAACCATCTCGATTGGGTTCAGGTCCGGTGACTGTGGAGGCCAGGTCATCTGGGGCAGCAACCCATCACTCTCCTTCATGGTCAAATAGCCCTTACTTTCAAAGTTTTCCCAATTTTTCGGCTGACTGACTGACCTTAATTTCTTAAAGTAATGATGGCCACTCGTTTTTCTTTACTTAGCTGCTTTTTTCTTGCCATAATACAAATTCTAACAGTCTATTCAGTAGGACTATCAGCTGTGTATCCACCTGACTTCTCCTCAACGCAACTGATGGTCCCAACACCATTTATAAGGCAAGAAATCCCACTTATTAAACCTGACAGGGCACGCCTGTGAAGTGAAAACCATTTCAGGGGACTACCTCTTGAAGCTCATCAAGAGAATACCAAGAGTGTGCAAAGCAGTAATCAAAGCAAAAGGTGGCTACTTTGAAGACCTAGAATATGACATATTTTCAGTTGTTTCACACTTGTTTGTTAGGTATATAATTCCACATGTGTTAATTCATAGTTTTGATGCCTTCAGTGTGAATCTACAATTTTCATAGTCATGAAAATAAAGAAAACTCTTTGAATGAGAAGGTGTGTCCAAACTTTTGGTCTGTACTGTATATATATATATATATATATATATATATAAAAAAAGCAGACTGATGTACCAGCCCTAAAAAGGGCTTTTTGGGGTGCTGTCAGGACGCGGTCCTTACAGCAGATTAGTCTGTGGACACAGAACACTGCCCTATCTAACGCTTTCCCTATTAAATCAGCAGCAGCAGCACTGTCCCTCCTCTCACTAAGAATGCAGCTTCCGAATGAATCTAAAATGGATGCTGTCCAGGAGGTGGGAGGGTCTGGGAGGGAGGGTCTGCTGCTGATTGGCTGGAATGTGTCTGCTGACTGTGAGGTACAGGGTCAAAGTTTGGTCAATGATGATGTATATGGGACAGACCGAACATCGCATATGTTCGCCCGCCGCGGCGAACGCAAACAAGCTATGTTCGCTGGGAACTATTCGCCGGCGAACTATTCGGGACATCTTTACTGATATGGCGTTATTTGCTTATTTCCGTTGAGATGCTCTAAGATAGCATCTCTTAGAAAACCTTCAAACAGTTTACCCACAACAGATGTTAAACTTACCGGCCTATAGTTTCCAGGATCAGTTTTTGTGCCTTTTTTGATATTGGCACCACATTTGCCATGCGCCAATCCTGTGGAACATACCCTGTCAGTATAGAGTCTGCAAATATCAGAAATAAGGGTCTGGCTATGACATTACTCAATTCCCTAAGGATACGGGGGTGTATGCCATCCGGTCCTGGCAATTTGTCTATTTTAATATTTTTAAGTCGCTGTTGTACTTTTTCCTGGGTCAGACAGGACACTTTAAATGGGGAATTTATTTTTACATACAGCATTTCATCTGACAGTTTATTTTCAGTGGATACATTGGAGAGAAAAAATATTTAACAGCTTTGCTTTCTCCTCGTCGCTCTCTGCGACTCCCCCCTCATTACTGTTTAAAGGGCCGACACCTTCAGATTTATACTTTTTAACATTTATATAATTATATTATAACGGATATTGAGACTAAGTCTGCTGCACTGTAAGTCTATGTATAACAGAACAGATTAAGTATAAATGGCCCAGCAGATGAATTATATAAACATGCCTATATACCTATTGACAATGATTCTGACGCACAGTAAGTCTATGTATATCTGAAAAGATTAATCATTAATGGCGCAGCAGATGATCTAGATAAATGTGCCTATATATTAACCTGCCTGTTGAGACTGAGTCTGATGCACAGTCTATAATAGAACAGATTAAGTATGAATGGTGCAGCAGAGGAACAAGTTGCACAGGGTAATTACACATAGCCTGCACTGTCCCTGCAGTCTCCCTATAGTGTCTAAAACTCTCCCTATGATCTCCCTACACTGTCCTTGCACAGGCCTATCCAAAATTCTACATTTTAAGCTTTGTTAAACTCTGTCCCTAGCACTTGACACATCTGCCCCTATGCTCAGTTCACTGTAATATGGTGGAGAGTGGACGAGATTAAGCTTTTTATAGGGCTGTGACATCACAGGGGATGACTATCTGCTGATTGGCTGGCTGCATGGCATTATGAGTCATATCTCCTTTCCAGGCTTTTTACTTTCACTTTGTAACACATGTAGCTGCCATTTTAGTAAAAATTGATTCGTTACTATGAAGCAAAATGAAATTCGGATTCGTTGCAAATCGAAGTTTTCATGAAATTTGGATCAAATTCAATTTGTTTAAGTTTGATTTGCTCAACACTAACTACGATTAAGCTGTATGTGTGTAAAACTTGGAAACCCCTTTAAATGCTAATGCAAAATAAACAAGTCATTTTTAAGCCATGCTTTGTTCACCATCAGTAAATCATTGTCAGGGATGAGACTAGAAATCCTCACAGGGCCATTTCCCACTAAGCAATATTTGCAGGTGAAGTCATCTCTCTGCTTTGCGAGTGAAATGGCAGGGCTTGAAACATGAAATGCATTATTTAGCCTTTTCTGCAGAGGATACATGCTGCATTCAAAGCTTTTATGGGAAGACAAGTGCTACAACTGTTAAATTTTAAATATGGAGGAGTGCACCTCCGAAAGGAAGGCTCCATGGGACAGAACACCAGTGTTAGTACTAATACAGTGACCCCAAAAAAGAACTGAGAGGATGGGAGAAGTATTACTCACGGTGGAAGCCCTTGCTTTGTTGCTCCCTGAGCTGTGCAATGATGGGAACGGTGCACCTTTTTCCTACCTTTGGCGCACACCCTGGATTTGAGGTTCTCCTATCTAGTGTTAGTTGGGATGCCCTTGGCATTACTGGGTGTTAGGGATGCAAGGCAAGATCCCAGTGAAGATTGCAGGCATTATAATACAGTAGGGATTCAAGTGTTGGTGCAAGCAATTAAGATGTGGGGTTTTGCAATAAACAACTGTCCTTTACTTGGCAATAAAGTTCAATACAGTAGTAGCAGTCTGTATCATGAATGGACTGGCAGATTTTACACAGGTTGGAATTCCCACGGTTCATACAGTTCTATAGGCTTCAAAGGTGTTAGACAGGCATAATGCTCCCTGAGTCACCCTTTGAATAGAGGATTTAGGCTCCATTCACACGTCCGCAAATGGGTCCGCATCCGTTCCACAATTCTGCGGAACGGGTGCGGACCCATTCATTTTCTATGGGGACGGAATAGATGCGGACAGCACACAGTGTGCTGTCCGCATCCGCATTTGCGCAGCGCGGCCCCGATCTTCGGGTGCACAGCTCCGTAAAAGATAGAACATGTCCTATTCTTGTCCGCAGCTTGCGGACAAGAATAGTCATTTCTTTAGGGGTGCCGGGTGGGTCCGCAACACACCACGGGTCCACAACACACCACGGACGTGTGAATGGAGCTTTAATTTTCTCAATTGAACCATGGGGTGGCCCTCCTTTATGACAGACTAAAGGCTTTTTTCACAGGCCATGAATCCACCAGATAAGAACGTTCATTAGCGATTATCTAGCAGTGTAAAGGTGCCACTGATTACTCAATGAATGGGCAAAACGCCAGTTCGTTGAGTAATTGGATCATTTGTGTGGGCAACTAAATTGTCGTTTGCCGGCATCAGATTGTTCTGTGTAAACAGCCTCTGCTGCTGGAAAACAATGAGTCTGTATGGGTACGAGCATTGGCATTAGCAATCCTTCCTTCACATACTGTGGAGAAGATCGCTGACAAGCAGGCGCTTGCCAGGAAGGAACAGTCTCCATTTTTTGGGCAATTGTCTCATGTAGGGGGCTCATTTTTTGCGAGATGAGGTGACTGTTTGGTACTATTATGGGGCAAATACGACTTTTTTTTATCACTTTTTATACCATTTTTTGTGAAGTGAGTTGGGCAAAATTGCAATTCCATCGTATATATATTTTTTTTATGGAGTTCAGTGCGCAGAAAAAGTAACATGATCCTTTTATAGATCAGATTGTTATGGGCGCGGCAATACCAAACAAGTATAGTGTATTTTTATATTTTTCATTCTTTTTTTTATACTTTTTTTAACACTTTTTGTACCCAAACCCACTTGGTACTTGAAGATCAAATGTCTGATGGCTGTACAGTACACTGCAATACACTGTATAGCGTACTGCAGTACATTGTGACTTACACTAAGCCTTGGGGGGCTACAGGGACTACACAACAGCACAGCCCCATTCTACTCAACACTCACTCATCATGCGGTAACTAACACCTGATCATGACATACACAGTATGTCATAGGTCATTAAGGGGTTAAGCTGCATCCAGCAGGATGACATCATTACATTCCCTTATAATCCTGCTTTCCGATGGTGGAATAAGGGGCACCCAAAGTGTTTGAATCCAATTGCAATTGCAAACCATGTAGCTACATCATAGATGTAAAGTTGAAGAATAAGCAGGACTCTAAAGTAAGGCGAAAGGGTGATGGACCAACTTTATTCAAGAGAGTCCTGAGCTTCCAGACTAGTTCTAGTCACCAAACACTGGGACATCATTAAATGTAGACAAATTTAAAAGGGTTCTCCGGGAATAATTTAAAATTGGCCACCAGCAACCTGTGCTAGAATATGAGCAGGACTGTCTAGGCGGAGTGAGGGGATACACACTACGTTCTGGCACTTGCTCCTGTCAGACTACTCAGCCATCATGGCATATCATAGGCAGGATCACATCATTGTCATTTGTTGTACAGTAGTGTAGTGAGGCCCTGCCCCACTCGCTCCCCCAGGCAGCTCTGCAAGTGGGGGCAACCAGTCCTGCTCATATTCTAGGACAGGTTGCTGCCGGCCATTTTAAATCATTCCCGGAGAAGCCCTTTAAGCATCCAACGGACAGATGGCTTTGATAAGATCAGATAAATTTGCTGTATTGCGTTATGAGGTGTATTTTTTCCTATGTAACATTAAAAAAGTAATGATCAGTGAATAAGGAAAGCAATGTATTTAAAAGTCACTAAATGCCATGTATATTTAATCCAAAAGGTGAAAACAGGGAGAAAGATGTAATTTCACTTGTTCCTGGGGTACCAGGATGACTGGACACCAACTTACTTTAATTGACATCTTTGGAAGCACTCATCACGTCATGTTGGGGAAATAGTGGCAGGTGAATCTGTTCTTTTTTTTCACCTGATCCTAAGGCCTCCTGCACACGAACGTAGTTGTTCCGTTTCTGTATTGCGGACCGCATATGAGGATCCGCAATAAACAGACACTGTTCCGTGTGCATTCTGCATCACGGATGCGGACCTATTCACTTGAATGGGTCTGCAAATCCAGAAATGCGGAACGGAAGCACGGAACGGAACCCTACGGAAGCTTCTGTGGGCTTCCGTTCCGTACTTCCGTTCCGAAAAAAGATAGAACTTGCTCTCTCTTTTTGCAGAACAGGCGGATCACGGACCCATTCAAGTTGAATGGTTCTGGATATGTCCCGGAGGCCGCACGAACGTTCCCCAATGCACGGAACGGGACACATACGTTCGTGTGCAGTTGGCCTAAGTAAACCATTATTCTGTGTCTTCTGTATCACAGAATAAGTGGCAGGGTATACAAATTGCCAAGAACTGTGAAGTTTGCATTATCAGAGGTGCATAACAGATGACGTCCAAAAAAAAAAAAAAAAGCTTGACTCTGTGTGCTCAGTGTGACTAAATTAGAATTTTGGAATACAGCACATATTGCATTTATCTTCACACAAACAGAGCAAGGGAGAACATTTAACTGATCTCTATATAAATTGATGTTAACATATTTGGCTGAAGATGAATGCAATTCCAAATAATATACAAAATGAGAATAAATTCAAGGAGTAATATCTTCCAATAAAAGTGAATATTGTCAGCGTTTATAAGTCTGTAGCTCAGGCAGATTGCTTTAATGTTCTGTGATGGAGCTGCCGACCCCAGACACAACTCTCCTGTCTCCAAGGACTAGATCCACATTATCAACCGGCTGTATAGATTAAATCCAAATTTACTATCACAATTCACATATAGAATTAATCTCCATAAACAGCTGTGTTACAGTGTACTTTTATTACATTACTTATCATATTCTGATCCTGTGTTGCATCCTGTATTATGCTCCAGAGCTGCACTCACTATTCTGCTGGTGGAGTAATTGTGTACATACATTACTTAGGGCTCTTTCACACTTGCGTTATTGTCTTCCGGCATAGAGTTCCGTCGTCGGGACTCTATGCCGGAAGAATACTGATCAGGATTATCCTAATGCATTCTGAATGGAGAGTAATCCGTTCAGGATGCATCAGGATGTCTTCAGTTCCGGTACGGAACGTTTTTTGGCCGGAGAAAATACCGCAGCATGCTGCGCTTTTTGCTCCGGCCAAAAATCCTGAAGACTTGCCGCAAGGCCGGATCCGGGATCAATGCCCATTGAAAGGCATTGATCCGGATCCGGCCTTAAGCTAAACGTCGTTTCGGCGCATTGCCGCATCCGACATTTAGCTTTTTCTGAATAGTTACCATGGCTGCCGGGACGCTAAAGTCCTGACAGCCATGGTAAGTGTAGCGGGGAGCAGGGGAGCAGCATACTTACCGTCCGTGCGGCTCCCCGGGCGCTCCAGAGTGACGTCAGGGCGCCCCAAGCGCATGGATCACGTGATCACATGGATCACGTCATCCATGCGCATGGGGCGCTCTGACGTCATTCTGGAGCGCCCGGGGAGCCGCACGGACTGTAAGTATACCGCTCCCCCGCTCCCCACTACTACTATGGCAACCAGGACTTTAATAGCGTCCTGGGTGCCATAGTAACACTGAAAGCATTTGGAAGACGGTTCCGTCTTCAAATGCTTTCAGTACACTTGCGTTGTTACGGATCCGGCAGGCACCTCCGGCAACGGAAGTGCATGCCGGATCCCAACAACGCAAGTGTGAAAGAGGCCTTATCCTGTACTGATCCTGAGTTACATCCTGTATTATACGCCAGAGCTGCACTTACTATTCTGCTGGAGGAGTCACTGTGTACATACATTACTTATCCTGCACTGACCCTGAGTCAAATCCTGTATTATACTCTAGAGCTGCATTCACTATTCTGCTGGTGTAATTCAAAGAAGATCCCAGCAGCCGTGTTGCGTATATTCAAGTCTCTTTTTTTTTTTTTCGTTCACAATAAGGGTCCATTCACACGTCATGGACATTGGTGATGTGCGTTCCGCATTTTGCGGACCGCACATCGCTGGCACTTAATAGAAAATGAGGAAAGATAGTAAAGGACGGCTCACCTACTGACTGGTGATGTATAGGTGCTCCAAACTAGTGCTGCGCCCTATTCACCAAATAAATGCAAACTGAAAAATTGAATGGGCACTCTGATAGATGGAAACATAAATTCTACAGTCGTGGCCAAAAGTTTGGAGAATTACATAAATATTGGAAATAGGAAAAGTTGCTGCCTAAGTTTTTATAATAGCAATTTGCATATACTCCAGAATGTTATGAAGAGTGATCAGATGAATTGCATAGTCCTTCTTTGCCATGAAAATTAACTTAATCCCAAAAAAACCTTTCCACTACATTTCATTGCTGTCATTAAAGGACCAGCTGAGATCATTTCAGTAATCGTCTTGTTAACTCAGGTGAGAATGTTGACAAGCACAAGGCTGGAAATTATTATGTCATGCTGATTGGGTTAAAATGGCCGACTTGACATGTTAAAAGGAGGGTGATGCTTGAAATCATTGTTCTTCCATTGTTAACCATGGTGACATGCAAAGAAACGTGTGCAGCCATCATTGCTTTGCATAAAAATGGCTTCACAGGCAAGGATATTGTGGCTACTAAGATTGCACCTCAATCAACAATTTATAGGATCATCAAGAACTTCAAGGAAAGAGGTTCAATTTGTCACGAGTTGGAGGTCCTAGGAGAGACCACCGCGTCGTCAAGCAATAAACGGAAATCAGGTACAGACACATAAGAGTTTATTGCACAAACAAAAATATGGAAAGCAGCACAGACAAAACATGAGCTCTATGTACCGTCAGCACAGTGGGAGAAAACCCCCACTGCGCCACTGTCTAGTAATACTCCAGAGGGGCGTGACTAAGCAACTCCTGGTATTCACTAGAGCCCTAGATGGTAGGGTTAGACTTTGCCGCAGGAAGTTGCCAGGGTCCACTCTGGAGCGTGAACTAGACAGTGACAGCAGGAACGAATGGACAACAGGTACCAGAAGGTACCGACGGCACATAGGCATACATAACATACAGGCAAATACAAAACAGGGCAACTAATAATACAAGCAGGAGTTCACGCAAGGGAGCAGGAGTGCATGGCCTTGTCATGCCACTCTACTGCAAAGGCTTGCTGAACACAGACATCAGAATAAACACAAAGTAACTAAAACTTAACTGGCAGAACAGATAACAGAAAGACAGGAAAGAGGACATCAAAGAAGACGGGAAAGGACGTAAATGAACAAGTAGGGAAACCCACAGAGCACAGGCAGACAGACACGGATCCCATGGGTCAGCAGCATGGGAGAGAGAGTACAAACCAGGAGCAGGACAAGGCAACACACACCAGGAGAGCTGACCCAGAACTGAGGAAACCTCAGCCTTATATACAGGTTCCATGGGTGCAGCAGAGAGACCACACCCATGGAGCAGACAGAGGATTAACTTCTAATAGGCACACAGGGGAGTTAACCCATAAAGAACCACAAATGACACAGGAACGGAACTTCAGCGAGGAGTGCCGAACAAGCAATGACGGAAGGTCACAGCCAGAGATAGTGGCTGTGACACAATTCTTGTTAAGAAGGCTTCAGGGCGTCCAAGAAAGTCCAGCAAGCGCCAGGATCGTCTCCTAAAGAGGATTCAGCTGCGGGATCGGAGTACCACCAGTGCAGAGCTTGCTCAGGAATGGCAGCAGGCAGGGGTGAGCGCATCTGCACGCACAGTGAGGTGAAGACTTTTGGAAGATGGCCTGGTGTCAAGAAGGCCAGAAAAGAAGCCACTTCTCTCCAAAAAAAACCATCAGGGACAGATTGATCTTCTGCAGAAAGTATGGTGAATGGACTGCTGAGGACTGGGGCAAAGTCATATTCTCCGATGAAGCCTCTTTCCGATTGTTTGGGGCATCTGGAAAAAGGCTTGTCCGGAGAAGAAAAGGTGAGCCCTACCATCAGTCCTGTATCATGCCAACAGTAAAGCATCCTGAGACCATTCATGTGTGGGGTTGCTTCTCATCCAAGGGAGTGGGTTCACTCACAATTTTGCCCAAAAACACAGCCATGAATAAAGAATGGTACCAAAACACCCTCCAACAGCAACTTCTTCCAACAATCCAACAACAGTTTGGTGAAGAACAATGCATTTTCCAGCACGATGGAGCACCGTGCCATAAGGCAAAAGTGATAACTAAGTGGCTCGGGGACCAAAACGTTGACATTTTGGGTCCATGGCCTGGAAACTCCACATATCTTAATCCCATTGAGAACTTGTGGTCAATCATCAAGAGGCGGGTGGACAAACAAAAACCCACTAATTCTGACAAACTCCAAGAAGTGATTATGAAAGAATGGGTTGCTATCAGTCAGGAATTGGCCCAGAAGTTGATTGAGAGCATGCCCAGTCGAATTGCAGAGGTCCTGAAAAAGAAGGTAAAACACTGCAAATACTGACTCTTTGCATAAATGTCATGTAATTTTGATAAAATGTGGGGGGTTGAGCCCGCACAACCTGCCTGTAGGTGCAGATCACTATGGCGAAATACATATACAAACGGAAAATGCAAATGTGATCGCACACTACATCCAGCACTCTGCCCTCCATGCTGGATGAGACATTGGTGTACATTTTGGCCAAAGCGTATTAAGCCACTCACCGCGTCAAGGTCGTCTCATTTGAGTGGTCCCTAACTCTTGTTCCTACCTGTTTATGGGCCATGACAGCCACATAAAGTCCAGGGAATGCAGGTCAGTATGCAAGCCAAGTACACTCTGCTTTTAACCCCGTCCGGTGCCATTACAGCTTTCATCGGATCCAGGGATGCAAGTACCAGCATGCATGCTGAACCCACCATATACTTCTCCTGGAGCCAAATGGCTAATGGTAGGTTCTTTATAAGCAGACTCAGTTTTATACTGACTTTAAAACCAGCCTCCAGGACAGATTGACTGGTCAGGTGTGCTTGACTCAAAGGAGATCGCCACGCCTCCAATATATGCTACAAAGAAAAAATGTGGAGGCGTGGCGATCTCCTTTGAGTCAAGCACACCTGACCAGTCAATCTGTCCTGGAGGCTGGTTTTAAAGTCAGTATAAAACTGAGTCTGCTTATAAAGAACCTACCATTAGCCATTTGGCTCCAGGAGAAGTATATGGTGGGTTCAGCGTGCATGTTGGTACTTGCATCCCTGGATCCGATGAAAGCTGTAATGGCACCGGACGGGGTTAAAAGCAGAGTGTACTTGGCTTGCATGCTGACCTGCATTCCCTGGACTTTATGTGGCTGTCATGGCCCATAAACAGGTAGGAACAAGAGTTAGGGACCACTCAAATGAGACGACCTTGACGCGGTGAGTGGCTTAATACGCTTTGGCCAAAATGTACACCAATGTCTCATCCAGCATGGAGGGCAGAGTGCTGGATGTAGTGTGCGATCACATTTGCATTTTCCAATTGTCAATAAAAGCCTTTGAAACGTATGAAGTGCGTGTAATTATGTTTCACTACATCACAGAAACAACTGAAACAAATCTAAAAGCAGTTTAGCAGCAAACTTTGTGAAAACTAATATTTTTGTCATTCTCAAAACTTTTGGCCACGACTGTATGTACAATAAATAGAAATTTTATGTTAAATTCAATCAATATCAATAAAATCAATGCATATGTAATATATAAAAATATTAAAGGATATAAAAATATATAAATGAGGAAATAAAAATAGAAATAATAAAAAAAAAAATTATACACGATAATGTCTAGAATATCAGGTAATGCCAAAGACTTGGTAAAATTGGTCCAGATGGTACAATTGTGTCTAAGGTGGTGTGATATATGATCATCGTAGTAGGTCTTATGATGTTATAGACGACTTTATGTAATAGTACATATAGATGAACAAAAAATGCCTAGACACGACGTGTAAGTCTTCCTAGAGGATACTGGTTAAAGTCAAAAGGTTCCGAAATAGACAGCTTACTCAATATATAAATTGATATAGTTGATTATAATCAGACTGTCTCCCTCATTCTATCTTGAACGTTGTTTCTTATATTGATATTATGCACAGGATGATACAGCTTGATTTAGTCACAATTGTTGCAAATATATCTCTTGTTGGTTTGAAAAAGCTACACATTCAACTAGAATAATAGTAAGATGTTGTTATTCATAATAGGTTTATCTGTGATTCAAATAGTCATCCAATAGATATAGTTTGATCAGACTGTTTGGTCAAACTTGGTATGATAGAAGTTAATGGTACTCACAGTTCAGTGTTCATTCGTGGCATCCCACGTGTGATGGCTGAAAGGTAAGCTTACCGATAGCTGTATTCAATACAGGGATCCCTTGTTTAGATCATCCATACAGCAAGTACATTCCACTATGTCTTTGAAGCGGTGAAATACTATACCAGGCTGTTGTTTTATAGCGGTCCTGAAATCCCGGCTTTTTATTCTATCAGCTCCGTCTTTTCAGCGTCCCACGTGTCTCTGACTGTATAGAGCTCAGGTGTTAGAAATATGTTGGCTGAGTATTTCTTCCTATAGAGAGCCGGCTACGGGCTACCGCTACCAGTGGATGTCTTCAGTGAAGCGCTGCACTGAAGACATCCACTGGTAGCGGTAGCTCGTAGCCAGGTGGTTCAGTTTGATTGCCGACCAGATTGTTAAATATTCTGCTTATTTAGTCACTGTGTACATACAGTACATGTACATTGCATTGGTCAAGCAAACCCTTAACCCCTTAGGGACGCATGACGTACCGGTACTGTTCCCCGAGTCCTTAAGGACCCATGATGTACCAGTACGTCATGGGTTTAAAACGCGATTGCGGCGCGGTGGGGGTTAATCGGAACAGGATGCCAGCTGAAATTGTAAAATCCCTAATCACTAAAACTCTTTCTTCCTGCTACATAATGTCAGGTGCATATGTATTGTCATCTTGTGTGGTCTAACAATGCATTGTCCATTATATGTATTTTCCAGGCCTGTATAATGTATTTGCTGTAATTTCCATGTACACCAGCAGGTGGCAGCAATATTTTCAGCAGACTTTAGACAGTTTAGTATATCTAGACTGGAATAGTTCATTCCAGTCTAGCTCCCCCCTCTTTGAGGAGGAGTGGAATGTTCCCACATCTTGCCTCATGGGGAGGAGAGGAAGTTAAGTTAGTGTATGTACCAGCCCCCTGCTTGCGGAAGGCTGTGTTGGTAGGAGCTCCCAGAAACAGGGATCCCAACCTAGGATCCAGCCTCGGCTGAGGCCAAGGATCACTCTTCCCAGCCAGAGTCTTCTACCTCAGCTGGTGACAAAGCAAGCAGAACCTCCAGATCTACAGACCTCCAGGACAAAATATACCCTGCGAGCAGAACTGAGAGTACAGATCCAGAGTCCAGGAGAAACCAAGTACCTCCTCAGCTAGTCAGGCCCATACTAAGCAGAAGACAGAGCAGAAGATAGATACCTGCCAGATTCTCTAGGCATATGAATAGAAGCAGAATACATATTGATTCCTGCCACATATTGCCAATACCTGCTGGGACCCAAGACCTATGTTGTAACTCATATGGATTCAAGCTGCCATTCAGTAAAGACAAGTTGGATTATATCTCAAGTCTGGATCTCATTTACCTCAACTGCAACCCTCAATTGCTCCTACTAACAACACTCATTTTATTGCATGTGAGCCAGGATCCAGGAGTCCAGCCGTACCAAGGTAGGAGACACCGTTGACACAATACCTACTACACAGAGACATTATCCCCCTCTGGCATTCCTTACCTGGTATGTGAGTTATTACATCTTAAAGGGCCCTGCTACAGTACCTGCGCAAGCTGCAATTGGCGTCACAAACTAAAAAGTATTACTATTGCGCCAGTGTGCATTTGTCCCAATCAGGCTTACTGCAAAATCATTCAGCGGGCATCCTGTCACAACGCCGGGGGGGGTCATGTGTTTGCGGCTTTACCTGCGGTTGCGGCAGCTGTGCGGCGGTGCCATCGGGTCCCCATGCGGCTGTAGGGGGGACCCGATGGCAAGAAAGGCAGCGCGATGTCTAAGGAACGCATCGCGCTGCCTTCCGGTGAAGAGCCTGTGAGATCCAGCCCCCTGGATCTCACAGGCCCCGGAAGCTGTCTGAGTAATACACACAGTATTACTCATACAGCCAATGCATTCCAATACAGAAGTATTGGAATGCATTGTAAAGGAATATACCCCCAAAGTTCAAGTCCCAAAGTGTGACAAAAAATAAAGTGAAAAAAAAGTTGAAAAAATAAAGTTTTCCCCCAAAAAACTTAAAAGTTTCAAGTAAAAATAAATAAAAATGTCATTTTCCCCAAATAAAGTAAAAAAGAAAATTGGTAAAAAGTAGGGGGGGGGGGGGGAAGTATACATATTCGGTATCGCCGCGTCCGTATCGACCGGCTCTATAAACATATCACATGATCTAACCCCTCAGATGAACACCAAAAAAAATAAAAAATAAAAACTGTGCTAAATAAACAATTTTTTTGTCACCTTACATCACAAAAAGTACAACAGCAAGCAATCAAAAAGGCGTTTGCCCACCAAAATAGTACCAATCTAACCGTCACCTCATCACGCAAAAAATGAGCCCCTACCTGAGACAATCGCCCAAAAAATAAAAAAACTATGGCTCAGAATATGGAGACACTAAAACATATTTTTTTTCTTTTGAAAAAAGCTGTTATTGTGTAAAACTTACATAAATAAAAAAAAAGTATACATATTTGGTATCGCCGCGTTCGGATCGACCAGCTCTATAAACATATCACATGACCTAACCCCTCAGATGAACACCGTAAAAAAATAAAAATAAAAACTGTGCTAAATAAACCATTTTTTGTCACCTTACATCACAAAAAAAAGTAAAAAGTGTAAATGTGGCGCACAGGATCCCACAATGACCAAACAGAGGTGCACTCAGTGAATTGGACTCACCCTGTCCACTCAAAGACTGGATAGATATAGTAAAGAAACTGGGCACTCAAGATATTAGAACCATACAGAATAGTATTGACCTTTTGAACAACATTAAAAACAACAGTAAAAAGGATAATATCCTTGTATTAAGATAGCTATAAATACTCGACAATAAATAGCATGTATTGTATTAACTGAATAAATTGGTGGTATATGAGACTGTCTAGTCTGGATAGTGCACCAGTAAATTAGACCCAAATGGCATGAAAAACAAATAAAGACATAAGGTTATATAATGCTTTAAATCGATGAATAAATATTCGCATAAATAGCATCAATATTCGTATCCGAATATAAATGCTCGCAGGGAACGTAGTAGCTACAATTATCGTATAGCTCACTCCCTTCTGACACGAAATAATCCCAAAATAGAATAATGCCAACAATGTTCGTAATGTCCTGAAATGAGTCCAGTACAATAATAGTTGGGGGCAACGTTGATTATTTTGTGTCCCACACTGGAGTAAACCGGCAAGATGTAGCAGCGTCCCGCTATGTATTCAAACCAGCGGCGTCCCACTGGAATAATAACACTGCGATTTTAATAAATGTTCTGCCGGAAAAAGTCAAAAGAAAGTCTTACCATATAGCTTTTCTCACCACAAAGTCGCTCTACTGATTCATTCTTTATGTGTAAAAACCAGTATTGTCCGAGCGATAGTAGTTTTCCCTTCCAACGCTTGTAAATGTTTGACACGTGCAGACCGATCATTGCTGCAAACTGTGGTCTTTTGAGATCTGTCTCATTTACCCTTTACGCGGTGATGAACAAAATATGCTGTAAGAGTCCGGCAATATCTTCCAATTTCCAGTGTTCAAAGGTTCGGGGTGAATCTGAGATGTCTGTGCATGTGCTGGCACTGCTGGAGAAATGTGCCATGGGGCCGCCCTGGTTCTGTTTGAACTGGAGAAATGTGCATGGGAAGGGGGGGGGGCGAATGACTCAGAGTCATGAGAGAGATGTGACAGAACCAGGGCGGCCCCATGGCACATTTCTCTAGCAGTGCCAGCACATGCACAGACATCTCTCTCATGACTCCCCCCCCCCATGCACATTTCTCCAGTCCACACAGAACCAGGGCGGCCGCGGCCCCATGGCACATTTCTCCAGCAGTGCCAGTGCCAGCACATGCACAGACATCTCTCTCATGAATCTGAGATGTCTGTGCATGTGCTGGCACTGCTGGAGAAATGTGCCATGGGGCCGCCCTGGTTCTGTTTGGACTGGAGAAATGTGCATTGGAGAAGGGCGAATGACTCAGAGTCATGAGAGAGATGTCTGTGCATGTGCTGGCACTGGCACTGCTGAAGAAATATGCCATGGGGCCGCCCCCCCCCCCATGCACATTTCTCCAGTTCAAACAGAACCAGGGCGGCCCCATGGGACATTTCTCCAGCAGTGCCAGTGCCAGCACATGCACATCTCTCTCATGACTCCCCCCCCCCAATCCAATGCACATTTCTACAGTCCAAAAAACAGAACCAGGGCGGGCTAGTACACTGGCTGGCACAACTGGGACGGGTTAGATGGCGGGAATGGGATCCAGTAACTAAGTTGTTATAATTAATCAACCTACCTACCTGGCTGACTCCTGTCACAGTCTCAGAAGATTCTTCTTTGTGTGGGCGGCGGGCCGCGGGCCTTCCCTGGCAGAGTCTGGGCTGTGGCTGGCTGCCACTGGTGCTGCTCGCTCCTCCTTGATCTCTGCTCTGGGGCCGGAGCTGTGGCAACGTCAGACAGACGCGAAGACGTGCCTGCCTGTGCGGCAGCGGCGGCACGCTCACTCACCGCTCGAGTCTCTTAAAGAGGCATGCAGAGCGGGGCTCAGAGCGGCCGCCGGTGGAGGGGCCCACTCCTTTCCATATTAGTCCGGACCGCGCGCCACCCAGGACTCCATGTGCAGCTGCGCTTAGCGTAGCGGAGTTAGAAAACTTAGCAGCGCTAGTACTGGGGGCCGGCGCTGGGGGGCCCCTGTAAGAGCCGCATTTAAGGTGTTAAAGAGCCGACCACTGACCTATCCAAAGGATAGATCATCAATAAGAAAAAGAAAGAGAACCCCTTTTACCTACAAGTCTGATCAGCACCATAATGCTACCCAGCAGTACATGACCACTGGCATACTGGCATACTGAGGGGAGGGAGTACTTAATTTTGTGAGCTTTAGACATAATACTTACAGTAGGTCCCAGACACAAATCACTGAGTCATCATCTCACAAGTGTCTGTAATTTTATTCTTAATTTACAAAGGAGCCTTAATTGGAATCCTGGAAGCTGAAATAGCGGCATTGTCATCAGAGAAATAAATTGGCTATTCATATAGCTACTTCACTGCTTTTTCCTGTCCGACTAAGCACCTATCATGACAAGGTGTCACACTTTTAACCCATGCTGTCCTTGAAATGTCCTCAAGTATTATATGTAGCTGCAGGACAAACAATATAATTTCTAAAAGAAGAATTATGCCTTTTAACCCCTTAAGGACTCAGCCCTATTTCACCTTAAGGACTTGGCCATTTTTTGCAAATCTGACCAGTGTCACTTTAAGTGCTGATAACTTTAAAACACTTTGACCTATCCAGGCCATTCTGAGATAGTTTTTTCGTCACATATTGTACTTCATGACACTGGTAAAATGATGTAAAAAAAATTAATTTTTATTTATAAAAAAAATACCAAATTTACCAAAAATTTGTAAAAAATTTAAAATTTCAAAGTTTCAATTTCTCTACTTCTATAATACATAGTAATACCTCCAAAAATAGTTATTACTTTACATGTCCCATATGTCTACTTCATGTTTGGATCATTTTGGGAATGATGTTTTATTTTTTGGGGATGTTACAAGGCTTAGAAGTTTAAAAGCAAATCTTGAAATTTTTCAGAAATTTTCAAAAACCCAATTTTTAGAGACCAGTTCAGGTCTGAAGTCACTTTGCGAGGCTTACATAATAGAAACCACCCAAAAATGACCCCATTCTATAAACTACACCCCTTAAGGTATTCGAAACTGATTTTACAAACGTCGTTAACCCTTTAGGTGTTCCACAAGAATTAATGGAAAATAGAGATACAACTTCAAAATTTCACTTTTTTGGCAGATTTTCCATTTTAATAATTTTTTTCCAGTTACAAAGCAAGGGTTAACAGCCAAACCAAACCCTGTAGTTTACAGAAACACCCCATATGTGGTCGTAAACCGCTGTACGGGTACACGGCAGGGCGCAGAAGGAAAGGAATGCCATACGGTTTTTGGAAGGCAGATTTTGCTGGACTAGTTTTTTTGACACCATGTCCCATTTGAAGCCCCCCTGATGCACCCCTAGAGTAGAAACTCCAAAAAAGTGGCCCCATTTTAGAAACTACAGGATAGGGTGGGAGTTTTGTTGGTACTAGTTTAGGGTACATATGATTTTTGGTTGCTCTATATTACACTTTTTGTGAGGCAAGGTAACAAGAAATAGCTGTTTTGGCACCGTTTTTATTTTTTGTTATTTACAACATTCATCTGACAGGTTAGATCATGTGATATTTTTATACACCAGGTTGTCAAGGATGCGGCGATACCTAATATGTATACTTTTTGTTTTATTTATGTAAGTTTTACACAATGATTTCATTTTTGAAGCAAAAAAAATCATGTTTTAGTGTTTCCATAGTCTGAAAGCCATAATTTTTTCAGTTTTTGGGCGATTACTTTGGGTAGGGTATGATTTTTGCGGGATGAGATGACGGTTTTATTGGCACTATTTTGGGGTGCATATGACTTTTTGATCGCTTGCTATTACACTTTTTGTGACGTAAGGTGACAAAAAATTGTTTATTTAGCACAGTTTTTATTTTACATTTTTTACGGTGTTCATCTGAGGGGTTAGGTCATGTGATATTTTTATATATTTTTATAGAGCCGGTCGATACGGACGTGGCGATACCTAATATGTATACAAGTTTTACACAATAATATTATTTTTGAAGCAAAAAAAAAATCATGTTTTAGTGTCTCCATATTCTGAGAGCCATAGTTTTTTCAGTTTTTGGGCGATTATCTTAGGTAGGGCCTCATTTTTTGCGGAATGAGGTGACGGTTAGATTGGTAGTATTTTGGTGGGCAAACGCCTTTTTGATCGCTTGCTGTTGTACTTTTTGTGATGTAAGGTGACAAAAAAATTGTTTATTTAGCACAGTTTTTATTTTTCATTTTTAACGGTGTTCACCTGAGGGGTTAGGTCATGTAATATGTTAATAGAGCCGGTCTATACGGACGCGGCGATACCTAATATGTATACTTTTTTTCTTTTTTTTTTTTACCAATTTTTTTTAACTTTATTTGGGGAAAATGACGTTTTTGTTTATTTTTACTTGAAACTTTTACGTTTTTTGGGGGAAAACTTTATTTTTTCAACTTTTTTTTTACTTTATTTTTTGTCTCACTTTGGGACTTCAACTTTTGGGGGTCTAATCCCTTTTACAATGCATTCCAATAATTCTGTATACTGTGTGTATTACTCATACAGCTTCCGGCCTGTGAGATCCAGGGGGCTGGATCTCATAAGCTCATCACCGGAAGGCAGCGCAGATGCCTAAGGAAGGCATCGCGCTGCCTTCCATGCCATCGGGTCCCCCCTACAGACGCATGGGGCCCCGATGGCACCGCCGCCCGCCGGATAAGATAAAAGCCGCAAACCGCAGGTCTGTATTGACCTGCGGTTTGCGGCGATCGCCGACACGGGGGGGGGTCACGGGACCCCCCCCGGCGTTGTGACAGGATGCCCGCTGAATGATTTCAGCAGACATCCTGCTGCGATTAACCCCCGCCACGCCGCAATCACAATTTAAAGTTAGGACGTACCGGTACGCCCTGAGTCCTTAAGGACTCGGGAAACAGGGTGTACCGGTACGTCCTAAGTCCCTAAGGGGTTAATTTAAATGTAACATGCAGATCGAGTTGTAATGTGTTAAGTGCAACAATCAAGAATTGTGTCATCCATCGTTGATCAGTTACTGCAGGTCACAGTATCTCCGGAGTTTGACGTTCTGTAAGACGCAAGAAATGATTGGTGGTGGTTAGAGATGAGCAAATTTAAAAAAATATATATTTGCAGCAAATTGCGTTAAAAAAAACAGCTATTTCCTGGCTGCAGAGAGCCTTTATAGTGGTGTAGAACACTGTGCCTTGCAGTAACACACATAGGGAGCCTGCTGTGGTAGTGAAATAATATTGTGAGTCAGTATGACATGCAGATGACAGGTGAAGAGAAATGTGACTCCATCTTGTCTTCTCTTACATGTACAGAATTGTTATAACATCTCACCCACGCACTGTTTCACATCCCCTTCTCTGTGAGTTAGGTTTCTTTATCTGTCCCAGAACAGATTCTGGGAATATCCTAGAACTAGAACAAATTTTCTTGTCTCATTCAGGGTCATTCGGCACAACTGCGTAAATTCTTGTGTGACGTATTACATACCATAAAAGGATGTTCCGGTAGTATGTGTATGAGCACCAATGTTTATCTTTATGATTGGTTTAACGCTGTTGTTATGCAAACTTTTCTACTGCCTATATAAGGCCAAGCTATAGCATAATAAAATTAGAGTGTTTCTCAGTAATACTTGTGTGTGTCTGTTATTAGCAACTGAGAAACATCTCTCCTGACGTCAGTGTCTCAAACCAAGGTTGTCGTAGAGGTCCAGAAAGGTCCAAATCCTTTCAGTTTGGGGGCCCCGTCCGGGATAGAGAAGGCCATCCTTGTGTCCGGTAAGAGAGAAATCCCTTTTGTCCACTGCCGGGTCCGAGGGCACTGGCCACATCTCTACCCGTGAGTTTTTATTATGTATCCGGGATACATTGTTAAGCCTTAAAAATAGACTCCGGGAGTTTATAATAAGTACTTGGAGTACTTTCATGAATAAGGCCGGCACTTGGAGTGCCATGCATGGCATAGAGTCTCAGGGAGATCTATCCGTAAGTTGGTTTGTGTCAGGGACACACCATAGGATCTCCGGGAGATCTATTTACTTTATCTAACTGTCGACAGAGATTTTTTTGTACCGGGGGTACATGTAAGAGAACAGTCTCAGGGAGACTGACCTACCTTGGTTTGATGCATACCTATATTTAGAGTATAAGATGCATAGAGTGTTAAGATTCATCTGTTTATGTAAGAACTATTGTTCTGGTGGTAAGTGTAAGAACATATCTCACTGTAATATTATCACTCTGTCATTTGGTGAATTTTCTTACTGTGGGTGGAGGAAAATCTAAGTGTGAGTTTCCCCCTCCCAACTAGGGACTGAAGGCTGAAAATAGTGACAGCCTAGTTCTCCTTCCCAATCTCATGTTGATTGTAAAGCAGAGCATTTTCTCATGGACCTCAGACAAAATACAAGACTTTGAGAAACATTTACAGGGAGTGCAGAATTATTAGGCAAATGAGTATTTTGACCACATCATCCTCTTTATGCATGTTGTCTTACTCCAAGCTGTATAGGCTCGAAAGCCTACTACCAATTAAGCATATTAGGTGATGTGCATCTCTGTAATGAGAAGGGGTGTGGTCTAATGACATCAACACCCTATATTAGGTGTGCATAATTATTAGGCAACTTCCTTTCCTTTGGCAAAATGGGTCAAAAGAAGGACTTGACAGGCTCAGAAAAGTCAAAAATAGTGAGATATCTTGCAGAGGGATGCAGCACTCTTAAAATTGCAAAGCTTCTGAAGCGTGATCATCGAACAATCAAGTGTTTCATTCAAAATAGTCAACAGGGTCGCAAGAAGCGTGTGGAAAAACCAAGGCGCAAAATAACTGCCCATGAACTGAGAAAAGTCAAGCGTGCAGCTGCCAAGATGCCACTTGCCACCAGTTTGGCCATATTTCAGAGCTGCAACATCACTGGAGTGCCCAAAAGCACAAGGTGTGCAATACTCAGAGACATGGCCAAGGTAAGAAAGGCTGAAAGACGACCACCACTGAACAAGACACACAAGCTGAAACGTCAAGACTGGGCCAAGAAATATCTCAAGACTGATTTTTCTAAGGTTTTATGGACTGATGAAATGAGAGTGAGTCTTGATGGGCCAGATGGATGGGCCCATGGCTGGATTGGTAAAGGGCAGAGAGCTCCAGTCCGACTCAGACGCCAGCAAGGTGGAGGTGGAGTACTGGTTTGAGCTGGTATCATCAAAGATGAGCTTGTGGGGCCTTTTCGGGTTGAGGATGGAGTCAAGCTCAACTCCCAGTCCTACTGCCAGTTTCTGGAAGACACCTTCTTCAAGCAGTGGTACAGGAAGAAGTCTGCATCCTTCAAGAAAAACATGATTTTCATGCAGGACAATGCTCCATCACACGCGTCCAAGTACTCCACAGCGTGGCTGGCAAGAAAGGGTATAAAAGAAGAAAATCTAATGACATGGCCTCCTTGTTCACCTGATCTGAACCCCATTGAGAACCTGTGGTCCATCATCAACTGCGAGATTTACAAGGAGGGAAAACAGTACACCTCTCTGAACAGTGTCTGGGAGGCTGTGGTTGCTGCTGCACGCAATGTTGATGGTGAACAGATCAAAACACTGACAGAATCCATGGATGGCAGGCTTTTGAGTGTCCTTGCAAAGAAAGGTGGCTATATTGGTCACTGATTTGTTTTTGTTTTGTTTTTGAATGTCAGAAATGTATATTTGTGAATGTTGAGATGTTATATTGGTTTCACTGGTAAAAATAAATAATTGAAATGGGTATATATTTGTTTTTTGTTAAGTTGCCTAATAATTATGCACAGTAATAGTCACCTGCACACACAGATATCCCCCTAAAATAGCTAAAACTAAAAACAAACTAAAAACTACTTCCAAAAATATTCAGCTTTGATATTAATGAGTTTTTTGGGTTCATTGAGAACATGGTTGTTGTTCAATAATAAAATTAATCCTCAAAAATACAATTTGACTAATAATTCTGCACTCCCTGTATATGAGAAGGAGGCAGCAGGATGCTTTGAGATCAGGAAGATACAGACCCCCACACATAGTTACAAAAGTTCAGGAGCCAAAACCGTGAGTAAACAGAGACAGCCGAAACATTTCTCAGTTGCTCTCAGTTATTGCTGCAGAAGCTGTCTGTTTCAGCGTGATAGACCTGAAAAATGCTTTCTTCTCTATCCCGGTTGACAAGTAGACCAGACTCTTTTTGCTTTTTCCTTTGAGGGTCGTCAACTCACCTGGTGCAGGATGCCCCAGGGATATGCTGATTCACCTGTAGTGTACAGCATTGTCCTCCAAGCCAGTTTAAAACCATGGCACCCCCCCCCCCCCCAGGGTTCTGTACTCTTGCAATACATGGATGATTTGTTATTTGTGCAGTGTGTCAGAGGAGGCCAATGTAACAGATGGTTTATCTTTGTTGAAATGGTTGTCTGAATGTGGACACAAGGTGTCACGCAAGAAAATGCAATGGTGTAAAAAGCAAGTTGAATACTTGGGCTTTGTTCTCACAAAGGGAGAAAGGAGAATCATCACAGAAAGAGTCCAGTCTGTTGCGGGCCTGGTCACCCCGCACACCAAGAAAGAAATGTTATCTTTCCTTGGTATGATAAACTACTGCAGACAATGAATTCCTGATTGCTCCTACTATGACAATGTAATGAGGCAAGCCACTCTGGCAGACATGCCAGATCTCATCAGGTGGTCTGAGGAAATGTTTAATGCATTTGATTATTTGAAATGTTCTTTAATGACAAGTCCAGGTTTGGGCCTCCCTGACTACAAACTCACATTCCAAGTATATGCTCGACAAAATTGTAAAACCATGGCGGGTGTGCTGACACAATATCACGGAGGCAAGTTACGTCCTTGTGCCTTTTTCTCAAAGGTGGTTCTGGCATCCGTCCAAGGAATGCCGGCCTGTCTGAGATCTCTTGCAGCCTGTGCTATGATGGTTGAGCTTGCAATGGCACTCACAATGGGACATGAGACTATCCTGTACACCACACATGATGTAGTAGGCCTTTTCAAAGGCATACACACACAGCACATGTCTGCACAAAGACTATCTGGATGTGAGATTCTACTCCTCAGCAATCCCTCCCTCTAAATCAAATATGCAGCACACACCTCAGGTCCAGCACCTATCTTGAATACCCTATTAGGACTTAAAGGACCTGAGGATCACTTGACAGAGGCACATGATTGTATACACGCCATACAACATGAGACATCGCCCCGCTCTGATTTACAATCTGTACCAGTAGAAGGGGCTTCTGATGTTTTTGTTGATGGATCCTGCAGCAGACCAAATGACAACACTTATCATGCAGGATATGCTATTGTTATGCTACCCGATGTGGTCCTGGAAGCCAGACCCATCACATACCAATCTGCACAAGCAGCAGAATTAATTGCACTCACGAGAGCATGCATACTACATGAAGGCAAGCCAGTCACCATTTACACTGACAGCAGGTACGCACATGAAGTGGTCTGGGACCACGGGGTCATTTGGCAAAGGAGAGGATTCATTGCATCTGATGGTAAGCACATGTCACATTTACAACTTGTCATACAACTTTTAGAAGCCATAATATTTCCCTGACAGATTGCAATTGTCCACTGCAGGGCGCATACTAGTGGTAAAGATCATGTGTCCCAAGGCAATGCCCTGGCAGACGCGGAGGCCAAGAAGGCTGCACTGATGGCCCCGGCCACATTGCAAATGGTGAAATTAGTACCTCCTTCACTTGAGTTAACTCAGATGCTTGTGGATCTCCAGTCCTCAGCTACTGACGATGAAATGGCCGATTGGTGTTATCCAATCTTGCAGAAGAATCCTAGGACAAGATTAATCTGCAAAGAGGGGGAACCATGCATACCACAGCACAGCTCCCCTCTGTTCATTGCACATTTTCATGAAGTAGGACACAACAGCAATCAAACAACACACATGCTGCTAGCACAGAATTTCTATATTACAGGCATTAAACAGTTAGTGTCAGATTATGTGGGAAGGTGTATCACATGTTTGAGGAACAACCCAAACACCATTGTAACCAGATTGATTAGAACCCTAAGGGCTCTTTCACACTTGCGTTGTTGGGTTCCGGCATAGAGTTCCGTCGTCGGGGCTCTATGCCGGAAGAATCCTGATCAGGATTATCCCAATGCATTCTGAATGGAGAGAAATCCATTCAGGATGCATCAGGATGCCTTCAGTTCCGGAACGGAACGTTTTTTGGCCGGAGAAAATACCGCAGCATGCTGCGCTTTTTGCTCCGGCCAAAAATCCTGAACACTTGCCGCAAGGCCGGATCCGTAATTAATGCCCATTGAAAGGCATTAATCCGGATCCGGCCTTAAGCTAAACGTCATTTCGGCGCATTACCGACGTTTAGCTTTTTTTGAATGGTTACCATGGCTGCCAGGACGCTAAAGTCCTGTTTGCCATGGTAAAGTGTAGTGGGGAGCGGGGGAGCAGTATACTTACCGTCCGTGAGGCTCCCGGGGCGCTTCAGAGTGACGTCAGGGCGCCCCACGTGCATGGATGACGTGTCGCATGGATCACGTCATCCATGCGCATGGGGTGCTCTGACGTCATTCTGGAGTGCCCCGGGAGCCGCACGGACTGTAAGTATACTGCTCCCCCGCTCCCCACTACTACTATGGCAGCCAGGACTTTAACCACCTCCGGACCGCCTAACGCAGGATCGCGTTCCGGAGGTGGCAGCCCTGCGCACAGTCACGCATATACGCGTCATCTCGCGAGACGCGAGATTTCCTGTGAACGCGCGCACACAGGCGCGCGCGCTCACAGGAACGGAAGGTAAGAGAGTTGATCTCCAGCCTGCCAGCGGCGATCGTTCGCTGGCAGGCTGGAGATGTGTTTTTTTTAACCCCTAACAGGTATATTAGACGCTGTTTTGATAACAGCGTCTAATATACCTGCTACCTGGTCCTCTGGTGGTCCCCTTTGTTTGGATCGACCACCAGAGGACACAGGTAGCTCAGTAAAGTAGCACCAAGCACCACTACACTACACTACACCCCCCCCCCCGTCACTTATTAACCCCTTATTAGCCCCTGATCACCCCTAATCACCCCTGATCACCCCATATAGACTCCCTGATCACCCCCCTGTCATTGATTACCCCCCTGTCATTGATCAACCCCCTGTAAAGCTCCATTCAGACGTCCGCATGATTTTTACGGATCCACTGATAGATGGATCGGATCCGCAAAACGCATCCGGACGTCTGAATGAAGCCTTACAGGGGCGTGATCAATGACTGTGGTGATCACCCCATATAGACTCCCTGATCACCCCCCTGTCATTGATTACCCCCCTGTCATTGATTACCCCCCTGTAAAGCTCCATTCAGACGTCCGCATGATTTTTACGGATCCACTGATAGATGGATCGGATCCGCAAAACGCATCCGGACGTCTGAATGAAGCCTTACAGGGGCATGATCAATGACTGTGGTGATCACCCCATATAGACTCCCTGATCACCCCCCTGTAAAGCTCCATTCAGATGTCCGCATGATTTTTACGGATGCACTGATACATGGATCGGATCCGCAAAACGCATCCGGTCGTCTGAATGAAGCCTTACAGGGGCATGATCAATGACTGTGGTGATCACCCCCCTGTCATTGATTACCCCCCTGTAAAGCTCCATTCAGATGTCCGCATGATTTTTACGGATGCACTGATAGATGGATCGGATCCGCAAAACGCATCCGGACGTCTGAATGAAGCCTTACAGGGGCGTGATCAATGACTGTGGTGATCACCCCATATAGACTCCCTGATCACCCCCCTGTCATTGATTACCCCCCTGTCATTGATTACCCCCCTGTAAAGCTCCATTCAGACGTCCGCATGATTTTTACGGATGCACTGATAGATGGATCGGATCCGCAAAACGCATCCGGACGTCTGAATGAAGCCTTACAGGGGCGTGATCAATGACTGTGGTGATCACCCCATATAGACTCCCTGATCACCCCCCTGTCATTGATTACCCCCCTGTAAAGCTCCATTCAGACGTCCGCATGATTTTTACGGATGCACTGATAGATGGATCGGATCCGCAAAACGCATCCGGACGTCTGAATGAAGCCTTACAGGGGCGTGATCAATGACTGTGGTGATCACCCCATATAGACTCCCTGATCACCCCCCTGTCATTGATTACACCCCTGTCATTGATTACCCCCCTGTAAAGCTCCATTCAGACGTCCGCATGATTTTTACGGATGCACTGATAGATGGATCGGATCCGCAAAACGCATCCGGACGTCTGAATGAAGCCTTACACGGGCGTGATCAATGACTGTGGTTATCACCCCATATAGACTCCCTGATCACCCCCCCTGTCATTGATCACCCCCCTGTCATTGATCACCCCCCTGTCATTGATCAACCCCCCTGTCATTGATCAACCCCCCTGTCATTGATCACCCCTCTGTAAGGCTCCATTCAGATATTTTTTTGGCCCAAGTTAGCGGAATTTATTTTTTTTTTTCTTACAAAGTCTCATATTCCACTAACTTGTGTCAAAAAATAAAATCTCACATGAACTCACCATACCCCTCACGGAATCCAAATGCGTAAAATTTTTTAGACATTTATATTCCAGACTTCTTCTCACGCTTTAGGGCCCCTAGAATGCCAGGGCAGTATAAATACCCCACATGTGACCCCATTTCGGAAAGAAGACACCCCCAGGTATTCCGTGAGGGGCATATTGAGTCCATGAAAGATTGAAATTTTTGTCCCAAGTTAGCGGAACGGGAGACTTTGTGAGAAAAAAATAAAAAATATCAATTTCCGCTAACTTGTGCCAAAAAAAAAAAATTTCTATGAACTCGCCATGCCCCTCATTGAATACCTTGGGGTGTCTTCTTTCCAAAATGGGGTCACATGTGGGGTATTTATAATGCCCTGGCATTCTAGGGGCCCCAAAGCGTGAGAAGAAGTCTGGTATCCAAATGTCTAAAAATGCCCTCCTAAAAGGAATTTGGGCACCTTTGCGCATCTAGGCTGCAAAAAAGTGTCACACATCTGGTATCGCCGTACTCAGGAGAAGTTGGGGAATGTGTTTTGGGGTGTCATTTTACATATACCCATGCTGGGTGAGAGAAATATCTTGGTCAAATGCCAACTTTGTATAAAAAAATGGGAAAAGTTGTCTTTTGCCAAGATATTTCTCTCACCCAGCATGGGTATATGTAAAATGACACCCCAAAACACATTCCCCAACGTCTCCTGAATACGGAGATACCACATGTGTGACACTTTTTTGCAGCCTAGGTGGGCAAAGGGGCCCATATTCCAAAGAGCACCTTTAGGATTTCACAGGTCATTTACCTACTTACCACACATTAGGGCCCCTGGAAAATGCCAGGGCAGTATAACTACCCCACAAGTGACCCCATTTTGGAAAGAAGACACCCCAAGGTATTCCGTGAGGGGCATGGCGAGTTCCTAGAATTTTTTATTTTTTGTCACAAGTTAGTGGAAAATGCTTATTTTTTTTTTTTTTTTTTTTTTTCATACAAAGTCTCATATTCCACTAACTTGTGACAAAAAATAAAAAGTTCCATGAACTCACTATGCCCATCAGCGAATACCTTGGGGTCTCTTATTTTCAAAATGGGGTCACTTGTGGGGTAGTTATACTGCCCTGGCATTCTAGGGGCCCAAATGTGTGGTAAGGAGTTTGAAATCAAATTCTGTAAAAAATGACCTTTGAAATCCGAAAGGTGCTCTTTTGAATATGGGCCCCTTTGCCCACCTAGGCTGCAAAAAAGTGTCACACATCTGGTATCTCCGTAATCGGGAGAAGTTGGGGAATGTGTTTTGGGGTGTCATTTTACATATACCCATGCTGGGTGAGAGAAATATCTTGGCAAAAGACAACTTTTCCCATTTTTTTATACAAAGTTGGCATTTGACCAAGATATTTATCTCACCCAGCATGGGTATATGTAAAAAGACACCCCAAAACACATTCCTCAACTTCTCCTGAGTACGGAGATACCAGATGTGTGACACTTTTTGCAGCCTAGGGGGGCAAAGGGGCCCACATTCCAAAGAGCACCTTTCGGATTTCACAGGTCATTTACCTACTTACCACACATTTGGGCCCCTAGAATGCCAGGGCAGTATAACTACCCCACAAGTGACCCCATTTTGGAAAGAAGAGACCCCAAGGTATTCGCTGATGGGCATAGTGAGTTCATGGAAGTTTTTATTTTTTGTCACAAGTTTGTGGAATATGAGACTTTGTATGAAAAAAAAAAAAAAAAAAAAAATCATCATTTTCCACTAACTTGTGACAAAAAAAAAAAAATTCTAGGAACTCGCCATGCCCCTCACGGAATACCTTGGGGTGTCTTCTTTCCAAAATGGGGTCACTTGTGGGGTAGTTATACTGCCCTGGTATTCTAGGGGCCCAAATGTGTGGTAAGGAGTTTGAAATCAAATTCAGGAAAAAATGAGGAGTGAAATCCGAAAGGTGCTCTTTGGAATATGGGCCCCTTTGCCCACCTAGGCTGCAAAAAAGCGTCACACATCTGGTATCCCCGTACTCAGGAGAAGTTGAGGAATGTGTTTTGGGGTGTCTTTTTACATATACCCATACTGGGTGAGATAAATATCTTGGTCAAATGACAACTTTGTATAAAAAAATGGGAAAAGTTGTCTTTTGCCAAGATATTTCTCTCACCCAGCATGGGTATATATAAAATGACACCCCAAAACACATTCCCCACCTTCTCCTGAGTACGGAGATACCAGATGTGTGACACTTTTTTGCAGCCTAGGTGGGCAAAGGGGCCCATATTCCAAAGAGCACCTTTCGGATTTCACAGGTCATTTTTTACTGAATTTGATTTCAAACTCCTTACCACACATTTGGGCCCCTAGAATGCCAGGGCAGTATAACTACCCCACAAGTGACCCCATTTTGGAAAGAAGAGACCCCAAGGTATTCGCTGATGGGCATAGTGAGTTCATAGAACTTTTTATTTTTTGTCACAAGTTAGTGGAATATGAGACTTTGTAAGAAAAAAAAATAAAAAAAAAAAATCATCATTTTCCGCTAACTTGTGACAAAAAATAAAAAGTTCTATGAACTCACTATGCCCATCAGCGAATACCTTAGGGTGTGTACTTTCAGAAATGGGGTCATTTGTGGGGTGTTTGTACTGTCTGGGCATTGTAGAACCTCAGGAAACATGACAGGTGCTCAGAAAGTCAGAGCGGCTTCAAAAAGCGGAAATTCACATTTTTGTACCATAGTTTGTAAACGCTATAACTTTTACCCAAACCATTTTTTTTTTACCCAAACATTTTTTTTTTATCAAAGACATGTAGAACTATAAATTTAGAGCAAAATTTCTATATGGATCTCGTTTTTTTTGCAAAATTTTACAACTGAAAGTGAAAAATGTCATTTTTTTGCAAAAAAATCGTTAAATTTCGATTAATAACAAAAAAAGTAAAAATGTCAGCAGCAATGAAATACCACCAAATGAAAGCTCTATTAGTGAGAAGAAAAGGAGGTAAAATTCATTTGGGTGGTAAGTTGCATGACCGAGCAATAAACGGTGAAAGTAGTGTAGGTCAGAAGTGTAAAAAGTGGCCTGGTCTTTCAGGGTGTTTAAGCACTGGGGGCTGAGGTGGTTAATAGCGTCCTGGGTGCCATAGTAACACTGAACGCATTTTGAAGACGGATCCGTCTTCAAATGCTTTCAGTTCACTTGCGTTGTTACGGATCCGGCGGGCACCTCCGGCAAATGAAGTGCACGACGGATCCGGACAACGCAAGTGTGAAAGAGGCCTAAGTGAAATTGAGGAAAAAGTTGCTTGTAAGTCTCCTTGTCTTCCACAGGAACCAACTCACCCATTCCAAGTGGGAGATATCGTGCTGATAAAGAAATTAAAGAAAGGAAAATTCGCAGGAGACTTCACCTACGGACCACTTACTACAGTGGTAGCCGCGACCAGCACAGCAGTACTCACGGAAGAAGCACCTACTTGGATCCACGCCACCAGAGTGAAACTGGTAAAGGAGGCACCCCAAAAGGAGGTAATAACGGGGACAGACAGTCCTGACCTCGAAAATGGACAAAGTGAGGTACTAACGGGAGCAGACAGCTCTGACCTCCACCAGGATGCACTCCCTCAATTCTGGAAGATGGCACAGATGGTCCACTTGGACTGTGGGATTACTGACGATCCTAATGACTCTGCCGGAGGATAACAAAGCTGAAGTTGCTATAACTCAGAAAGGTGGAATCACTACCTTCTGGTACAATTCCTCCAGTACTCAAGTTGCAACTTACTCCTTCTGTTTATGCAGCATAATGAAGTGCAGTCCTTCCACGAGATGCGGCAACCACTACAAGAATGGACCGGCTTATATCTGTATTACTAACCCTTATTGGGGTAATAGATGCGCATACTGGGGGTCAGTAGGATGCAATGCAGGAGAAGACTGGGGGTATAAACCACAGAATGCCCTTAATCGAAACAATAAGAATGGTAAATCCTTGATTAGTAGAATGACAATTATCAACGGAGGGTACTGTCACATAGATGTTAGCCTATATCCTACAGGGTGGGCATGCCCTAAGATGGTGTCTGAGATGAAAATAATTATAAACATAGAAAATCCCAACAAAGGTGATGAAGCAGATTACGTGCTGGGATGGTACTTTCACAACATAGAGGGGGGCAGAGGATTCAATGGTCACCAAACACTTTGAAATAAAAGATATGTGTCAATCCTCAGAATGGACATACCCTCAGAAACAAACATACCCTCTAAAAACCCATATACAGTCCCTAGGAAACATGCTGGCTATTTCTGACCCTACCTATGAGGATACCCTGGCAGCAGAAACTGGGTTCTCTGATACCAACCTATGGTTAGAATGGATGAAGTACAGTGCAGCTTCAGTAAATAAAAGTAATTGTTATATATGTGGGACCGCTAAGTCTCACCTAGGTACTGTGCCCTTAATATTGCCCTCTAGTGTTTAATGTTTTTGCAATTATTCTCAAATTCATCTAGTAACCAGTCTGCATGTGAAGAATGGAAGCAAAAATGCCCACTCCTCATAAAAACTCCCCGCCCTGGTGCAGGTATACTGTACATATCTATCCTGGTAACTATACCTGCCACAGAGGGGGAGATCAAGGAAGATCCCTGGGTAATTTCACTGAAGGATACTGTGCAACTTACAGTGAAACAGATACCTCCCTCACACAGAATCAAGTATACTCAATTGGAGATGTATATTGGATCTGTGGGGATGGAAAGATAAGATCTAGACTAGAGGGTTCCTGGAAAGTTGAATGTGCCCTTGCTAAAGCCATCATGAACATACACATCTTCACTGAAAATGAAAAAGACACCAACACACATATACGCAACCGTCGTGCCCTCCCAAAAGGTAGCTTCGACCCACACGTGTATATAGATGCAATCGGGGTCCCAAGAGGAGTCCCTGATGAATTCAAGGCCAGAGGTCAGGTGGCAGCAGGATTTGAATCCATAATTCCCCACATAACAATCAACAAATGTAGACTGGATCAACTATATTTACTATAATCAACAAAGGTTTGTAAACTACACCAGGGATGCGTTACAGGGTGTAGCAGAACAGTTAAAGGCAGATTGCATTATGACATTTCAAAACCGCATGGCACTCGATATGATACTTGCAGAAAGAGGTGGTGTCTGTAAGGTATTGCCAGACCCCTCATCATGCTGCACGTTCATACCCAACAACACCGGCCCTAATGGTAAGGTCACACTGGCAATAAAGAAACTCGAGGATTTATCAATTGAGCTCAAAAGAAACTCAGGTATCGATAACCCTTGGGATCAGTATTTTGGCTGGTTCACTACCTGGAAACAGGCACTTGTACAGTTGGGAATTATTATCCTGATAATTATTATAGTAATAGCATTAGTTACAACATGTATCACACCATGTGTACGGAAACTGATAATGAAAGGAGTATCAAATATGTCATTTTATGAGACTCTGCTACCTAATCCTGAAGACAACTCACATGAAGGATATAGAAAATATCTGGAGTTATACAGGGAAAAGGGCAAGGGTAAGAACAATATTATCTAAGAAATTTGGTTCTAAGAGGGGAATGAAGGGAAATGTGACTCCATCTTGTCTTCTCTTACATGTACAGAATTGTTATAACATCTCACCCACGCACTGTTTCACATCTCCTTCTCTGTGAGTTAGGTTTCTTTATCTGTCCCAGGACAGATTCTGGGAATATCCTAGAACTAGAACAAATGTTCTTGTCTCATTCAGGGTCATTCGGCACAATTGCATAAATTCTTATGTGTGACGTATTACATACCATAAAAGGATGTTCCAGTAGTATGTGTATGAGCACCAATGTTTATCTTTATGATTGGTTTAACGCTGTTGTTATGCAAACTTTTCTACTGCCTATATAAGGCCAAGCTATAGCATAATAAAATTAGAGTGTTTCTCAGTAATACTTGTGTGTGTCTGTTATTAGCAACTGAGAAACATCTCTCCTGACGTCAGTGTCTCAAACCAAGGTTGTCGTAGAGGTCCAGAAAGGTCCAAATCCTTTCAACAGGCATCGCTCTTAGATAGTGATGGACGAACATCTGCCGGGATGGTTCGCGAACGCGATCGTGCGAACGCGATCAAATGTTCGCGAACCGCAAGTTCGCAGCGGGTCCCATTCATTATAATGGCAGGACGAAACCTGAAAAACCTTCAGCTCATATTTGCAGCCAAAAAATAATTACTAGAAGTACACAAAGTCCCACAACATAGACAGTGACATATCAGATGTATTATTCGAATTTGCGATTCCATTCATTATTTTTTTCAATGCAAAGTATTGGCAATATAATTTTTGCGTACGCGCATGCGCAAATGCACTATACAGTACCCAAATGCACTATAAAGTATATTATGACATTGTACAAGGAAGGCAATCCATTAGAATATACATAAAGATAAAACTTAACCTTTAATAATGTTACTATGAGGGTCCATTCACACGTCCGTAAGTGTTTTGCGGATCCGCAAAACACGAACAACGGCAATGTGCATTCCGCAATTTGCGGACCGCACATCGCCGGCACTATAATAGAAAATGCCTAATCTTGTCTGCAATTGCAGACAAGAATAGGACATGTTCTATTTTTTTTTTCAGAAACGGAAGCACGGATGCGGAAGTGCGAATCCGCAAATGCGGATGCGGACAACACATTCCAGCCCTATTGGACGTGTGAATGTAAAAGATATCCCTCAAAATGAAAATAAATTAAATTATTAAAGTTCAGCAAAAAGCATAGATGTGGAAGGCAACAACAAGTGCTCGGCGGCACCAAATCAGAAACCATATGTCCTACCACAATCCGGGGGGTTCCAGTGCACATCCATTAATCCCGGAGGGAAAGCAAAAAACATCTATCCCTAGGCTAGATGATGATGTGGTATTGAAGGAC
This sequence comes from Bufo bufo, assembly GCF_905171765.1. Taxonomy (NCBI): domain Eukaryota; kingdom Metazoa; phylum Chordata; class Amphibia; order Anura; family Bufonidae; genus Bufo; species Bufo bufo. The sequence goes on along the minus strand of NC_053389.1, from coordinate 167,057,316 downwards.
AGGGTGGGCAAAGAACTATCCCTGATATTGCCCTACAGGAGGGTGCTATTCTGGCCCTGATAGCCTAACCACAGAGAACCCGCCCTGATAAGAGTGACCCCGTCCAGAACCTTACCCTATATAAAAATGGCCCTAGTAACCCCTAGCCCCTAGGCCCCTGACTTCCAGGTGATCACTATATAAATCTATGTAATTTGACTCATTATAAAAAAATATTTTCAGTATATCGCACCCCTCTGTGTATCACATCTATCGATAGCACACCTATACCAGTCCTTAAAAATACTTTTGTGGCCCTATTAGCTAGCGTTTGGTGTCCCTAACAGCCTGTCCCTGCTCCACACAGAAACCTCTCCCTACACTGGCAAAACACTGAATGTAAAATGGCGGCCAGATCTGGTTTATTTATAAGGTAGGGGGTATGTCATGTACCACCTGATGGATGTGTCATGGGTCAAAATTCTTCACAATGTAAAAGAATATGGCGGGCGCGAATATCTCAATATGTTCGCATGTTTGGCGAATCGCGAACACGCAAAGTTCGCAGCAAAACGACCGCCGGGCGAACCACAAGGCCATCTCTACTCTTAGAATCACTGTATACTTCACTTATTTGGGCAGTCACGGGGCCAAAACTGACCAAATAACTCAAGTATGAACTGTTAGCGCCAAGAAGAAGTGCACTCCTTTTACACCGTCGTCAACTGATTCCACATAGATGTCTACAGAACCTGTTCTATTAAACGCTTATTCAAGTAGAGCCCCCCCCCCCCGGACAGAGTGGAGAGGGTGTCAGCAGTAACTTTGTGTTGACGTCACTGATTATTTTTCCCTTCCTCTGATCCGTCAGAACAATAACACACAAAAAACGGATCCTGTCTATTGAGCATCCGCCTTCACTCGGTCAGCAATTCATCAGTATTGCTAATGCCAAAAAAGCAGGAGTGGATCCAAAACAGACATGACACATGAATATAATATTTGCATGTCTTTTGTGTTTTGTTTCTCCTGCTTTTGGCTACCAAATTACAAGCCAATTTTGATGGGACCATACAGGCCTTACAGCTGCTACACAGACAGGATCCGTTGTGTGTCTCATTTTTCCTTCCTTCTGACAGATCAGAAGAAGGGTCAAATAAATAATGATGTTAGCCAGGCCGAAAGGCAAAATAGTGGCCCAGTTATGAAGTGGGGAGGCTAGGAACAGAATGAGAAGTCCACAGAGTGGCCCTATGACATAGTGGTGAGGTGGAAGCAGCATGATGAGACCACAGAGTGGCCCAATGTCAGAGTCTGGATGTGGCGGCAGCATCAGGAGGAGGCCACAGAGTGGCAAGATGACATAGTTTGGAGGAGGCAGCAGCATGAGGAGACCACAGAGTGGTAAAGTGACATAGTATAGAGGTGGCAGCAGCATGAGGAGACCACATAGTGGCAAGGTGACATAGTGTGGAGATGACAGCAGCATGAGGAGACCACAGAGTGACCCGGTGACAGAGTGGGGAGGTGGATGGCAAAACCAGTACCAGCTGAAGATAGTGGGTGAAAGAAGGAGCACTTGGCATCAGATGTGTGGCATCAGGCGGGTGGCAGCATCAGTATAGTATCTGAGGCAGTTAGCCATAAGAAACCGGTCTCTTTTGTCAGACTGTTGGTTTGGCACCACGGATGATTTAGTCTGATGCATCAGGTATTGGTGGGTGAAAATCCTGGCTGATCCATGCCTGATTCCTCTTAACAAAGGTCAGTCTCTCCACATTTTGGGTGGACAAGCAAGTTCTTCTTGGGGTAACTATGGCCCCCGCCGCACTAAACACCCGCTCTGATGCCACACTACTGGCCAGGCAGGACAGCTTTTTCAGGGCCACAAATTCAGTTTGGCTGCTCCTGCCACCCCACCCTTACCCAGCAGCCATGGCAGTGGAATGTGAGCGCAGAGGGCCCCCCGGTCAGACCTTCAAAAGGATGGACGATGGCACAGATAGGCAGCGGCCAACTGACTATATAGGATGTCTCTATAGTAGAGGGTCCAACAAGATGGAGAGCCAGAAGTCATCCCTCTGCCGAATAGTGACAATTCGGCTGTCACTACGCAAGCAAGCGAGCATGTATCAGGCCATTTGTGCAAATGACTCGGAGGGACTCCCTGCCTCCATCTCCACTGCGTACTGCCACGGTGTGACTGGATCCTCTGCCTTGTCTTCCTCATCATCCTGTAGCTCCTCTGGCTGTTCCTGCTCCTCCTCTCCCGTCACCTGTGTAGAAAAAACACCCATTTCACTACGCATTGCTTGTGCTCCAATGTCCTCCTCCTCCAGTTCAGCCCCCACAGGGCTCATGTGGCAGTGAGATATAGGCGCCATGTCTCCAGTCCCCTGACCAGCCAGATTTACCTGGTATCTGTTCCAGGACATGAAGCAGTGGAATGACATTGTTCATCCCATAGTCCTGGCAACTGGCAAATAACGTGGCCTCCTCAATGGACCTGAGAAAACGACAGGTGTCACACATGGGCTGCCACTAGCTGACATCGAAGTTACACAGGGGAGTACTCCTGTCTGCTTGGATCATCAAAAAATCGTTTATGGCCTTTCTTTGTTCATACAGTCGGGTGGAATTCCAAAGGGTGGAAATGTTACATATCAGCCTATGTTGAGGGATGCTGTTCTGCCGCTGCAGCTCAAGGAGGGTGTGCTTTGCGGTGTATGAGTGGCTGAAGTGCATCCAAAGTTTCCTGGCTATTTTTAGGATGTCTTGTAGATGGGTGGAAGACATCAGGAAATGGTTGACAACCAGATTGAACACATGTGCCATGCAGGGCGCATGACTCATCCCTCCTTGACGCACCAACACCATGTTTTTCCCGTTGTCGGTCACCATGGTTCCAATTTTCAGCTGTTGAGGAGAAAGCCAGAATTTGATTCCTTGATGAAGGACACGGAGCAGTTCCTCCCCTGTGTGACTCCGTTCTCCCAGGCAAATGAGGTGCAGAACAGCTCAACACCACCGTGCCCTGCACATGTGGTATGCTGGAGGGACACTGTGAATTGTCCCTGCAGTGGAGGCTGAGTACATGGTGGAGGACGAGGAGGCAGAGGCAGACATTGTCACAGGGCCAACGCCGTGAGAACGTGAAGGTGTAAGCGGCGTCACTTGGCCAAGTTGCTGGTGTGGCTGTGCAGGAACCACATTCACTCAGTGGGCCGTAAAGGACATGTATTGTCCCTGACTGTAGTTACAGCTCAACACGTTGGCATTGCCGTGCACTTTAGCAGACACCGACAGGCTCAAGGACTGGCCCACCTTCTGTTCTACATTTGTGTGCAGGGCTGGTACTGCCTTTTTGGCAAAGAAATGACAGCTTGGGACTCTCCACCTCGGCTCGGCACAAGCCATCAATTCCCTGAAAGGTGCAGAGTCCACCACTTGGAAAGGGAGGGACTGCAGCACCAGCAACTTGGCCATGAGCACGTTCAGCTCCTGCTCTGTTGGATGAGTGCATGCATACTGTTGTCTCTTGGCAATCGCTTCAGTGATCGATTGCTGACAGAATGAGTGACAAGGAGTAGGAGGAGCCAGGAGCATCAGGACTGGTAGATGATGAATATAAATGATTGTACGTAAAAACGCTAAAAAAGAAGACCAGGTAGAAGGCGCCAAAGACCCTTGGATGAGATAAAGGGTAAAGGTGGATCCCTTTAATAGAAATCACGGACCCTGTGTTGTTGACACACTTTTGAAGAGTGTGTGCCCACAGAGTAGGTGAAGTCACGTGTTTAAAATAAATGGTATCGTATAAATCACATATGACCACATGAAATGAATAAAAAAAATATTTATAAAAATATATATGGAAATATATATATTAATGATGACTTACTTCACCCAGGAGGGTAATGTGGGATAAAACTCAAGACACCCACACCACACCTCCTGCGCCTGGGTCGCCCGTAGAGATGTTAGATTCGGATCAAAACACACTCAGGAGTCTTATACTTTGTCTTTCCTTTTATTGCAAAGCCAGGGTGGGGGGAGTGTACAGCTCAACGCGTTTCGGGGCCTCTGTAAGGGTCCCCTTCATCAGGAGCAAATATCTGTTTTGCTCCTGATGAAGGGGACCCTTACAGAGGCCCCGAAACGCGTTGAGCTGTACACTCCCCCCACCCTGGCTTTGCAATAAAAGGAAAGACAAAGGATGCTAGATGACACAAATTCGAATATTGCCCCTGCCGCTCATCACTGGTAGCCCCCCTACTGAACCCTGTTCAACATAAATGCTGTGAAATGATTCCTCCATATTCTTTCCCTACACCTTGAATAATCTTTCCCTGCACTTGTAAATCGTTTTTTCTAGCACTGTCCCTAGCGCCTGCTGACATCTCTTTCTGCAATAAGCACACTGGAAAATGGCAGAATCCAAGATGGCTGAGGCTATTTATAGGGCTGTGACATCACAGGGCTGGCTGGCTGCTGATTGGCTGCATGCATGGCATTATGGGTGATCCCGCCTTCCCAGAAATTTATTAACCTGTCTACTAGGTAGAGCAGGGGTATATCACAGCCAAAAATTGATGAATGTCACCCAACTATGTAACAGACAAATGAGTAAAATTTATTTACCTGTCTACTTGGTAGAGCAGGGGTATATCACAGCCAAAAATTGGTGAATTTCACCCAAAAATGTAACAGACAAATTAGTGAAATTAGTTTACCTGTCTACTAGGTAGAGCAGGGGTATATCACAGCCAAAAATTGGTGAATTTCACCCAAAAATGTAACAGACAAATTAGTGAAATATGTTTACCTGTCTACTAGGTAGAGCAGGGGTAGATCACAGTCAAATATTGGTGAATGTCACCCAACTATATAACAGAAAAATTTGAGAAATTTATTAACCTGTCTACTAGGTAGTGCAGGGGTATATCACAGCCACAAATTGGTGAATTTCACCCGAAAATGTAACAGACAAATTAGTGAAATGACGTAAAATAAAATAAAATACGTACAACCTAAAAAATAATAATCTTGATGTATGAGGTGGAGGTCCATATGGAGTAGGACGTAGCGGTGTAGGGGGAAGCAGCGGTGGAGGAGGGCGAAGTAGCCAACACTGTTTTTTGGTTTTAATTTTAATTTTATATTTTTAAGTTAGGGTACACCCCAAAAAAGTGGAAAATATCAAAAATACAACAATAAGCAATTGTAGTATAACAATGGCTGGGTAAGGCCGGTATACATGTCTATTCTGCACAAGGTACTGATAAGTCCTGTGGGATCCATGCCTGGTTAATTTTAATTAACGTGAGCTTGTCCACATTGGCTGTGGACAGGCTGCTGCGCTTGTCTGTGATAACGCCCCCTGCAGTGCTAAACACACGTTCAGATAATACACTGGCTGCAGGGCAGGCCAGCACCTCCAAGGCATAAAGGGCAAGCTCAGGCCATGTGTCCAATTTGGAGACCCAGAAGTTGAAGGAGGCAGACCCTTCATTCAGTACGTGTAGGCGTGTGCACACATACTGCTCCACCATGTTGCTGAAATGCTGCCTCCTGCTAAGGCGTTCCATATCAGCTCGTGGTGCTGTTTGTTGTGGCATGCTGACAAAGCTTTTCCACATTTTGGCCATGCTAACCCTGCCTTTTGAGGGGCTGGTGGTGCCCCAGCTGCGTTGGCGACCTCTTCCTCCTCCTCTGCCTTCGCCTTGTGCTTCCACTGTGCCCCCGCTGTTAGGTGGGAATGCCACCAGCAGCGCGTCTACCAGCATGCGCTTGTACTCGCGCATCTTACGATCATGCTCCAGTGACGGAATTAAGGACGGTACGTTGTCCTTGTAACGGGGATCCAGCAGCGTGGCCACCCAAAAATCAGCACAAGTTAGAATGTGGGTAACTCAGCGGTCGTTGCGGAGACACTGTAGCATGTAATCGCTCATGTCTGCCAGGCTGTCCAGAGGCAACGACAAGCTGTCCTCTGTGGATGGTGTATCGCCTGTGTCCTCTGTATCCCCCCAGTCACACACCAGTGATGGCCATGAGCTGATTTGGGTGCCACCCTGCAGTGAACACGGTTCCTCCTCCTCCATCTCCTCCTCCTCAACCTCCACCTCTTCATCCTCCAGAACTGTGCCCTGGCTGGACAATTGTGTATCTGGCGTTTGTGGGTGCAGGAATCCACCCTCGGAGACGCTTGTGAAGGACTGGCCGGAAACCATATGAAATGATCCCTCTTTCTTCTCCTGTGCCACATCCTCTTTCATCATCACCAGAAGCGTTTTTTCAAGGAGGCATAGAAGTGGGATAGTAACGCTGAGAACAGCGTTATCGGCACTGGCCATGTTGGTGGAGTACTCGAGACAGCAAACAAGGAACACAGGTCTCACATGGAGGCCCAGTCATTGGTGGTGAAGTGGTGCTGTTCCACAGAGCGACTCACCCGTGCATGCTGCAGCTGAAACTCCACTATCGCCTGCTGCTGCTCGCACAGTCTGGCCAGCATGTGCAAGGTGGAGTTCCACCTTGTGGGCACGTCACATTTGAGGCGGTGAGTGGGAAGGCCGAAGTTACGCTGCATCCCTGACAGGCGAGCAGCTGTAGGGTGAGAACGCCGAAAGCGCGCACAGACGGCCCGCACTTTCTGCAGCAGCTCTGACATATCGGGGTAATTTTTAAGGAACCTCTGCACCACCAAATTTAGCACATGCGCCAGGCAAGGGATGTGCATCAAATCGGCTAGTCCCAGAGCTGCTATGCAATTTCGCCCATTATCGCACACCACCAGGCCGGGCTTGAGGCTCACTGGCACCAACCGCTCATTGGTCTGTTGTTCCATGCCTGTCCACAGCTCCTGTGCGGTGTGGGGTTTGTCCCCCAAACAGATACGTTTTAAAACTGCCTGCTGTCGTTTACCCCTGGCTGTGCTGAAGTTGGTGGTGAAGGTGTTACGCTGACTGGATGAGGAGGCGGTAGAGGATGAGGAAGCAGAGTAGGAGGAGGAAGCAGCAGGAGGCAAACTGAAGCGCCCTGCAATCCTCAGTGGTGGAAGGACATGCGCAAAACTGCAATCTGCCTCAGGCCCAGCCGCCACTGCATTTACCCAGTGTGCTGTTAGGGAGACATAATGTCACTGACCGTACTTACTGGTCCACGTATCCGTAGTTAGGTGGACCTTGCCACAGATGGTGTTGCGCAGTGCACACCTGATTTTGTCCCCCACTTGGTTGTGCAGGGAAGGGATGGCACGCCTGGAAAAGTAGTGGCGGCTGGTCATGACGTACAGCCACCGCCATAAGGCTTTTAAAACTCTCCGTCTCCACCAGATGGAATGACAGCATTTCAAAGGCCAGTAATTTTGAAATGCTGGCATTCAGGACCAGGGATCGCAGGTGGGTAGGAGGGTACTTCCTTTTCCGCTCCAGTGTTTGGGAGATGGAGAGCTGAACGCTTCCATGGGACATTGCGGAGATGCTTGGTGACCCAGGTGGTGGTGTTGCTGGCAGATCCTCTGTTTGCGGGGTGGCAGGTGCCACTGTCACTCCAGAGGTGGATGAAGAGGCCGAGACTGCAGCAAAAACAAAGAAATCTTTCTTTGTTTTTGAGGTGTCTACTCCACTGCAACTCATGCTTTGCACTTAGAAGCCTGATCATGCAGGTTGTGCTCAGGTTGAGAATGTTTATGCCTCGCTTCAGGCTCTGATTGCACAGCATGCAAACCACTCGTGTCTTGTCGTCAGCACATTGTCTGAAGAACTGCCACGCCAGGGAACTCCTTGGAGCTGGCTTTGTTGTGCTCGGTTTCTTTCTGCGGTGGGCAGTAGAAGGCATACTGTCTAGGGAACGGCCACTTGCTTTTGCACCCTGCTCCCTCTTCTGCTGTGTTGGTGGCTCTGTGCAACCACCGCCTCTTCCTCCGAACTACACAGGTCCCTCGCATGACCTTGATTCCATGTGGGGTCGAGGATCTTATCATCCTCCACATCATCTTCCACTCAGTCTTCACCCCTGCCCTTATTGTCGGTCTGCACACTGCAGAAAGCCACAGCAGTTGGCACCTGTGTTTCGTCATCATCCGAGACGGGCTGCGGTGGTCATCCCATGTACTCATTCTGAAACATAAGTGGTTGGGCATCGTTGCACTCAATCTCTTCCACTTCTGGGGCAGGGCTATGTGGATGGCCCTGGCAAACCCTGCTAGCAGAGTCATCAGAAAGCAGAAGAGACTGCTGTATGACTTGGGGCTCAGACTGCTTGGCTGATTTGCAAGGGGGTGAGGTGAAAGACTGATGGACATCGGCTGCAGGTGCTAACTCTGATCTTTCAGCAGGAGACTGGGTAGGAGACAATGTGAAGGAACTGGAGGCACTGTCAGCAACCCAATCTACTATCGCCTGTACTTGTTCTGGCCTCACCATTCGTAGAGCCGTATTAAGCCCGACCAAATAACGCTAAAGGTTCTGTCACCTACTCGTGCCTGAGGAAGGTGTTTCACTTGTGCGTGTAGCTGGCACAGATCGACCACATCCTCTCCCTGCAACAGGAGCTCCACCAACATGTTGTGCTTTTTCATGAGTGTAAACATTTATATATGAATATTCTAATTATAATTGGTATTCATTGCCTTTAAGAGCAATGTTGATTTATATTCACTATTTTGTATGGATTTTCATGTAGGCCGAAGTAAGTGTTTGGGAAGATTACTGCGCCGTTCAAAGAGCTAGTGTTATTGTAACAATCTATTATACATTTAGACAGTTAGAAAATACATGGCACCTGCAGATTTAGAGGCTTCATTGTATTTCTTATCTGAACATGAATTCCACAGTGTGAGAATTGTATAGATGTTCCTCAAAGTATACATTCATGTATCAAAGTTTGTCCCTCGGCCCTGAGACAAGGCCTCCAGATGTCAGAGGTGTGTAGTATTAAAAATATCAGGCATGTATGAGTTAACTCTTAATGGTATGATGCTTATAGCTTATACAACAGTGCCACCTAGATAGGAGCAGTTAATACTACACCAGTAGAAAAAGTGCATTCTGGGTAGAATTATGACGTCACGTTCCTTATCAATGCACACTCCTATCCAACAATGATTGGAATGTTCCAAACTAGGAAGGTGTGTTCATCTGATAAGCTTTGGGTTAAGAAACCAGATACCAAAAAAAAAAAAAAAAAGAGACAGGAAGAGAAAAACAAAAACAAAGAAAGAAACGGAGATCTCTGGAGAAAGATTTGGATTATCAGAAAAACTCTTGAGACTTGACTGCCCCAAGACTCGGCACATCACATGACCCTTGGGTAATGTATATTTTTGTTTTATGCAGTATTGATCTAAATTAATTGGCTTGATATTTAGCCAGATACCCGCTGATTTGCAGACGTGTAACGTTAGTTGCTACATTAATATTTTCGCTGATTTCAGTTAAGATGCATATAACTGAATAAAGGGGATAATATTGGAGTAACTCTGAGTTGGGAATCTTTATATTCCCTAGTTTGATATCAAGCCAATAATTTATAAGTTTTGTTACCCCATATCTGAGATTGGTCATCATTTTGGGCAGAGCAAGGGCTCGTATCTGTCATTTCCTTGATTGAGTTTTTGTGCATAATCCATTGATTTTATATCTCTCACAATTTTAAAGCCGTATTGCATCATATTCTTGTGTTGGTTGAGTAGTGTTTTGTTGGCACCATATAGTGGTGAATTCTGGGTACTGCATATCATTGTATATTATTGAAATTTGCGTTGATGAATCTTTGATTGCATTCTTAAATATTGTATAATAAACCATTTATATTTTTGCATAAACGCTTGTACCCTGTTTTACTGATTGCACAAAATAATTAGGTTCTCGATTAAACTTTTTGAGATGTTCGTGTCCATCTCGCGGATCAATATCATTTGCATAATTTTTCTTTATGCCGGGGCCACATCCCTTATTCGACGTTCTCCTCATTCTCCGCAAATTTAGGATCTTGCCCAAAATGGGTGTTTTTTTAATAACAGAATATACCAGCAGTATGTAACGCATGTATTTCACACTGACAGATGCAGCAAAGGCTGCAAATTTAGTATTTTGCCCAAAAAGGGTGTTTTTTTTTAATAGCAGAATATAACAGTGGTATCTAAAGCTTGTATTTCACACTGGCAGATGCAGTAAAGGCTGAAAATTTTGTATTTTGCCCAAAAAGGGTGTTTTTTAAAACCCTGAATATTATTGCAGCATTTCAAGATTATATTTCAAACTGACAAATGCAGCATAGGCCCCAGATGTAGGTGTTACGGCCTTTGGTGTGCGCCGTGACACTTTTGCCATGCTTGCAGTTGCCCGTGGCAACGTGTTGCTGTTATGGCATGTTGTGGCAGTGTCTCGGCTTTTGCTGTGTGCGCCGTGATATGGTTGCCACGCATGCTGTTGCCGGTGGTAATGTGTTGCTTGTTGTCTGGTGTGTGCACTTCCCCTTTAAGTTGTAGTCACCCTCTGTCTGGTGCTGTAAGGGTTAACTCCATGACTGGGTGTGGTCAGTGGGATTTTATCTACTGTGGCTTCCTGGCTGGAGTCAGTTGTACTTCAGCTGTTGTTGGTGCTGGAGGTCAGCTCCAGTCCAGGGTGTTCTATCTGGCAGTCCTTGAGGGCCACCTTGTAGGACATCGATGTCATCAGCGATGTCATCCTGGGTTCTCCAGCTATGTCTTCCCTTCCTTACATGTTGTGTATGTTTGGTGTGGGGTTAGGTATTTGGTGTATTGTTATGTCTAGCTTGTTGTTCCATGTTTGGTGTTGTCTTCCAGCATGTATGCTAGACATTTACTCGTCTTCCTCCGTGAGGGGGCTGGTTTCCTGGAGAGGTGAACCATAAGTCTGTATGCAGTGCTGCCTGCGGCTGCCGTGCACCTTGCTGGGTACCTGTGTGTGGTATTGTTGGTACAGAGTTCTGTTTGGTGTGTGGGCTCCTGTACGTATGCACGGGTTCCAGTCGTGGAGGCAGCGGCAGGTAAGCGTGTTGTCTGGTGTTCTTACCTGCCGACTTTGTTGTTGCATTCAGTCTTCCACTTTCCCTGCAGCTAGGCCCTCTGAGACTCCTGTTCCTTCGTGTCTGGGAAGAACACGTCGTCTCTCCCTTGATCCTATGTGAGGGATTATCAGGGCGACTCAGGGCCAAAGGTATCCAGGGTATGAGCCATCCTACCATCTAGGTCCGCTCTTACGGTGAGGAGTTAGGGTGAGGATTAGGAACGCAATAGGAAGTGACCTGCTGCCTGATTCCAACGTCCTGGCCCAGCTGCTTCCCCTTTATACCTGACATTGTATGGTGGGGGTTTTTCCCCACTCCCCAACGTGACAGTCGGGTTAAATATGGGTGGTTTTTTAAACCCAGAAAATTATTGCAGTATTTCAAGCTTTGTATATGGAAATTAGCAGGCACTCACTTTTCATCTGAATACATGTATATTTATTTAAAAATTATATTTATTAAAACATTTATATGGTTAAAAAGTACTAGATTAAAAGCAATCAATTAATATGATGACTCCTCAACCCAATTGCAATATCTAATGCTGTGTGGTATTATGCATATATAGTTGGCTGCGTCGTATAATATATAATTGACAGTCCCAGTATTGGAGGCACTATATTATATTAGCAAACGATAGGGGAACTTGTTGCAATATGGTTCAAGAAAATCCAGCTCCACTTTGGTAAAGGAAAATTTATTTTGCTTGCGGTAAAATCACATCCAGACAGTTACAAAGTCGTTGTCTACGCGTTTCGGGCTACTGAAGACAATTCGCGCCCTTACTCATGACACAATACAACATTAAAAAGTGGCAATGTTTATAGAGGGACTGCACCTGTTTTCACTGATTGTAGTCACATGACTGCAGACAACCTCCAAAGTATGCCACACCTATGAACAAGACTTCTCATGAGAAAAAAAAAGACAAAAAAATTAATTAAAAAAAACACACAATGAACAAAAAAACCTATACAAAAAGTGCACAATATATGTACTGGCTGTGGGAAACAAAATTAAAGGAGAGAGTTTTTAAAAGTTTTTTAGCTTTTTTGAGGGACAGCTGTGAAGTGCAGGAGCAATAACATGATGGATTTATTGTTGCAAGATTAGGTCTAGACGTCTGTTCAGAACATTAGGTTGCCGCGTGTTCAATGCGAAAATCCAAAAGGATTCTCTATTTAATAATTTTCTTTTGTAATCCCCTCCTCTTTTTGGCAAAAAAAACCCTTTCTATACCCTGTACCACCAGATCCGATGTGTCACCACCATGGCAGACCGCAAAATGCAGACTAGCTGCAGATATATTGCGGCTGCCATGGTGGGGCACATCGGAAATATGCCTACGTATTCAGATTTTTATGGCATTAGTGGTGCAACCTACATATTGCAGTTTGCATTTTCTGCATGTGATTAAATAAACTGCAAAGGTTGTGTTGCAATTAAGGTATGTTTTCATTTGAAAAATCCTGCCAGTTGAAGCTGAAACAAAGGTATTAGAAATCGACATGTGGGTGCAACATATGCACCTATAATGTCCGCATCTATAGCTTCCTTTGGTCGTGAGCCAGACAGGCTGCGATTTTTTCCTGTCCTGATACAGGCTAGGACTGACATAGTTATCTATAGTGGGTGCTCTTCTGGCTGAACATTTAACCCCATCTGCAACTATGTCCGTCCATTCTCTATCATATGCCAGGACAGGAAAATGCCTTTTTACAATGTGTCAGATCTGTGTGAACTCCGTGCTGTATCATGTAATAAACAGATTTCTTTTGTTGTTTCCATTACTTTTGAAGTTTTTGTTTTTAGTTTTGTTTCTGTTGGCAACCACAGCACTGAGTTCACTATCCCTAGACACACTTTCCTGCTCTGGATGAACCAGAGACCCTCTTTCAACATGGATGACAGCGGATGTTGTGTCTTTTGTTCATAGGTGTGGCATACTTTGGAGGTTGTCTGCAGTCATGTGACTACAATCAGTGAAAACAGGTGCAGTCCCTCTATAAACATTGCCACTTTTTAATGTTGTATTGTGTCATGAGTAAGGGCGCAAATTGTCTTCAGTAGCCCGAAACGCGTTGACAACGACTTTGTAACTGTCTGGATGTGATTTTACCGCAAGCAAAATAAATTTTCCTTTACCGAAGTAGAGCTGGATTTTCTTGAACCATATTGCAACAAGTTCCCCTATTGTTTGCTAATATAGTATAGTGCCTCCAATACTGGGACTGTCGATTATATATTATACGACGCAGCCAACTATATATGCATAATACCACACAGCATTAGATATTGCAATTGGGTTGAGGAGTCGTCATATTAATTGATTGCTTTTAATCTAGTACTTTTTAACCATATAAATTTTTTTATAAATATTCTTTTTTAATAAATATACATGTATTCAGATGAAAAGTGAGTGCCTGCTAAATTCCATATACAATTTCTACTAAGCTTGGGTGTAGTATAGCAGAGCACCGCTACCATTCAATTCACATGGTGGAGCCACCTCACTCAAGCCACACTTCGCCAGTATTTCAAGCTTGTATTTAACAATGACAGATGCAGCAAACACCGCAAATTTAGTATTTTGCCCAAAAAGTTTTTTTTTTAATAGCAGAATATAACAGTGGTATCTAACGGTTGTATTTCACACTGACAGATGCAGTAAAGGCTGCAAATTTAGTATTTTGCCCAAAAAGGGTGTTTTTTAAAACCAAGAAAATTATTGCAGTATTTCAAGATTATATTTCATACTGACAAATGCAGCATAAGCCCCAGATGTAGGGTATTGCCAAAAATGGGTGCTTTTTTAAACCCAGAAAATTATTGCAGTATTTCAAGCTTGTATTTAACAATGACAGATGCAGCAAACGCAGCAAATTTAGTATTTTGCCCAAAAAGGGTGTTTTTTAAAACCTAGAAAATTATTGCAGTATTTCAGGCTAATATTTCACACTGACAAATGCTGCTACAGATGTAGGGTCTCGCAAAAAATGGGTGATTTTTTTTAAACCCAGAATTTAATTGCATTATTTCTAGCTTGTATTTGACGGTCACAAAAGCACATATGCTGTGCTGGTGCACTGAACTTGCATAAAATGTCCGCCGCCGCCCACCTAACTAGCAGATGGATAAAAGTTAGTTTTCTGTGTCACTGGGCTCAGGGCAGAGTAAAAAGATTGTGCACTTCACCCACAAAACAAAATCTAGGTAGATCGCTGAGTTAACAAACACTTCTGATTAAAGATTCCTTCCTATTTTCCCCCTTCACAGCAGCAGCATCCTATCCCTACACTAATCAGAGCAGAGTAACGTACAGCGCTACGTGACTCCAGCTTAAATAGAGGCTGGGTCACATGCTTCAGTGGCCAATCACAGCTTTGACATTAGTAGGCATGGCTGTGATGGCTTCTAAGGGCACACAAGTTAAACGCTTGTTGATTGGCTTCTCTGCAGCCTTTCAAAAAGCATCATTAACTCGCCGAACACCGAACCCGAACTTTTACTGAAAAGTTCGGGTCCGGGGTCCAAAAATCCTAAAGTTCGGTACGAACCCGTATTTTACAGTTCGGGTTCGCTCAACCCTACTTAACCACTTAAGGACCAAAGGTTTATACCCCCCTAGTGACCAGGCCCTTTTTTACAAATCGGCACTTCACAACTTTAACGGTTTATTGCTAGGTCATGCAACTTGGCACCCAAATGAATTTGACCTCCTTTTCTTCTCACAAAAACAGCTTTCTTTTGGTGGTATTTGATTGCTGCTGATATTTTTTGTTTTTCTGATATTTTTCGTTTTTCTGATTTTCTCAAAAAAAGTATATTTTCAACATTTTCTAGTAAAATTGTTCAAATATAATTACATTTCTATACAAGTTTGTGTCAGAATTTATTGTGCTACATGTCTTTGATAAAAAAAATCCAATAAGTGTATATTTATTGGTTTGCGCAAAAGTTATAGCGTTTAGAAACTATGGTACAAAAATGTGAATTTCCGCTTTTTGAAGCAGCTCTGACTTTCTGAGCACCTGTCATGTTTCTTGAGGTGCTAGAATGCCAGGATAGTATAAATACCCCCCAAATGACCCCATTTTAGAAAGAAGACACCCCAAAGTATTCACGGAGGGGCATGGTGAGTTCATGTATGATTTAATTTTTTTTTACAATTTAGCGGAATATGACACTTTCTGAGGAAAAAAAATATATTATAAAGTTTCCATTTCTGCTAACTTCTGGCAAAAAAATTAAAAATCTCCCACAGACTCACTATGCCCCTCAGTGAATACCTTGGGGTGTCTACTTTCCGAAATGGGGTCATTTGTGGGGTGTGTTTACTGTTCTGGCATTTTGGGTCGGGGCTAAACTGTGAGCAACCCTGTGAAGCCTAAAGGTACTCGTTGGACTTTCGGCCCCTTTACGCACCTAGGCTGCAAAAAAGTGTCACACATGTGGTATCGCCGTACTCAGAAGAAGTAGGGCAATGTGTTTTGTGGTGTATTTTTACATATACCCATGCTGGGTGAGAGAAAAATCTCTGTAAATTGACAACTTTGTATAAAAAAAATGTAAAAAGTTATATTTCTCACACACAGTATGGGTATATGTAAAAATACACCCCAAAACACATTGCCCTACTTCTTCTGAGTATGGCGATACCACATGTGTGACACTTTTTTGCAGCCTAGGTGCACAAAGGGGCTCAAATTCCAATTGAGCATTTTACACATTTGGATTCCAAACTACTTCTCACGCTTTAGGGCCCCTAAAATGGCAGGACAGTATAAATACCCCACAAGTGACCCCATTTTGGAAAGAAGACACCCCAAGGTATTCCGTGAGGGGTATGGTGAGTTCATGTAAGATTTTATTTTTTGTCACAAGTTAGTAGAATATGAGACTTTGTAAGAAAAAAAAAAAAAATTCCGCTAACTTGTGCCAAAAAATAAATCTTCTATGAACTCGCCATGCCCCTCACAGAATACCTTGGGGTGTCTTCTTTCCAAAATGGGGTCATTTGTGGGGTGTTTGTACTGCCCTGGCATTTGAGGGTCTCCACAATCATTACATGTATGGCCAGCATTAGGAGTTTCTGCTTTTCTCCTTATATTGGGCATACGGGCCCCTGTGTGCCTGTCCTGTGTCACGCGATCCCTACACTAATAGTGTACCTGTGTGTG
Organism: Bufo bufo; assembly: GCF_905171765.1. Taxonomy (NCBI): domain Eukaryota; kingdom Metazoa; phylum Chordata; class Amphibia; order Anura; family Bufonidae; genus Bufo; species Bufo bufo. The sequence goes on along the minus strand of NC_053389.1, from coordinate 167,041,120 downwards.
GTACTTGCGGAAACACTCCCCTATGCATAGGGCAGGCTGGTCAGGACAGTCAGGACAAAAAACGGTGGTGTCACGCCTTATTCCAGCCCTGCTACAGACACAACATCTTTTTCTTGGGGAACGGTGAGTTGGGGTACCAGGATAGACACTCGGGAAGTGTCTGTCATGTAGCCGGCTAACTACATCAGGGACTTGGGGCACGGACCCTCCTGGATACAGGAGTTCCGAAATGATCTCTTCCTGGAATTTTAGGAAGGATCCCGTTCTCCCAGCCTTAGGCTCCATTCACACGTCCGCAAAATGGGTCCGCATCCGTTCCGCAGCTTGCGGACAAGAATAGGCATTTCTATGGGGGTGCCGGGCTGGTGTGTTGTGGACCCGCAATTTGCGGGGCCGCAACACACCACGGACATGTGAATGCAGCCTAACTGTAGAGAACAAAACTATTATACACAGCCAATTGAATTAAATAAACAGACACCTTCTTATACCAGCTGGACACTAAATAGGGAGCCAACATCTGGTCATTGAAGTCCACCGCTCCCATGTGAAGGTTATAGTCGTGGACAGAGAGGGGTATCTCAATGACTTCAGTTGCCCTTTAAATTTGTACAGTCGTGTCTGCGTGAATGGTGGACAGAAGGTAAACGTCCCTCTTGTCCCTCCACTTCACCGCGAGCAGTTCTTGGTCACACAAGGCAGCCATCTCCCCCCGTGCAAGTCGGGTTTTAACGAGCCATTGGGTCTTTAGACCAATAGGACCGCAATACATTTTTTTTGTTAGACCCATGCTGAGGATAAGGCCCAAAAATATTTTAAATTCGGAAACTGTGACTGGTTTCCACCGGAAAGGCTGGGCATAGAAGCTTCCCGGATTGGCGGTTATATACTGTGTGGCGTAGCGGTTGGTTTCTGCCACAACTAAGTCATAGAGATCCGCGGTGAAGAACAGCTCAAAAAACTCAAGGGCTGATCCTAAATGAGCTGTCTCCACGCAAACTCCAGACTGGGCTGTGAAAGGGGGCAATATGGGTGCGGCGGAAGCAGGGGATTGCCAATTTGGGTTTGCCAGCACCTCTGGAAGACTAAGGGCTCTACGGGCCTGTGAACGTGGTGGCTGCGACGGGGGAGTTACTGCACGTGCCACCGTACCAGCTTGAACTGCCCTTCTGGTGCTCGCCACTTCACCAGGGAATACGGCAGTGCTGGTAGAAGGTCCAGGATGTGCTGCGCTGCTGGTGTATACCGCACCATAAAAAAGATCAGCGCTAGCACCACTCTACTGCAAATGAGGATCATCACGCGGGGTATGCAGAACACTGACATGGGGTCGGGTATACCTGACCATAGCAGGGACCTTAACCTCGTCAACTTCACTAGCGGTTAGAGTGCCACTGCTGTCTACAGGTTCATATTCTGAACCACTGGATTCAGCTGGTGAGGCGTCCCCATCGCTTTCATCCATCAGGGTCAGAATCCTGTAGGCCTCTTCAGCGGAATACCCCTTTTTTGACATTTTGGGCTAACTAAATTTAGGGGGTATTCCTCTCAGACTACCCAGGAAAAAGAGCAAACCTGCCTAGTAAAAAGGAGTGCTTGCGAAGTAAAGCTGCGATCGCTAATAAAGATCCAAAAAGCTCAAAAGTGATCTTTATGGCGCCGCAGCGATTTTACGGTGTTTTTGCAGTGATCAGAAAAAAATAATTTCTGTCACTGCGGTGGGGCGGACTGAATGCAAGTGTGGGCACAAGATCAGGCCTGATCGGGAGAACACTGCGTTTTTTGTAGAGCCTAAGGTGACCCTAATGTACTGATATAGATCTGATTACGATCAGTCTTGATCACTTACAGATACTATATAGTACTAGTGCTGATTAGCGACAGCGATGACGCTAATCAGCGACTAATCAGTGATTGCGGTGCGGTGGGCTGGGCGCTAACTACCTAACAAGTAGCTAACTAACAGGCGGTGATAAGGGACCCTTACAGGGGGCTGATCAATGACAGGGGGGTGACAGGGGGATGATCAAGGAGTCTATATGGGGTGATCAGGGGTTAATAAGGGGTTAATAAGTGACAGGGGGGGTGTAATGTGTGTGTGGTGCTTGGTGCTACTTACAGAGCTGCCTGTGTCCTCTGGTGGTCGATCCAAGCAAAAGGGACCACCAGAGGAGCAGGTAGCAGGTATATCAGACGCTATTTACAAAATAGCGTCTGATATACCTATTTGATTGGTTCTTTTAAAAATCTACAGCCTGCCAGCCAATGATCAGTGCTGGCAGGCTGTAGTTAAACTTGAATACTGCGCAATCCTGTGAACACACGCTCCTGTGAGCGCGCGTTCACAGGAAATCTCAGGTCTCACGAGATTACGCCAATAGGCGTCACTGAGACCTGAGAGCGCTGCCGTCCGGACGCCTATCGTCGTTACCGTGACAGCAAGTGGTTAAGATCATTAAAGTCTTGTACTGCAGAATCAGGTTAGACATGAGTGTTTGCTCCTTTCCAAGTAAGGCCTCATGCACACGACCGTTGTTGTGTTCCGTTCCGCGAAATGGGGTTCCGTTGTTCCGTGATCCGTTTCCGTTTTTGTTTCCGTGTGTCTTCCTTTATTTTTGGAGGATCACCAGACATGAAGGAAAGTAAAAAAAAGTCTAAGTCAAGTTTGCCATGCAAATGATAGGAAAAAAACGGACGCGGATGACAATCTTGTGTGCCTCCGCGTTTTTTCACGGTCCCATTGACTTGAATGGGTCCGCAAACTGTTTTCCGTGAAAAAAATAGGACAGGTTATCTTTTTTTGACGAACTGGAACCATGGATCACGGACGCGGATGACAAACGGTGCATTAGCCGAGTTTTCAACGGACCCATTGAAAGTCAATGGGTCTGCAGAAAATCGTGAAAAACGGAACAACGGACACGGAACACAACAGCGGTCGTGTGCATGAGGCCTTAGAGTAAGGAACTGTGTGATCACAAGGTAGTGGATACAGATGAATTGGTGTAAGCTGCAAAACTGAGAAATCTTTGTGTGAGCTTTAGTTCCGCTGGCAAAGGCGTGATTGCCTGCGGTATTATAAAAGATCAAAACACCCCCCTTTTTCCGGTTATCATGTAATAATATTGAAAAAATATATATCCTACACAATAATACCAGAATAACCTTTTATTGTCATCTGACCCTCCATATATAATACACATATAATTAACACCCGAGCAGTGGAGCAATTGAGCCTTAACTCTTTCAGTGTTAAACACATGAAAAACTCTAGTACCTAGAAGCAGCTTCACCATTTCTCAAGCACAGCACAGGTTAAGAGTCTGGCATTTCATGCATTTTGTCTCCTTGAAAGAGCTTGATTATAAAAAATTGATGCAATCATTCCTAATTATACATCAAGTAAAATATTCCCAGCTATGCATTTATGGTAGAAACTGTACTCGTGGTAGGGTTTCTCCAATGTAGTAGAACTGAGTTAGTCGATTGTCTGTGGATTAAGTATTTAGATATGTGGGGCGATGGCTCACTTAACTGTGGACCTGGAATGGTGCTCTAATCTGATTTGAAATCACCCTTTCAATAGTATTAAAATGAAGCTAAAATGAGACTGGCACTCCAACATATAGAATTCACATGGAATTGGTAATAATAATTGTATTTAATTGTATCTTACAGAATTTAAAAGTAAAAAAAAGTTTAAAACAAATACCCCTAAAATAGTTAGAAAATTTTAAAAATATTACATAAAAGAATATACTTCATATAGAATAAAGGCAAGTATGATGAGTCCCAGATCTGTTGCTTAAATCACGCAGCGTATTGCAGTGTTAGAGTCCAGATCTTTTGATCATCAGCCGCTCGTTTCAATATAATCCAGTTTGTTCACATGGATAATTTCATAAATACAGTGCTGATATGACAAGTTCATATATACTAGTACAAACAGTTCTTTTGTTTTTCATATGTGTGCTGGTATTTCTAGAGGATTATTGGGTCTAGGTTTTTACGGACACTGTGTGGTCAATCACATACAGGAATTCCACTTCATATAGATCTTGCCCGTTACTCATGGATTATAGCATATCCACCTAGTAGAAATGTTCAATTCGGAAGTTTTCTAGACTTGAATATGGATAATACTCACAGTTTCAAAGGTCTGCCCGCTGTAGCGTCCCACTTCAGTGGGCTAACCTGGACTTGTGAGTGGTTACAGTTCTTTCGATGTTCGCGGGTGGCGCCTGTTTTCTCTGTGTAGGAGTTTCAGCCTGATGTGGCTGTAATGAATCTCGGCGTCCCACGCTGTGCACGATGTTGGCGTGTCACGTGGTCTGCACTGCACCTCACGGGAAAGAAATTGTATGCAGCGTTCGTATGGATCCGATTTGAATAAAGTTAACTGAAGCGCTTCAGATTAATTATGCTTTCCGATAGATTTCCTCATTCATAATAATTTCGGGCATTGAATGTAGTGTAACGATCCCAAACGCGTTTCGAGGAGTACTTTCCCCTTCTTCAGTGGCTACATTCAATGACTGTGGCTCCGATTTTTTTATATCCTCATTCAGCTAGTGTCAATATATGGTCTGGATTCTTGATATCCATTTATATGGTCGTTGGTGTCATTGCAGTTTCGATGCGGTATGCATGCGTTTTTTTGGGTTCACATGCGTTTTTTCGTCTATCTTTGCAAAAATGTCTTTTAAATCTAGTTCATAGATTGAAAAATGTATTACTGTATGACAGAGGTCAGTATATTAAATAATTTGTATAAATAAGTATATTGAATTAGTGTCTGGCATACAAAGATGGATGATCAACCCTAATATTTTACATAATGTAGAAATAGTCATATCCATAAAAATAAAAATAAAATAGTTGCAAAGATGAAAAACAGTTAAAAAAATATTAAATATAAATACATATTTTTTTTAAATACATATATTTAAAACAATTATTTTTAAAATATATATATTTTTTGAGCTGTGTGATCTTCTAAGTATAAAATATTTATTTAATAACAGGGGAATATGTAACTTATGATTACTGCCCAATGAGGAGGCCGTCGCATGTGACCAAACCACACCTATCTGCAGCAATTGATAAGTGCAAGATATTGCATGAATTGCGTGGCCATTGGTTGCCGCAGGCTGATCTAGCTTGGCCGCGCAACGTTAGATCATGCCCTAATATTTTAACTGTAAAAGATTTGTTTCAACCCATAAAGTTTCAGCAAGCGAACAAGTCATCTCTGCTACGTCTGTATTTTCTTAGGAGTTTTCTTGGATGAAACCAACTTTACTTCTTACATCATCTGTACACATCAACCCCCACCCCTCCCCAAGTAAGCAGGCCACAATACAGGAACTTACTTGCTTCTAAAACTTGTGTGCACAGCCTCAGATGAACGACAGGCTTGACCAGTCAGATTTTTCCTTGGAGTAATTTCACGCAGAGCAAACTGTTGCCTGAAATGACTGAGTTCTATAATTAAGGGCAAAGGCGAAACACAAGGTTCGAGAAGAAGCTGGATGCCAAAATTAAAGCAATTAACCTCTTAGTAAAAGTCCATAAAAGGTGGCACAATCACATATGGCTGGTTACTCCACATTGGCTTATGGCGGCAAGAACATAAGGCGGCCTCAAAACGCATTAACCCTTTATGTCGTTTAAGCCTCCAGTTGTTTTGATCTTTATTTTTCAGAGAGTTAATCCTGAGACAGCACTATGGTTGGCGTGAATAGCTGTAGTAAATAAATGAGAGCTGAGAACCTGTGAAGTGTTGTGATCATTATGAGTATTTGTGGTGTGGAGTCATCACAGTAAAAAGATGATTACACTATTCATGAAGTAATGCTCATTACCATTACATATTTGATACAAGAATCACATTTGTTACCCTTTTGGTTGAATAGGAAGGGGCTGCAGCTTTCTGATACACAACTACAGAGGAATCCTGCAGAAACCTTCTATCAGACCTCGACTGAATCCTGGTGGGAACCAAGGGGTTATGTGCTCTTTCTTTACGTTGCCAGTTCTGCATCTCTTCTAAACAAGGGTAATTAGCTGTTGGCGGGTGGTGTGCAGTAATTAACATTCTCTCAATTTTGTCTCTCGGCTTCAGCTTTTTGTGGGTATAATTGGGCTCAGCTTTCTCTTTCTTTCGGATAATTGGGTTCTCCCGGCGTGGAAATTGCATTGCCTATTCTAAATTTAACCGGCCAGCTTTGTACTTTTGGTGCCGGTTCCTGCTGCCGCCATTCATTGTTTTTCTTAGTTGAGAATATTTATATTGAGGGATTTATTTTGGGATTTGTTGTTTATGATGTAACGCTGAAGAGGTGAAATGGTGAAATAGGGGAAAAGTAAGACAATGCATCCAAGAACATGTCATGCAACATGTCAGTGACTGGAGGGACCTTTAAAAAAAAAAAAAAGAGACCATGAGTTGGATCATGCATTTTTAAAGGGGTATTCCCATGTAAGACATAGGTGTGGATCCTGTGGATATCCTATCAATCTGCATAGTAAGGATCCCTGACCCTTGTCTCTTTTGATGAAGTAGCCACTCTTAATGGGAGACATTATGGCTAAAGCATGGCTCTCTCAATTCACTTCTATCTGCGTTTGGAAAATAGTAGCCACTTCACCAGTTCGGAGGGGGCTAGGAGGACCCTCCTACTGGAAATAGCAGAAATTGTGGCATATCATGTGGATATGCCTTATTAGTCTAAAATAGGAATATTCTTAGGCCCCTTTCAATGCGTGAAGTGAATGCATAGCACCCGCACTGAATCCTGACCCATTCATTTCAATGAGCTTTTTTTTTTTCACGCATCAGTTCTGCGTTGCATGAAAAACACAGCATGTTCTATATTCAGCATTTTTCACGCAGCCCTGGGCCCATAGAAGTGACTGGGGCTTCAGTAAAAAACGCATTGCATCCGCAAGCAAGTTGCTAAGAGATGCTTGTAAACCTTCAGTTTTTTATCACACGTGTGAAAAATGCATCAAAACGCATTGCACCCGCGCAGAAAAAACTGAACAACTGAATGCAATCGCAGACAAAACTGACTGAACTTGCTTACAAAATGGTGCAAGTTTCAGTGAACACACCCTAAAGGCATCCGGACTTTAGGCCTCTTTCACACGAGTGAGTTTTCAGCGTGGGTGCAATGCGTGATGTGAACGCACAGCACCCGCACTGAATCCTGACCCATTCATTTCAATGGGTCTGTGTACATGAGAGTTTTTTTTCATGCATGAGTTCTGCGTTGCATGAAAAACGCAGCATGTTCTATATTCTGCGTTTTTCACGCAGAGAGAAGAGAATGTAGCTTCAGTGAAAAACGCATTGCATCCGCAAGCAAGGATTGCAATGCATTTTTCACTGATGGTTGCTAAGAGATGTTGTTTGTAAACCTTCAGTTTTTTATCACGTGCGTGAAAAATGCATCAAAACACATTGCACTCGTGTGGAAAAAACTGAACGCAATCACAGACAAAACTGACTGAACTTGCTTGCAAGATGGTGCGAGTTTCCCTGAACGCATCTGGACCTAATCCGTCACGCTTAAGCCTAGAAGTACATGGTGATTTCGGTCACCCGACTAAAATATGTGAGTGATTTGTCCATGTGTTAGGCCTCTTTCACACGAGGGTGACAGATTAGGTCCGGATGCGTTCAGGGAAACTCGTGTAAGGATGTGGGGCAAGGGACCTTAAATGTATTAGGGTGGGTTCATACTAGCGTTAGGGATTCCGTTATGGCTTTCCGTTATAACATGGTTATAACAGAAAATAACGGAATCCATAGGATGGAATGCAAAACGGAAGACTTTAAAAGTGAATTCCGTTTTGCTCCGTCCTAATAGAAGTCTATGGGAAAACATAACGGATCCGTCTGGATCCCGTTATGCAAGACGAAAAACAAAGTCCTGTCGACGGGACTTCGTTTTTCGTCTTGCATAACGGCACCCAGACGGATCCGTTATGCTTTCCCATAGACTTCTATTAGGATGGAGAGGAAACGGAATGCCTTTTAAAGGCTTCCGTTTTGCATTTCCTCATAATGCAAGTCTATGGGCAGCAAAACGGATCCGTCCTTCTGTCTTATGGATTCCATTATTTTCCATTCTAACCATGTTATAACGGAAAGCCATAACGGACTCCATAACGCTAGTGTGAACCCACCCTTACTCTGCATGTGTAAATTGTATAATTATTGCAATGTCTCACTTTGGTCAGTAGATGGCAGCAAAGGATAACATGCTAAAAAGGTCCACATGGAGCTGCCTATCAGAGTAATATTAATAACCTATTTTGTTTGCAAAGTTGGCAATTAGCTAATTTATGGGCTGTTTTTGACCCCTACAAGTGTGATAGCAGACTGTATATGCAGGTTTGACACTGCACTTAGCAAATGACTCATGGCATCACACTCTCCCTGTGAAGGGGAGGAGGGGCCTGAAGGAGCAGGAAGTGAAGAGACGGAGGCTGTGCTTGGTGCCGCTGGAGACCAGAAGAGATCTTCTCTGCAGATTCTGGAATGGAATGGATCAACTCACAGTGGAGACTGGCGGCAGCACGAAGGGGAGGTTTGCAGCGACAACCCCAGGGGTGTCGTGTCTGTAGGATCCAGTTCTGAAGTGGACCAGGAAATAAGATAAAGCACCAAGAACCTGCTCAAGGAACTGTAAGTGCGGCTCTGCCGCATCACATTGCATCACACTGGTAAATTGGCATTTGGACAGACTAATGCTCCAAGTACAGCTGCGTTGCAGTGTACAGGCTGCAAGCTAATACAAAGCCCTAAGGGACTGATACGCTGACTCCTTCCTATCTCACTGGCTGTTCATAGGTTGTTATATACTGGGAGCTGGAGTAAGGATCGAAGGATTGTTGGTTGTGGGTTAGAGAAGCACACTAGTAGCTTGTGATGAGGCAGAACTTGGTTTACTTGTGTGGATTAAGTTCCAAATATGCAAGACATTTCAGCAAACTGTAACAGCAGCCATCTTGGTATAAAGAGAGAGAACCAACAAGTTTTACAGATATACACATCTGGTAACCTTAACATACAGTGCCATCTACTGGTCAAGTGATATTAATACACAATACTGTATATGGTACATGGTGTTGCATCCCCAACAAGGATTACAGCTTTAATCAAAGGGACAGACATCATTTACCTGTGGATTACAAATAGGGAAGTCTGATTTAAAGAGACAGACATTTACCTGTGGATTACAAATAGTATTGCGCAATACTTAGGGTGCGCCCCCAACAAGGAACTCGTCCAGGGACATACAAGTGCAGCTAGGCTGCTTAATGGACTTTGGGGAAAACATCACATTTACTGGTTTATTCTTATGCTGTGTATAATTCACTGTTGGCTTATTTTCTGTGTAACAATCTGTTTTATATATTCTTAGCTTCTTGTTCACTATATTGTTCAGTAAACTCAACTGCTGGGAAAGAACCGTTGTCTGTATCTGTGTGGCATTGTGTACTAACTGTGCCTGTGGGCCCAGCGCTTGGGCTTCTTTCACTCGCACCATTTTGCAAGCAAGTTCAGTCAGTTTTGTCTGCGATTACATTCAATTGTTCAGTTTTTTCCGCGCAAGTGCAATGCGTTTTGATGCGTTTTTCACGAGCGTGATAAAAACTCAAGGTTTACAAACAACATCTCTTAGCAACCAGCAGTGAAAAACACATTGCATCCGCACTTGCTTGCTAAGATATAGAACATGCTGCGTTTTTCAAGCAACGCAGAACTGAAGGTAGAAAAAAAAAAACGCTGATGTGCACAGACCCATTGAAATTAATGGGTCAGGATTCATTGTGGGTGCTAGGCATTCACGTCACGCATTGCACCCGCGCGGAAAACTCATGTGAAAGGGGCCTTATAGTTCTGCAACTACTTTAGAAGTGTGGCTGGTGCAGGCTTCTGAAGAAGGCCATGTTTATAAACAGACATGTGAAGGAAAACTCCTTGCACTGGTGCAACCCAAAAGCCACACAATAGAGATGAGTGAATCTCCAGAAAACAGTTTTGGGTCTAATTTTATTGAATAGGTTGATTTGGCTTGGTGCGTATACATTCAATCCAAATAAAAAGTGCTCTAACTGCCATAAAAAGTCATGCATGACACTCTGAGGTCTAAGACTGTATCCAACATTTTTCAAGCAAGAGGACGTAAAACTGCTTCCCCCGCTGACCTATACAAAAGGCTCTCAGAAGCCACTTTGGGTAGTGTACCTTTTGGTGAGAGATCATTGACTGCTAGACATGCCCTCTGTGACGCACTCAAAGGCATTTTGCCCAGTTGACAGACTTTGAGAAGGGGTGCATCATTGGACTAAGAGCAGGATGGTCAATTTAACCAATTGACCGCCATCTAGGACATTCTAATTTAGGTTTAATATTCTAAACTATCAGCAATCTTAGATCTATTTATTGGCATGAAACAGAGGTGTGTCAAAAAGCCATGCCTGATTCATTTTTACAAATCTAATGTTTTTAACGCTTGTGAAGAAATTTTTTATACACTTCTGTGTGATGACACCTGCCATGCCGAATACCCTCCCTGTCAGTACATTAGATGGTGACAGGGCACTACTTCAGTAGCAAGCTGGGCCAGTTCCTGCCACTGGTCTAATCTGCTGACCCAGAAGTCCATGGGGTAAGGGTTCAGGGTATCTGCTGGAGACAGGGCACAGTCCACGTACAACTGAACCTGGTTGTTTATAATGTACAGAATGTAATTATTTGCTGATGTGTGTCAGGTTGGCTCAGCAGATAAAAAAATGTTCCATCATGTTCAACAACCTCTATTGACTGCTGCTGGTTCGGCTTCAGCTATTTGCTGTAGCAGTAATGCTGGCAGAAGTGGTGGAGTGGAGAGTTAGCAAGGTGCAGAGAGGGGTCTCCTTGGTGTAAATGTAGGAAGCAGGCTTCTGCTCACCGAAAGCTGTTGCAAGCTGGGTACAGAGAATACCCTGGTAATATGCCAATTTTGAATCCCTTTCGGAAGCAGGAGAAAATCGGCCATTTATTTTTTATAGTAATGATCTAAAAGCATGGCTATCCAATAGTCATCCTTTTACTTGATGTTAACGATACACTTGTCAGCAAGTAAAAAACCAATGAATTGAATAAACATTATACTTTTTAATCTATGGGAAGTAAATTTACTCTTTTTTTGTGTAGTATTTATATAATAATAATAATAATAATAATAGAGTATCCCAGTTACAGTGATTGTAGCAGAATTTGACCTATTGGTTAGTAAGTAAAAAACCAAGTATGCAGGTTGCCATGCTTGCCTGCATGTCAGAAGACCCAGTTGTTTTGTTCTCTTGCCCCGCACTGTGATGGCTGGTCATGGCCAGCGTCAATGTCCTCATCATTCTGTCTGCCACAATGAGTGTCAGCCTCATCCCCTAGCTGTGCCTTTGAAAACTCCATGCCACTGTCTACCACCAATTTCTCCTCATCCTGAAGTTCTAGCTCATCCTCTTCTACTTCCTCCTGCATGCGGTATCATCTGGACGGGTCCCCATGACATCCACATGGCAGCAATCAAGCTGTGGAAGCTGTGCATTTTCCACCATCCCTTGTTGCATCAGTGTGAGCATTTGCTCCAATATAAATTTCAGGTGGAATGACATCATTAATTCTGCTTTTGCTCCTACTCACAAATCTGGTAGCCACTTCAAAGGGCCTGAGTAGGCGACAAGTGTCCCTGATAAGCTGCCACCGCCTGAGCTAAAAATAATGCATTCTCCCTGCTATGGTTATCGGGTGCATAATGGAATAAATGACCACTTTACGCTACTTATACAGACGGTCCAGCATATGCATATAAAATCAAGCGGTGCAAAGGCAGACCATTCTGTTGCTCACATTTCTGGCCATTTCTAGTTTCCTTAGCATCCAGGGTGATGTATTTTAAGAAAATAATTTTTGCGGTCAGTCAAGACAGAGATGAAGGAAAACAAATTATTTTATCAGGCCTCAAATTAACTGTAAAGGAGGAGGAGCAGCAGGAGAAATGCACTAAACACTGGCTCAAAAGCATAGTGTCAGACTCAGAGGTATAATCAACAACTGGGATGATGAATAAGAAATGCAGTCCACTAGGTCATCAGCTTCCTCCACAATAATATGCTGTTGCATACCAGAGGCGATGAACCACTGTGGCCTGATACAACTGGACTGACGGATGTTGCCAACAGTGCTGCTGCTACTTGTGTTACAGCCACCACCCACATTCTTACTGGTGGAGAACATGGCATGGTGTTTCATCTTACATTACCCTGCCCAGTCCCTCTCTGTTTTTTACTGCAGGTTATTTTTATTGGATGAGGGACTGGACCTGTGCAGAGAGGGGGTAGGAGTGGTAGCGGCCCTGATGAGATGTTGTTTATCACAGTCCTACCTCAGATCATCGCTAACTGGGGTTTGGTGCAGTGAAAAAAAGGTGATGATTAGAGATGAGCGAATCGAATCAGACGAAGTGAAATTCTAACTGAATTTCAGGAAAAATTCGATTCGCAACGAATGCTAATTTCCTCACGTTTCGTAGTAACAAATTTTTCCTAAAATGTCGTCTACACTTGTGAGGACATGGGGCAAGGAACTCTGTGAAGGTGGGCTGACCCATAATGTCATGCATGCAGCCAATCAGCAGCCAGCCAGCCCTGTGATGTCACAGCCCTAAAAATACGGCGGCCATCTTAGAGTCAGACATTTTCCAGCGTTCAGAGTGCAGGGACAGACGTGAGAAGGCACTAGGGACAGCAATTGGAAAAAACTCAATGATTTATAAGTGCCGGGAAAGGATAGGGAGGAATCATTTCACAGCATCTCAGTGCAGGGAGAGACGTCAGAAGGCGTTAGTGACAGTGCCAGAAAAGAGATTTACAAGTGCAGGGAAAGGATAGGGAGAAATCATTTCACAGCATCTTAGTACAGGGAGAGACGTCTAAAGTCGCTTGGGACAGTGCTAGAAAAACCTCATTGTGAAAAAATAAAGTGATTCACAAGTGCAGGGAAACATTATTTGGGGATCCAAATAGCCATTATACAGCTCTGGCATTCTAGCAATTTGTTCTTGTTATTGGGGTGCAAGTGCTATGTTGAAAAGCCTTTAGTGGCTTATATCTGTGGAAGAAGTAAAATATATACGCATTTCACTTCTGCAGTTATTTGTGTAGAAAGAGTTTAGTGTCCTATTTCAGTACAAAAAGGAAAAAAATATACGCACTTCACTGGTGCATTTATTTTATGATAAAAGCGTTTACTGGCCTATTTCCGTACAAAAAGAAAAATATATTCTCAGTTCACTTCTGCAGTTATATGTGTTAAAAGCGTTTACTGCCCTATTTCAGTACAGAAAGAAAAACATATACCGTATTTTTTGCCCTATAAGACGAACCGGCCCATAAGACGCACCTAGGTTTTTGAGGAGAAAAATAAGAAAAAAATGTTTTTGAACCAAAACGTGTGCTTTTGGTGGGCTTTGAACTAATGGTAGCCTGTGAATGACACTGGGGGTCTGTGGCTGACACTGTTATGGGGGTCTGTGGCTGACACTGTTATGGGGTCTGTGGCTGACACTGTTATGGGGGTCTGTGGCTGACACTGTTATGGGGCTGTCTGTGGGTGGCACTGTTATGAGGGCATCTGTGGATGGCATGACACTGCTATGGGGGGGGGATCTGTGGATGACAGATAAATAGCATCTTATGCTATTTGACATCTACAGATCCCCCCCAATACAGGGGGTGGAGGCTGGCATCTACACTAGTTTTTAAATGACAGCGGGGGCCCAGTGCAGTCATTGTATTCTATTGCACCGGGCCCCGCTCACCGTACTAGTCGTATCTACTGTAACTGCAGGCAATGTTTAACTACAGATATGTTCGATCCAGCAGCCTGTACTTACGATCATAGCAGGCTGGAGGCAGGAGGCAGGAGGCTGGGCGGGCACTGGCAGTGTAACTCACTACATCACGTGCCTGCGCTGCCTGTTTCATTCATAAAGTGGGCAGAGCAGGCACATGACGTAGGAAGTTATGCTGCCAGTGCCCGCCCAGCCTCCTGCCTCCAGCCTGCTATGATCGTAAGTACAGGCTGCTGGATCAAACATATCTATAGTTAAACATTGCCTGCAGTTACAGTAGATACGATTAGTACAGTGAGCGGGGCCCGGTGCAATAGAATACAGTGACTGCATCGGGCCCCGCTGCCATTACAAAACTAGAGGCTGGCCCCCAGCCCCTCTTCCCCCCTCGCTGATACACACGCCGGCCGCGCTGTGCAGCATACGGTCGGCGGTGTATCAGTGTAAAAACGGCAGCATTCGCCCCATAAGACTCACTGCCATTTTCCTCCCACTTTTGGGGGGGGAAAAATGCGTCTTATAGGGCGAAAAATACAGTACGCACTTCACTGGTGCACTTATTTGTTGCAAAAGCGTTCAGTGGCCTATGAATACAGAAAGAAAAAAATATTCTCAGTTCACTTCTGCAGTTATATGTGTTGACAGCGTTTACTTCCGTATTTCAGTACAGAAAAAATATATACGCACTTCACTGGTGCATTTATTTCTGCTAAAATCGTTTACTGGCCTATTTCAGGTACAGAAAGAAAAAATATACGCACTTCACTGGTGCATTTATTTCTGCTAAATGCGTTTACTGGCCTATTTCAGTACAGAAAGAAAAACATGTACGTACTTCACTGGTGCACTTATTTGTGGCAAAAGCATTTAGTGGCCTATTTCAGTACAGAAAGAAAAACATATTTGCACTTCACTGGTGCACCTATTTTTGGCAAAAGCCTATTTCATTATAGAAAGAAAAAAATATAGGCACTTCACTGGTGCACTTATTTGTGGCAAAAGCGTTTACTGGCCTATTTCATTATAGAAAGAAAAAAATATACGCACTTCACTGGTGTACTTATTTGCGGCAAAAGCATTTAGTGGCCTATTTCAGTACAGAAAGAAAAATATATAAGCACTTCACTGGTGCATTTATTTCTGCTAAAAGCGTTTACTGGCCTTTTTCAGTACAAAAAGAAAAAAATATACGCATTTCACTGGTGCATTTATTTCTGCTAAAAGAGTTTACTGGCCTATTTCAGTACAAAAAGAAAAAAAATTTTGTCGTTTTTTAAGGGTGTTTTAATTTGCTATTAATTTATTTAGTTCATCTAAAAGTATGTCAGACAGTGAAGTGCCAAGCCATGCACAGTAGCAGAGAAGTAGCAGAGGCATAAACGTTTCTGGCGCATGCAGAGGTCGCAGCAGAGCAAGGGGGCGTGGCAGCAGGAGTCGCAGCGACAGGCCTGAGCTCCCGGTGTCATCTAGCGGTCGTGTCTTGACCAGCAACCCAGCGGTTCTTGATTGGTTAACTAGGTCATCCACTTCATCCCAAGTGACAGTCGGTGGGTTCGTCAGACACAACCCTTAGTTGGCATGGCCCGGGAGCAGGCCCTGTGCCCTCACCTGTCCTCAACCTGCCTCTGTCCTTTTATGTTCCCTCACCGCGAGAAGTATTATATGCTGTAAGCTAAGGTCCACTTTTCAGCAAGGAAAAGCTACTAGTGGGCGGTCAGCAGCTACTGCCCTACCAAGATCTGGAGTAGACATCTGCCGCTTCCTTTTCCGCTAGGTGGGAAAGTAGTGATGAGGAGAGTTGCGTGGGAGGTGGTGTTGCTAGTGGTCAGGCTCCTGACCCAGAGATGGTTGAGGAGGACATCAGAGACGTGCAGAAACTACTCGATGATGATGAAGCCGATCGCACTTGGGAGCCGGGTGTAGAAGGGGCTTCATCAGGAGAAGAGGGTGGCAGCTTGCCTGTGAAGCAACGGCTGAGCCAGCAAGGTGGTAATATGGCTGAGAGTCAGCAGGGTGGCAGCAGTTGCAGGTCTGGAGCCAAACGTGCCCGAGGTAGACCACCTGCTTTGCAGCAGCCTAACTGGCCAGGAAGTAGTGGTGCAAGGGTTCACACAGACAGCGGCAGTAGCAGTCAGTCAGTGTGGACTGTTGGGGGGTAAATCGCCTACTTGCCGGTGTGGCAGTTTTTTATTAAGCTGTCAGAGGAGGTTAACGTGGTGTCGGGGGTCAGCTCAATAGTGGTAGGCACAGCAGTCAGAGACAGTGACACAATGGCACAGTTCACACAGGGATTTGCCTGTTTTCTTTATTCTCATCCACAAGCAAAATATAAGGCCTTTGCATTCAGGCAAAAATACTAAATAAATTCCTGCTCGACTGAGCACTAACTAAAAACATAAAATTACCCTTTCTATACGGGCGGCCTACTACCAGCCACACGACACAATTCAAAATAAACTCCGTGTCCTTTTTGTTGCTTTAGCAGACTTCAGCAGCAATGGTGAAAGCCAGTCAGTTCAACCAGTCCCCCCACCCAGACATGCTCATAATGCAAACCTTTGTAGCCCAGAAATGAGCTGAGCTCCATCACCTGGCTGAGAGCTCTATATGAAACCTGTTCTGGACAGGAAGGGAATGAGGAGCCCCGCTACCAACCTGCATCCTCATTCCATTAAAATCCAGGCCCTAAAACACAATTTACCAAAGTCCTCAGCAAACTATGTTTTGTTAAGGCAGACCATATTTCCTGGATTTCTGATATCTCACTCAAATCCTAGTTGAGATATCCACCACCTGTAGCCTAGTACAATTTTATATGAAAGAAACCTAGGCAAAATATAACGATTCTCCACTACTTTTCCAGCCACTGTCTCACATACCCTCCCCCTTTGTTCGAACCTGTGGGGCCGAACACTTTTACTCACCAAACAGTGTGTTGTGGATAGGGCATCGGCATTCCCTTGCAGTTTGCCTGACCTGTGCTCAACCAAGAATGTAAAGTTTTGTAAAATCAGAAACCATCTTGTGACTCTTGCGTTTCTCTCCTTTGCCTGACTCATCCATGTAAGGGGGGAGTGATCTGTCACCAACCTGAACTGTCGACCCAACAAGTAATATCTTAGAGTCTCTAGAGCCCATTTAATTGCCAGACATTCCCGTTCCACAATACTATAATTTTTCTCTGCGGGAGTAAGTTTTCTACTCAGGTATGTAACGGGGTGTTCTTCTCCCCCAACCTCCTGTGACAGGACTGCCCCTAAACCAACATGAGAGGCACTAGCCTCTACAGTAAACACCTTTTTGAATTCTGGGGTCATCAACACTGGTTGTCTACAAAGGGCAGACTTTAACTCCTGAAATGCACTCTCAGCTTCTGTGCTCCATTTTACCATGGCCGACTTACTTCCTTTGGTGAGGTCTGTCAAGGGTACTGCTACACTTGCAAAGTTTGGAATAAGCCTACGGTAATACCCCACAATTCCCAAAAAGGCTCTCACTTGTTTTTTGGTTATGGGTCGGGGCCAATCTTGGATGGCTTCTACCTTATTCACCTGAGGTTTTATTACACCTCTCCCAATTATATACCCTAGATAACGTGCTTCCTCAAGACCTAAAGCACACTTCTTAGGGTCTGCTGTTAACCCGGCTGCCCGGAGGGAATCCAACACGGCCTGCACTTTTGGTAAATGACTTTCCCAGTCATCACTAAAAATGATGATATCATCTAGATAAGCAGAAGCATATCTACAATGGGGTTTAAGGATGACATCCATTATCCTTTGGAAGGTTGCTGGAGCCCCCTGTAACCCTAAGGGCATGGTGACATACTGAAAAAGGCCTTCTGAAATGACAAAAGCATTTTTTTCTTTAGCACTGTCAGTAAGGGGCACTTGCCAGTACCCCTTGGTTAGGTCAAGAGTAGAGAAATACCTTGCATGGCCAAGTCTCTCAATTAATTCATCCACCCTCGGCATTGGGTATGCGTCAAACTTTGACACTTAATTTAATTTTCGGAAATCATTACAGAATCTCACTGTACCATCTGGCTTTGGGATTAGGACTATGGGATTGGACCACCTACATTGCGACTCTTCAATTACCCCAAGTTCTAACATCTTTTTTACTTCTTCAGATATAGCTTGTCTCAGAGCTTCAGGTACCCTATATGGTTTCAAGTGAACTCGTACCTGCGGCTCAGTGACTATGTCATGTTTGATAACTGAAGTGCGCCCAGGCAACTCTGAGAACACATCAGTGTTTCTTGAGACAAATTCTTTTGTCTCCTGCATTTGAAACTTGGACAAGGACTCTGAAATATGCACACCTACAGTATTATTACAAGGGTTGTTTATATTATTTGATGACAACTCTGGGGCAACACTGCCAGGGGAACTCACTGCTGACAGAGTCTCTCTGACCTTCCAAGGTTTGAGCAAATTTACTGTATATGATACAGCTGTTCAGGCTTTTTTTTACCAGGCTGGTAAACTTTATAATTTACCTCTCCCACTTTTTCTATTACCTCATATGGCCTTTGCCACTTAGCCAGGAATTTGCTTTCTAAAGTGGGCACTAGCACCAACACTCGGTCCCCTGGGTTAAAGGTTCTAACTTTAGCTGACCGGTTGTAGACACAACTTTGTGCCTCTTGAGCCTGTGTTCTTTGACGATGGGCATGACAGCAGCTATTCTATCTTGCATAAGAGCAATATGCTCTATTACACTTTGGTTAGGGGTGGGTTCCTGTTCCCAAGTTCCCTTAGCTCAAATGGGGAGAAACCTGTTGAGGACTACGGTACTTCACGAACTGCAAACATCAAATAAGGTAATAAATAATCCCAGTCCTTTCCATCCTTGCTAACCACTTTTTTTTTAACATGCCCTTCAGTGTCTTGTTAAATCTTTCCACTAGGCCATCAGTTTGAGGGTGATACACGGAAGTACGCAGGTGTTTAATGTTCAAGAGCTTACACATTTCTTTAGTGACCTCGGACATGAAATGAGTCCCCTGATCAGTAAGGATCTCCTTTGGTATGCCTGTGCAAGAAAACAGGTAAAAAAGCTCTTTGGCAATAAGCTTAGCAGAGGTGTTTCGTAAAGGCTAACATGGATAACATGTGGCGTAATCTAACACTACAAGTATATGGTGATGTCCCCGTGCAGACTTTAAAACAGGGCCTACCAAATCCATGGCCACCCTTTCAAATGGTACTTCTATAATGGGCAGGGGTACCAAAAGACTTCTAAAATGTGACACAGGAGAGGTTAGTTGACACTCTGGGCAGGATTCACGAAACCTCTGTACCTCAAAAAAAATCCCTGGCCCAAAAAAACACTGGAGGATGCGTTCTCTGGTCTTTTCAGACCCCAGGTGGCCTCCCAGCACATGCGTGTGTGCCAGATACAATACCAGTCTGCGATACGGTTGAGGCACCACCAGTTGCTTAACAATTATCCCACGTATTTTATATACCCGGTATAATAGATTCTGGTTAACAGCCATATAGAGAAACTCACGATCAGCACCTGGATACTGTGGTACACCATTTAACACCTTCACATTTTCCCTTGATCGTGTCAAAGTGGGGTCTCTGAGCTGATCAGTCCCAAAATTGTCACGAGATACCTCTAAATTAGGCATATCAGGAACCTCCCCCACATCTTCAGTATCGCCAGCTAGAACGGCTAGAGGAAAATTATCAACTTTGTCCGTGGTCACTAGGGTTGAACGAACCCGAACTGTAAAGTTCGGGTTCATACCGAACTTTAGGCTTTTTGGACCCCGGACCCGAACATTTCCGTAAAAGTTCGGGTTCGGTGTTCGGCGCTTTCTTGGCGCTTTTTTGAAAGGCTGCACAGCAGCCAATCAACAAGCGTCATACTACTTGCCCCAAGAGGCCATCACAGCCATGCCTACTAATGTGATTGGTCAGAGCAGCATGTGACCCAGGCTCTATATAAGCTAGAGTCACGTAGCGCTGCACGTCACTCTGGTGTTACAAGTGTAGGGAGAGGATGCTGCTGGACTTGTGATTTCAGGGAGAGAATAGGAGAGAATCTAACTCAACAATCTACCTAGAAATAGTTGTGTGGGTGCAGGACACAATCATTTTACCCTGCCCTGAGGCAATTTTCCCCCCCAAAAAAAACATCTTTTATAATTCTGTTAGTTAGGTGGGTGGCGGCAGCGACGGCCATTTTATGCAAGCTCAGTGCATCAGCACTGCATCTGAGCTTTTGGGACATTGCAAATCACCATTTTTTGGGGGCAAACTACAACATCTGGATTAGTCAGTGTGCAATTTAAGGTAGAAATACACCCATCATTTTCTGGAGTTTTAAAAACACACAATTTTTTTTAAAAAACTGTATTTTCCAGATCTGCAAGTGTTAAATTCAAGTTTAATATATACAGCTTTCATATTCTGTTACCAAAAAAAGACTTTTTGGGCAATCTACAACATCTGTATTAAGAAAAATAGGAGTTAGGAGCAGCACTACATACGGCTTTATGCAGAGCTCTGGTGGTGTGATGCAGCAGCTGGGCAGGAGACCCCAGATCCAAGGTGGTCCACAGATAAGCAGAAAAAATGGAAGGCCACAGCAGCATATCCAACCAAGCTTCTTTATTGTGCGAAGTTCCAAGGCACAGAGTTCAAAAAATCACAACGTTTCGGCTAAGTTAAGCCTTTGTCAAGTGTATATTGAAAGTATACAGACTCACATATATATAATAAAACTCAAGCACACCCACATCATTACTCGCCCAATGGGCACAGAGATTGATGACATACCTCCACATGCAACAACTCATAGTAAGTACTCACAGCAGCTTCAAATCAGCAGGTACGCGTACAGCCATCTCACCTGCATCTAAAGTTCAATGGCGGCAAGACGCGAATCCCACAGCGTCCGGTCATGACGACTGCGCATGTCCACAAACTTCATATGGCCGCGACCGCGCACCTCAGTGCACGTCATCAAATGCCGACAGTGTTGGGCCTAGAAATATGACGTGAATCAACAACATGGCGCACAGCCAATCAGGCAACAACAGCGGCACTAGAGGCCGGCATACATGTCACGTGACCGGGAGCACCCGATCATGTGACCGCACTATCATGTTGTGAGTCGTGTCACATAACTAGCACAGAGAATTGCCCCATGGTTACATGTTAGCAACCGTACATTGAATGGAGAAGTAAAAAAGTTAGTGCTCACTAACTATATAACAAAAGTCATGGATAGCAAGAAACCAAGACCGGAGGCCTACTAACATGTGGGAGTCACTACAATTAGAGCTATTGAAGGGGGTGCTTATTGAAAACCTGTATCATAAAAACATAAATACATACAAATATAACGGATGATTATCTAGCTGATCCCTGCCACATTGAACTCCAAATTAAGTCCATAGGGCTGTAAGGATCTCAGTGTATAGATCCATTTGAGTTCTTTTTTTCTAAGTATAGCATCCTTATCTCCATCCCGACGGAGGATCCCTACGCTGTCAATCACCCTGAATCGCAGTTGGTTGACAGAGTGTCCGACCTCCACAAAATGTTTGGCCACAGGTTTGTCCATGCTTGCCTTGCGGATTTCCATTGTAGTCTCCCCTACATAGATGAGACTACAGGGACATTGAATGATGTATACCACATCACGTGATCTACAGGTATAGTAACCATTGATCTTATACTTTTTTCCGCTATATGGATGAGAGAAATGGTCCCCCTTCAAAATATTCCCGCAGTTGCATCAAGACAAGCATGGAAAGGTGCTATTTTTGCGTGGGGCAAAAAGCCTTTGTGTGTCCAACGCGCGGCCACCAATATCAGATTTAACCAGCTTATCACGTAGGCTAGGGTTCCTCTTGTAGGCCATCATCGGCGGGGACTTAAACTCATCAATTTACGGCAGACCTCTTTGTAGAATGTGCCATTCCTTTCTAAGGATGTGAGCAATGTCACCACTGTCCTGGCCGAAGATGGACACAAAGGGAACCCTAGCCACGGACCTGGCTTTGATAGGTTTCTGGAGTGTCGACTCCCTGTCAACCATCGCAACCCTTTGTTTAGTTCTATTCAACAATGTCTTGGGGTAGCCACGCTCACTGAATCGATCGCACATGGCATCCACCCTCTGTGTAAAGTTGGAGTCCTCAGAAACATTTCTCTTGACCCTTAACAGTTGGCTCCAAGGTATGGAGTCCAACATCCGTCGTGGGTGGTAACTGTCATGTGTCAGGAGAGTGTTTCTGTCGGTGGGCTTCTGGTAGAGGTCCGTACCAATTAGACCCTCTATCACATAAACCCGTCCAAGAACTGCAGATCACTATTAGACCATGTAACCGTGAACTGCAATCCTCATACTCCATTGTTCAGGTGTAGATGAAAATCCTCCAATTCATGGACTGAACCAGTCCAGATCATAAAAATGTCGTCGATGTAGCGCCACCAACATAGGACCCTCCCAAAAAAAGGGGGATTGGTATACCAGCCTGTCCTCCACCTCGGCCATAAAGATGTTGGCGTAGGTGGGGGCCACGTTGGACCCCATGGCCACACCCCGCCTCTGCTGGTAGAAGGTGTCCCGAAAGAGAAAATAATTTCTCCTCAGGACCACCTCCAAAAGGAGGAGAACAAACCGGCAAACCCCCGGGGAGAGTCCAATGTTGGCGAGGGCCACATCGACGACACCAAGCCCATACGTATGATCAATGGACGTATATAGGGACACAACGTCAAAGCTAACCAACAGAAATTCGGCTGGCAAGCGCAGCTCACGTAGCCTTGACAAAAAATGACCCGTGTCCCTAATGTAGGATGGGGCGGAGGTCGCCCGGACCTGCAACAACCTGTCAAGGAAAACAGACAATGGATTAAAAACAGAATCCCTGCCGGATACGATAGGCCGGCCAGGTGGATCATCCAACCTCTTATGTATTTTGGGAAGAAAGTATATCATCGGGGTGACCGGGTGAAGCACTTTAAGATATTTACATAGTCCATCATCAATGATGGAATTTTGTAGTGCTTCCTCTAAAATCACACCGATGTCACGCATAATATCCCATTTCGTGTCGCCCGGGAGTTGTACATAGACTTCAACATCCTGTAGCTGTCTGTTAATTTCCCTGATATACATCGCAGTGTCCATGACGACCACCGCCCCACCCTTATCAGCCGGTTTTATGGTGATACGGGCATCCCTTTCCAATGACACTATAGCATTGCGTTCCGACATAGATAGGTTATTCCTACCCTGACTTGTAGGTTTCAGGGTTTCAATCTGATTATGTACAATGTGTATATAAGACTCAATCACATGATTAGTGTGAGGGGGAGAAAAGTGACTTGGTTTCTTCAGATCAAACATGTTACATGTCAATTCAGCCGTACCAATATTCCTGCATACAACGGTACCCCTATTATCAGCATTCTTTAAAGCAAAAAAGCTCTTAAGGCGCAGGTTCCTGAAGAACCGTTGCAGGTCCAATTCAAGAGCAAACCAGTCCCTTTCGGTTGTAGGGGAGAAGGTGAGGCCACGTCCTAATACCTGCATTTGTTCCATAGGGAGTTGTACCGAGGAGATGTTCACTACCAGGTGCTTTGTCTCCTGGGATTGCGTCTCGTTGTTCTTATCGGCAGCCCCCTGTTCATGCCCGAGGTCGGGGGTAACTTGTTTTTTGTGGCATCGATGGTGCTTCCTTCCACCCCTGCGGCACTCCGCCGCCTTGCTGGCCTAAAAAAGCAACTGATGTAGAGGACTCATCTGTAGAATCAGAATCAAACGTGGAGAAACCGAAGTGTCCGCGGTCAAAACGCCGGTTGCGTCTTTTTCTGGGTCTATTCTGAGGTTGTGGGTTACGCCAGTTATAGACTTTTCCCAGCTGGTAGTCCGCAAGATCCCTATGCCATTTATCTCGTTTGACCCTCTCGGTCTCACATTTATGGCGCTGTACATATTGCGCAATTTTGTCGGCGTGAGTAACAAATTCATCAGTGCTGATGAGCCCCTGAATCTGTGTATTTACATCAATGCTGTTTTTCTTAATATTTTCCACCTCATTGCATAGAAAGTCTATATTTAACAACATTAAATCAAAGGAATATTTGTTACTCACCGCCTCAAACTTGGCGCAAAAGTCCATGTCATTTGGGAATAAGTTAGGCCGTAGGTGTGATCGTAGTCCCCTCGGAATACGGCGACTTTTATAATATTCCCTCAATGTGCTGAGATGGAGTTTTTTTGTACGTTGTGATTTTTTGTACTCTGTGCATTAGAACTTCGCACAATAAGGAAGCTTGGTTCAACATCTGTATTAGTTAGTGTGCAATTTAAGATAGAAATTAGAGTTGAGCAAACACCTGGATGTTCGGGTTCGAGAAGTTCGGCCGAACTTCCCGTAAATGTTCGGGTTCGGGATCCGAACCCGAACCGAACTTCGTCCCGAACCCGAACCCCATTGAAGTCAATGGGGACCCGAACTTTTGGGCACTAAAAAGGCTGTAAAACAGCCCAGGAAAAAGCTAGAGGGCTGCAAAAGGCAGCAACATGTAGGTAAATCCCCTGCAAACAAATGTGGATAGGGAAATGAATTAAAATTAAAATTAAAAAAATAAAAATGAACAAATATCAATTGGACAGAGGTCCCATAGCAGAGAATCTGGCTTCACATCAGCAGAGAATCAGTCTCTTCATGCCATAGCAAAGAATCTGGCTTCATGTCAGCAGAGAATCAGTCTCTTCATGCCATAGCAGAGAATCTGGCTTCATGTCAGCGCAGAATCAGTCTTCATGTCATAGCAGAGAATCAGGCTTCATGTCACCCACCACTGGAACAGGCCACTGTCACACATTTAGGCCCAGGCACCCAGGCAGAGGAGAGAGGTCCCGTAACAGAGAATCTGGCCTTATGTCAGCGCAGAATCTGTCTTTATGTCATAGCAGAGAATCAGGCTTCACGTCACCCACCACTGGAACAGGCCACTGTCACACATTTAGGCCCCGGCACCCAGACAGAGGAGAGCGGTCCCGTAACAGAGAATCTGGCCTTATGTCAGCGCAGAATCTGTCTTCATGTCATAGCAGAGAATCAGGCTTCACGTCAGCCACCACTGGAACAGGCCACTGTCACACATTTAGGCCCAGGCACCCAGGCAGAGGAGAGAGGTCCCGTAACAGAGAATCTGGCCTTATGTCAGCGCAGAATCTGTCTTCATGTCATAGCAGAGAATCAGGCTTCACGTCACCCACCACTGGAACAGGCCACTGTCACACATTTAGGCCCAGGCACCCAGGCAGAGGAGAGAGGTCCCGTAACAGAGAATCTGGCCTTATGTCAGCGCAGAATCTGTATTCATGTCATAGCAGAGAATCAGGCTTCACGTCACCCACCACTGGAACAGGCCACTGTCACACATTTAGGCCCCGGCACCCAGACAGAGGAGAGCGGTCCCGTAACAGAGAATCTGGCCTTATGTCAGCGCAGAATCTGTCTTCATGTCATAGCAGAGAATCAGGCTTCACGTCAGCCACCACTGGAACAGGCCACTGTCACACATTTAGGCCCAGGCACCCAGGCAGAGGAGAGAGGTTCCGTAACAGAGAATCTGGCCTTATGTCAGCGCAGAATCTGTATTCATGTCATAGCAGAGAATCAGGCTTCACGTCACCCACCACTGGAACAGGCCACTGTCACACATTTAGGCCCCGGCACCCAGACAGAGGAGAGCGGTCCCGTAACAGAGAATCTGGCCTTATGTCAGCGCAGAATCTGTCTTCATGTCATAGCAGAGAATCAGGCTTCACGTCAGCCACCACTGGAACAGGCCACTGTCACACATTTAGGCCCAGGCACCCAGGCAGAGGAGAGAGGTCCCGTAACAGACAATCTGGCCTTATGTCAGCGCAGAATCTGTATTCATGTCATAGCAGAGAATCAGGCTTCACGTCACCCACCACTGGAACAGGCCACTGTCACACATTTAGGCCCCGGCACCCAGACAGAGGAGAGCGGTCCCGTAACAGAGAATCTGGCCTTATGTCAGCGCAGAATCTGTCTTCATGTCATAGCAGAGAATCAGGCTTCACGTCAGCCACCACTGGAACAGGCCACTGTCACACATTTAGGCCCAGGCACCCAGGCAGAGGAGAGAGGTCCCGTAACAGACAATCTGGCCTTATGTCAGCGCAGAATCTGTCTTCATGTCATAGCAGAGAATCAGGCTTCAAGTCACCCACCACTGGAACAGGCCACTGTCACACATTTAGGCCCCGGCACCCAGACAGAGGAGAGCGGTCCCGTAACAGAGAATCTGGCCTTATGTCAGCGCAGAATCTGTATTCATGTCATAGCAGAGAATCAGGCTTCATGTCACCCACCACTGGAACAGGCCACTGTCACACATTTATGCCCCGGCACCCAGGCAGAGGAGAGCGGTCCCGTAACAGAGAATCTGGCCTTATGTCAGCGCAGAATCTGTATTCATGTCATAGCAGAGAATCAGGCTTCACGTCACCCACCACTGGAACAGGCCACTGTCACACATTTATGCCCCGGCACCCAGGCAGAGGAGAGCGGTCCCGTAACAGAGAATCTGGCCTTATGTCAGCGCAGAATCTGTATTCATGTCATAGCAGAGAATCAGGCTTCACGTCACCCACCACTGGAACAGGCCACTGTCACACATTTAGGCCCAGGCACCCAGGCAGAGGAGAGAGGTCCCGTAACAGAGAATCTGGCCTTATGTCAGCGCAGAATCTGTCTTCATGTCATAGCAGAGAATCAGGCTTCACGTCACCCACCACTGGAACAGGCCACTGTCACACATTTAGGCCCCGGCACCCAGACAGAGGAGAGCGGTCCCGTAACAGAGAATCTGGCCTTATGTCAGCGCAGAATCTGTATTCATGTCATAGCAGAGAATCAGGCTTCACGTCACCCACCACTGGAACAGGCCACTGTCACACATTTAGGCCCCGGCACCCAGACAGAGGAGAGGTTCATTCAACTTTGGGTTGCCCCGCAATATAATGGTAAAATGAAATTAAAAATAGTATTGAATGAGGAAGTGCCCTGGAGTAGAATAATATATTGTTAAGGGGAGGTAGTTAATATCTAATCTGCACAAGGGATGGACAGGTCCTGTGGGATCCATGCCTGGTTCATTTTTATGAACGTCAGCTTGTCCACATTGGCTGTAGACAGGCGGCTGCGTTTGTCTGTAATGACGCCCCCTGCCGTGCTGAATACATGTTCAGACAAAACGCTGGCCGCCGGGCAGGCCAGCACCTCCAAGGCATAAAAGGCTAGCTCTGGCCACGTGGACAATTTGGAGACCCAGAAGTTGAATGGGGCCGAACCATCAGTCAGTACGTGGAGGGGTGTGCACAGGTACTGTTCCACCATGTTAGTGAAATGTTGCCTCCTGCTAACACGTTCCGTATCAGGTGGTGGTGCACTTAGCTGTGGCGTGTTGACAAAACTTTTCCACATCTCTGCCATGCTAACCCTGCCCTCAGAGGAGCTGGGCGTGACACAGCTGCGTTGGCGACCTCTTGCTCCTCCTCTGCCTTCGCCTTGGGCTTCCACTGGTTCCCCTGTGACATTTGGGAATGCTCTCAGTAGCGCGTCTACCAACGTGCGCTTGTACTCGCGCATCTTCCTATCACGCTCCAGTGTAGGAAGTAAGGTGGGCACATTGTCTTTGTACCGGGGATCCAGCAGGGTGGCAACCCAGTAGTCCGCACACGTTAAAATGTGGGCAACTCTGCTGTCGTTGCGCAGGCACTGCAGCATGTAGTCGCTCATGTGTGCCAGGCTGCCCAGAGGTAAGGACAAGCTGTCCTCTGTGGGAGGCGTATCGTCATCGTCCTGTGTTTCCCCCCAGCCACGCACCAGTGATGGGCCCGAGCTGCTTTGGGGGCCACCCCGCTGTGAACATGCTTCATCCTCATCCTCCTCCACCTCCTCCTCATCCTCGTCCTCCTCGTCCTCCAGTAGTGGGCCCTGTCTGGCCACATTTGTACCTGGCCTCTGGTGTTGCAAAAAACCTCCCTCTGAGTCACTTCGAAGCGACTGGCCTGAAAGTGCTAAAAATGACCCCTCTTCCTCCTCTTCCTCCTGGGCCATCATCGCCCTAAGTGTTTTCTCAAGGAGACATAGAAGTGGTATTGTAACGCTGATAACGGCGTCATCGCCACTGGCCATGTTGGTGGAGTACTCGAAACAGCGCAACAGGGCACACAGGTCTCGCATGGAGGCCCAGTCATTGGTGGTGAAGTGGGTCTGATCCGCAGTGCGACTGTCCCGTGCGTGCTGCAGCTGAAACTCCACTATGGCCTGCTGCTGCTCGCACAGTCTGTCCAGCATATGCAAGGTGGAGTTCCACCTGGTGGGCACGTCGCATATGAGGCGGTGAGCGGGAAGGCCGAAGTTACGCTGTAGCGCAGACAGGCGAGCAGCGGCAGGGTGTGAACGCCGGAAGCGCGAACAGACGGCCCGCACTTTATGCAGCAGCTCTGACATGTCGGGGTAGTTGCGAATGAACTTCTGCACCACCAAATTCAGCACATGCGCCAGGCAAGGGATGTGCGTCAAACAGGCTAGTCCCAGAGCTGCAACGAGATTTCGCCCATTATCGCACACCACCAGGCCGGGCTTGAGGCTCACCGGCAGCAACCACTCGTCGGTCTGTTGTTCTATACCCCGCCACAACTCCTGTGCGGTGTGGGGCCTGTCCCCCAAACATATGAGTTTCAGAATGGCCTGCTGACGTTTACCCCGTGCTGTGCTGAAGTTGGTGGTGAAGGTGTGTGGCTGACTGGATGAGCAGGTGGAAGAAGAGGAGGAGGAAGCTGAGTAGGAGGAGGAGGAGACAGGAGGCAAAGAATGTTGCCCTGCGATCCTTGGCGGCGGAAGGACGTGCGCCAAATAGCTCTCCGCCTGGGGCCCAGCCGCCACTACATTTACCCAGTGTGCAGTTAGGGAGATATAGCGTCCCTGGCCGTGCTTACTGGTCCACGTATCTGTGGTTAGGTGGACCTTGCCACAGATGGCGTTGCGCAGTGCACACTTGATTTTATCGGACACTTGTTTGTGCAGGGAAGGCACGGCTCTCTTGGAGAAGTAGTGGCGGCTGGGAACAACATACTGTGGGACAGCAAGTGACATGAGCTGTTTGAAGCTGTGTGTGTCCACCAGCCTAAATGACAGCATTTCATAGGCCAGTAGTTTAGAAATGCTGGCATTCAGGGCCAGGGATCGAGGGTGGCTAGGTGAGAATTTACGCTTTCTCTCAAATGTTTATGAGATGGAGAGCTGAACGCTGCCGTGTGACATGGTTGAGATGCTTGGTGACGCAGGTGGTGGTGTTGGTGGTACATCCCATGTTTGCTGGGCGGCAGGTGCCAACGTTCCTCCAGAGGCGGAGGAAGAGGCCGAGGCGGCGGCAGCAGCAGCAGAAGAGGCCGAGGCGGCGGCAGCAGAAGAGGTAGCAGGGGGAGCCTGAGTGACTTCCTTGTTTTTGATGGCACAGCGTGCAAACCACTCGGGTCTTGTCGTCAGCACATTGTTTGAAGAAGTGCCATGCCAGGGAACTCCTTGAAGCTGCCTTTGGGGTGCTCGGTCCCAGATGGCGGCGGTCAGTAGCAGGCGGAGTCTCTTGGCGGCGGGTGTTCTGATTTTGCCCACTGCTCCCTCTTTTGCTACGCTGTTGGCTCGGTCTCACCACTGCCTCTTCCTCCGAACTGTGAAAGTCAGTGGCACGACCTTCATTCCATGTGGGGTCTAGGACCTCATCGTCCCCTGCATCGTCTTCCACCCAGTCTTGATCCCTGACCTCCTGTTCAGTCTGCACACTGCAGAAAGACGCAGCAGTTGGCACCTCTGTTTCGTCATCATCAGAGACGTGCTGAGGTGGTATTCCCATGTCCTCATCATCAGGAAAAATAAGTGGTTGTGCGTTAGTGCATTCTATCTCTTCCACCCCTGGGGAAGGGCTAGGTGGATGCCCTTGGGAAACCCTGGCAGCAGAGTCTTCAAACAGCATAAGAGACTGCTGCATAACTTGAGGCTCAGACAGTTTCCCTGATATGCATGGGGGTGATGTGACAGACCGATGGGCTTGGTTTTCATGCGCCATCTGTGCGCTTTCTGCAGAAGACTGGGTAGGAGATAATGTGAACGTGCTGGATCCACTGTCGGCCACCCAATTGACTAATGCCTGTACCTGCTCAGGCCTTACCATCCTTAGAACGGCATTGGGCCCCACCAAATATCGCTGTAAATTCTGCTGGCTACTGGGACCTGAGGTAGTTGGTTCACTAGGACGTGTGGCTGTGGCAGAACGGCCACGTCCTCTCCCAGCACCAGAGGGTCCACTAACACCACCACGACCGTGTCCACGTCCGCGTCCGCGTCCCTTATTAGATGTTTTCCTCATTGTTCCCGTTCACCACAATTTTGAGAATGGCAAATTTGGGAATGCTTTTTTAACCCAGAACAAAAAGTCTGCTTTTACGGTCACTACAAATAACTTGACCAGCTAAAACTGTGCAGATTTGGTTGAATAGAGATGTGAGACCTGTTTTTTTTTGCGCTGTGTGACAGTTATAGGTTTAATCACAGAATGACACTTCTATCAGCACGCTAGCGTGTGTCTTAGGTTTTTCTGAATAACACTATCAATAACTTCAATGTAAGATTTTCTTTTTGGGATAGATTTCAAGTAGGCCTCAAATACCACAAACTAGTTATTTTCAGAATGGCAAATTTGGGAATGCTTTTTCAACCCAGAACAAAAAGTCTGCTTTTACGGTCACTACAAATAACTTGACCAGCTAAAACTGTGCAGATTTGGTTAAATAGAGATGTGAGACCTGTTTTTTTTTGCGCTGTGTGACACTTATAGGTTTAATCACAGAATGACACTTCTATCAGCACGCTAGCATGTGTCTTAGGTTTTTCTGAATGACACTATCAATAACTTCAATGTAAGATTTTCTTTTTGGGATAGATTTCAAGTAGGCCTCAAATACCACAAACTAGTTATTTTCAGAATGGCAAATTTGGGAATGCTTTTTCAACCCAGAACAAAAAGTCTGCTTTTACGGTCACTACAAATAACTTGACCAGCTAAAACTGTGCAGATTTGGTTGAATAGAGATGTGAGACCTGTTTTTTTTTGCGCTGTGTGACAGTTATAGGTTTAATCACAGAATGACACTTCTATCAGCACGCTAGCGTGTGTCTTAGGTTTTTCTGAATGACACTATCAATAACTTCAATGTAAGATTTTCTTTTTGGGATAGATTTCAAGTAGGCCTCAAATACCACAAACTAGTTATTTTCAGAATGGCAAATTTGGGAATGCTTTTTCAACCCAGAACAAAAAGTCTGCTTTTACGGTCACTACAAATAACTTGACCAGCTAAAACTGTGCAGATTTGGTTGAATAGAGATGTGAGACCTGTTTTTTTTTGCGCTGTGTGACAGTTATAGGTTTAATCACAGAATGACACTTCTATCAGCACGCTAGCGTGTGTCTTAGGTTTTTCTGAATGACACTATCAATAACTTCAATGTAAGATTTTCTTTTTGGGATAGATTTCAAGTAGGCCTCAAATACCACAAACTAGTTATTTTCAGAATGGCAAATTTGGGAATGCTTTTTCAACCCAGAACAAAAAGTCTGCTTTTACGGTCACTACAAATAACTTGACCAGCTAAAACTGTGCAGATTTGGTTGAATAGAAATGTCAGGTCTATTGTTTAGGCGCTGGGTGACAGGCTCAACTTGCCCCTAATGTAATATATGGCCAAAAAATAACCACACTGTTGATGGTTAAATGCACTTGGGTGACACAGGCTCAGCCTGCACCAGATGTAGTATATGGCCAAAAAATAATCAGACTGTTGATGGTTAAATGCACTTGGGTGACACAGGCTCAGCCTGCAGCTGATGTAGGATATAGCACAAAATAACCACACTATCGATGGTTAAATACACTTGGTGATAGCTCGTGCTGGCGCACCACAAGTCACAAAATGGCCGCCGATCACCCCAGAAAAAAAGTGATCTAAAAACGCTCTGGGCAGCCTCAAAAAAGTGAGCAAGTCAATAATAGCACTTCAATGATCCACAGCTGCAGATCGATCACAGAATGAAGTCTTTTGGAGGAGTTAATCTGCCTAATCTCGCCCTAACGTCGCAGCTGCAACCTCTCCCTATACTGATCATAGCAGAGTGACGTGCGGCGCTACGTGACTCCAGCTTAAATAGAGGCTGGGTCACATGGTGCACTGGCCAATCACAGCCATGCCAATAGTAGGCATGGCTGTGATGGCCTCTTGGGCCAAGTAGTATGACGCTTGTTGATTGGCTGCTTTGCAGCCTTTCAAAAAGCGCCAAGAAATCGCCGAACACCGAACCCGGACTTTTACGAAAATGTTCGGGTCCGTGTCACGGACACCCCAAAATTCGGTACGAACCCGAACTATACAGTTCGGGTTCGCTCATCCCTAATAGAAATACACCCATAATTTTCTGGGGTTTGAAAAACACACATTTTCTTTTTTCAAAAAACAGTATTTTCCAGATCTGCAAGTGTTAAATTTAAGTTTAATATATACAGCTTTCATATTTCTGTTACCAAAAAAACACAATTTTGGCAATCTACAACATCTTGATTAGTCAGTGTGCAATTTAAGCCAGAAATACACCCATCATTTTCTGGGGTTTGAAAAACACACTTTTTGGACAAAAAACAATATTTTCAGGCCTTGCAGCATCAGCTTGTGTAAAATTACAGGCTTATATACTGCTGTCAAATTCAGTTGTTAAACAAACACTCGTTTGGGCACCAAAAATTTAGTTGGCAGCCTTTGATACAGATGTCATTGTGAGATACACCCTTAATACATTTGGGTTACATTCAGAGATTTTAAATACCGCCATATGGTGCACCAATATGGAATTCAGGCCTACAGTGGTTCAGACCGTGTGAGATACACCCTCTACATGCAGGGGTTTGAATCAGAGATTTGAAATATAGCCATTTGAAATACAGCCATTTTGTGCAAAGATATATTTACTTCAGGCCTACACTGGTTCAGACCGTGTGAGATATTCCCTCTACAAACAGGGGTTTGAATCAGGAATTTGAAATACAGCCATTTGAAATACAGCCATTTTGTGCAAAGATATATTTACTTCAGGCCTACACTGGTTCAGGCCCTGTGAGATACCCCCTCTACATACAGGGGTTTGAATCAGGCATTTGAAATACAGCCATTTAAAATACAGCCATTTTGGGCAAAGAAATATTTACTTCAGGCCTACAGTGGTTCAGACCGTGTGAGATACCCCCTCTACATACAGGGGTTTGAATCAGGCATTTGAAATACGGCCAATTAAAATACAGCCATTTTGGGCAAAGAAATATTGAATTCAGGCCTACAGTAGTTCAGACCGTGTGAGATACCCGCTCTACATACAGGGGTTTGATTCAGGGATTTGAAATACAGCCATTTGAAATACAGCCATTTTGTGCAAAGATACAGGGAGTGCAGAATTATTAGGCAAGTTGTATTTTTGAGGATTAATTTTATTATTGAACAACAACCATGTTCTCAATGAACCCAAAAAACTCATTAATATCAAAGCTGAATATTTTTGGAAGTAGTTTTTAGTTTGTTTTTAGTTTTAGCTATTTTAGGGGGATATCTGTGTGTGCAGGTGACTATTACTGTGCATAATTATTAGGCAACTTAACAAAAAACAAATATATACCCATTTCAATTATTTATTTTTACCAGTGAAACCAATATAACATCTCAACATTCACAAATATACATTTCTGACATTCAAAAACAAAACAAAAACAAATCAGTGACCAATATAGCCACCTTTCTTTGCAAGCACACTCAAAAGCCTGCCATCCATGGATTCTGTCAGTGTTTTGATCTGTTCACCATCAACATTGCGTGCAGCAGCAACCACAGCCTCCCAGACACTGTTCAGAGAGGTGTACTGTTTTCCCTCCTTGTAAATCTCACATTTGATGATGCACCACAGGTTCTCAATGGGGTTCAGATCAGGTGAACAAGGAGGCCATGTCATTAGATTCTCTTCATTTATACCATTTCTTGCCAGCCACGCTGTGGAGTACTTGGACGCGTGTGATGGAGCATTGTCCTGCATGAAAATCATGTTTTTCTTGAAGGATGCAGACCAATTCCTGTACCACTGCTTGAAGAAGGTGTCTTCCAGAAACTGGCAGTAGGACTGGGAGTTGAGCTTGACTCCATCCTCAACCCGAAAAGGCCCCACAAGCTCATCTTTGATGATACCAGCCCAAACCAGTACTCCACCTCCACCTTGCTGGCGTCTGAGTCGGACTGGAGCTCTCTGCCCTTTACCAATCCAGCCACGGGCCCATCCATCTGGCCCATCAAGACTCACTCTCATTTCATCAGTCCATAAAACCTTAGAAAAATCAGTCTTGAGATATTTCTTGGCCCAGTCTTGACGTTTCTGCTTGTGTGTCTTGTTCAGTGGTGGTCGTCTTTCAGCCTTTCTTACCTTGGCCATGTCTCTGAGTATTGCACACCTTGTGCTTTTGGGCACTCCAGTGATGTTGCAGCTCTGAAATATGGCCAAACTGGTGGCAAGTGGCATCTTGGCAGCTGCACGCTTGACTTTTCTCAGTTCATGGGCAGTTATTTTGCGCCTTGGTTTTTCCACACGCTTCTTGCGACCCTGTTGACTATTTTGAATGAAACGCTTGATTGTTCGATGATCACGCTTCAGAAGCTTTGCAATTTTAAGAGTGCTGCATCCCTCTGCAAGATATCTCACTATTTTTGACTTTTCTGAGCCTGTCAAGTCCTTCTTTTGACCCATTTTGCCAAAGGAAAGGAAGTTGCCTAATAATTATGCACACCTAATATAGGGTGTTGATGTCATTAGACCACACCCCTTCTCATTACAGAGATGCACATCACCTAATATGCTTAATTGGTAGTAGGCTTTCGAGCCTATACAGCTTGGAGTAAGACAACATGCATAAAGAGGATGATGTGGTCAAAATACTCATTTGCCTAATAATTCTGCACGCAGTGTATATTTACTTCAGGCCTACAGTGGTTCAGATCGTGTGAGATACCCCCTCTGCATACAAGAGTTTGAATCAGGCATTTGCAATACAGCCATTTAAAATACAGCCATTTTGGGCAAAGAAATATTTAATTCAGGCCTACAGTGGTTCAGACCGTGTGAGATACCCCCTCTACATACAGGGGTTTGAATTTTAAATACAGCCATTTTGGGTAAATAAATATTTACTTCAGGCCTACAGTGGTTCAGGCCCTGTGAGATACTCCCTCTACATACAGGGGTTTGAATCAGGCATTTGAAATACAGCCATTTGAAATACAGCCATTTTGGGCAAAGATATATTTACTTCAGGCCTACAGTGGTTCAGACCAGATGAGATACCCCCTCTACATACAGGGGTTTGAATCAGGCATTTGAAATACAGCCATTTGAAATACAGCCATTTTGGGCAAATATATATTTACTTCAGGCCTAAACTGGTTCAGGCCCTGTGAGATATTCCCTTTACATACTGTCGTTCTATTCTACTATTAATTAAACACCCATTTAGGGCAAGATCCTAAATTCAAAAAATATAAGGAGAGCGTCAAATAAGGGACGTGGCCCAGGTCGTGGTGCTGCTGGTGGAGCTCCTGTTGCAGGGAGAGGACGCGGTCGATCTGTGCCAGCTACACGCACAAGTGAAACCCCTTCCTCAGGTGCGAGTAGGCGACAAAACCTGCAGCGGTATTTGGTCAGGCCTAATGCTGCTCTACGAATGGTGAGGCCTGAACAAGTACAGGCGATAGTAGATTGGGTTGCTGACAGTGGATCCAGTTCCTTCACATTGTCTCCCACCCAGTCTCCTGCTGAAAGACCACACTTGGCACCTGCAGCCGATGTCCATCAGTCTTTCACCTCACCCCCTTGCAAATCAGCCAAGCAGTCTGAGCCCCAAGTCATGCAGCAGTCTCTTCTGCTTTTTTATGACTCTGTTAGCAGGGTTTCCCAGGGCCATCCACCTAGCCCTGCCCCAGAAGTGGAAGAGATTGAATGCACCGATGCCCAACCACTTATCTTTCAAGATGAGTACATGGGAGGACCATCACAGCACGTCTCGGATGATGACGAAACACAGGTGCCAACTGCTGGGGCTTTCGAAAGTGTGCAGACCGACAAGGAAGGCAAGGGTGAAGACTGGGTGGAAGATGATGTGGAGGATGATGAGGTCCTCGACCCCACATGGAATCAAGGTCATGCGAGTGACCTATGTAGTTCGGAGGAAGAGGAGGTGGTCGCACAGAGCCACCAGCACAGCAGAAGAGGGAGCAGGGTGCAAAAGCGGAGCGGCCATCCTCTAGACAGTACGCCTCCTACTGCCCACCGCAGCAAGGGACCGAGCACACCAAAGCCAGCTCCAAGGAGTTCCCTGGCGTGGCAGTTCTTCAGACAATGTGCTGACGACAAGACACGAGTGGTTTGCACGCTGTGCAATCAGAGCCTGAAGCGAGGCATAAACGTTCTCAACCTGAGCACAACCTCTATGACCAAGCATTTAAGTGCAAGGCACGAGCTGCAGTGGAGTAGACACCTCAAAAACCAAGAAAGGTCTCTGGCTCCTCCTGCTTCCTCTTCTGCTGCAGTCGCAGCCTCTTTATCCACCTCTGGAGTGACAGTGCCACCTGGCACCCGGCAAACAGAGGATATGCCAGCAACACCAACACCTGGGTCACCAAGCATCTCCACAATGTCCCACGGAAGCGTTCAGCTCTCCATATCCCAAACGCTGGAGAGGAAGAGGAAGTAACCCCCTACCCACCCGCGATCCCTAGCCCTGAATGCCAGCATTTCTAAATTACTTGCCTTTGAAATGCTGTCATTCCGTCTGGTGGAGACGGATAGTTTTAAAGGCCTTATGGCGGTGGCTGTCCCACAGTACGTCGTGCCCAGCCGCCACTACTTTTCAAGGCGAGCCATCCCTTCCCTTCACAACGAAGTAGGGGACAAAATCAGGTGTGCACTGCGCAATGGCATCTGTGGCAAGGTGCACCTGACTACGGATACGTGGACAAGTAAGCATGGTCAGGGCCGTTACATCTCCATAACAGCACACTGGTTAAATGCAGTGGTGGCTGGGCCTGAGGCGGATAGCAGTTTGGCGCATGTACTTCCACCACCGAGGATTGCAGGGCGCTTCAGTTTGCCTCCTGTTGCTTCCTCCTCCTACTCTGCTTCCTCATCCTCTACCAGCTCCTCATCCGGTCAGCGTAACACCTTCACCACCAACTTCAGCACAGCCAGGGGTAAAAGAGAGCAGGCAGTTTTAAAACTTATCTGTTTGGGGGACAAACCCCACACCGCGCAGGAGCTGTGGACGGGCCTGAACAACAGACCGATGAGTGGTTTGTGCCAGTCAGCCTCAAGCCCGGCCTGGTGGTGTGCTATAATGGGCGAAATCTCGTAGCAGCTCTGGGACTAGCTGGTTTGACGCACATCCCCTGCCTGGCGCATGTGCTGAATTTGGTGGTGCAGAGATTCCATAAAAATTACCCCGATATGTCAGAGCTGCTGCATAAAGTGCGGGCCGTCTGTGCACGCTTTCGGCGTTCTCACCCTGCTGCTGCTCGCCTGACAGCGCTGCAGCGTAACTTCGGCCTTCCCACTCACCGCCTCATATGCGACGTGCCCACAAGGTGGAACTCCACCTTGCACATGCTGGCCAGACTGTGCGAGCAGAAGCAGGCGATAGTGGAGTTTCAGCTGCAGCACGCACAGGTGAGTCGCTCGGCGGAACAGCACCACTTCACCACCAATGACTGGGCCTCCATTCGAGACCTGTGTTCCTTGTTGCGCTGTTTCGAGTACTCCACCAACATGGCCAGTGCCGATAACGCCGTTCTCAGCGTTACTATCCCACTTCTATGCCTCCTTGAAAAAAACGCTCCTGGCGATCATTAAAGAGGAAGTGGCACAGGAGGAGGAAGAGGGATCATTTCGTAGGGTTTCCGGACAGTAATTCCCAAGTGTCTCCGAGGGTGGGTTCCTGCACCCACAAACCCAAGGTACACAATTGTCCAGCCAGGGCACAGTTCTGGAGGATGAGGAGGTGGAGGATGAGGAGGAGGAGATGCAGGAGGAGGAACCATGTTCACAGCAGGGTGGCACCCAGACCAGCTCATGGCCATCACTGGTGTGTGGATGGGGGGATACAGAGGACACAGACGATACACCTCCCACAGAGGACAGCTTTTCGTTGCCTCTGGGCAGCCTGGCACACATGAGCGATTACATGCTGCAGTGTCTCCGCAACGACCGCCGAGTTGCCCACATTCTAACTTGTGCTGATTAATGGGTGGCCATGCTGCTGGATCCCCGTTACAAGGACAACGTACCGTCCTTAATTCCGTCACTGGAGCGTGATCGTAAGATGTGCGAGTACAAGCGCACGCTGGTAGACGCGCTGCTGGTGGCATTCCCACCTGACAGCGGGGGCACAGGGGAAGCACAAGGCGAAGGCAGAGGACGAGGAAGAGGTCGCCAACGCAGCTGGGGCACTGCCAGCACCTCAGAAGGCAGGGTTAGCATGGCCAAAATGTAGAAAAGCTTTGTTAGCACGCCACAACAACCAGCACCACCAGCTGATATGGAACGTCTTGGCAGGAGGCAGCATTTCACCAACATGGTGGAGCAGTATGTGTGCACACGCCTACACGTACTGAATGATGGGTCTGCCCCCTTCAACTTCTGGGTCTCCAAATTAGGCACATGGCCTGAGCTTGCCCTTTACGCCTTGGAGTGTATTATCTGAACGTGTGTTTAGCGCGGCAGGGGGCGTCATCACAGACAAGCGCAGCCGCCTGTCCACAGCCAATGTGGACAAGCTCACGTTCATTAAAATGAACCAGACATGGATCCCTCAGGACTTGTCCGTACCTTGTGCAGAATAGACATGTATACCGGCACTAAGCAGCCATTTGGTATACTGCAGCGCAATTGCTCATGTTTGTATTTTGGATATTTCACACTCTTTTGGAGTGTACCTTAATTTTACAAAATTAAATTAAAACCAAAAACCTGTGTTGGCTATCTCGTCCTCCTCCACCGCCGCTTCCACCTACTCCGTTACTTCCACCGCCTCCTCAAACTCCTACTCCATATGGAACTCCACCTCATAAATCAAATGATTTTTTTTTGTACGTGTTTTATTTTATATCATTTCACTACATTGTCATTAACATTTTCTGGTGAAATTCACCAATTTTTGGGTGTATAGTACCACTGCTATACCTAATAGACAGGTTAAACAAAACAAAAAATTGTCATTTACTTTTTCGGGTTAAATTAACCAATTTTTGGGTGTATAGTACCACTGCTAAACAAAACATGCAATGCAACAGCTCTCTGCAAATGAAATAAAGTTCAAAATTGCATATACTCACACTAATTAAAATCAGCCTATGGGGCAGATGAGCTGGTCAGGAGTGCACGACTAAGGTGTCAGCCACACCTCCAGTACAAACTTGACGTGCGGCAGATGGGCTCAAATATTTTTGTACAAAATGATTTGCCAAGCATCTCTAACTTATTAGTATAGCACTTTTGTACAATTTTGTACTTTATTTGATTTGCAGAGAGCTGTTGCATTGCATGTTTTATTTTACAGTGTTGTTCTCAGCCATAGCAACGTGCCCCTGCGCTTTGAGATGTGCTGACTGACCCCCTTTTTCTTTCCAGATAGTACCACTGCTATACCTAGTAGACAGGTTAAAAAAAAATTTAATTGTCAATTATATATTCTGGTGAAATTCACCAATTTTTGGGTGTGATGTACCACTCCTATACCTAGTAGACAGAAAAAAAGAAAAAATTGTCAGTTACATTTTTTGGTGAAATTCACCAATTTTTGGGTGTAATATACCTTTCCTCTACCTAGTTGACAGCTTAATAAATTTCAATAATTGTTCTGTTACATTCTTAGGTTGACATTATACAATTTTAGACCTGAATAAACACCTGCTATGCATAGGTGACAGGGAATAAAATTTTATAAATTATTCAGTAATTAATGTGCACCACATCCTTACATTCAATGCTTAAACTTTGAAAAGTTGTCACACTTTTATGCTTTAATAATTTCTCCCATATTTCAACTCTAATTTTAAATTTGAAAAAACGAATCCTTCCTTGGATGTGGTCTCTCTTTATCACGCTCCCTCTCTGGCCTGGAACCCTGATTCCCCGCCACCCATGATCACCATGGTAGGCGCAAAAAAACATCGAAAGTTGATAGAGCAGATATCAAATTGGATCGTGAACATCACGGGGACGTGCGACATGGTGGGGCAGTAAGTGTGCACACGCCTACACGAACTGACTGACAGGGGTCAGCCCCTGCAACTTCTGGGTCTCCAAATTAAGCACATGGCCTGAGCGTGCCCTTTACCCCTTGGAGGTGCTGGCCTGCCCTGCAGCCAGTGTATTGTCTGAACGTGTGTTTAGCATGACTGGAGGGGGTTATCACAGGTTATATTTCCCAATGTTTTGGGGTGTACCCTAATTTAAAAAATAAAATTTAAAACCAAAAACCAGTGTAGGCTACCACCTCCTCCACCGCCGCTTCCACCTACACCGCCACATCCACCGCCTCCTCAACCTCCTACTCCATATGGACCTGGCCCTTCTAGATCAAGATTATTATTATTTTTTTTTACGTATTTTATGTTATTTAAAGTCATTTCCCTATCCACATTTGTTTGCAGAGCACTTGCCATGCTCTTAACCACATTTTGACGCCATTTGCAGCCCTCTAGCCCTTTCCATGACATTTTTACAGCCATTTTAGTGTTCAAAAGTTCGGGTCCCCATTGACTTCAATGGGGTTCGGGGTCAAGTTCGGGACCCAAACTCAAACTTTTTTCCGAAGTTTGGCCAAACCCGTCGAACCCGAACATCCAGGTGTCCGCTCAACTCTAGTGGTCACCCCTACTGCGGGAACCCCAGAATCGGGGTCATATGGTTCAGGGTTAACCTCAGTACACACATTATCAGTCAGATTTTCTCCACAGGTTACATTTGTGCTCTGCCATAAGTTCCAGAATAGGGAAAAGTCTCTTCCCAGTATCACACTATGCATTAGTGACTTAACCACACCCACTTCATGCCATGATACACCACATGGAGTTTCTATTGTGACCCGAGCAGTTGGGTACTCTCTGGTTTCTCCATGTATGCATAGTACCCCAACAGTATGTCCACTGTATGTCTCAGGATTTACCAGAGAGCCATGTACCAAGGTCACCAAGCTCCCAGAGTCCAACAGCGCCTCAGCTGTACAACCTCCTATGGACACAGTACACATTTGAGGTTCTAACTTAGACACAGTTTCTGCAGAATACACGGGTTGTGCAAACAGAGAAATAAGTCTGGACATATTGCAGTCCATTGGCTCAGTTGTGATGGGGCAATTAACAACCACATGTCTAAATTCATGACACCGCCAGCACTGTACACGGCCCTGTTCCCCATTTTGGGACCCTGGCCTGGACCTCCAGGTCCCAGCGGAATGTGGCCCAGCTGGCTCCCCCTTTGAGCCATCTCCCCTTAAAGCATTTCTCACCTCTCTAGCAATTGGTACAGTCTTACCAGTAGACTTTGGTGACCTGCTGTCTCTGGGGCTGGCATACCTGGAAGATGCTTGGAGTAGGTTCTCTGTTGCACTGTACTGCTCCACGAGACTCACCAATTGGTCAGCAGTTGTAGGTCCTCCTTGTCCAACCCAGCACTGGATCTT
Organism: Bufo bufo; assembly: GCF_905171765.1. Lineage (NCBI taxonomy): Eukaryota > Metazoa > Chordata > Amphibia > Anura > Bufonidae > Bufo > Bufo bufo. The sequence continues at coordinate 166,999,319 of NC_053389.1, read as the reverse complement.
GGGGGGTACTGACCTGATGAACTTATCCAGGACAACTTTCTCTACAATTTGACCTGGGGTACTTTCCTCAGGCTGCAGCCATTTCCTCACAAGATGGATCAGATCGTGCATCTGTGAACGGGGTGGCAAGCTCTCAGAGAAAGTCCATTTGTGCACACGGCCTGCACGCACATCCATGTTTACTCCAAGTCGAGCAAGTATCTCACCAGTTCCCCAGTTAAGAAAGGCGCCACAACATCTGCACACTGGTCGACTGGTAACTTTTCATGCTCTGTTACTCTCTCAAAGACCATGAAATAGGCTTCCACATCATCTGTGGGCATGATCTTTTGAACTTTGTACTGCAGCCTGTGCTGTTGGTAACGCTCCCCAGCTTCCTGGCACGGCAGCATTTTCAGTCGCAAAGCCGCTATTGCCTCACTCAGCAACGCCATTTTCTCCATTAATTGGCGATTCATCTCGTCCTGCCTGGCCTGTGCCTGGTGCTGTCGTTTGTCAGCCTGTGAAAAGGTTTGCTGCTGCTGCAAAATCAGCTGTTGCTGTTGAAGAATGGATTGTCCAAATTGTTTGCCAAAGTCCTCCATTACACCAGCCGTGAAGTCAACTGGCAGCTCTGTGCAACAAACTTTTTAGGTGTCTGTCTCTTTAAGACTGCATTTTGGATCCAACTGCTCACATCCTCCACCATATGTGGGGGTCAACTCAATAGTGGTAGGCACAGCAGTCAGAGACAGTGACATAATGGCACAGTTCACACATGGATTTGCCTGTTTTCTTTATTCTCATCCACAAGCGAAATATAAGACCTTCACAGCACTAACTAAACATAAAATTACCCTTTCTATACGGGCGGCCTACTACCAGCCACATGACACAATTCTAAATAAACTCTGTGTCTTTTTTGTTGCTTTAGCAGACTTCAGCAGCAATGGTTAAAGTCAGTCAGTTCAACCAGTCCCCCCACCCAGACTGAGCTCCATTACCTGGCTGAGAGCTCTATATGAAACCTGTTCTGGACAGGAAGGGAATGAGGAGCCCCGCTACCAACCTGCATCCTCATTCCATTAAAATCTAGGCCCGATGACACCATTTACCAAAGTCCTCAGCAAACTATGTTTTGCTAAGGCAGACCATATTTCCTGGATTTCTGATATCTCACCCAAATCCTAGTTGAGATATCCATATCTGTAGCCTAGTACATGGTATATGAAAGAAACCTAGGCGAAATATAATGATTATCTACTACTTTTCCAGTCACTGTCTCACAGTGGCCATATGTAGAATATGTGGGCAGAAGGTGAAGTGTGCTCAGGGTGCCAATGTTGGCACTACGGCCCTGCGTCAACATATGTAGTGTCGCCATAAAATGGCCTGGGAGAACCGTCGCTCCAATGTGGTGGTCCAGCCTGCTGCAGCTACCGCTGCATCACCCAGTGGCACGCACCCGGTTTCAGCCAGTCAAGGCTCCACCACCTCAGCCGAAGGGAGCTGTCTGTCATTACCATCTTATGCTGGTCCAGATGCTCCTGCTCCTACTCTTCGTCAGTCATTCCGTCAGCAAGCGATTGCCAAGAGACAACAGTATAAGTGCACGCTTCCAACGGCGCAGAAGCTGAACGTGCTCCTGTCCAAGTTGCTGGTGCTGCAGTCCCTCCCTTTCCAAGTGGTGGACTCTGCACCTTTCAGAGAACTGATGTCTTGTGTCGAGCCGAGGTGGAGAGTCCCAGGCCATAATTTCTTTGCTAAAAAGGCACTACCAGCCCTGCACAAATATGTAGAACAGAAGGTGGGCCAGTCCTTGAGCCTATCGGTGTCTGCCAAAGTGCATGGCAGCGCCGACGTGTGGAGCTGTAACTATAGTCAGGGACAGTACATGTCCTTTACGGCCCACTGGGTGAATGTGGTTCCTGCACAGCCACACCAGCAACTTGGCCAGGTCACGCCGCTTCCGCCTCCACGTTGTCACGCCGTTGGTCCTGTGACAATGTCTGATTCTGCCTCTTCATCCTCCACCATGTCCTCAGTCTCCACTGCAGGGACAAGTCACAGTGCCCCTCCAGCATACCACATGTGCAAGGCACGGCGGTGTCACGCTGTTCTGCACTTCGTTTCCCTGGGCGAACGGAGTCACACAGGGGAGGAACTGCTGCGTGTCTTTCTCCACGACAACTCAAAATTTGAACCATGGTGACCGACAATGGGAAGAACATGGTGTCGGCGCTGTGTCAAGGAAGGCTGAGCCATGGGCCCTTCATGGCACACGTGTTAAATCTGGTTGTCAAGTGGTTCCTGAAGTCTTCCACCCATCTGCAAGACATCCTAAAAATGGGAAGGAAACTGCATGCACTTCAGCCTCCTTGAACTGCAGTGGCAGAACGGCATCCCCCAACATAGGCTGATATGCGAAGTTTCCACCCGTTGGAATTCCACCCTCCATATGTTGGACCGACTATACAGAGAAAGGCCATCAAGGATTTCTTGATGATGCAAGCAGATAGGAGTACTCCCCTGTGTAACTTCGATGTCAGCCAGTGGCAGCTCATGCGTGACACCTGTCATTCCATTGTTTCATGTCCTGGAACAGATGCTGGTAACAATGGCTGGTCAGGGGACTGGATACATAGATCCTAGATCTCACGGCCACATGATCCTTGTGGGGGCTGAACTGGAAGAGGAGGAGGAGGGGGAGGAGGACATTAGAACACCGGCAATGTTTAGTCAAATAGGTGGTTTTTCTACTCAGGTGACAGGAGAGGAGGAGCATGAGCAGCAAGAAGAGCTCCAGGGTGATGAGAAAGACGAGACAGAGGACCCAGACACACAGTGCCAGTATGCAGTAGAGATGGAGGGAGTCCCTCCTAGTCACTTGCTTAAATGGCCAGATGCATGCTCACTTGCTTGCGTAGTGACAGTAAAATTGTCACCATTCGGCAGAGGAATGATTTCTGGCTCTCCACCTTGTTGGACCCTTGCTACCGGTCCAGAATGGGGGCCTTTTTTACACCCAGTGAGAGGGAGGACAAACTGAACTACTACAGAGACATTCTATGTAGCTAGTTGGCCGCTGCCTATCTGCACCATCTTCCATCCTCTCGCAGGTCTGACCGGGGGGGCCCCTGCCCTCACGTTCCCCTGCGATGGCTGCTGGGGAGAGGTGGCAGGAGCAGTACCAGCTCTATCAGCAGCAGCCTGAGTCTACAGTTACTGATGAGTAGCTTTCTTCACCCGCATAGTGAAGAAACTACTCACCAGCAGGAGCAGGTAGACCTGGAGCAGGACCTAAACCAGCAGGTGGTGGCATACTTGGACAGCACCCTGCCAACCCACATTGAAGATCCACTGGACTACTGGGCAGCCAAAATGGGCTTGTGGTCACAACTAGCAGAGTTTGCCCTGGAAAAGCTGTCCTGCCCGGCCACTACAGTGGCATCAGAGCGGGTGTTTAGTGCGGCGGGGGCCATAGTTATCCCAAGGAGAACTCGTCTGTCCACCCAAAATGTGGAGAAACTGACCTTTGTCAAGATGAATCAGGCGTGGATTAGCCAGGATTTCCAACCACCAATTCATGATGCATCAGACTAGATCATCCATGGTGCCACACCAACACTGGTAAAAATGAACAGTTTCTTCTGACTGCCTGCCTCAGCTACTACTCTGATGCTGCAACCCACCTGGTGCCACACATCTGATACCAAGTGCTACTTCTTTCACCCACCTACGTCAGTGGGTACTGGTATTGCCATCCACCGCCCCACTTTGTTACCGGGTCACTTTGTGGTCTCCTGATGCAGCTGCTGCTGCCATCTCCACACTATGTCACCTTGCCACTCTGTGGTATCCTCCTGCTGCTGCTGTATTCTCCACATTATGTCACCTTGCCACTTTGTGGTTTCCTGGTGCTGCTGCTGCTACTGCCATCTCCACACTATGTCACTTTGCCACTCTGTGGTCTTCTGATGCTGCTGCTGCCATCTCCACACTATGTCACCTTGCCACTCTGTGGTCTCCTGATGCTGCTGCTACTGCCATCTCCACACTATGTCACCTTGCCACTCTGTGGTATCCTCCTGATGCTGCTGCTGTCACCACCTCCAGACTCTTTCATTGTGCCACTCTGTGGCCTCCTCCTGAAGCTGCCGCTGTTTCCACCACCTTTACACTCTGTCATTGGGCCACTCTGTGGTCTCCTCATGCTGCTTCCACCTCATCAATATGTCATAGGTCCACTCTGTGGACTTCTCACCACCCTCCCCACTTCATGACTGGGCCACTATTTTGCCTTTTGGCCTGGCTGACATCATGATTTATCTGAAATTTCTTCTGATCTGTCAGAAGAAAGGAAAAATGAGACACACAATGGATCCTGTCTGTGTAGCAGCTGTAAGGCCTGTATGGTCCCATCAGAATTGGCTTATGATTTGGTAGCCAAAAGCAGAAGTGGGTACAAAACACAGAAGACATGCAAATATTCCATTCACGTGTCATCTCTGTTTTAGATCCACTCCTGTTTTTTGGGCGGATTTGCAATACTGATGGATTATTGTGCAAATGCTGACCGAGTGAAGGCGTATGCTCCACAGACAGGATTAGTTTTTTGTGGGTTATTTTTCTGATGGATCAGAGGAAAGGCAAATTAATCAGTGACATCAACACAAAGTTACTGCTGACACCCTCTCCACTCTGTCCGGGGGGGGGGGGGGGGGGCTCTATTTGTATAAGCGTTTAATAGAACAGGTTCTGTAGACATCTATGTGGAATCAGCTGGCGACGGTGTAAAAGGAGTGCACTTCTTCTTGACGCTAATATCGACCTGTAAGGCTGAGTTCATACTTGAGTTATTTGGTCAGTTTTGGCCCAGTGACTGCCCTAATAGGTGATGTGTGCTGTGATTCTAAGAGCAACGCCAGTCATCTGCTTGTCTTACGGACTCACAGTATTATTTCACTACCAAAGCGAAAAATTCGGCGAACTGGTGAATCAAATTTTTTTTAAATTCGCTCATCTTTAGTGATGATGAAACAAACGAGGCAGAAATTGTTGAACAAAAACATTTTTTATTTACTGAGTGCAAAAATGGATAGCAGTGCATACATCAGCAGTTTGTACAAAGTTCAGTTCCTCTCCTCCCAGATGATGGGGTATGGTGGCTGGCAATGCAGCAAAGATGGCACTCACAAACTTGCTGCAGCTTTACTCTGGCACCTGTGACTGTAGGTGTTTACTGAATGATGCAAGCTTCTCACTATGCCTATGATGGTGTCTGAACGTGTTACACACCACTTTGCAGCTGTTTTGATAGTTTGGCTGCTTGCTCACTCTGCTGACTCTAATACGCCATAGCTTGCAATTTCTCTATGGCCTAGGACCCTGCAGTCTCCATAGGGCAATGATGTCCTCCTGGATGAGCTGCCTCTTTGGTTCACCTTGGGCAATTACGACCTCCTAGGTGAGCCTCCTCTGTGGTCCACCTGGCCTGTGGGAGCAGGAGATGGATTACATGCTTCCTCACTCCTCACTCTACATTCTTAGACTGACTCTCCCTAGCTCAGCCCCACCCTTGGCAGGAAGTCAGACCAGTCCACTCCCACCAAGAGGGGAGAAATGAAATGGTAAGTTCCATTCTTGTTACCAAACACTGCCAACCGTACCCCATCTGCTAGTGAACAAGGTGTATTATATTATATTATATTATATTACATTCACATTGCATATAAAACAGTAAAAAATTGCAGATACCATAAAATTACCCCCAGGTCTGGGGTATTACACCTGCACTGGTTATTCTGACCACAAGCCCTATAAATAAGGTAAAAACATCTGTGCGGGTCCCCAACAGCCACATGGCAGCGATCAAGATGTGGGGGCAGTGCATTTTCACCATCAGTGTGAGCATTTACTCCAATATAAATTTCTGGGGCAATTACATCATTGATTCAGCTTTTTTTCCAACTGACAAATCTGGTAGCCTCTTCGAAAGGCCTGAGTAGGCCCTGATAATCTGACAACCGCCTTTGCTCAAAATAATGCATGTTCTCTACTGTGGTCATCTGGTGCATGATGTAATGAATGACCACTTTATGCAACTTATACAGTTTGAAGAAAAAAAATATGTAAAATTTGGGTGCACTAGATATAGGCAAAACAATGAATGACTTGAATTGAACTGTCACATGGAAACAGACTGATGACTTAAGTATAACGGCACTGTAAAAATGATTGATGCAGAACAATATGCCAGTTTTTTGTTTTTTTTTGCACTATACTCTGTAAAAGAATATGCAAAACAATGAGTGACTTGAAAAAAAAAGTCACCAGGACACAAACTGAACACAGCATTGTACAAATGTGATGCAGAACAATATGTCAGACACAATATCAGCAACAGCAGGATTTGTTTACCCTATGTTTAAGAAAAAAATCTTGCTAAAAAGTGCCTGCTTCTTATAGTCCGCAGTCAAGGTGGTCCAGCAGTGCCAAACCCCCCTGACTGATTCCTTAATGATCCAGCTGAAAGCGCATATACTATGCTGGATCAATCAGAGAGGGGTGTGTCTGCACACTTCACTCTCTCCCTGCCCGACACCGATTTGTATGATCAGTGGAGGCAGGAGAGCAGGCTGAACAATCTGTTCAGCACATCGAGAGGAAAGTCCTAAGTAGCTGTCCTATGTATATCATCACAAAGCCAAGCAGGGGTGTTATATAGAGTCTATGACTCACCCACTGAGTCATCAGTGACTGACACTTAAAGTCCCTCATAATTGGCTGAAGCTACCTGCAAGGTATTATGGGCAAGCCCGCCAGTAGAGGTCGCCATCCGAGGTCTTCATCTTCCCTGTCTTCTGATCTGTAAAATGGAGCTGCAATTTTGAGTGATTTGTTCAAAATGAAATCCAAATGTTTCAAATTCACTATAAACCAAAGTGTTTGGGAAAAATAAATGTGATTTGTGTAGAATCAATTTGCTCATTTCATCCACTTTTCATGTCCGGAACTCACAGTCTGCTGAAGGTGATACAGTGTGGCTCCATTCCAAGTTTTGCTATAGGACTCCATGTTTGCGAGTTATGACCCTAGGCTCCAGTGTTATGGCTCATGCACATGACCGCGCTGTGTTTTGCAGATGTGCAATACATGTATGCCGCCTGTCTGCGTTCAGCAATTTGTGGAACGAAACAGGACGCTCATAATAGAAATGCCTATTCTTGTTCGTAAAATGGACAAGAATAGGACACGCTCTCGGTTTGAGGCCATCCGGAAATGTCTGCATTATTAGATAATGCAGCATGTCCCCCCCAAGGTGATCCTGCCTATGACCGTCTGTATACGGTATACGGCCGGTCATCGATCACTTTGGGGCCAAATTTGTACCTGGAAGGGAGGTCGCGGTTGATGAGTCTCTCATTGCGTTCAAGGAGAGACTCATTTTCCGCCAGTATGTTCCTTCAAAGCGGGCGAGGTATGGCGTGAAGCTGTACAAACTTTGTGAGAGTACCTCAGGGTACACTTACAAGTTTTGTGTGTACGAGGGGCGAGATTCCCGTATTCAACCCCCAGAATGTCCCCCCACTCTGGGTGTTAGCGGGAAACTTGTGTGGGACCTTATGCACCCACTGCTAGATAAGGGTTACCACCTTTACGTGGATAACTTTTATACTAGTATCCCCTTGTTCCAGTCCCTCGCCGCCAGATCCACGTCCGCTTGTGGCACCGTGCAGAAAAATCAACGCGGCCTCCCTGCCCACCCCCTCCAGGTACCTATCCCCAGGGGTGAGACCCGTGCCCTTACCAGTGAAAACCTGTTGCTGGTCAGATATAAGGACAAGAGGGATGTCCTTGTACTGTCCACAATTCATGGTAACGGCATCACCCCTGTCCCTGTGCAAGGTACCGCGGCAACGGTCCTCAAGCCCGATTGTATCGTCGACTACAAATCGGAATATGGGAGGAGTTGATCTCTCTGATCAAGTCCTCAAGCCATATAACGCCATGCGCAAAACCCGCGCATGGTACAAAAAAGTTGCGGTCTACTTGGTGCAGGTTGCCTTGTACAACTCTTTTGTGCTGTCCCGGAGAGCTGGCAACACAGGGACATTCCTTCAGTTCTATGAGGCAGTCCTCAAGGCCCTGATCTTTTCGGACCGGGAAAGAGCAGGCCGGAGTACCTCGGGAACTGGAGGCGCCCGGATCGCCCCTGGCCGACACTTTCCAGGTGTGGTTCCCCTTACTGGAAAGAAGGGACAGACCCCAAAAAAGTGCAGAGTGTGTCGCAGGAGGGGGATACCCTAGGACACCACTACTCAGTGCGACACGTCCCTAAAAATTGGGTTTTTGAAAATTTCAGAAAAATTTCAAGATTTGCTTCCAAACTTCTAAGCCTTGTAACATCCCCAAAATATAAAATATCTTTCCCAAAATGATCCAAACATGAAGTAGACATATGGGGAATGTAAAGTAATAACTATTTGTGTAGGTATTACTATGCATTATAGAAGTAGAGAAATTGAAACTTGGAAATTAGCAATTTTTTACACATTTTTGGTAAATTTGGTATTTTTTTTATAAATAAAAATTAATTTTTTGGACTTCATTTTACCAGTGTCATGAAGTACAATATGTGATGAAAAAACTATCTCAGAATGGTCTGGATAAGTCAAAGCGTTTAAAGTTAACCCCTAATAGCAAATATTAGAAGTTGACAATCAGCTCTGCATTGATCCATACAAACTGGAGTGGTAAGAGGAGGTCCTCCACTTTTCTCTTCATTTGCCCCCCACCCATGCCCTGTTTTTATTCATTGCTCACTCATATATAATACCTCAGACAGTTACAGTGAACACTAACTCATGTACCTGACACACAGTGACCATAATATATAAATGACCACATATATCTGTACACACTGCATCTATTATACCTATTATAGCCCTGTATGTATATATATATATATATATATATATACACACTGCTCAAAAAAATAAAGGGAACACTTAAACAACACAATGTAACTCCAAGTCAATCACACTTCTGTGAAATCAAACTGTCCACTTAGGAAGCAACACTGAGTGACAATCAATTTCACATGCTGTTGTGCAAATGGGATAGACAACAGGTGGAAATTATAGGCAATTAGCAAGACACCCCCAATAAAGGAGTGGTTCTGCAGGTGGTTACCACAGACCGCTTCTCAGTTCCTATGCTTCCTGGCTGATGTTTTGGTCACTTTTGAATGCTGGCGGTGCTTTCACTCTAGTGGTAGCATGAGACGGAGTCTACAACCCACACAAGTGGCTCAGGTAGTGCAGCTTATCCAGGATGGCACATCAATGCGAGCTGTGGCAAGAAGGTTTGCTGTGTCTGTCAGCGTAGTGTCCAGAGCATGGAGGCGCTACCAGGAGACAGGCCAGTACATCAGGAGACATGGAGGAGGCCGTAGGAGGGCAACAACCCAGCAGCAGGACCGCTACCTCCGCCTTTGTGCAAGGAAGAACAGGAGGAGCACTGCCAGAGCCCTGCAAAATGACCTCCAGCAGGCCACAAATGTGCATGTGTCTGCTTAAACGGTCAGAAACAGACTCCATGGGGGTGATATGAGGGCCCGACGTCCACAGGTGGGGGTTGTGCTTACAGCCCAACACCGTGCAGGACGTTTGGCATTTGCCAGAGAACACCAAGATTGGCAAATTCGCCACTGGCGCCCTGTGCTCTTCACAGATGAAAGCAGGTTCACCCTGAGCACATGTGACAGACGTGACAGAGTCTGGAGACGCCGTGGAGAACGTTCTTCTGCCTGCAACATCCTCCAGCATGACCGGTTTGGCATTGGGTCAGTAATGGTGTGGGGTGGCATTTCTTTGGAGGGCCGCACAGCCCTCCATGTGCTCGCCAGAGGTAGCCTGACTGCCATTAGGTACCGAGATGAGATCCTCAGACCCCTTGTGAGACCATATGCTGGTGCGGTTGGCCCTGGGTTCCTCCTAATGCAAGACAATGCTAGACCTCATGTGGCTGGAGTGTGTCAGCAGTTCCTGCAAGACGAAGGCATTGATGCTATGGACTGGCCCGCCTTTTCCCCAGACCTGAATCCAATTGAGCACATCTGGGACATCATGTCTCGCTCTATCCACCAACGCCACGTTGCACCACATACTGTCCAGGAGTTGGCAGATGCTTTAGTCCAGGTCTGGGAGGAGATCCCTCAGGACACCGTCCGCCACCTCATCAGGAGCATGCACAGGAGTTGTAGGGAGGTCATACAGGCACGTGGAGGCCACACACACTACTGAGCCTCATTTTGACTTGTTTTAAGGACATTACATCAAAGTTGGATCAGCCTGTAGTGTGTTTTTCCACTTTAATTTTGAGTGTGACTCCAAATCCAGACCTCCATGGGTTGAAAAATTTGATTTCCATTTTTAAATTTTTGTGTGATTTTGTTGTCAGCACATTCAACTATGTAAAGAACAAAGTATTTCAGAAGAATATTTAATTAACTCAGATCTAGGATGTGTTATTTTTGTGTTCCCTTTATTTTTTTTGAGCAGTGTGTGTGTATATACAGTACAGACCAAAAGTTTGGACACACCTTCTCATTCAAAGAGTTTTCTTTATTTTCATGACTATGAAGGCATCAAAACTATAAATTAACACATGTGGAATTATATACATAACAAACAAGTGTGAAACAACTGAAAATATGTCATATTCTAGGTTCTTCAAAGTAGCCACCTTTTGCTTTGATTACTGCTTTGCACACTCTTGGCATTCTCTTGATGAGCTTCAAGAGGTAGTCCCCTGAAATGGTCTTCCAACAGTCTTGAAGGAGTTCCCAGAGATGCTTAGCACTTGTTGGCCCTTTTGCCTTCACTCTGCGGTCCAGCTCACCCCAAACCATCTCGATTGGGTTCAGGTCCGGTGACTGTGGAGGCCAGGTCATCTGGTGCAGCACCCCATAACTCTCCTTCATGGTCAAATAGCCCTTACTTTCAAAGTTTTCCCAATTTTTCGGCTGACTGACTGACCTTCATTTCTTAAAGTAATGATGGCCACTCGTTTTTCTTTACTTAGCTGCTTTTTTCTTGCCATAATACAAATTCTAACAGTCTATTCAGTAGGACTATCAGCTGTGTATCCACCTGACTTCTCCTCAACGCCACTGATGGTCCCAACCCCATTTATAAGGCAAGAAATACCACTTATTAAACCTGACAGGGCACACCTGTGAAGTGAAAACCATTTCAGGGGACTACCTCTTGAAGCTCATCAAGAGAATGCCAAGAGTGTGCAAAGCAGTAATCAAAGCAAAAGGTGGCTACTTTGAAGAACCTAGAATATGACATATTTTCAGTTGTTTCACACTTGTTTGTTATGTATATAATTCCACATGTGTTAATTCATAGTTTTGATGCCTTCAGTGTGAATCTACAATTTTCATAGTCATGAAAATAAAGAAAACTCTTTGAATGAGAAGGTGTCCAAACTTTTGGTCTGTACTGTATATATATATATATATATATATATATATTTATTGTGGTGGGTTAGTTTTTCTCCGGGGGTCATTCACACAAGTATCGTCGCCAGACACCAAGTTTTAGGTCCAAACATCTCTTTATTTGGCACCTCAGCAAACCAAACATAAATTATACAAAATAAACACCTGCCCGGCTGGGCTCTAACTAAACATATAATAACCTGACTCACCTAAAGTCACAGTTCACACCCTGTGAACACAAGCGGCTTTCTCAGCCAATGTCCCACAGCCTCCTGGTTGTATAGAGCACCGTACGCCCACTGTCTCCAGACCAGTGTCTCAGCACACATGGGGAATAGTGGTCTCTCAGCCCTCCTGGCTTGGACCACACAGAGCCTCCAGGCCTCTGTCCACAGGTAACACACTCCCCTTGCTGACACTCTGGGAGGTGCTTTATGCCAGGCTGAGTACCTCCAGCTTGTCTCACCTGTGGTGGAATAGGGTGTGGGCCGCACTATCCACCCCTTCCCTGCCTCTAACCTGCGTGAGACCTGTCACTGTCTCACAATATATATACACACACTGCATATATTACACAGTATTATAGATGCAATATGTACAGATATATAATACACTGCTCAAAAAAATAAAGGGAACACAAAAATAACACATCCTAGATCTGAGTTAATTAAATATTCTTCTGAAATACTTTGTTCTTTACATAGTTGAATGTGCTGACAACAAAATCACACAAAAATTAAAAATGGAAATCAAATTTTTCAACCCATGGAGGTCTGGATTTCGAGTCACACTCAAAATAAAAGTGGAAAAACACACTACAGGCTTATCCAACTTTGATGTAATGTCCTTAAAACAAGTCAAAATGAGGCTCAGTAGTGTGTGTGGCCTCCACGTGCCTGTATGACCTCCCTACAACGCCTGTGCATGCTCCTGATGAGGTGGAGGACGATCTCCTGAGGGATCTCCTCCCAGACCTGGACTAAAGCATCTGTCAACTCCTGGACAGTCTGTGGTGCAACGTGACGTTGGTGGATAGAGCGAGACATGATGTCCCAGATGTGCTCAATTGGATTCAGGTCTGGGGAACGGGCGGGCCAGTCCATAGCATCAATGCCTTCATCTTGCAGGAACTGCTGACACACTCCAGCCACATGAGGTCTAGCATTGTCTTGCATTAGGAGGAACCCAGGGCCAACCGCACCAGCATATGGTCTCACAAGGGGTCTGAGGATCTCATCTCGGTACCTAATGGCAGTCAGGCTACCTCTGGCGAGCACATGGAGGGCTGTGCGGCCCTCCAAAGAAATGCCACCCCACACCATTACTGACCCAATGCCAAACCGGTCATGCTGGAGGATGTTGCAGGCAGCAGAACGTTCTCCACGGCGTCTCAAGACTCTGTCACGTCTGTCACATGTGCTCAGTGTGAACCTGCTTTCATCTGTGAAGAGCACAGGGCGCCAGTGGCGAATTTGCCAATCTTGGTGTTCTCTGGCAAATGCCAAACGTCCTGCACGGTGTTGGGCTGTAAGCACAACCCCCACCTGTGGACGTCGGGCCCTCATATCACCCTCATGGAGTCTGTTTCTGACCGTTTGAGCAGACACATGCACATTTGTGGCCTGCTGGAGGTCATTTTGCAGGGCTCTGGCAGTGCTCCTCCTGTTCCTCCTTGCACAAAGGCGGAGGTAGTGGTCCTGCTGCTGGGTTGTTGCCCTCCTACGGCCTCCTCCACGTCTCCTGATGTACTGGCCTGTCTCCTGGTAGCGCCTCCATGCTCTGGACACTACGCTGACAGACACAGCAAACCTTCTTGCCACAGCTCGCATTGATGTGCCATCCTGGATAAACTGCACTACCTGAGCCACTTGTGTGGGTTGTAAACTCCGTCTCATGCTACCACTAGAGTGAAAGCACCGCCAGCATTCAAAAGTGACCAAAACATCAGCCAGGAAGCATAGGAACTGAGAAGTGGTCTGTGCTCACCACCTGCAGAACCACTCCTTTATTGGGGGTGTCTTGCTAATTGCCTATAATTTCCACCTGTTGTCTATCCCATTTGCACAACAGCATGTGAAATTGATTGTCACTCAGTGTTGCTTCCTAAGTGGACAGTTTGATTTCACAGAAGTGTGATTGACTTGGAGTTACATTGTGTTGTTTAAGTGTTCCCTTTATTTTTTTGAGCAGTGTATATACAACAGTGCACTGATATGTGAGGTACAAGGTATAATAGATAGTGTGTACAGGTATATTGTCTATACAGCAGTGTACTGATACGTGAGGTACAAGGTATAATAGATGCAGTGTGTACAGATATATAGTACAGTCCTGATCAAAAGTTTAAGACCATTTGAAAAATGGCAAAAAATCATATTTTACATTGTTGGATCTTAACAAGGTTCCAAGTAGAGCTTCAACATGCAACAATAAGAAATGAGAGTGAGACAAAACATTTTTTGAGCATTCAATTAATTGAAAATAACGATTAAACTGAAACAGGCTGTTTTTCAGCTGATCCAAATTTTAGGACCACATGCCTTTAAAAAGCCAAATCTGTGCAAAGATGTGGATTCATTGTCATTTTCTGTCAGGTAGTCACACGTTGTGACGGCAAAGGCAAAAAAACTCTTTTTTAACGTGGTCGGGTTGTTGAACTGCATAAACAGGGTCTCTCACAGCGTGCCATCGCTGCTGAGGTGGGATGCAGTAAGACAGTCATTTGGAATTTCTTAAATGATCCTGAGGGTTATGGAACAAAAAGGTCAAGTGGAAGACCCAAAAAAATTTCATCAGCACTGAGCCGGAGGATCCAATTGGCTGTCCGTCAAGACACTGGACGATCCTCGACCCAAATTAAGGCCCTTACTGGTGCTGACTGCAGCCCCATAACCATCAGACGGCATCTGAGACTGAAGGGCTTCAAAAATAAAAAACGTCTTCACAGACCTCGTCTCCTTGAATGCCACAGAACTGCTTGTTTGGACTTTGCAAGAGAGCACCAAACATGGGACATTCAAAGGTGGAAGAAAGTTTTATTCTCTGATGAAATAAAATTTAACCTTGATGGTCCTGATGGTTTCCAACGTTACTGGCATGACAAGCAGATCTCACCTGAGATGTTTTCTACGCGCCACAGTGGAGGGGGCGCCATAATGGTCTGGGGTGCTTTTTACTTCAGTGGAACAATGGAGCTTCAGGAAGTGCAGGGGTGTCAAATGGCCGCTGGCTATGTCCAGATGTTGCAGAGAGCATTCCTCATGACTGAGGGCCCTCGTCTGTGTGGTAACGACTGGGTTTTTCAACAGGACAACGCTACAGTACACAATGCCCGCAGGACAAGGGACTTCTTTCCAGGAGAATAACATCACTCTTTTGGTCCATCCTGCGTGTTCCCCTGATCTAAATCCAATTGAGAACCTTTGGGGATGGATGGCAAGGGAAGTTTACAAAAATGGATAACAGTTCCAGACAGTAGATGGCTTTCGTGCGGCCGTCTTCACCACTTGGAGAAATGTTCCCACTCACCTCATGGAAACGCTTGCATCAAGCGTGCCGAAACGAATTTTGGAAGTGATAAACAATAACGGCGGAGCTACTCATTACTGAGTTCATGTTTGGAAGTTGGATTTCTGTTTTGAGGGGGTTTAGTTTTTTTTTGGAGGTGTGGTCCTAAACTTTTGATCAGCTGAAAAACAGCCTGTTTCAGTTTATTCGTTGTTTTCATTAAATTGAATGCTCAAAAAATGTTTTGTCTCACTCCCATTTCTTCTTGTTGCATGTTGAAGCTCTACTTGGAATCTTGTTAAGATCCAGCCATGCTAAATATGATTTTTTGCAATTTTTCAAGTGGTCTTAAACTTTTGATCAGGACTGTATATACAGCAGTGTACTGATATGTGAAGTACGAGTTATAATAGAGTGTGTACAGATATATAGTACATACAGCAGTGGGGGCCCAATTTAGATTCTTGCTATGGGGCCCAATGACTTATATGTATGTCCCTGGCCTACAACCAGTGACCCTGCTGCCTCTATACCACCATGACCAACCGTACCATCTCCTACTGTGTCCTTTTCCCATACCATGTAGATTGTAAGCCCTCACGGGTAGGGTTGAGCGAACCCGAACTGTAAAGTTTGGGTTCGTACCGAACTTTAGGATTTTTGGACCCCAGACCCGAACATTTCAGTAAAAGTTTGGGTTCGGGTTCGGTGCTCGGCGCTTTCTTCGCACTTTTTGAAAGGCTGCAGAGCAGCCAATCAACACACGGTTAACTGTCTGGCCTTAGAAGCCATCACAGCCATGCCTACTAATGGCATGGCTGTGATTGGCCAGTGTAGCATGTGAACCAGCCTCTATATAAGCTGGAGTTACGTAGCGCTGCACGTCACTCTGCTGTGCTTAGTGTAGGGATGGGATGCTGCTGGTGATTTCAGGGAGAGAATAGGAGAGACTCTTTGCTCAAAATCAGAATCTAACTCAGCGATCTACATACATTGTGGGCCCTGAGCCCAGTGACCGAAAAAAAATAACTTTAATAAGTCAGTTAGGTGGGCAGCGGCAGCGGCCATTTTATGCAAGCTCGGTGCACCAGCTCTGCATCTGAGCTTTTGGGACATTGAAAATCTAAATTTTTTGGGCAATATACAACATCTGGATTAGTCAGTGTGCAATTTAAGCTAGAAATACACCCATCATTTACTGGGGTTTTAAAAACACACTTTTTTTGCCAAAAAACACTATTTTCCTGATCTGCAAGTGTTAAATTCAAGTTTAATATATACAGCTTTCATATTCTGTTACCAAAAAAAAACACTTTTTTGGCAATATACAACATCTGGATTAGTCAGTGTGCAATATAAGCTAGAACTACACCCATCATTTTCTGGGGTTTTAAAAACACACTTTTTTGGCAAAAAACACTATTTTCAGGCCTTGCAGCATCAGCACGTGTGAAATTACAGGTTTATATACTGCTGTCAAATTCAGTTGTTAAACAAACTCGTTTGGGCAAAAAAATAATTGTTGGCAGCCTTTGCTGCATATGTCATTATGAGATACACCCTTAATACATTTGGGTTAGATTCAGAGATTTGAAATACCGCCATTTGGTGCACTAATATTTAATTCAGGCCTACACTGGTTCAGGCCGTGTGAGATACACCTTTTACATACAGGGGTTTGATTCAGTCATTTGAAATACAGCCATTTTGGGCAAAGAAATCTTTACTTCAGGCCTACAGTGGGTCAGGCCCTGTGAGATACACCCTGTATATACAGGGCTTATATTCTTTCATTAATAAAACACCCTTTTTGGGGCAAAATACACAATATTTCAGGCCTTGCAGCATAAGCACGTTTGAAATTCCTGGGTTATATACTGCTGCCAAATTGAGTTATTAAACAAAGACCCGTTTGGGCAAAAAATGTTTATTTGGCAGCCTTTGCTGCATATGTTACCCAATACATTTGGGTTAGATTCAGAGATTTGAAATCCCGCCATTTGGTGCACCAATATTTAATTCAGTCCTACAGTGGTTCAGGCCGTGTGAGATACACCCTTTACATACAGGGGTTTGATTCAGGCATTTGAAATACTGCCATTTTGGGCAAAGAAATCTTTAATTCAGGCCTACACTGGTTCAGGCCGTGTGAGATACACCCTTTACATACAGGGGTTTGATTCAGGCATTTGAAAAGACTGGGTGGAAGATGATGTGGATGACGATGAGTTCCTCGACCGAACACAGGAAATCAAGGTCATGCGAATGACCTATGCAGTTCGGAGGAAGAGGCGGTGGTCGCACAGAGCCACCAGCACAGCAGAAGAGGGAGCAGGGTGCAAAAGCAGAGCGTCCGTCCTCTAGACAGTACGCCTGCTACTGCCCACCGCAGCAAGGGACCGAGCACACCAAAGCCAGCTCCAAGGAGTTCCCTGGCGTGGCAGTTCTTCAGATAATGTGCTGACGACAAGACACGTGGTGTTTGCACGCTGTACAATCAGAGCCTGAAGCGAGGCATAAACGTTCTCAACCTGAGCACAACCTGCATGACCAGGCATTTAAGTGCAAGGCACGAGCTGCAGTGGAGTAGACACCTCAAAAACCAAGAAAGGTCTCGGGCTCCTCCTGCTTCCTCTTCTGCTGCAGTCTCGGCCTCTTCATCCACCACTGGAGTGACAGTGCCACTTGCCACCCCGCAAACTGAGGATCTGCCAGCAACACCAACACCTGGGTCACCAAGCATCTCCACAATGTCCCAGCGATCCCTAGCCCTGAATGCCAGCATTTCTAAATTACTGGCCTTTGAAATGCTGTCATTCCGTCTGGTGGAGACGGATAGTTTTAAAGGCATTATTGCGGTGGCTGTCCTACAGTACGTCGTGCCCAGCTGCCACTACTTTTCAAGGCGAGCCATCCCTTCCCTGCACAACCAAGTAGGGGACAAAATCAGGTGTGCACTGCGCAATGCCAACTGTGGCAAGGTGCACTTGACTATGGATACGTGGACCAGTAAGCACGGTCAGGGCCGTTATATTTCCATAACAGCACACTGTGTAAATGCAGTGGCGGCTGGGCCTAAGGCGGATAGCAGTTTGGCGCATGTCCTTCCACCACCGAGGATTGCAGGGCGCTTCAGTTTGCCTCGTGCAGCTTCCTCCTCCTACTCCGCCTCCTCATCCTCTACCAGCACCTCATCCGGTCAGCGTAACACCTTCACCACCAACTTCAGCACAGCCAGGGGTAAACAGCATCAGGTAGTTTTAAAACTTATCTGTTTGGGGGACAAACCCCACACCGCGCAGGAGCTGTGGACGGGCCTTGAACAACAGACCTATGAGTGGTTTGTGCCAGTCAGCCTCAAGCCCGGCCTGGTGGTGTGCGATAATGGGCAAAATCTCGTAGCAGCTCTGGGACTAGCCGGTTTGACGCACATCCCTTGCCTGGCGCATGTGCTGAATTTGGTGGTGCAGAGATTCCTTAAAAATTACCTCGATATGTCAGAGCTGCTGCATAAAGTGCGGGCCATCTGTGCGCGCTTTCGGCGTTCTCACCCTGCTGCTGCTCGCCTGTCAGCGCTGCAGCGTAACTTCGGCCTTCCCGCTCACCGCCTTATATGCGACATGCCCACAAGGTGGAACTCCACCTTGCACATGCTGGCCAGACTGTGCGAGCAGCAGCAGGCGATAGTGGAGTTTCAGCTGCAGCACGCACGGGTGAGTCGATCGGCGGAACAGCACCACTTCACCACCAATGACTGGGCCTCCATGCGAGACCTGTGTTCCTTGTTGCGCTGTTTCGAGTACTCCACCAACATGGCCAGTGCCGATAACGCCGTTCTCAGCGTTACTATCCCACTTCTATGCCTCCTTGAAAAAGCGCTCCTGGCGATGATGGAAGAGGATGTGGCACAGGAGGAGGAGGAGGTAGAGGGATCATTTCGTAGGGTTTCCGGCCAGTCATTCCCAAGTGTCTCCGAGGGTGGGTTCCTGCACCCACAAACCCAAGGTACACAATTGTCCAGCCAGGGCACAGTTCTGGAGGATGAGGAGGTGGAGGATGAGGAGGAGGAGGTGGAGGAGGAGGAACCATGTTCACAGCAGGGTGGCACCCAGACCAGCTCATGGCCATCACTGGTGCGTGGCTGGGGGGATACAGAGGACACAGACGATACACCTCCCACAGAGGACAACTTTTCGTTGCCTCTGGGCAGCCTGGCACACATGAGCGATTACATGCTGCAGTGTCTCCGCAACGACCGCCGAGTTGCCCACATTCTAACTTGTGCTGATTACTGAGTGGCCGCGCTGCTGGATCCCCGTTACAAGGACAACGTACCGTCCTTAATTCCGTCACTGGAGCGTGATCGTAAGATGCGCGAGTACAAGCGCACGCTGGTAGACGCACTGCTGGTGGCATTCCCACCTGACAGCGGGGGCACAGTGGAGGCACAAGGCGAAGGCAGAGGACGAGGAAGAGGTCGCCAGCGCAGCTGGGGCACCGCCAGCACCTCAGAAGGCAGGGTTAGCATGGCCAAAATGTGGAAAAGCTTTGTCAGCATGCCACAACAACCAGCACCACCAACTGATATGGAACGTCTTAGCAGGATGCAGAATTTCACCAACATGGTGGAGCAGTATGTGTGCACACGCCTACACGTACTGAATGACGGGTCTGCCCCCTTCAACTTCTGGGTCTCCAAATTGGGCACATGGCCTGAGCTTGCCCTTTACGCCTTGGAGGTGCTGGCCTGCCCTGCAGCCAGTGTATTGTCTGAACGTGTGTTTAGCACGGCAGGGGGCATCATCACAGACAAGCACAGCCGCCTGTCCACAGCCAATGTGGACAAGCTCACGTTCAATAAAATGAACCAGGCATGCATCCCTCAGGACTTGTCCGTACCTTGTGCAGAATAGACATGTATACCGGCACTAATCAGCCATTGTTATACTGCAGCGCAATTGCTCATTCTTGCATTTGGATATTTCACACTCTTTTAGAGTGTACCCTAATTTAAAATTTAAAATTAAAAATTAAAACCAAAAACCTGTGTTGGCTACCTCGTCCTCCTCCACCACCGCTTCCACCTACACCGCTACGTCCACCGCCTCCTCAAACTCCTACTCCATATGGAACTCCACCTCATAAATCCAAATTATTTTTTTTATTTGTATGTATTTTATTTTATATCATTTCACTACTTTGTCAGTTACATTTTCGGGTGAAATTCACCAACTTTGGTGTGTATAGTACCACTGCTATACCTAGTAGACCGTTAAAAAAAAAAATTGTCAGTTATATATTCTGGTGAAATTCACCAATTTTTGGTTTTGATGTACCACTGCTATACCTAGTAGACAGGTTTAAAAAAATAATAATTTCAGTTACATTTTCCGGTGAAATTCACCAATTTTGGGGTGTAATATACCCCTCCTCTACCTAGTTGACAGCTTAATAAATTTCAATAATTTTTCTGTTACATTCTTGGGTTGACATTATACAATTTTAGACGTGAATAAACACCTGCTATGCATAGGTGACAGGGAATAAAATTTTATAAATTATTCAGTAATTAATGCGCACCACATCCTTTCATTCAATGCTTAAACTTTGAAAAGTTGTCACACTTTTATGCCTTAATAATTTCTCCCATATTTCAACTCTATAATTTTAAATTTGAAAAAATTCATCCTCCCTTGGATGTGGTCTCTCTTTCTCATGCTCCCTTTCTGGCCTGGAACCCTGATTCCCCGCCACCCGTGATCACCATGGTAGGCGCATAAAAGAACATCGAAAGTTGATAGAGCAGATATCAAATCGGACGTGCGACATGGTGGGGCAGTAAGTGTGCACATGCCTACACGAACTGACTGACAGGGGTCAGCCCTTGCAACTTCTGGGTCTCCAAATTGGGCACATGGCCTGAGCTTGCACTTGGAGGTGCTGGCCTGCCCTGCAGCCAGTGTATTGTCTGAACGTGTGTTTAGCATGACTGGAGCGGGTTATCACAGGTTATATTTCCTAATGTTTTGGTGTGTACCCTAATTTTAAAAATAAAATTTAAAACCAAAAAGCAGTGTAGGCTAACTCCTCCTCCACCGCTGCTTCCACCTACACCATTTCCCTATCCACATTTGTTTGCAGAGCACTTGCCATGCTCTTAACCACATTTTGATGCCATTTGCAGCCCATGACATTTTTACAGCCATTTTAGTGCTCAAAAGTTCGGGTCCCCATTGACTTCAATCGGGTTCGGGGTCAAGTTCGGGTCCCGAACTCGAACTTTTTTCTCAAGTTCGGCCGAACCCGTTGAACCCGAACATCCAGGTGTCCGCTCAACTCTACTCATGGGCAGTAGTGTTAAGCGTGATTATTCGAATCGCGAATTTTTATTGCGAATATCACCACTTCGAGAATTTGCAAATATTTAGAATATAGTGCTATATATTCGTATTCACGAATGTATCGCAAAAATTGGCACTTAGCAACATCCCTAGCAACCAATAGGAAAGTTGCCTATAGTAGTGTTGATCGCGAATTTTCGTATTGCGAATTTTCCGATTGCCAGTTTTCGCAATCAAGAAAATATTGACTGGCGATCACAAATTCTCGAATTCGCGAATATATGACGAATATTCGCAAAATATTGTGAATTAGAAAATTGCCCCTGCCGCTCATCACTGACAGGCAGGGCCCTCTCTCCTTCCAGTGGCGTAACTACCGGGGAAGCGGCTGCTTCGGCGCCCCGGCAGCGTGTGTGATAGTTTATTTTCAAGTTAGTTAAATATGATCGATTCTTGTTGTTCAGGGCCCCTTCACAGCAGCAGCGGCGGCAGACCAGGCCCCCTCGCTAATGTGATCTTAATCCTACTGTCTCCTGAAGTCTCCTGATGTGTCTGGGATTCGAACCCACAACCAAAATATGAGACTTCTACTGTTGTAGCTGGCTAAGTGTACATCTGTACACATGACAGCTACCCCAACACACCCAGCACTGCTATATCTCTATATATGATAGCTGCCCCAGCACACCCAGCTCTGCTACATCTAATACACATGACAGCTGCACCAGCACACTCAGCTCTACTATATCTCTATTTATGACAGCTGCCCCATCAAACCCAGCTCTGCTACATCTATACACATGACAGCTACCCAAACACACCCAGCCTGCTACATCTATACACTTGACAGCTGCCCCAGCACACTCAGCTTTGCTATATCTCTATATATCTATCTACTGTATAGCAATACTTAGAGATATATAGATGTAGCAGAGCTGGGTGTGCTGGGGCAGCTGTCATATATAGAGATATAGTAGAGCTGAGTGTGCTGGTGCAGCTGTCATGTGTATTAGATGTAGCAGAGCTGGGTGTGCTGGGGCAGCTATCATATATAGAGATATAGCAGAGCTGAGTGTGCAGGGACAGCTGTCATATAGAGATATAGCAGTGCTGGGTGTGTTGGGGCTGCTGTCATGTGTATAGATGTATACTTAGCCAGCTATAACAGTAGAAGTCTTTGGCAAGGCAGCTCTTATGGTTGTGTGGTTAAGTGCTTTGCCTTTGATACAGAAGGTCGTGGGTTCGAATCCCAGCAGAAACTTTTCTGAAATACAAGCACTGACTCCATATATGGACATACAGGGCGGGACACAGGAAGAGGCTGCATTGCATCGCTGACATGGAGGTAAGTAGAAGTGTTTTTTTTGGTTTTTTTTAATACACTTGATACTGCCACTTTTTTTGGGGGGGGGGGGAGATGGCACTCTGATACTGGGACATGGGGGGTAGAGAGAGGCACTTGATACTGGCACCACATGGGGGGGTTTGGCACTATGATACTGGCACATGGGGGGTGGGAAGGAGAGAGGCACTTGATACTGGCACATTGGGGGGGAGATGGCACTATGATACTGGGACATGTGGGGGGGAGAAGAGAGGCACTTGATACTGGCACATGATGGGGGGGCATCTATGGGGACACTTACTGTCACATTATTGGGGGGGCATTATGGGGGGCATCTACTGGGGCACTATATATGGGGCATTTTATACTGGTACATTATGGGGGGCACTAGCAGGAAGGGGGGAGAGGAGCACTATGGGAGAATTTACTGGGGGCACTATATAGGGGTATTTTATACTGGGACATTATGGGGGCACTATGGGGGCACTATGGGGACATTAGCTCAACTGGGGGCATTACAAGGGGGTATTTTTGCACTGTCACATTATAAGGAGAATTATTTCTACTGGGGGGGCATTATGGTGGGCTTTATTACTCCTCCATGGTATGACCCCCTAGTAGCAGCACCAGCCTCTCCCTGCTCTGCTATCGCTCTGCCCCTTCTCCAAATCCTTATTATGAAATCTTTCTCATTAGGATAAAGCACAACATCAGCCCCGCCGAGCCCCCGGCCAAAGTGTGGAAGTGGCGTCCAAGATTGTAAGTTTTCATGTGAAATATGTTTATGTTATACACATATAGCCTACACTGTGCCCCACAATATACAGTATACTGCTACACTGTGCCCCACAATATACAGTTTACCGCTACACTGTGCCAAAGGAGTGGGGTTTAATCAGGAGGAGGGAGGTGCGAAGCGCGCTGGGGGGGGCCCTTACAACTATTTGCTGTGGGGCCCAGTCACTTCTAGTTACGCCCCTGTCTCCTTCTGTACCAGTTTGTAACTCGTCTTGATCATGCTTAGTGCAATTGTCTGTATTATGTATGTATACCCCTTATCATATGTACAGTGCTATGGAATGAATGGCGCTTTAATAATAAATAATAATAATACTGTTATATAAGAACAGGAGTGCTATATTTCTTTAAGTCGCTGTTCAAGGTGCTGAATCTAGAAAACTTGTCTCGTTCCACAGATGGTAGAAATTACTGAAGCAAAAAATAAAGCAATCTGAATAGAAATAAGATCTGTATCTGCACACAAAAACAGTGATGATAATTAACGCTAATTGAATACAAAGTGCTTGAGTGACTCAAGAGCTGTTACTATTTTTATAAGTATACAAAGGAACATTTATTACTTTCCGCCCAAAGCAATGTTAGATGTGAACTGTCAAACAATGGTAAAGTATCTGATGATGTATTAAGAGACATAAACAAGGAGGAATGCAAGTCATGATGAAGAATACTAAGCCGGTGCAGCGACTCCATTACTTAGTCTAAAGGCAGGAGAATAAGCTGTCAGGTTGGCTTACATGACAATGGTTTATCAGAAGGGGTTACACAGGCTGCATTTATATCAGAGGCCCCATGTCTATAGGGCCATAGTCAGAATGTAATCACACTACATGGAGCTATGGGACTACAGATTTGAATAATTATTCAGTAGTACTGTATGCATTATATACTCTCCAAGCCAATAACATCCTGGCCAAGGAGCTGTCCTTCATATCAATAAAGAGCGACCATCCATGCTCAGTTTCTTGCCACCAGTGACCAGGAATAAACCAGGCTTATTCACTGGATCAGTGACGACCCCTGTGGCCAGACATCAGTATGTCATAAAAAAGTGGTGGTAAATGTGGTATCAAGAATCGTTACAGCTAGAGACAGCTGGATATAGCGGTCACAGGGGTAAATAACATGCGTGCCCCCACCTATGAATGTGGAGGCCTTCTGCCATCACTGTTTACATTGCCAGTACAGGGACTTCCAATATAAAGTATTTATATGTCCTATTCCTAAGTATTATAGTTTATGGCCTTTTTGGAACTTTTTATAAAAAGTGACTAACCCCTTTTAATCTTGTCCACTGTAACATAACTGAATGTTTGCTACAAAGTATCCAGTCATTTCCTATCATGACAATACTGTATATAAAAACATTATTTCAAGGGAATTTGTCGCTAAACTAAACAGTTGAGAAGCATACCTTTGTGTCCCTGAGGTCCAATCACTGAGAAAATTAAGTTTGATACAATATGCAAGTGAGCCCTCAAGTGTTGAGGCTCCTTTCAATGAAAACCCTGTGTTATGTTAGTGACCTGTGCCCGCAGCCATTCCGCTCCTCTGGGTAGGCAGAGCACGCACTGAAGCACTTACCAAGCTACTGCAGATTTTTGCCGTCCAGACCTGCTGGCCCTCCTCTGCCCTCCGGCTGGCTGGCAGAGTTCTGTGTGTCCTTCCCTGGCAGGCTTAAGTCTGATAACTGCTGGCAAAGGTCTCTCCTTCCTGCTTACAGGGTGTGTGCCCCCCTCTGGCTCCTAAAGGGCCAGCGTGCACATCCTAATTCTTCCCCAACCTATGGCTGGCCACCTGTGGGTACTTAAAGCACTTTTGACTGTGGGCAGGTGGCTGAGCAGTAGGTTAATCTAGCTTGCTAGTTCCTGTGAAGATGTGCTGTTTTATTTGTCTACATGTGTACCGACTTCTGCTCAATTCCTGACTCTGATTCTCCACTGCCTTACCCAACCTGTGCCTGATTATTGTATTGACCCTTAGCTGCCTGCCCTGACCTTGGGACTGTTTCATGGATTTGCATATACTCTGCCTGCCCTGACCGTGGCCTGTTACTGACTGTGAGTTTTACCTGTCTCTTCAGTGCTATGCACCAGTGTCTCTTGATTCATATTGGTCAGCAGCAAACTGCACGGAGACAACTCCAAGAAATAGCAGCCCGGCGTGCTTCCTGTAGAGAAGTTCATATCCCTGTATAGGGGTTAAAGGGTGAAAACCAGGGAACCACCAGGACAATACTTTTAGCTTTAGCCCCAAGTCATATCCATTGGTGGGCACAGTATTCCACACCCATTGCTGTAACACCCTGCCTTGAACCCTCCCCAGGCAGCGTTTTCATTGACATGGACACATACAATGTCATATCAAACTTAACTTCTTGGCAATTGGTCCTCTTGCAGGGGAACAAAAGTATTCTTACACAACTGTTTTAATCTACTACCTGACACTGGAATTAGTCTAATAGGGAGAATCTCTATTTAATTCTCTTCATAGGTCTTATCTAGTTCATCTCTATACCTCTATCTAGAAGATTTCCAACCTATTTTGTATCTGTGACTCTGATTGATGGTCTCCAGATTGATGATGTCTCTAATGATACTGTATATATAATACATTGAAGAAAAACACAAACCTTACATCTGTTTTCTGCAGTGGTCTAGAAGAGATCATGGGGAGCTGTAGTCATTCTTTGGATGACGCCTTAAGCTACTTGTGCTTTTGAAGCTTTCAAATAAAATGCGAGCAGGAAGAATCATGAGCTGAAGAAAAAAAAAAGAAAGAAAAGCAAAAAATTGTAACACACTGATACATGGAATAAAAGAGGAAAAGCAATGCTGCGAGGCAGGGAGCAGCTCCCTAATCTGCACAAAATTATTATTTCTTACCATATTATCTATGGTTCTAGATTATATGATCAACGACATATATATATATATATATATATATACAGTACAGACCAAAAGTTTGGACACACCTTCTCATTCAAAGAGTTTTCTTTATTTTCATGACTATGAAAATTGTAGATTCACACTGAAGGCATCAAAACTATGAATTAACACATGTGGAATTATATACATAACAAACAAGTGTGAAACAACTGAAAATATGTCATATTCTAGGTTCTTCAAAGTAGCCACCTTTTGCTTTAATTACTGCTTTGCACACTCTTGGCATTCTCTTGATGAGCTTCAAGAGGTAGTCCCCTGAAATGGTTTTCACTTCACAGGTGTGCCCTGTCAGGTTTAATAAGTGGGATTTCTTGCCTTATAAATGGGGTTGGGACCATCAGTTGCGTTGAGGAGAAGTCAGGTGGATACACAGCTGATAGTCCTACTGAATAGACTGTTAGAATTTGTATTATGGCAAGAAAAAAGCAGCTAAGTAAAGAAAAACGAGTGGCCATCATTACTTTAAGAAATGAGGGTCAGTCAGCCGAAAAATTGGGAAAACTTTGAAAGTAAGGGCTATTTGACCATGAAGGAGAGTGATGGGGTGCTGCGCCAGATTACCTGGCCTCCACAGTCACCGGACCTGAACCCAATCGAGATGGTTTGGGGTGAGCTGGACCGCAGAGTGAAGGCAAAAGGGCCAACAAGTGCTAAGCATCTCTGGGAACTCCTTCAAGACTGTTGGAAGACCATTTCAGGGGACTACCTCTTGAAGCTCAAGAGAATGCCAAGAGTGTGCAAAGCAGTAATCAAAGCAAAAGGTGGCTACTTTGAAGAACCTAGAATATGACATATTTTCAGTTGTTTCACACTTGTTTGTTATGTATATAATTCCACATGTGTTAATTCATAGTTTTGATGCCTTCATAGTCATGAAAATAAAGAAAACTCTTTGAATGAGAAGGTGTGTCCAAACTTTTGGTCTGTACTGTACACACACACACACACACACACACAGGGGAGTTGCTAGAGTCTGAAGAGATCTGGGGCACGAGCCCACATGAAGCCACCCCCCCACCCCATGAAGCCATGACCTCATTGCCACCGGGGGGGGGGGGGCCTTCACAGTAGTTATTAACCCCTTTCAGCAGTCCCCCCTTCAGTAAATGGGGGACTGCTGAATGGGGTTAATAACTAAAGTGAAGGGCCTAGCCGTCTGGGCAACCCCACAGATCATCCATAACAGTGCCATCCACAGATCCCCCATAAGTGTCATCCACAGATCCCCCATAAGTGTCATCCACAGATCCCCCATAAGTGTCATCCACAGATCCCCCATCAGTGTCATCCACAGATCCCCATCAGTGTCATCCACAGATCCCCATCAGTGTCATCCACAGATCCCCATCAGTGTCATCCACAGATCCCCATCAGTGTCATCCACAGATCCCCCATAAATGTCATCCCCAGATCCCCCATAAATGTCATCCACAGATCCCCCATAAGTGTCATCCACAGATCCCCCATAAGTGTCATCCACCACATATCCCCAGAAATGTCATCCACAGATCCCCCATAAGTGTCATCCACAGATCCCCATCAGTGTCATCCACCACAGATCCCCATAAATGTCATCCAAATATCCCCCACAGATCCCCCATAAATGTTTTGACCTAACGACGCCCATGCACACACACACATACACACTAGTATGCAAACTCAGTGACCAGATGATTAAAGACAGTTGTCCTATAGTCTTCCCTTTTTAAAATTGGCAAACTATAGTTGATACTTTCTGTACTGTGTCACAAGAGCAGCTCTGAAGCACAAACTACTGCTCAGAAAAGTGAAATACGGTGAAGTCTATGGAAAATTTGGCCACTTGGATGAAGAGACGTTTTGACAAATTATAATAAATAAATAAATACACCAAATACACCAGTAACAATTCTGACTAGAGTTGAGCGGACACCTGAATGTTCGGGTTCGACGGGTTCGGCCGAACTTCGGAAAAAAGTTCGAGTTCGGGACCCGAACTTGACCCGAACTTGACTCCGAACCCGAACCCCATTGAAGTCAATGGGGACCCGAACTTTTGAGCACTAAAATGGCTATAAAAATGTCATGGAAAACGGCTAGAGGGCTGCAAATGTCGTCAAAATGTGGTTTAGAGCATGGCAAGTGCTCTGCAAACAAATGTGGATAGGGAAATGACTTTAAATAACATAAAATACATAAAAATAAATAATAATAATCTTGATCTAGGAGGAACAGGTCCATATGGAGTAGGAGGTTGAGGAGGCGGTGGATGTGGCGGTGTAGGTGGAAGTGGCGGTGGAGGAGGAGGTAGCCTACACTGCTTTTTGTTTTAAAATTTATTTATATTTTTTTAAATTAGGGTACACCCCAAAACATTGGGAAATATAACCCTCCAGTCGTGCTAAACACACATTCAGACAATACATCGGCTGCAGGGCAGGTCAGCACCTCCAAGGCGTAAAGGGCAAGCTCAGGCCATGTGCCCAATTTGGAGACCCAGAAGTTGCAGGGGCTGACCCCTGTCAGTTAGTTTGTGTAGGCGTGTGCATACTTACTGCCCCACCATATCGTACATCCCCGTGATGTTCACGATCCAATTTGATATCTGCTCTATCAACTTTCAATGTTCTTTTATGCGCCTACCATGGTGATTACGGGTGGCGAGGAATCAGGGTTCCAGGCCGGAGAGGGAGTGTGAGAAAAAGAGACCAAATTTAAGGGAGATAAATTTATTTAAAAAATTTGGGATCGAGAAGGAATGTGGGAAAAGCTATTGAGGCGCAAATGAGGGACAAATTACAGAAGCCCAAATGTGGGCCAAAAGAGTCAAGCGGAATTGTGGGAAAAGCTATTGAGGCGCAAATGTTGGCCAAAAGAGTATAGCGGAAATGTGGGACAAAGAATTGAAGCTTAAATGTGGTACAACTTGTTTAAGTTTAAAGAGGACCTTTCACTAGAATAAAACATCTAAACTAACTATACAGACATGTAGAGCGGCGCCCAGGGATCTCCCTGCACTTACTGTTATACCTGGGTGCCGCTCCGTTCGCCCGGTATAGCCTCCGGTATCTTCTTAGTTAGGCTCCACCCAGGGGAACCTGCCGGCGTCTCATTCTCCCATGCTGTAGCGCTTGCCAATCGCAGCGCTCAGCTCATAGCCTGAGAGGCTTTTTTTTCTTTCAGGCTATGAGCTGAGCGCTGCGATTGGCCAGCGCTACAGCATGGGAGAATGAGACGCCGGCAGGTTCCCCTGGGTGGAGCCTAACTATGAAGATACCGGAGGCTATACCGGGCGAACGAAGCGGCGCCCAGGTATAACAGTAAGTGCAGGGAGATCCCTGGGCGCCGCTCTACATGTCTGTATAGTTAGTTTAGATGTTTTATTCTAGTGAAAGGTCCTCTTTAAGCATTGAATCAAAGGAGGTGGCGCGCATCAATTAAAGAAGCATTTCAGAAATTTTATTCCCTGTCACCCATGCAGAGCAGGGGTTTATTCACGTCTAAAATTGTATAATGTCAACCCAAGAATGTAACAGAAAAATTACAGAAATTAATTAACCTGTCTACTTGGTAGAGCAGGGGTCTATGACAGAAAACAATTGTACATTGTCACCCGAAAATGTAAAATAAAAATTATTGAAATTTATTAAGCTGTCAACTAGGTAGAGGAGGGGTATATTACACCCAAAAATTGGTGAATTTGACCATAAAATGTAACTTACAAATGTTTTTTTTTTTTTTTTTTTTACCAGTCTAATAGGTATAGCAGTGGTACATCACACCAAAAAATTGCTGAATTTCACCAGAAAATGTAACTGGCAATTTTTAATTTTTTTATTTTTTTTTTACCGGTCTACTAGGTATAGCAGTGGTACTATATACCCGAAAAATTGGTTAATTTCACCAGAAAATGTAACTGACAATTTATTTATTTTTTTAAACGGCCTACTAGGTATAGCAGTGGTACTAAACACCCAAAAATTGATGAATTTCACCATAAAATGTAACAGACAAATTGTTTTATTGTTTAACCTGTCTACTAGGTATAACAGTGGTACTTCACACCCAAAATTGTTGAATTTCAACTGAAAATGTAACTGAAATGTAATTTTTTTTGTTAACCGGCCTACTAGGTATTGCAGTGGTACTAAACACCCAAAAATTGGTGAATTTCACCCAAAAATGTTAATGACAATTTTATTTTATTTTTAAACGGACTACTAGGTATAGCAGTGGTACTGTACACCCAAAAGTTGGTTAATTTAACCAGAAAATGTTAATGACATTTTTTATTTTTTTTTAACCGGCATACTAGGTATAGCAGTGGTACTATACATCCAAAAATTGGTAAATTTCACCCAAAAATGTTAATGACAATTTTTTATTTTATTTTTTAACCGGCCTACTAGGTATAGCAGTGGTACTATACACCCAAAAATTGGTTAATTTCACCAGAAAATGTTAATGACAATTTTTTTTTTTAACCGACCTACTAGGTATAGCAGTGGTACTGTACACCCAAAAATTGGTTAATTTCACCAGAAAATGTTAATGACAATTTTATTTTATTTTTTAACCGGCATACTAGGTATAGCAGTGGTACTATACACCCAAAAACTGGTGAATTTCACCCGAAAAGGTTAATGACAATTTTTTATTTGTTTTTTTTAACCGACCTACTAGGTATAGCAGCGGTACTATACACCCAAAAATTGGTGAATTTCACCAGAAAATGTAAATGACAAGGTAGTGAAATGATATAAAATAAAACACGTACAAAAAAATAAAAATTGATTTATGAGGTGGAGTTCCATATGGAGTAGGAGTTTGAGTAGGCGGTGGATGTAGCGGAGTAGGTGGAAACGATGGTGGAGGAGGACGAGATAGCCAACACAGGTTTTTGGTTTTAATTTAATTTTGTAAAATTAAGGTACACTCCAAAAGAGTGTGAAATATCCAAAATACAATCATGAGCAATTGCGCTGCAGTATAACAATGGCTGCTTAGTGTCTTACATGTCTATTCTGCACAAGCTACGGACAAGTCCTGAGGGATCCATGCCTGGTTCATTTTAACCGCCTCCGGACCGCCTAACGCAGGATCGCGTTTCGGAGGCGGCAGCTGCAGGCAGAGTCACGCATCTATGCGTCATCTCGCGAGATGCAAGATTTCCTGTGAACGCGCGCACCAGGCGCGCGCGTTCACAGGATCGGAAGGTGAGCGAGTGGATCTACAGCCTGCCAGCGGCGATCGTTCGCTGGCAGGCTGTAGATGCGATTTTTTTAACCCCTAACAGGTATATTAGACTTCTAATATACCTGCTACCTGGTCCTCTGGTGGTCCCTTTTGCTTGGATCGACCACCAGAGGACACAGGCAGCTCAGTAATAAGTAGCACCAAACACCACTACACTACACCCCCCCCTGTCACTTATTAACCCCTTATTAACCCCTGATCACCCCATATAGACTCCCTGATCACCCCCCTGTCATTGATCACCCCCCTGTCATTGATCACCCCCTGTAAGGCTCCATTCAGACGTCCGTATGTTTTTTACGGATCCACGGATACATGGATCAGATCCGCAAAACACATACGGACGTCTGAATGGAGCCTTACAGGGGGGTGATCAATGACAGGGGGGTGATCACCCCATATAGACTCCCTGATCACCCCCCTGTCATTGATCACCCCCCTGTCATTGATCACCCCCCTGTAAGGCTCCATTCAGACGTCCCTATGTTTTTTACGGATCCATGGATACATGGATCGGATCCGCAAAACACATACGGACGTCTGAATGGAGCCTTACAGGGGGGTGATCACCCCATATAGACTCCCTGATCACCCCCCTGTCATTGATCACCCCCTTGTAAGGCTGGCTCCATTAAGAGGTACGTATGTGTTTTGCGGATCCACGGATCCATGGATTGGATCCGCAAAACACATACGGACGTCTGAATGGAGCCTTACAGGGGGGTGATCAATGACAGGGGGGTGATCACCCCATATAGACTCCCTGATCCCCCCCCTGTCATTGATCACCCCCTGTCATTGTCCACCCCCTTGTAAGGCTCCATTGAGACGTCCGTATGTTTTTTTACGGATCCACGGATACATGGATCGGATCCGCAAAACACATACGGACGTCTGAATGGAGCCTTACAGGGGGGTGATCAATAACAGGGGGGTGATCACCCCATATAGACTCCCTGATCACCCCCCTGTCATTGATCACCCCCCTGTCATTGATCACCCTCCTGTAAGGCTCCATTCAGACGTCCATATGTTTTTTACGTATCCACGGATACATGGATCGGATCCGCAAAACACATACGGATGTCTGAATGGAGCCTTACAGGGGGGTGATCACCCCATATAGACTCCCTGATCACCCCCCTGTCATTGATCACCCCCTTGTAAGGCTGGCTCCATTAAGAGGTCCGTATGTGTTTTGCGGATCCACGGATCCATGGATTGGGTCCGCAAAACACATACGGACGTCTGAATGGAGCCTTACAGGGGGGTGATCAATGACAGGGGGGTGATCACCCCATATAGACTCCCTGATCCCCCCCCCCCTGTCATTGATCACCCCCTGTCATTGTCCACCCCCTTGTAAGGTTTCATTGAGACGTCCGTATGTTTTTTACGGATCCACGGATACATGGATCGGATCCGCAAAACACATACGGACGTCTGAATGGAGCCTTACAGGGGGGTGATCAATGACAGGGGGGTGATCACCCCATATACACTCCCTGATCACCCCCCTGTCATTGATCACCCCCTTGTAAGGCTCCATTCAGACATTTTTTTGGCCCAAGTAGAGGAAATTATTATTTTTTTCTTACAAAGTCTCATATTCCACTAACTTGTGTCAAAAAATAAAATCTCACATGAACTCACCATACCCCTCACGGAATCCAAATGCGTAAAAATTTTTAGACATTTATATTCCAGACTTCTTCTCACGCTTTAGGGCCCCTAAAATGCCAGGGCAGTATAAATACCCCACATGTGACCCCATTTCGGAAAGAAGACACCCCAAGGTATTCCGTGAGGGGCATATTGAGTCCATGAAAGATTGAAATTTGTGTCCCAAATTAGCGGAAAGGGAGACTTTATGAGAAAAAACAAAAGAAAATCAATTTCCGCTAACTTGTGCAAAAAAATTAAAATTTCTATGAACTCGCCATGCCCCTCATTGAATACCTTGGGGTGTCTTCTTTCCAAAATGGGGTCACTTGTGGGGTAGTTATACTGCCCTGGCAATTTAGGGGCCCTAATGTGTGGGAAGTAGTTTGAAATCAAAATGTGTAAAAAATGACCTGTGAAATCCTAAAGGTGCTCTTTGGAATGTGGGCCCCTTTGCCCACCTAGGCTGCAAAAAAGTGTCACACATCTGGTATCGCCGTACTCAGGAGAAGTTGGGCAATGTGTTTTGGGGTGTCATTTTACATATACCCATGCTGGGTGAGAGAAATATCTCGGCAAAAGACAACTTTTCCCATTTTTTTATACAAAGTTGGCATTTGACCAAGATATTTCTCTCACCCAGCATGGGTATATGTAAAATGACACCCCAAAACACATTGCCCAACTTCTCCTGAGTACGGCGATACCAGATATGTGACACTTTTTTGCAGCCTAGGTGGGCAAAGGGGCCCACATTCCAAAGAGCACCTTTAGGATTTCACAGGTCATTTTTTACACATTTTTATTTCAAACTACTTCCCACACATTAGGGCCCCTAAATGGCCAGGGCAGTATAACTACCCCACAAGTGACCCCATTTTGGAAAGAAGACACCCTAAGGTATTTCGTGATGGGCATAGTGAGTTCATGGAAGTTTTTATTTTTTGTCACAAGTTAGTGGAATATGAGACTTTGTAAGGAAAAAAAAAAAATCATCATTTTCCGCTAACTTGTGACAAAAAATAAAAAGTTCTATGAACTCACTATGCCCATCAGCGAATACTTTAGGGTGTCTACTTACCGAAATGGGGTCATTTGTGGGGGTTTTCTACTGTCTGGGCATTTTAGAACCTCAGGAAACATGACAGGTGCTCAGAAAGTCAGAGCTGCTTCAAAAAGCGGAAATTCACATTTTTGTACCATAGTTTGTAAATGCTATAGCTTTTACCCAAACCATTTTTTTTTTACCCAAACATTTTTTTTTTATCAAAGACATGTAGAACAATAAATTTAGAGAAAAATGTATATATGGATGTGTTTTTTAAAAAAAAAAATTACAACTGAAAGTGAAAATTTTTATTTTTTTGCAAAAAAATCGGTAAATTTCGATTAATAACAAAAAAAGTAAAAATGTCAGCAACAATGAAATACCACCAAATGAAAGCTCTATTAGTGAGAAGAAAAGGAGGTAAAATTCATTTGGGTGGTAATTTGCATGACCGAGCAATAAACGGTGAAAGTAGTGTAGTGCAGAAGTGTAAAAGGTGGCCTGGTCATTAAGGGTGTTTAAGCTAGGGGAGCTGAGGTGGTTAATGAACGTGAGCTTGTCCACATTGGCTGTAAACAGGCGGCTGCGCTTGTCTGTGATGACGCCTCCTGCCGTGCTAAACACACGTTCAGATAATACACTGGCTGCAGGGCAGGCCACCTTATCCAAGGCGTAAAGGGCAAGCTCAGGCCATGTGCCCAATTTGAAGACCCAGAAGTTGAAGGGGGCAGACCCGTCATTCAGTACGTGTAGGCGTGTGCACACATACTGCTCCACCATGTTGGTGAAATGCTGCCTCCTGCTAAGACGTTCCATATCAGCTGGTGGTGCTGGTTGTTGTGGCGTGCTGACAAAGCTTTTCCACATTTCGGTCATGCTAACCCTGCCTTCTGAGGTGCTGGCGGTGCCCCAGCTGCTTTGGCGACCTCTTCCTCATCCTCTGCCTTCGCCTTGTGCTTACCCTGTGCCCCCGTTGTCAGGTGGGAATGCCACTAGCAGCGCGTCTACCAGCGTGCGTGTTTACTCGCGCATCTTACGATCACGCTCCAGTGACGGAATTAAGGACGGTACGTTGTCCTTGTAACGGGGATCCAGCAGCGTGGCCACCTAGTAATCAGCACAAGTTAGAATGTGGGCAACTCGGCGGTCGTTGCGGAGACACTGAAGCATGTAATCGCTCATGTGTGCCAGGCTGCCCAGAGGCAACGAAAAGCTGTCCTCTGTGGGAGGTGTATCGTCTGTGTCCTCTGTATCCCCCCATCCACGCACCAGTGATGGCCATGAGCTGGTCTGGGTGCCACCCTGCTGTGAACATGGTTCCTCCTCCTCATCCTCCACCTCGTCATCCTCCAGAACTGTGCCCTGGCTGGACAATTGTGTACCTTGGGTTTGTGGGTGCAAGAACCCACCCTCGGAGCCACTTGGGAATGACTGGCCGGAAACCCTACGAAATGATCCCCCTCCTCCTCTTCCTGTGCCACATCCTCTTCCATCATCGTTTTTTTCAAGGAGGCATAGAAGTGGGATAGTAACGCTGAGAACGGCGTTATCGGCACTGGCCATGTTGGTGGAGTACTCGAAACAGCGCAACAAGGAACACAGGTCTCGCATGGTGGCCCAGTCGTTGGTGGTGAAGTGGTGCTGTTTCGCCGAGCGACTCACCCGTGCGTGCTGCAGCTGAAACTCCACTATCGCCTGCTGCTGCTCGCACAGTCTGGCCAGCATGTGCAAGGTGGAGTTCCAGCTTGTGGGCACGTCGCATATGAGGCGGTGAGCGGGAAGGCCAAAGTTACGATGCAGCGCTGACAGGCGAGCAGCTGCAGGGTGAGAACGCCGAAAGCGCGCACAGACGGACCGCACTTTATGCAGCAGCTCTGACATATCGGGATAAGTTTTAAGGAATCTCTGCACCACCAAATTCAGCACAGGCGCAGGGCAAGGGATGTGCGTCAAACCGGCTAGTCCTAGACCTGCTATGAGATTTCGCCCATTATCGCACACCACCAGGCCGGGCTTGAGGCTGACTGGCACAAACCACTCATCGGTCTGTTGTTCAAGGCCCGTCCACAGCTCCTGCGCGGTGTGGGGTTTGTCCCCCAAACAGATACGTTTTAAAACTGCCTGCTGTCGTTTACCCCTGGCTGTGCTGAAGTTGGCGGTGAAGGTGTTACGCTGACCGGATGAGGAGCTGGTAGAGGATGAGGAAGAAGAGTAGGAAGCTGCACGAGGCAAACTGAAGCGCCCTGCAATCCTCGGTGGTGGAAGGACATGCGCCAAACTGCTATCCGCCTCAGGCCCAGCCACCACTGCATTTACCCAGTGTGCTGTTATGGGGCTATAACGGCCCTGACCGTGCTTACTGGTCCACGTATCCATAGTCAGGTGCACCTTGCCACAGATGGGGTTGCTCAGTGCACACCTGATTTTGTCCCCTACTTGGTTGTGAAGGGAAGGGATGGCTCGCCTTGAAAAGTAGTGGCGGCTGGGCACGACATACTGTGGGACACCCACCGCCATAAGGCCTTTAAAACTATCCGTCTCCACCAGCCGGAATGACAGCATTTCAAAGGCCAGTAATTTAGAAATGCTGGCATTCAGGGCTAGGGATCGCGGGTGGGTAGGGGGTTACTTCCTCTTGCTCTACAGCGTTTGGGAGATGGAGAGCTGAACGGTTCCGTGGGACATTGTGGAGATGCTTGGTGACCCAGGTGTTGGTGTTGCTGGCATATCCTCTGTTTGCGGGGTGGCAGATGGCACTGTCACTCCATAGTTGGATGAAGAGGCTGTAACTGCAGCAGAAGAAGAAGCAGGAGGAGCCAGAGACCTTTCTTGGTTTTTGAGGTGTCTACTCCACTGCAGCTCGTGCTTTGCACTTAAATGCCTGGTCACGCAGGTTGTGCTCATGTCTCGCTTCAGGCTCTGATTGCACAGCGTGCAAACCACTCGTGTCTTGTCGTCAGCACATTGTCTGAAGAACTGCCACGGCAGGGAAGTAGGAGGCGTACTGTCTAGAGGACGGCCGCTTCGCTTTTGCACCCTGCTCCCTCTTTTGCTGTGCTGGTGACTCTGTGTGACCACCGCCTCTTCCTCCGAACTACATAGGTCACTCGCATGACCTTGATTCCATGTGGGGTCGAGGACCTCATCGTCCTCCACATCATCTTCCACCCAGTCTTCACCCCTGCCTTCCTTGTCGGTCTGCACACTTTCGAAATCCCCAGCAGTTGGCACCTATGTTTTGTCATCATCCGAGACTTGCTGCGATGTTCCTCCCATGTACTCATCTTGAAAGATAAGTGGTTAAGCATCGGTGCACTCAATCTCTTCCACTTCTGGGGCATGGCTAGGTGGATGGCCCTGGGAAACCCTGCTAACAGAGTCATCAAAAAGCAGAAGAGACTGCTGCATGACTTGGGGCTCAGACTGCTTGGCTGATTTGCAAGGGGGTGAGGTGAAAGACTAATGAACAACGGCCAACTGTGGTCTTTCAGCAGGAGACTGGGTGGAAGACAATGTGAAGGAACTAGATCCACTGTCAGCAACCAAATCTACTATCACCTGTACTTGTTCAGGCCTCACCATTCGTAGAGCAGCATTAGGCCCGACCAAATACTGCTGCAGGTTTTGTCGCCTACTCGCACCTGAGGAAGGGGTTTCACTTGTGCGTGTAGCTGGCACAGATCGACCACGTCCTCTCCCTGCAACAGGAGCTCCACCAGCAGCACCATGACCTGGGCCACATCCCTTATTTGTTGCTCTTCTCATATTTTTCGAATTTAGGATCTTGCCCTAAATGGGTGTTTAATTAATAGTAGAATAGAACGACAGTATGTAAAGGGTGTATCTCACACGGCCTGAACCAGACTAGGCCTCAATTAAATATTTCTTTGCACAAAATGGCTGTATTTCAAATGGCTGTATTTCAAATTCCTAAATCCAACCCCTGTATGTAGAGGGGGTATCTCACAGGGCCTGAACCAGTGTAGGCCTAAATTAAATATTTCTTTGCATAAAATGGATGTATTTCAAATGGCTGTATTTCAAATTCCTGAATCAAACCCCTGTATGTAGAGGGGCTATGTCACAGGGCCTGAACCAGTGTAGGCCTAAATTAAATATTTCTTTGCACAAAATGGATGTATTTCAAATGGCTGTATTTCAAATTCCTGAATCAAACCCCTGTATGTGGAGGGGGTATCTCAAAGGGCCTGAACCAGTGTAGGCCTAAATTAAATATTTCTTTGCACAAAATGGTTGTATTACAAATGGCTGTATTTCAAATGCCTGAATCCAACCCCTGTATGTAGAGGGTGTATCTCACACAACCTGAACCAGTGTAGGCCTGAATTCAATATTGGTGCACCAAATGGCGGTATTTCAAATGCCTGAATCAAACCCCTGTATGTAGAGGGAGTATCTCACAGGGTATGAACCAGTGTAGGCCTAAATTTAATATTTCTTTGCACAAAATGGATGTATTTCAAATGGCTGTATTTCAAATGCCTGAATCCAACCCCTGTATGTAGAGGGGATATCTCACGGGCCTGAACCAGTGTAGGACTAAATTAAATATTTCTTTGCACAAAATGGCTGTATTTCATAATGCCTGCATCAAACCCCTGTATGTAGAGGGAGTATCTCAGAGGGCCTGAACCAGTGTAGGCCTAAATTAAATATTTCTTTGCACAAAATGGCTATATTTCAAATGCCTGCATCAAACCCCTGTATGTAGAGGGAGTATCTCACAGGGCCTGAACCAGTGTAGGCCTAAATTAAATATTTATTTGCACAAAATGGTTGTATTTCAAATGGCTGTATTTCAAATGCCTGCATCAAACCCGTGTATGTAGAGCGAGTATCTCACCGGGCCTGAACCAGTGTAGGCCTAAATTAAATATTTCTTTGCACAAAATGACTGTATTTCAAATGCCTGCATCAAACCCCTGTATGTAGAGGGAGTATCTCACAGGGCCTGAACCAGTGTAGGCCTAAATTAAATATTTCTTTGCACAAAATGGATGTATTTTAAATGGCTGTATTTCAAATTCCTGAATCAAACCCCTGTATGTAGAGGGAGTATCTCACAGGGCCTGAACCAGTGTAGGCCTAAATTAAATATTTCTTTGCACAAAATGGATGTATCTTAAATCCCTGTATTTCAAATGCCTGAATCCAACCCCTGTATGTAGAGGGGGTATCTCACAGGGCTTGAACCAGTATAGGCCTAAATTAAATATTTCTTTGCACAAAATGGCTGTATTTCAAATGGCTGTGTTTCAAATGCCTGCATCAAACCCCTGTATGTAGAGGGAGTATCTCACAGGGCCTGAACCAGTGTAGGCCTAAATTAAATTTTTCTTTGCACAAAATGGCTGTATTTCTAATGGCTGTATTTTAAATGCCTGCATCAAACCCCTGTATGTAGAGGGAGTATCTTACAGGGCATAAACCAGTGTAGGCCTAAATTTAATATTTCTTTGCACAAAATGGCTGTATTTCAAATGGCTGTATTTCAAATGCCTGCATCAAACCCCTGTATGTAGAGGGAGTATCTCACAGGGCCTGAACCAGTGTAGGCCTAAATTAAATATTTCTTTTCACAAAATGGCTGTATTTCAAATGGCTGTGTTTCAAATGCCTGCATCAAACTCCTGTATGTAGAGGCACTATCTCACAGGGCCTGAACCAGTGTAGGCCTAAATTAAATATTTCTTTGCACAAAATGGCTGTATTTCAAATGGCTGTATTTCAAATGCCTGCATCAAACCCCTGTATGTAGAGGGGGTATCTCACAGGGCCTGAACCAGTGTAGGCCTAAATTAAATATTTCTTTGCACAAAATGACTGTATTTCAAATGGCTGTATTTCAAATGCCTAAATCCAATCCCTGTATGTAGAGGGGGTATCTCACAGGGCCTGAACCAGTGTAGGCCTAATTTAAATATTTCTTTGCAAAAAATGGATGTATTTCAAATGGCTGTATTTCAAATGCCTGAATCCAACCCCTGTATGTAGAGGGTGTATCTCACACGGCCTGAACCAGTGTAGGCCTGAATTTAATATTGGTGCACCAAATGGCGGTATTTCAAATGCCTGAATGAAACCCCTGTATGTAGAGGGTGTATCTCACAGGGCCTGAACCAGTGTAGGCCTAAATTAAACATTTATTTGCACAAAATGCATGTAATTCAAATGGCTGTATTTCAAATTCCTGAATCAAACCCCTGTAAGTAGAGGGGGTATCTCACAAGGCCTGAACCAGTGTAGGCCTAAATTAAATATTTATTTGCACAAAATGGATCTATTTCAAATGGCTGTATTTCAAATGCCTGAATCCAACCCCTGTATGTAGAGGGTGTATCTCACATGGCCTGAACTAGTGTAGGCCTGATTTCAATATTGGTGCACCAAATGGCGGTATTTCAAATGCCTGAATCAAACCCCTGTATGTAGAGGGAGTATCTCACAGGGCATGAATCAGTATAGGCCTAAATTAAATATTTCTTTGCACAAAATGGCTGTATTTCAAATGGCTGTATTTTAAATGCCTGAATCAAACCCCTGTATGTAGAGGGTGTATCTCACACGGTCTGATCCAGTGTAGGCCTAAATTAAATATTTATTTGCACAAAATGGCTGTATTTCAAATGGCTGTATTTCAAATGCCTGAATCAAACCCCTGTATGTAGAGGGTGTATCTCACACGGCCTGAACCAGTGTAGGCCTGAATTTAATATTGGTGCACCAAATGGCGGTATTTCAAATGCCTGAATGAAACCACTGTATGTAGAGGGAGTATCTCACAGGGCCTGAACCAGTGTAGGCCTAAATTAAATATTTCTTTGCACAAAATGGCTGTATTTCAAATGGGTGTATTTCAAATGCCTGAATCTAACCCCTTTATGTAGAGGGTGTATCTCACATGGCCTGAACCAGTGTAGTCCTGAATTCAATATTGGTGCACCAAATGGCGGTATTTAAAATCTATGAATGTAACCCAAATGTATTAAGGGTGTATCTCACAATCACATCTGCATCAAAGGCTTGCAACAAAAATTTGTGTGCCCAAACGAGTGTTTGTTTAACAACTGAATCTGACAGCAGTATATAAGCCTGTAATTTCACACATGCTGATGCTTCAAGGCCTGAAAATTATGTTTTTTTGTCAAAAAAGTTTTTCAAACCCCAGAAAATGATGGGTTTATTTCTAGATTAAATTGCACACTGACTAATCAAGATGTTGTAGATTGTCAAAAAAGTCTTTTTTTGGTAACAGAATATGAAAGCTGTATATTTTAAACTTGAATTTAACACTTGCAGATCTGGAAAATACAGTTTAAAAAAAAAAAAAAAAAATGTTTTTTAAACCCCAGAAAATGATGGGTGTATTTCTAGCTTAAATTGCACACTGACTAATCAAGATGTTGTAGTTTGCCCAAACAAAATGGTGATTTTCAATGTCCCACAAGCTCAGATGCAGTGCTGGTGCACTGAGCTTGCATAAAATGGCCGCCGCCGCCACCCACCTAACTAACTGAATTATAAGTTGTTTTCTTTTGGTCAATGGGCTCTGGGCAGGGTAAAACGATTGTGCCCTGCACCCACACAACTATTTCTCTGTAGATCGCTGAGTTAGATTTTCTCCTATTCTCTCCCTGAAATCAAAAGTCCAGCAGCATCCTCTCCCTACACTTGTAACAGCAGAGTGACGTGCGGCGCTACGTGAATCAAGCTTATATAGAGCCTGGATCACATGCTGCTCTGGCCAATCACAGTCATGCCATTAGTAGGCATGGCTGTGATGGCTTCTAAGGTCAGATAGTTAACTGCTTGTTGATTGGCTGCTGTGCAGCCTTTCAAAAAGCGCCAAGAAAGCACCGAACACCGAACCCGAACCTGAACTTTTACGGAAATGTTCGGGTTCGGGTTTGGGGTCCAAAAATCCTAAAGTTCGGTACGAACCCGACCTTTACAGCTCGGGTTCGCTCAACCCTAATTCTGACC
Organism: Bufo bufo; assembly: GCF_905171765.1. Taxonomy (NCBI): domain Eukaryota; kingdom Metazoa; phylum Chordata; class Amphibia; order Anura; family Bufonidae; genus Bufo; species Bufo bufo. Next base: position 166,956,940 of record NC_053389.1, on the reverse strand, counting down.
TTTCAGTTTAGCATATAAAGCTCCCATGCGCAGCACAAGGCACTTTTTTACACCTTCACCATACATAAGAGGCTGAAAGCAAGCACTTGGATCACAGGGTTCCTTCATTACAGTCCAAGGCGGTTTAATTGGCTGCTGTATCGCCACTACCAATACATAATCACTGAGTATACCGGAATCTGTAATCAACTATCAGGGTCAGCCGTGGGTCCTCCTTAGCAGCCAAAGCTCCCATGTCCTGAGCTGAAATGACAGTTCAGTGCTTTCAGAAAGTGCTACAGCATAAATTTTGCATAGACCCACAATGCTGGGCATTTAATCAATGCCACGAGCCTGAAAACCTCATTGCAATCAAAGCCACAAATTTAAATCGCAGGGGACAGATGCCTTAAATCTATCCCAGGAAATATTAACTAGCGGTTTCAGAGACTGAGCTTAGAGCCAAGAAAAGGAGAGAGAAAAATACAGCAGCCACAGCTGACTGCTCTGTGCCTTTATCAACATGTCCATTCTACACCCAGGTGAGTGGCTGCACCTGTAATCCTCATATAAAAACACAACTTGCTGTAAAAATGCCTGACTCTGCCAAACAGAGGGAAACTTTGTGGATTAAGCCAGACTGCAGACTTTATGAAACTTGGCTGCAGTTGCCTATCAGCCTTGTGTTCAATTTCTGTTCCCCATTTCCCATAGGAAATAACACAAGTGAAGTGTAACAGAACACATTAGGGTACATTTATTTAAAAGGTAGTTGAAAATAGCACAAACACGTGTGCTTATAAAGCATCTGGACACTATTTTTTCAGGGCGGGTTGTCTGAATTGTCACAAAAAGCAAGTGCAAAAATTTTGGTCAGGTCATAGTAGTCTTTCTGTAAGGCTTCTTTCACACTAGTGTTAGGCTTGTCCGGCAGGGGCCAGGCCGGACTCCCAGCAGCATACGTGTGCAAACGTTAGTAAGTATCCAGCAGGCTTTTCTTCTGCCGGAACAGTCTGCCAGAGTGAAAGAAGCCTAACTGGGGCAAAAATAAACTTATACTGTAAATGTTTATCATTGTGTTCACAGTTACTAAAACTAAATGTTCCCATATCTACATGCCATGTATTGATCTATTGCTTTTCAGCAAAGCTACGGTACCAGGGCAAGATGCTTTGTATACATTTTATCAAAAAGCATAGCCCCACACACCATGTCAAGGTGGCCTCTTTTCAGTGGATCCTTACTCTTCTAACTTGGCGAAGCCCCACATGGCGACCACCACCTTTGCAACATAACACCTGCAGCCCAACAACATGGCACATGGCTCCACCAACCCACAGGCACAGCACCAACAACCACCATAGCCACCATTAAGCACTGCTGCTGAACAGATAGAGACATCTGGATAGCATTAAGATCCTCTTGCGTCTGCTCAGTTTTCTCCAGGGGTTACATGATCAACCCATTATACACAACTTTCTTCGCACCACAGACTCCCATCGATTAGATAGTAATAGTATATCCTGTCATCAATGCCTATGTCTGGGTAGTGTTGATCACGAATATTTGAATTTCGATTTTTTATCGCGAATATAGGTACTTCGAAAATTTGTGAATATTTCGAATATAGTTATATATATTCGTAATTTCGAATATTCTAATTTATTTTTTTGATTTTTATTTTTATCAGTACACATGATCCCTCACTGCTTCTAGCTTGTGGGCCAATGAGAAGGCTGCAATATACTTGACTTTAGGAGTAGTAGTGTTTGCGAATTTTGCTCTATATTCATTTTTTTTAATATTCGCTATATTGCTATATATTCTTGTTTTAGAATATTACGAATATTCGAAAAAACTAAGTTATAGCAATATATCGAATATTCGAAAAAAAATAATATAGAGCAATTTAGCTAATATAGTGCTATAATCTTCTTTGTCTAATAGTTGTAATTTTTTTCTCATCTGAAGTTCAGATTGGAAAAAAATTACAACTATAAAAAAAAAGATTATAGCACTATATTGGCTAAATTGCTCTATATTAATTTTTTTGAATATTCGCTATATTGCTATATATTCTTGTTTTAGAATATTACGAATATTCGAAAAACAAAGTTATAGCAATATGGCGAATATTCGAAAAAAATAGAATATAGAGCAATTTAGCTAATATAGTGCTATAATCTTCTTTGTCTAATAGTTGTAATTTTTTTCTCATCTGAAGTTCAGATTGGAAAAAAATTACAACTATAAAAAAAAAGATTATAGCACTATATTGGCTAAATTGCTCTATATAAATTTTTTTGAATATTCGCTATATTGCTATATATTCTTGTTTTAGAATATTACGAATATTCGAAAAACGAAGTTATAGCAATATGGCGAATATTCGAAAAAAATAGAATATAGAGCAATTTAGCTAATATAGTGCTATAATCTTCTTTGTCTAATAGTTGTAAGTTGAAAAATTCGCAATAAAAATATTCGACGAATATTCTACAAAATATTCGCGAAATATCGCGAATTCGAATATGACCCCTGCCGCTCATCACTATGTCTGGGTTCACATGATTATATATGTTAAACAGATGCCTCCAACACATGCCATACAGTGGTGTATTACCATGAGATCGGAAGTTCAGGAGTAATAGCCGGTTTTTATGTGTCAGCAGCAGTTGCTGTTTGACACCTTGATACTTAGTATGGCTGTAATAGCTGATCCGGGACGGCTCTTACTGGGAGTAGTCAAAGTGCTGGGTGGGTGACTACTCCCCATGTTCCAGGCCGGGTTTTGCCAGGGATGAAAAACAGCCAGCACTGCCAGGTGGGGAGGATTACCTCCGTCTGACAGTGGAGCTCAGGAGGTCTGTGTGCTGTGATCTGAGAGCTGTGTTGGGATCCGCAGCTTGAGCAGGGGTGGAGGGCTCAGACCCCAGTGAGGGTGAACAGGCCGCCTAACGCCTGCCTGTGGACTTGACAAAGCAGAACTTCTAACAGGGTGTGAAGTAACACCCAGGAGAAAAGGTGACTGTTTTGTATATGAACTTTTCATGTGTGTGAACGATCATCAAGCAACTTGCGTTTTTGTTTTGCTTTCACGTGTAAATAAACACTGATGTTTTGAACCAAGAACTTGGTGCCGGCAAGCACAGTGAGGCTGGCGTGAACGCCAATATATTTTTTTGGTTTGCATTTTTGGGCATGGTTGTATGTCTTACATCAAACCAGCGGTATTACAACCCGTACCCCATGACAAAATGGAGGCTGTTTTGAAGGCCCTTGTGGAAGCTAATCTACAGTAGCGAGAGACCAACCTGCTCCAACAGGAGGCTAATAAGCAACAAGAGACCAACCAGTTGCTGCTGTGAGATTGTGGAAAAGCTCTGCCTGCATAATGTTTATGCCTAGATTGTATTGGAGCTGTCATTTGGCATTCCGGGCACTAGAGGCCACTGTTTTGCAGCTACAGTCAGCACACACTGGGATCTGCATATGCAAAGCAGATGATGACTCATGCAAGCTGCTTCTGAAAACCAGGAAGTCTGAGCTAATCTGACATGGTGGAAGGATTGTGCTGTGAGGGACTGAATCCGATTCCATCCTGGCTTGCGGATGTCCGGCAGTGAATGGACACTCAAAGGAAGGGGAGTAGCTGTTGTTCCCTTACTAGATCCAGCCCTTTGAAAGAGAGGTTGTCCTAGGAAGACCAGTTCCAGTGTGTGGACAGAAAGCCTTATCATCAAGCAAGGCCGCATGGTTGCTGAGAGCTTGGTAGCCCTCCCGGGTAATCGGCATCCTAGGGCCCAGAACGGACGCAGGTCAGTACACACGTTTACTCCTTGCTTTATACTAGTGGCTCCTGAAGCAACAGAGAGTAAGCCTAGGCCTGAAACTAGATATATAGTTAGGGTTGTGTGATTGCCAGGTTGTACAGAACTGTTCTGCGGCGCAGTATTGACTTTGCAGGCTCTGCTGTGTCCGCCATCGGCTAGGTTTGTCCTGTTCTGTGGCACAGTATTGACTTTGCAGGCTCTGCTGTGTCCGCCATCGGCTAGGCTTGTCCAGTGGGCAGGGACAGTGACTGTGGGGTCTGGGGTATAGCATTTTCTGTGCATGTTTGCATTGTTGCGATTATACTTGTGTTATTACTTTTTTGCCAAAGTAAAGTTTCTGTTCTTGCATATTAAGCTGGTGTCAGTGTCGCTTTCCTTGACTGTGACTTCGCTGTATCCTGGGGAGCCTACCCCGGTACATGGCTTACACTGCTACAACACGTGATGGCTTTGCAGACAGCAGGAGCAACCCAAAGCGTCCACGATGCCCGGAAAGCAGTCCGTGCAGTGATCCCTAAGATGACACCCGCAGACAACATCGAAAACCTACCTGACGATGTACAAGAAAGTGGCTACCAGGGAAAAGCTGCCCCAAGACCAGTGGGCTGAGGTTATCGCTCCTTTCCTGGCATCAGAGTCCCAGTGCGTATATTTCGACTTGCCGGACGATCAAGCAGCCGACTACCCGAAGGTAAAGGGTGAGATTTTGGCAAGACTGGGGGTAAATGTGTAGGTCCGGGCCCAGCGGGTACATCAGTGGGGGTTTAAGCCGGCTGAGCCCGCGAGACCCCAGTATTATGACTTACTCCATCTTTTGCAAAAGTGGCTACAGCCTGATGTGCTGAGTCCCACGGCTATGCTGGATAGACTATTGGCTAGCATATTCTGGAGGGCGCTGCCACCCCCTCTCCAGCTCTGGATCGACCAGGTGTCTCCTGGAAATGCCCTGGAAATGGTGGATCTGGTGGAACGCTATGAGGCCACTAAAAATCTTAAGGGGCGTTCTTTCGGGAGGGGGGCAGGTAAACCACAGAACTCCCCACCCCAGGCCCAATGGTGAAACCCACCTGGGATGTTCCCACTATGGGCTGGACCCAGGTAATCTGCTGGCGGTGTCAGGAACCTGGCCATATAAGGGTTCCCATCAGGTTGAGCCCATGGACACTAATTGTGGTTACCGTCAGTCACTGTATGCTATGAAACTGTGTGCCACAGGTACCCCAGAGGCTCTAGACCACTTGTGCCAGGTGGAAGTGGGTGACACTCAAGTTGAGGCGCTGCTGGACTCAGGGAGCTTGGTGACCCTAGTAATGGCTACCCTAGTGCGGTCTGCTGAGTATACTGGCTGGATAGTTGGGGTGATGTGCATTCACGGAGACTTAAAAGACTACCCCACAGCGCTGGTGACTAACCACGGTAGCCGGTAGGTGGACCCACGAAGTCGCCACAAACTTTGACTACGAACTTATAATAGGGAGAGACTTTCCGGGTTTCCCAGCCCTATGGCCGGTTGTGAGAGTGACTGATACCCCTGAGTCAGGGGTGAGCCCAGGAAATTGGCCTTGTTCAGGAGGACAGCCAGAACCCTGGGAACCTGAGGCCGAAGGGCCAGCAGTAGGTGTGACCGCCACCTCGGTGAAAGAGGGGGAGACAATCCTGCGTAGGGTAATGGTGGGAGACGTAGGGGAATTGCCACCGGAACCTGAGTTGGCAGACCTCAACATCTCCTGGGAGAATTTCGGTACAGCCCAAAGCCGAGACCCAACCATATCCCGGGCTTGGGAGAATGTGGTAATAGTTGATGGGGTACCCCAACAACCTGGGGCCAAGTCGATGTTTCCCCGTTTTGTGGTCAACTAGGAATATGCTATATCGGGTAAACCAGCTGTGGGGTGAACCCATTGAACAGTTGGTGGTGCCCCGGGCTTATTGAAAACTTGTGTTAGCCCACCAACATGTTCTCAGGGGTCATCTGGGACCGCAGAAAACACAGGATCGGATACTACAACGGTTTTACTGGCCCAGTGTGTTTAGAAAGGTGGATGACTTTTGTAAGTCTTGCCCGACCTGCCAAACAACTAGCCCCCAGCACCTGTTCTTTAGTCCCTTAGTGCCTCTCCCGATTATGAGACTCCAATTGAAAGAATCGCTATGGATCTCGTAGGCCCAGTACCGAAGTCCGCTAGAGGGCACAAACATATCTTGGTAGTCCTAGACTACGCCACTCGGTACCCGGAGGCGGTGCCACTGTAACATACATCGGCCAAACTCATAGCAAAGGAGTGGACAGTAGGTTACTGGCTAAGTGGCAGGGACCCTATGAGATACTCGAAAAGGTTGGAGAAGTAAACTACAAGGTACACCATCCAGGCCGGCGGAAGCCAGAGCAGGTGCACCATGTGAATTTGCTCAAACCTTGGAAAGATAGGGAGACCAGTACTGATGAAAGCCCGCAGCTGAGTTTTCTAGGAGGAGAGGTTCCGGCCCCTCAGTCTGTAGTAAGGGAAGCCGTCGCCACAGTGAAGATTGCTGACAGCCTCCCCTCTAAACAGACTCAGTAGGCCAGGGAGTTCGTCAGCAGGAATACGGACTTGTTCTCAGACCTCCCTGGACGTACTTCCATAATCCAGCATGACATGGTCACTGAGCCTGAGGCCAAAATCCGGTTGAAACCATACCGGGTACCTGAGGCTCGGCGATAAGCCATCTCAGAGGAAGTGCAGCTAATGCTGCAACTAGACGTCATTGAGGAGTCCAAAAGTGAGTGGGCCAGTCCGATAATCTTAATATCAAAGCCGATTCTGTAACGATTTCCAGAAACTAAACAAAATCTCCAAGTTCAATGCAAATCCCATGCCCCAGGTAGACGAGCTGATTGAGAGGTTAGGACAAGCCCGGTATTTTTCTGTTTTGGACCTCACCAAAGGGTACTGGCAGGTACCCTTAATAGAGGCTGCCAAAGAGAAAACGGCCTTCATTACAATGGAGGGGCTATACCAGTATAAGGTGTTACCCTTTGGTCTGCATGGCGCCCCCGCCACTTTCCAAAGGCTAATGGACATTGTGTTGCGACCAAATCGTTGGTACGCTTTGGCTTACCGGGATGATATTGTCATCCACCGTACCGACTGGAAAAGTCACCTGCTCAAAGTGCAGGCTGTAGTAGACTTCAGGGCCGTCTTTGCCGCAGGGCAAAAGGGGCAGCTGCCCCGGGCCCAGTTGCTCATTGGGGCCCTGGCCCAACTCGCGACTCTGACTCTATGTATCTAATATGCAGCAGCGCAGCACAGTCTACTCTTCACAGACTAGACAACTTGAACTTACAGCGAAGGCGAAGCACTTCGGCCCCCCGCCCCCGTCACTCACGTGGTAAAAAGGGGTGTGTCTTGTGTGAGTCACCGCAGCCTGGTGAAGCGCCACGGCGGAGCAGGCATCAGCAGGGACTAAGTCCCCGCCTCCGGTCCGGAGGCTAAAGGGATTGGGTGGCGGTGGTGAGTGAGTCACACCCTCACGTGACGTGACCACTTACCAGACAAGAACCAGACCAGTCTCAAGTCACTGACCTGCTGACCTGACCTACCTAATAATAGTACAGTCAGGCAGCCAGCCAAAGTCGACCTGCCACTGCCGCGCCAGGAGGGGAGGACAGGACTGAGGAGGAGGTAAGCAAAAAGCAGTGGCACGCTGCGCATAGGCATATACAGTCAGGTCCATAAATATTGGGACATCAACACAATTCTAACATTTTGGGCTCTATACACCACCACAATGGATTTGAAATGAAACTAACAAGATGTGCTTTAACTGCAGACTGTCAGCTTTAATTTGAGGGTATTTACATCCAAATCAGGTGAACGGTGTAGGAATTACAACAGTTTGCATATGTGCCTCCCACTTGTTAAGGGACCAAAAGTAATGGGACAATTGGCTTCTCAGCTGTTCCATGGCCAGGTGTGTGTTATTCCCTCATTATCCCAATTACAATGAGCAGATAAAAGGTCCAGAGTTCATTTCCAGTCTGCTATTTGCATTTGGAATCTGTTGCTGTCAACTCTCAAGATGAGATCCAAAGAGCTGTCACTATCAGTGAAGCAAGCCATCATTAGGCTGAAAAAACAAAACAAACCCATCAGAGAGATAGCAATAACATTAGGCGTGGCCAAAACAACTGTTTGGAACATTCTTAAAAAGAAGGAACGCACCGGTGAGCTCAGCAACACCAAAAGACCCAGAAGATCACGGAAAACAACTGTGATGGATGACCAAAGAATTCTTTCCCTGGTGAAGAAAACACCCTTCACAACAGTTGGCCAGATCAAGAACACTCTCCAGGAGGTAGGTGTATGTGTGTCAAAGTGAACAATCAAGAGAAGACTTCACGAGTGAATACAGAGGGTTCACCACAAGATGTAAACAATTGGTGAGCCTCAAAAACAGGAAGGCCAGATTAGAGTTTGCCAAACGACATCTAAAAAAGCCTTCACAGTTCTGGAACAACATCCTATGGACAGATGAGACCAAGATCCACTTGTACCAGAGTGATGGGAAGAGAAGAGTATGGAGAAGGAAAGGATCTGCTCATGATCCCAAGCATACCATCTCATCAGTGAAGCATGGTGGTGGTAGTGTCATGGCGTGGGCATGTATGGCTGCCAATGGAACTCGTTCTCTTGTATTTATTGATGATGTGATTGCTGACAAAAGCAGCAGGATGAATTCTGAAGTGTTTCGGGCAATATTATCTGCTCCTATTCAGCCAAATGCATCAGAACTCATTGGACGGCGCTTCACAGTGCAGATGGACAATGACCCAAAGCATACTGCAAAAGCAACCAAAGAGTTTTTTAAGGGAAAGAAGTGGAATGTTATGCAATGGCATAACACAATTTATGATTATTATTCTGTCCCATTACTTTTGGTCTCGTAACAAGTGGGAGGCACATATGGAAACTGTTGTAATTCCTGCACCGTTCACCTTATTTGGATGTAAATACCCTCAAATTAAAGCTAACAGTTTGCAGGTAAACCACATCTTGTTCGTTTCATTTCAAATCCATTGTGGTGGTGTATAGAGCCAAAAATGTTAGAATTGTGTCGATGTCCCAATATTTATGGACCTGACTGTATATATTGACTTTATTTTAGATTAGAAGAAACCGGTCAGGTCACCAGATCCGACCATTCATAAATTTGTGGGGGATTATTATAGAGAGCCCCAGACGACAAGGGCAGGGGTTGGGTTCTTCTCTCTGTCTGACTCTGCTGCTGAACTGTGGCCTGGGGCCATCACTTGCCACATTTACTAATCTTTGCTCAGGGGGGCCCTCATGGTGTGGACTGGACTGGTCATTTTCACTAAGGAATAGTTTAACCATTTATGTGCAAAAGAGAAAATAAGAAGTCAGCTCCAATCAGATATCTGCACATAGACCAAGACTCTGGGTCTATGTGCAGATATCTGATTGGAGCTGACTTAGAGACCTCTTTTTTTCTCTTTTGCACATAAACGGTTAAACTATATTCCTTAGTAAAAATGACCATTCCACACCACACCATGAGGGCCCCCCTGAGCAAATGCTGACACCAGCCATAGCAACGCCACTGCCTCAATCTGTAAGTCGCTAGAGTGCACGGCAGGCTCGCTTTTCTGAAGGAAGTGGAACTGTGAACTGTCTGAACTCTGAACGGCTGTACAGTCAGTAGTGGCATGTGACACATGTGGCAATAATAATGTGTCTGCTGGCCTGCAGCCTGGTAAAGACCTGTGTCATGTCATGTGTGATGTGCATCCCAATTATGCAATACATACAGTACAGACCAAAAGTTTGGACACACCTTCTCATTCAAAGAGTTTTCTTTATTTTCATGACTATGAAGGCATCAAAACTATGAATTAACACATGTGGAATTATATACATAACAAACAAGTGTGAAACAACTGAAAATATGTCATGTTCTAGGTTCTTCAAAGTAGCCACCTTTTGCTTTGATTACTGCTTTGCACACTCTTGGCATTCTCTTGATGAGCTTCAAGAGGTAGTCCCCTGAAATGGTCTTCCAACAGTCTTGAAGGAGTTCCCAGAGATGCTTAGCACTTGTTGGCCCTTTTGCCTTCACTCTGCGGTCCAGCTCACCCCAAACCATCTCGATTGGGTTCAGGTCCGGTGACTGTGGAGGCCAGGTCATCTGGCGCAGCACCCCATCACTCTCCTTCATGGTCAAATAGCCCTTACTTTCAAAGTTTTCCCAATTTTTCGGCTGACTGACTGACCTTCATATCTTAAAGTATTGATGACCACTCGTTTTTCTTTACTTAGCTGCTTTTTTCTTGCCATAATACAAATTCTAACAGTCTATTCAGTAGGACTATCAGCTGTGTATCCACCTGACTTCTCCTCAACGCCACTGATGGTCCCAACCCCATTTATAAGGCAAGAAATCCCACTTATTAAACCTGACAGGGCACACCTGTGAAGTGAAAACCATTTCAGGGGACTACCTCTTGAAGCTCATCAAGAGAATGCCAAGAGTGTGCAAAGCAGTAATCAAAGCAAAAGGTGGCTACTTTGAAGAACCTAGAATATGACATATTTTCAGTTGTTTTACACTTGTTTGTTATGTATATAATTTTACATGTGTTAATTCATAGTTTTGATGCCTTCAGTGTGAATCTACAATTTTCATAGTCATGAAAATAAAGAAAACTCTTTGAATGAGAAGGTGTGTCCAAACTTTTGGTCTGTACTGTACGTGTGCAGATACTGGTCCTGTACTCCTGTGAGGCTGCAAGGCAGGGGTGTGGTGTGGACTACTCCTGAGACTGCATGTGCTTAGGCCTCATGCACACGGCCATTGTTTGGGTCCGCATCCGAGCCGCCGTTTTGGCTGCTCGGATGCGGACCCATTCAATGTGTGTTGTGGTGGAGTGCGTAATTGCATGCTAGGGTGTGTGAAGGCGGAATCCAGGGGGCCCAAGTAAATTCTTGCCCAGGGTCCAATCAATATTAAAGACGGCCCTGGTAGACTTCCTTCGAAAAGCTGGACTAACCCAAAAAAATGCACGATAGGGTTAGAGGAGACAAAATACCTGGGGTATGTTATTGGGCACGGAGTGATCAAACCCCAAGTAAACAAAATAGGGGCGATAATAAATTGGCCCCGACCTGTCACCACTAAACAAGTATAATCATTCCTAGGAATGATAGGCTATTACATGAGATTTATTCCCCACTTTGCTACTGTAGCCGCGCCATTGACAGGGTTATTGAAAGGACGCAAGTCAGTGATGGTTCACTGGAATGACCGGGCAGAAGAGGCTTTCTCCGCTTTGAAGTCGGCCCTGTATGGGTCCCCCATTTTGGTGACGCCCGACTTCAAGCGGGAATTCATAGTACAGACAGACGCCTTCGAAGTAGGCCTCGGTGCTGTACTGTCTCAGGAAGTCAATGGGGAGGAGCAATCCATTGTCTTCCTAAGCCACAAGCTCATCCCAGCCAAGACCAGGTACAGTAGTATGCCCTGTCCCGAGTATACTGTATGGCAGTGGTCTCTCTGTTTCTATGCTTACTGTATGGCATGTGCTCACTTCCTCAGGGTTGAACAAAGGGGGGAGGTATGTAAGAAGGTACAAAAAATCATTGTGGATGATAGGTACTTGTCACCGAGGTTCCTGGCCTTATTGGAGTAAGAGCCGGTTTTTATGTGTCAGCAGCAGTTGCTGTTTGACACCTTGATACTTAGTATGGCTGTAATAGCTGATCCGGGACGGCTCTTACTGGGAGTAGTCTAAGTGCTGGGTGGGTGACTACTCCCCATGTTCCAGGCCGGGTTTTGCCAGGCATAAAAACCAGCCAGTACTGCCAGGTGGAGAGGATTACCTCCGTCTGACAGTGGAGCGCAGGAAGTCTGTGTGCTGTTATCTGAGAGCTGTGTTGGGATCCGCGGCTTTTGCCAGGCTGGAGGGCTCAGACCCCTGTGAGGGTGAACAGGCCACCTAACGCCTGCCTGTGGACTTGACAAAGCAGAACTATCAACACGGTGTGAAGTAACACCTAGGAGAAAAGGTGACTGTTTTGTATATGAACTTTTCATGTGTGTGAACGATCATCAAGCAACTTGCATTTTTGTTTTGCTTTCACGCGTGAATAAACACTGATGTTTTGAACCAAGAACTTGTACTTTGCCTCTGTGCTGCACCCGCTAATCCTAACTACCAGAGTGAATCCCCACATTTGGTGGAGGATGCGGGCAAGCGCAGTGAGGCTGGCGTGAATGCCAATATATTTTTTGGGTTTGCATTTTTGGGCATGGTTGTATGTCTTACATCAAACCAGCGGTATTACAACCCGTATCCCACGACAAAATGGAGGCTGTTGTGAAGGCCCTTATGGAAGCTAATCTATAGCAGTGAGAGACCAACCTGCTCCAACGGGAGGCTAATAAGCAACAGCAACCAACCAGTTGCTGCTACAACACGTGATGGCTTTGCAGACAGCAGGAACAACCCCAAGCGTCCACGATGCCCGTAAAGCAGTCCGTGCAGCGATCCCTAAGATGACACCCGCAGACGACATCGAAACCTACCTGACGATGTACGAGAAAGTGGCCACCAAGGAAAAGCTGCCCCAAGACCAGTGGGCTGAGGTCATCGCTCCTTTCCTGACATCAGAGTTCCAGCGCGTATATTTCGACTTCGACGATCAAGCGGCCGACTACCCGAAGGTAATGGGTGAGATTTTGGCAAGACTGGGGGTAAATGTGTAGGTCTGGGCCCAGCAGGTACACCTGTGAGGGCGAACAGGCCACCTAATGCCTGCCTGTGGACATGACAAAGCATTACTTTTAACAGGGTGTGAAGTAACACCCAGGAGAAAAGGTGACTGTTTTGTATATTAACGTTTCATGTGTGTAAATACAGGGCCGGTGCAAGGATTTTTGCCGCCCTAGGCAAGATAAAAATTGCCGCCCCCCCCCCCCCCTTATCAGATGATCTGCCCATATCATGACATCACATATGTGTTACCCCTTTCTCAGCATTTAAATTAAAAGAACTGCTATGTTTCCCTTAGGGTTAATCAAGCTTCTTGTAGCTGTCTCCCTGACAGCCACTAGAGGTGCTTCCGCGATTCTCACTGTGAAAATTACAGTGGGAAGACGCGGAACATAGTTTTGAATGCGTGCGCATGCGCATTCGCAGCGGAGAGGAGGATCGAGGAGAAGAGTTCCCAGTGCCGGCGCTGGAGAAAGGTAAGTGGCTGAAGGTGTTTTAACCCCTTCAGCCCAGTGGGAGGGGGACATGAGGGTGCCCCACTCCTAACAACTATATAGTGCCAGGAAAATGAGTTTGTTTTTCTGACACTATAGTGCTCCTTTAACACCAGTACTGCACAGTGTCTTTTTTCAGCAGGAACAGGCTATATACACCAGTACCACTACATTAACCTGTAGTGGTTCTGGGACTATAGTGTCCTTTTAATGTGAGGTAAATTAGTTTCCAATGTAGTATTAATAACTAAACAATTAAATAATAAACATATTGCATTATCTACTTACTACCAGGAAAATAAGATGATCTGGTCTCTGGCTGCAGTCTGGCTCTTGGTCTGGCTCTGGGGACTCCCTTGTCACTCTCTTCTCCCCCCTCCTCCCTTGTCACTCATTTCTCCCCCTCCCTCCCCTGTCACACTCTTCCCCCCCCCTCCCTCCCTTGTCACTCTCTTCTCCTCCCCCTCCCTTGTCACTCTCTTCTCCCCCTTCCCTCCCTTGTCACTCTCTTGTCCCCCCTCCTCGTCACTCTCTTCTCCCCCTCTCCCTCGTCACTCTCTTCTCCCCCCTCCCTCCCTTGTCACTCTCTTTCCCCCCCCTCCCTCGTCACTCTCTTCTCCCCCCCTCCCTTGTCACTCTCTTCTCCCCCCTTCCCTCCCTTGTCACTCTCTTCTCGCCCCTCCCTCCCTTTTCACTATCTGCCCCTCCCTTGTCACTCTCATTCCCCCCTCCCTTGTCACTCTCATTCCCCCCTCCCTTGTCACTCTTATTCCCCCCCCTCCCTTGTCACTCTCATTCCCCCCTCTCTTGTCACTCTCATTCCCCCCTCCCTTGTCACTCTCATTACCCCCCTCCCTTGTCACTCTCATTACCCCCCTCCCTTGTCACTCTCATTCCCCCCTCCCTTGTCACTCTCATCCCCCCTCTCTTGTCACTCTTATTTCCCCCCCCCTTGTCACTCTCATTCCCCCCCTTGTCACTCTCATTCCCCCCCTCCCTTGTCACTCTCCCCCCCCTCCCTTGTCACTCTTATCCCCCCCCTCCTTTGTCACTCTTATTCCCCCCCTCCCTTGTCACTCTCATTTCCCCCCCACTCCCTTGTCACTCTCATTTCCTCCCCCCCTCCCTTGTCACTCTCATTCCCCCCCCCCACCTCTAGTGTAGCATGGCCAAGCTCTGTTCGGTCCGCGGTACAGGAGCATTTGTTTCCTGTACCCGGCCGGACTGAAAGGAAGTGCACACTAAGTGAGCACTTCCTGTCAGTCTGGCCGGGTACAGGAGACAAAAGCTCCTGTACCGCGGACCGAACAGAGCTCGGCCACGCTACATTAGAGGCGCTTCCCTCCTGTCAGTCCCTCTCTTCAGGCTGCACCCGGGCGGTGCACAATCATAGACGGGCAGTGCGGCAGCCGTCCGGTGAGGGGGAGGGCCCGCCGCCGTACTTAACGACGGCGGCAAAAACGTGCAGGAGGACCGGCCCTGCCGCCACTTAACCAACGCTTTTTTTTAAAACCGCACCGCGGCTGCCTAGGTCGCCTTACAGGTGGCGCCGGCCATGGGTGAATGATCACCAAGCAACTTGCGTTTTTGTTTTGCTTTCACGCGTGAATAAACAGTGATGTTTTGAACCAAGAACTTGTACTTTGCCTCTGTGCTGCACCAGCTAACCCTAACTACAAGAGCGAATCCCCACAATATATATCCACAATACACCTGGCACACATATACTGAATGTATATGCCATATCAGGTATACAGTTTACTCAGCTAACATACATCCTAAAAGACAAAAAAAAACTTCTTTCTTCACGGAGGTGGCTTGTAGTTAAGGGAGGAACAGAAGGGGTTGTCCTTTGGGTCCTGTGTTGTCCACCATTTCTCCTCTCTCCCCTCTAAGTCCACCCCTCCTGGTTGGGCTGTGCGATCCTCTATCCACCAGTCATTGTCTCCTTAGCACTGTATGAGGTCAAATCAATGGTCCATATAAATTGAATAAAAAACATAACGTTCAATGTACGATTAAACAGACATAGAAACAGTCAAACATACATGGCCCAAGTCACACACATATCTGAGTTTTTTGAACTCGCAAAAGATCCCTTGGAGCTTCAATAAAACAAAATACCTATGTGCATTCCATAACACACATAAAACATTATAAAAATCTAAGTGGTTCCTCTCCACACGTGCAATACCTCAATTTATGCATTCACTTTTTTCTTGTTATTAATATGCCTTATTGCGCACATCCCATTATCATATTCCAGCTACTTGCCCCCGCTGTCTCTCCTCATACAAGTACACAGCTTTCCTGTAACTCAACTACGCAGTCACACGCAGATATTCATAGACATTCCCAGAGTGAGTGAGAGAGAGACATCATAAACTCAATTGCCCGTTTCCAGCTAAACATGCACATTCTCTTCATCTTCTCTCCTACAAACAGAAAGTTATACAGACAGATGCAAATCCAATTATTCAAGACAAAACACTAAAAAGTGCATAGAACAGAATAACAAAATCAATACAATTCCACGTGGACTTAATCATTATATAAGGGATATCCCAAATTATATACAACAAATCTTTAAAATCATATATTATTTAAGTACACATATAAAAGTACAGTTTTCTCTTTTTTTCCTCTATACATGCTGCACATAACGTAGCCTTGTATGTGAAAGGAAGGAAACTATAATTAATCTTCCCTGTCTTCTTGTGTATAATCTATATTAATCCAAATAAAACTATTAACATTTCAAGCCTTAAAGGCAACCTGTCACCTGGATTTTGGGTATAGAGTTGAGGACATGGGCTGCTAGATCGCCGCTGGCACATCCGCAATCTCCATTCCCCATAGCTCTCTGTGCTTTTATTGTGTGAAAAAAAACGATTTTATATATATGTAAATGAGGCAAGTAAGAAGCCCAAGGAGCTGTTACTAACGTTTCCAGAGCCCAGGCACGCCCACTCTGAAGGAGCCCAGTACCGCCCCGCATCCTCTGAATCTCCTCCTTGCTCCAGGGGATGCGCGGCGGTGCTAGGCTTCTTCACAGTGGGCGTGGCTGGGCTCAGTCAGAGAACCCTGGACTCATCTCTGAAGCATGGAGGACACAGGACTCATCTAAGGTTAATTTACATATCTATAAAATCGTTGTTTTTTTTTACACAATAAAAGCACACAGAGCTATGGGGACTGGATATTGCGGATGTGCTAGCGCCGATCTAGCAACCTATGTCCTCAGCTCTATACCCAAAATCTAGGTGACAGGTTCCCTTTAACTCATCACTACATGTTCTCATATCAGCATACTTTTAGTTAGTCCCACGCTCTCTCTCTCCCCCTCTTTTATTTTCTGTGAACAAAGAGACGTAACTGCGCAGACTCAAAAACAAAATGTTTGTGTATTCGTACCAAGCGCAGAATCTGGGAGAGGCTGGCAGCTTACCTATAGGAACAGTCAAAGCCTCGCTTAAAGGGGCCCACAGTTAAAGGAATCTACTATATGCACTTTTCCCTTAACCTTTATTTTTCCCTTACTCTTTAACTCCGTGAATATTTAAATTTCCCCATTCTCTAATGCAAGTCACGGATCTACTGAACCAGGACTCCAAAGCTTAAAAATACGCAGATGCATTTTTCATGATGTTTCCTAAACATCTGGGCACTCTTCCTTATTAACTAGTGGATGAACTCCAACATCTGTAATGGGCCGACATTGGACACGTCCATATCCCATTGAAGTGAATGGGACGGCTTGTAATTACACCTGCTCGCCGCTGCGATGTTGACAGCATGCAGTTAAACAAGGAAGGGAAGGTTGCGCTCGCACAGAGCGTGGCCTTCTCTTCAACCAGCTGATTAGTGGGGGTGTCGAGGGTGAGACCCCTGCCGATCTGATATTGATGACCTATCCAGAGGATAGGTCATCCATATTAAAATCCCAGAAAACCCTTTAAAGAACGTGATGTAGTATTGTGCTAAGGGGATCTGTCACTAGTATATGCTACTTTTAGTTACACAAAAAAAAATAAAAAAACGGTTACAGATTTGCTGTACTCTCGCTTTCCTTATTCTGTGTGAAATCATTCTAGAATTCTCGAACTGTAAACATCATGTTTGAATGATATCATACCATTCCCTGCTCTCTGGCAATTCTTAAAAAGATTTGGGAAAACGCCTTTGAAAAAAACTTTGATGGCAGACTGTATGTGCTCACACTGCCTGACAGCTATTTTGGTCTTGTGTTCTGCAATTTCAGTACATGTTGCTACTTCTCTGTGCCACACAGACTTGGCTTTTATTACTGAGGCATCACAAAGCGGAATATAGCACAAGAAATCATATATTATAGAAGAAAGGGTTAATGCCAAAAACATGATATGCTATGTACTGTTTTATGAAGAAGGAAACTTGGCAGACACATTGCTTAGCAAAAGGAAAATGGTATTATTAATAATAATAATAATAATAATAATAATAATAATTTACAAATTACAGGAACCTAATTCACAACTGGAGAGCAAAAACTACAGCAAAACTGCCCATTAATACTGTACTTCAATCACTGAAGGATATGAATAATTAATGAAAAATCTAGAGAGCCTTGCAATGGTTTCACACACCAAGGTCCTTTCAAGATGGCTTCTGAAATGTCAAGATGCAATAATGTAAAGATCCCAAATCTCCACTGCCCAATTACCAGCAGGAAAGGTATCTGATTGCCTCTTAATTGTATCCAGGATGAGGTGATGCGTCTAGTGTGGAGTAATGGGGTAATGGGATAATGGGATCTTACGTTCACTGCTTAACACGTCTACTTAAACTTGACAAGAGGCTCTCGAGCTCCTGCAGGGAGTGAGAAGGAGACACAAGACACTCAACTAATAAAGAACAATCAGGAAGGATGTTGACTGAAGTAAAGGAGCTAGGTTGGATTATCTGTTCATAAATCTCCGTCCCAATTATTCTCAGATGAGGTAAGAAGATCACAGAGCCAAAAGTCAAGAAGCTGAGATAGTCTAGTGTCATGACTCTGCCTGTAAGGCCAAGATCAAAGTCAGAAGAGTGATGCTCCAGGATCCAGACTGCTAGTGAACAGCTATGACCTGAGGAATAATGAGCTCTCGCCCCGTGTCCAGACACCTGTTTATTAGGATCACAACTGGTAGTTGTAAAAATAACCATGAGTAATACACACCCATTTGGAGGTTCCAACTATGTATTGTCTTCTATGGAGGGTGAAGCCCCTCTTTACTTGTTTATGAGGTTCCCCAGGTTTGTAAGAATCAAGTCATTTATTCTGCTGCACTTACGGTATGAGTCTGACCCTTTATCCCTTAAAGACCCTGCTATTTTTCACCTTAAGGACCAGGCCATTTTTAGCAAATCTGACATGTGTCACTTTATGTGGTAATAATTTTAAAATGCTTTTACTTATCCAGTAAAGTTTCTGACCACTTATAAAATGTGTTCAATGTGCTGCCCATTGTGTTGGATTGTCAATGCAACCCTCTTCTCCCACTCTTCACACACTGATAGCAACACCACAGAAGAAATGCTAGCACAGGCTTCCAGTATCCGTAGTTTCAGGTGCTGCACATCTCGGATCTTCACAGCATAGACAATTGCCTTCAGATGACCCCAAAGATAAAAGTCTAAGGGGGTCAGATCAGGAGACCTTGGGGGCCATTCAACTGGCCCACGACGACCAATCCACTTTCCAGGAAACTGTTCATCTAGGAATCCTCTGACCTGACACCCATAATGTGGTGGCGCACCATCTTGCTGGAAAAACTCAGGGAACGTGCCAGCTTCAGTGCATAAAGAGGGAAACACATCATCATGTAGCAATTTTGCATATCCAGTGGCCTTGAGGTTTCCATTGATGAAGAATGGCCCCACTATCTTTGTACCCCATATACCACACCATACCATACATTTTTTTGTTCCAACAGTCTTGGAGGGATCTATCCAATATGGGTTAGTGTCAGACCAATAGCGGTGGTTTTGTTTGTTAACTTCACCATTCACATAAAAGTTTGCCTCATCACTGAACAAAATCTTCTGCGTAAACTGAGGGTCCTGTTCTAATTTTTGTTTTGCCCATTCTGCAAATTCATTGCGCCGATCTGGGTCATCCTCGTTAAGACGCTGCAGTAGCTGGAGTTTGTAAGGGTGCCATTTGTGAGTAGCTAATATCCGCCGAAGGGATGTTCGACTAATGCGACTCTCCAGTGACATGCGGCGAGTGCTACGCTGTGGGCTCTTGCTGAATGAAGCTAGCACAGCCACTGATGTTTCTTCATTAGAGACAGATTTCATGCGTCCACATTTTGGCAAATCCAACACTGAACCAGTATCACGAAACTTAGCAAGCAGTTTGCTAACTGCAGCATGGGAGATGGGTGGTCTCGTAGGGTGTCTTGCATTGAAATCTGCTGCAATGACCCGGTTACTGCGTTCACCAGACATCAACACAATTTCTATCCGCTCCTCACGTGTTAACCTCGGCAACATGTCAATGGCTGTAAACAAAGAGAAACTTGTAAATAACTCATGAAAGAATAAAGTTACGTTAAAACCAAGCACACCATTGTTTTTCTTGTGAAATTCTCAATAAGTTTGATGTGTCACATGACCCTCTTCCTATTGAAAAAACAAAAGATGGATTCAAAATGGCCGACTTCAAAATGGCCGCCATAGTCACCACCCATCTCGAAAAGTTTCCCTCCTCACATATACTAATGTGCCACAAACAGGAAGTTAATATCAGCAACCATTTCCATTTTATTAAGGTGTATCCATATAAATGGCCCACCCTGTACTTCATGACAGCGGTAAAATTGCGTCAAAAAATGTAATTTTTATAATAGACAGTAATACCACTAAAAATAGTTATTACTTTACATTCCCCATATGTCTACTTCATGTTTGGATCATTTTGAAAATTACATTTTATTTTTTTGGGGACGTTAGAAGGCTTAGAAGTTTAGAAGCAAATCTTTTAAGAACATTTCCAAACCCCAATTTTTTCAGGACCACTTCAGTTATAAAGTCACTTTCTGGGGCTTACATATTAGAAACCACCCATAAATCACCCCATTTTAGAAACTACACCCCTCAAGGCATTGAAAACTGATTTTACAAACTTTGTTAACCCTTCAGGTGCCCCACGAGAATTAAATGAAAATGGGAATATTTCCAAATTATACTTTTTTTTTTGCAGATTTTAAAGTTTAATCGATTTTTTCTGCAACACATCAAGGGTTAACAGCCAAACAAAACTCAAAATTTATTACCCTGAATCTGAAGTTTACAGAAACACCCAATTTGTGCTCAAAAACTGATGTATGGGCGCACAGCAGGCTTCAGAGTGGAAGGAGCACCATATGGCTTTTGGAGAGCAGATTTAGCTGGAATGGTAATTGGGAGCTATGTCGCATATGAAGACATCCTGAGGTGGCCCTACAGTGGAAACCCCCAAAAAGTGACACCATTTCGGAAACTACACCCCTCAAGGAATAGTTCAAAGTGTGTAGTGAGCACTTTGACCCATTAGGCGTTTCACAGAATTAGGAAACGATTGACTGTGAAAATGAAAAATTTCAATTTTTTCCAGAAAAAGTTGCTTTACACCCACATTTTTCACTTTCACAAGGGGTAACAGGACAAAATTCACCCCACATTTTGTTCCCCATTTCTCCCGAATATGCCAACACCCCATATGTGCTCAAAAACTGATGTATGGGGGCACAGCAGGCTTCAGAGTGGAATGAGCACCATATGGCATTTAGGAGAGCAGATTTAGCTGGAATGATAATTGGGAGCTATGTCAAAGTAACATAGTAACATAGTATATAAGGCTGAAAAAAGACATTTGTCCATCCAGTTCGGCCTGTTATCCTGCAAGTTGATCCAGAGGAAGGCAAAAAAAAAAAACTGTGAGGTAGAAGCTAATTTTCCCCACTTAAGGGGAAAAAAAATTCCTTCCCGACTCCATTCAGGCAATCAGATAACTCCCTGGATCAACGATCCCTCTCTACTAGCTATAGCCTGTAATATTATTACACTCCAGAAATACATCCAGGCCCAGCTTGAACTCTTTTAGTGAACTTACCATCACCACCTCCTACCAGGTATAGAGTTCCATAGTCTCACCGCTCTTACTGTAAAGAATCCTCTTCTATGTTTGTGTAGAAACCTTCTTTCCTCGAGGCGCAGAGGATGTCCCCTTGTCACAGTAAGATATGAAACAAGAAAAAAATAACCAAAACCTCCAAAGGAAGGTGTCCGGCGCCACGCACCTCTATATATATCTCAACTAAAAAGAAATGAGTTCAGCGTATAATCACTAGTGCAAAATACATATAGAAATAAAGTGTAGAATGCATACCGAAAACCTTAGATATAAGGCCTCATCATGGGTTATCTGTACAATTAACAGCATAAATAGCGGAACTTACTTCACCAGGGAGGAGTCCAATAGGATAAGCTCAAGACACCCATTGGATTTACCCCCCTCACCTGGATCACACGTAGAGTCACAGGATGAAAACAGCAGGTCCACACTCAGATCTTCTTGAAACTTCCTTTATTAAAAATACAGGCAAAATGATGAGTTCAACGCGTTTGGGGTCTTCCAAACACCCCTTCCTCAGGAGCAATGATATGAAGTAGTACAGTTGCTTCCTATATATAGGAAAGACTTTACAAACAAATCTGCGCTTAGAAAAACATCACTTCCGGTTCCTGCAAGGACCGGAAGTGGCGGTGCGTTCCACAGTGGAACGCAATGGATCGACTTCAAGAATAACCATATAATAACTCAGTCTTAAGAAAAGCCTTTAGCAAGGTCCCCTCAATAATGTGCCATTAGGAAAGAACACATACCTATAGCACGAAGGTCAACTCCATTTGCGGCAGCCTGCCGGCCGTCACGTCCGGTATCGGACTAAACCGGAAGTGCCCATGCATTCCACAGTGGAACGCATCCAATGCGATGACACTCAATTGGCGCTCCTGTGGAGAGTTTCAGATGGAATTTTTTGACCTATCATGTTCATAATGATAACTTAAAAGGCCAGTCGAAAGGGTCTTATAAATTTCTGGACAATATCATATAGGAAAAATTGGGGGCCTAGGATTGCAAAGTCCGGATAAACCGGAAGTGCCCATGCGTTCCACAGTGGAACGCATCCGATGTGATAACACTCAGTAGGCGCTCCTATAAACAATTTCAGATGGGATTTTTGACCTATCGTGTTCATATTAATATTAGTAAGTTAAAAGGCTAGTCAACAGGGTCTTGTAAATTTCTTGACAGTATTATATAGAAAAAAAAGGGGACCTTAGATTGCATAATCCGGATACCCCTAATATCCACTAGAGGGCGTCCGTTACTGTTAGCTATGTACAAAAGAAGGGGGGGAAACTAAAAAAATCTAGAAAAGATTAAATTTTTTGGAATATAAATATAGGTATAAATATAACAGGGCTAAGTGGTATAACCCTAAATGAAAATATAGATATAGGGATGTATATGTATGGGTGTATAGATAAATAAAGGGACTGTCAGCACATGTACAGAAAAATATAATGCATATATATATCTATAGAGATAAAGGTGATCCCAACCTATTGTATAGAGATTAAGGTCCATTAGGATATAAGTATTTTCTAACATAAACACATACACTGCGTGCAGAATTATTAGGCAAATGAGTATTTTGACCACATCATCCTCTTTATGCATGTTGTCTTACTCCAAGCTGTATAGGCTCGAAAGCCTACTACCAATTAAGCATATTAGGTGATGTGCATCTCTGTAATGAGAAGGGGTGTGGTCTAATGACATCAACACCCTATATCAGGTGTGCATAATTATTAGGCAACTTCCTTTCCTTTGGCAAAATGGGTCAAAAGAAGGACTTGACAGGCTCAGAAAAGTCAAAAATAGTGAGATATCTTGCAGAGGGATGCAGCACTCTTAAAATTGCAAAGCTTCTGAAGCGTGATCATCGAACAATCAAGCGTTTCATTCAAAATAGTCAACAGGGTCGCAAGAAGCGTGTGGAAAAACCAAGGCGCAAAATAACTGCCCATGAACTGAGAAAAGTCAAGCGTGCAGCTGCCAAGATGCCACTTGCCACCAGTTTGGTTATATTTCAGAGCTGCAACATCACTGGAGTGCCCAAAAGCACAAGGTGTGCAATACTCAGAGACATGGCCAAGGTAAGAAAGGCTGAAAGACGACCACCACTGAACAAGACACACAAGCTGAAACGTCAAGACTGGGCCAAGAAATATCTCAAGACTGATTTTTCTAAGGTTTTATGGACTGATGAAATGAGAGTGAGTCTTGATGGGCCAGATGGATGGGCCCGTGGCTGGATTGGTAAAGGGCAGAGAGCTCCAGTCCGACTCAGATGCCAGGTGGAGTACTGGTTTGGGCTGGTATCATCAAAGATGAGCTTGTGGGGCCTTTTCGGGTTGAGGATGGAGTCAAGCTCAACTCCCAGTCCTACTGCCAGTTTCTGGAAGACACCTTCTTCAAGCAGTGGTACAGGAAGAAGTCTGCATCCTTCAAGAAAAACATGATTTTCATGCAGGACAATGCTCCATCACACGCGTCCAAGTACTCCACAGCGTGGCTGGCAAGAAAGGGTATAAAAGAAGAAAATCTAATGACATGGCCTCCTTGTTCACCTGATCTGAACCCCATTGAGAACCTGTGGTCCATCATCAAATGTGAGATTTACAAGGAGGGAAAACAGTACACCTCTCTGAACAGTGTCTGGGAGGCTGTGGTTGCTGCTGCACGCAATGTTGATGGTGAACAGATCAAAACACTGACAGAATCCATGGATGGCAGGCTTTTGAGTGTCCTTGCAAAGAAAGGTGGCTATATTGGTCACTGATTTGTTTTTGTTTTGTTTTTGAATGTCAGAAATGTATATTTGTGAATGTTGAGATGTTATATTGGTTTCACTGGTAAAAATAAATAATTGAAATGGGTATATATTTGTTTTTTGTTAAGTTGCCTAATAATTATGCACAGTAATAGTCACCTGCACACACAGATATCCCCCTAAAATAGCTAAAACTAAAAACAAACTAAAAACTACTTTCAAAAATATTCAGCTTTGATATTAATGAGTTTTTTGGGTTCATTGAGAACATGGTTGTTGTTCAATAATAAAATTAATCCTCAAAAATACAACTTGCCTAATAATTCTGCACTCCCTGTATTCTCCAATAAAAGTTGGGGAAGAAAATAAATATATTTAAAAGGACATTCATAAATGAGGGCGCATATGATGTAAAAGGCCCAAAAAAAAATAATATATATATATATATATATACACATATACACATCATAAAAAGTGCACAGAAAAGATAAAGGAGAACGTATATATGTCTATATAAAATGGATATATAGCTAAAATAATGCATCTAAAAGGACATATATACAATTAGATAGAAATCTATATCGAAATAAATTCAATGAGAGATAAACAATAAAAATAATAATATATAAAAAAAATGATATTTATAAATATAGAAAAGTATATATAAGGATATCGTATAAACAGGAGTCTTGCTCCAAATGGGGGCCATCTAATGTATTGGAGGCCTAATCTTACTGTACTCTGATGTCATAGTCCTACCCGAGAAACGGCCGAATCCGACAATACATTAATAATTGGTATATTCAAGGGCCTCGTTTAGACCAAAGGGGGCCAATGTATTGAATTTATAGATCCAAAACATTTATTTTCGAGCCAACTGTTGGAACGATTGAGGGACCCATTCAACGAGGGTAACTTTCGCGAGGGTGAAATCACTATTATGGTGTTCAAAGAAATGTCTTGAGACACTATGGGTTAGTACTTTACGGTGAATGTTGGAGCGGTGTTCGTTCATTCTCTCTCTTAAGGTCTGGGTGGTTCTCCCTATATATAGCAGATTACAAGGACATGTGAGTAAATAAATTATATTCCGGGAACCACAATTCATAAAGTGTCTCAACGTAATTACTTCTCCAAAGTGTGGGACATTAATAGTTTTAGTCTTGTCTTGGATCATTCCACAACATTTACATTTCTTTATTTTGCATCTAAAAGACCCCTTTTCAACAGGTTTCGTAGGCTTCATTGTCTTTCCTATCTCTATAATTTTAGGACAAGATGGTGCTACCATATTTTTCAAGGTCTGGGCCCTTCTAAACGTTAAGCCTGGAACTGGGGGGAGTATATGTTTGAGGATAGGATCCTTTTGTAATATTCCCCAGTGCTTCTTCATAATTTCCCGAATTTTAGTATGTCTCACATTGAATCTTGTGATCAAATTAAACTGTGTCTTGTCTTGTGTGATGGTATTTTTATTTTCTTTAGGTTGAAGGTATCACTTTGTCAGAGTAGTAGGGATCTTTTTTCCGATTCCCTAATTAAAGTTTTCGGGTAACCTTTTTCAACAAACCTTTGACACAAAGTGTTTAGTTGTTGTTTTAGGGTTTGGTTGTCGGAACAATTCCTCCTCACTCTCTTCATCTGACTAAATGGTATATTCTTCTTCCATTTAGGGTGGTGGCAGCTTTTATAGTTCAAGTAGCTGTTCGCATCCACCTGTTTGAAGTGAGTTTTCGTTATAATCTTATCATTTTCTATACTTAAATGGATGTCTAAGAAAATTGCTTCTCTGGGATTATGTTCCAGACTGAAACCAAGACCCCATTGGTTTGTATTGAGGTTGTTTATAAAGGCTATCAAATCTTCGACATCCCCTTCCCAGATGAAAATGATATCATCGATATATCTCTGATAGTAACGAATTTTTGGGTGCGAGAGTAGACCATGTTGTTCTTCAAAGAGGCCCATAAAGAGGTTGGCATGGGATGGGACGAATTTCATCCCCATCGCAGTAACTTTTTCTGAATATAAAAAACCTAATTAAAAGTGAAAAAATTGTGATTTAAAATAAATTCAATGGCATCCACTAAAAATTCTATTTGTTGTTCCGGCATAGAAGGATCTTTCCCCAAAAAATGTCTAACAGCTGTAAGGCCCAGATCATGCTGAATATTACTATATAGGGAGTTTACATCCAAGGTGACAAAGATGTAACTGCTCCTCCATTGGACTGGGCTTATTGAATTAATTAGATGGGTTGTATCCCTCAGATAGGAGGGTAGCTGTATCACGTATTTTTGAAGGAATTTGTCCACATAAGCTGATAGGTTAATTGTAAGTGAATCAATACCCGAAATGATTGGTCTACCCGGTGGGTTATGGAGAGTTTTGTGTATTTTGGGTAGGAAATAAAATTTGGCTACAGTGGGGTGTATTGGGGAGAGAAATTGTTTCTCCTTCTTATCAATGATGCCTACAGAAAATGCCACGTCTACCAGTTTAACTAGTGACTTCTTGAAAAGGGGCGTCACAGTCCTTGGGATAAATAGATGATGGGATAGATCTCTGTACTGACCCCTGATATGTTTGTACATGGTAATTCATTCTTCCCTCAGTCATCTTTTTTCAAAAGTGAATAACTCTCATTTTGATTAAATTAGTTTGACATGACCGATCCCTCATGAAGCCATGCTGATATGGTGTTATTTGCTTATTTTTATTGAGGTGCTCCAAGATAGCATCTCTTAGAAAACCTTCAAATAGTTTACCCACGACAGATGTTAAACTTACCGGCCTATAGTTTTCGGGCTCTGTTTTTGGACCCTTTTTGAATATTGGCACCATATTTGCTATGCACAGTCCTGTGGAACACTCCCTGTCAGTATAGAGTTCTTAAATATCAGAAATAAGGGTCTGGCATGTGAAGACACCCATTCCGGAACCTACACCCCTCAAGGAATATTTCAAGGTGTGTAGTGAGCACTTTGACCCATCAGGCGTTTCGCAGAATTAGGAAACGATGATGATTTTGGAAAGAGCACCCCCGTACGAAAATTTTAAGTGGTAGAAAGAGTACTTTTCAGCAAACAGGTGTCTCACAGTAGACAGAAATACTTGGAAAACATTTTAAAGCACATATTTGTGTTAAAAAAATTTACTAGCAGACCCCAATTTTTTTTCTCACAAGGGGTTAAAGGAGAAAATGCACCCCAAGTTGTGTTCCCCATTTTCTACCCATCCAGGAAGCACCCCATATGTGCTTGTAGTCTGCTGTATGGGCGCACAGCATGCAAATGTAAAGATCAGAATTTTGCTGACAGACCTGAATTGGCAGACATGGATTTTAGGTGCCTTGTCGCATTAAATAAATTCCTGAGGTCGCCAGAAATAAAAAACCCCAACAAGTGACCCCATTTCGGAAATAGCACCCCCGTGCAAACATTTTAAGTGGTAGAAAGGGTACTTTCAGTAAACAGGTGTCTCACAGAAAACAGAAATACTTGGAAAGCATTTCAAAGCACATATTTGTGAAAACAAAATAATTACTAGCAGACCCCAATTTTTTTTTTACAAGTTAAAGGGGTTAAAGAAGAAAATGCACCCCAGGTTCTGTTCCCCATTTTCTCCCCATTCACCCCATATGTGCTTGTAGCCTGCTGTATTGGCGCACAGCAGGTCTAAAATACATGTCTGTTTATTCAGGCCTGCAAAAAACTGTTTTTGCAGGCCTGAATAAACAGACATGTATTTTAGGTGCCATGTCACATTAAATAAAATGAAAAACCCCAAGCAGTGACCCCATTTTGGAAAGAGCACCCCGTTACAAACATTTTAAGTGGTGGAAAGGGTACTTTTCAGCAAAAATACTAGAGAAAGAAAATACTAGAGAGAGGATTTCAAAGCACACATTTGTAAAAATGAAAAAAAAAAAAAAAAAACACTTTCACAAGGGGTTAAAGGAGAAAATGCACCCCAGTATATGTTCCCCATATTCTCCCCTTTTTGCAAACACCCCATATGTGCTTGTACCCTGCTGTATTGGCAAACAGCAGGTCTCTAGAGGCAAAGTGCAAAAACTGGTTTTTGCAGGCCTGAATAAACAGACATGTATTTTAGTTGCCATATCACATTAAATAAATTTCCTGCGGTCCCCAGAAATGAAAAACCCCCAAGAATTGACCCCATTTCGGAAAGAGCACCCCCATACAAACATTTTAAGGGGTGGAAAGGGCACTTTTGACCTAACAGGTGTTTCACAGAAATGAATATGTAGTGGTTGGTGAAAAGTGGATATGTATCGTATTTTTCGCCCTATAAGATGCACCGGCCCATAAGACGCACCTAGGTTTTTGGGGAGGAAAATAAGAAAAAAAATATTTTTAACCAAAAGGTGTGCTGTGTGTTTGGTGGGTTTGGAACTCATGGTGGTCTGTGGATGGCACTATTACTGGGGATCTGTGGATGACGGACACTGTTATGGGGGGATCTGTGGATGACGGACACTGTTATGGGGGGATCTGTGGATGACGGACACTGTTATGGGGGGATCTGTGGATGACGGACACTGTTATGGGGGGATCTGTGGATGACGGACACTGTTATGGAGGGATCTGTGGATGACGGACACTGTTATGGGGGGGATCTGTGGATGACGGACACTGTTATGGGGGGATCTCTGGATGACGGACACTGTTATGGGGGGATCTGTGGATGACGGACACTGTAATGGGAGGGGGATCTATGACAGACACTGTTATGGGGGGGATCTATGGCTTGCACTGTTACAGGGGGATCTGTGGCTGGCACTGTTACAGGGGGATCTGTGGATGGCACTGTTACAGGGGGGGATCTGTGGATGGCACTGTTACAGGGGGGATCTGTGGATGGCACTGTTACAGGGGGGATCTGTGGATGGCACTGTTACAGGGGGGGATCTGTGGATGGCACTGTTACAGGGGGGGATCTGTGGATGGCACTGTTATATATGTGCCATCCACAGACACCCCAGCCCATAACAGTGCCATCCACAGACCACCCCAGCCCATAACAGTGCCATCCAAAGACCCCCCCCAGCCCATAACAGTGCCCTCCACAGACCCCCCAGCCCATAACAGTGCCATCCACAGATTCCCCCCCCCCCCCCCCCCGCCGCTCCAGTATACTAATATAAGATGTCTTATTCAATTAATAGTTATTAAACATGCCCCCTCACTCCTAATAGTACCTTACATCCTAACCGCTTCAGTACAATGCCGGCAGGCAGGCCGAGCGGCCGCGCGTCCCTCACTGACATCACTTGCCTGCGCCGCCTGCTTCATTCATAAAGTAGGCGGCGCAGGCACGTGACATCAGGGAGTTACGCTGCCGCCCGCCCGGCCTGCCTGTCTGCATTCTGCTGAAGCTGTTAGGATGTAAGGTACTATTAGGAGTTGGGGGACATGTTTAGTAATTCAATTAATTGAATAAGACATCTTATATTAGTATACCGGAGGGGCGGGGCGGGGCTATACTACACTGACTGCACCGCCCCGCCGCTATTGCCGGCCCCTAGCTACTCCTCCCAGTCCCTCCCCGAGTCCCCCGCTCGCTCCTACCATTTTGGGGGGAGAAAAAGTGCGTCTTATGGGGCGAAAAATACGGTAAGTTATGCGGACTAAATCAGAGATATAAGGTGGTAAAACTACAGGGTACATCATGGATGAAGTTAAATTAATACTCCATGGATGAGTGGTAGATTCTGAAGCACTCCTGCATGCACAGGCCAGGTTTTTCAGGGCAGGTTTCGCAAAGGTAAATTGTGTCTTTCCTTATTCCCCTTTTGGAACACACCCTGCATCTTTCTTGGGTCCTTCCCTTCCTTGCTGTCTGGGGGACTTGACCTGGAAAATGTTGCCCTGGTACAGCACGGGCACCATAACTTCTGGAAGTACTGGGACCGGCCTGGCTTTGAAAAATTAGGGCCTTGATAACCACCTCTTAGAACTGAAGGAAAGTTCCTCTGTGGCCTGCAGAAAGAAATAGCACGTACACATTGCACATTGCCATCTGTACAATGTGTACCGCCAGCTTTTTGTACCACACTTTCGTTTTTCGTGTGGCACTGTAGGGCTTCATAAGTTGATTTGCAAGATCCACCCCTCCCATGTGCCTGTTGTAGTCCAGGATACAAACTGGTTTGGGGGTAGTGGTTGTGGTACCTCGTACAGGAGCATGGGAGCTGGCATTAGTGTGAATGGTGGTTAGTACAAGGACATCCCTCTTGTCCTTGTACTTCACCCCCAGCATGTTCTCATTGCGGAGAGCCCTACTTTAACCCATTCTCAGTGGTTGTACTACCAGGGATCTAGGGAGGCCTCTCTGATTTTTGCGCACTGTGCTGCAAGCCACAGTACCTCTGGCAGTTAGGGACCTGAATAGGGGTATGCTGGTATAATAGTTATCCACATAGAGGTGGTAACCTTTATCCAGCAGTGGATGCATTAAGTCCCAATCTCCCCACTAATTCCTAGGAGGGGGGGGGGGAGGCCATTCTGGGGGTTCTACCCTGGAATCTTTCCCTTCATAAATGTGGAATTTGTGCGTGTACCCGGAGCAACTCCCACAGAGTTTGTATATGCCATACCTTGCCCATTTGCTAGTCAGGTACTGGCGGAATCTAATCCTCCCTTTGAACAGTAATAGGGACTCATCTACACATACATTTTTCTCTGGGTTGTACACCTCAGCAAACTTGGTGCTGAAGTGGTCAATGACAGGCCTAACCTTGAACAGACGGTCAAATGTTGGGTCATTTTGGGGTGGGCACTGTGCATTGTCATTGTAGTGTAGAAATTTCCTAATGGACTCAAATCGCTTTTGGGTCATGGTCTGACTGTAAATTGGAGTCTGGTAGAAAATGTCCAAACTCCAACATTGCCTAACGTTTGTTTTTTTTACTACGCCCATATGCAGCACAAGTCCCCAAAACTTCATCATCTCTACTGCATCTACTGGGGCCCAACCTAGGGGTCTAGCGTATGGCGAAGTAGGGTTTTGGGAAATAAATTGTGGGATGTATAAATTGGTTTGGGCCACCATTAAATTTACAAAATCTTCAGAGAAAAAGATTTTGAAAAAATATAGCTCAGTAATGCCTGCACAATCTATCTGAATTCCTGGGTTGCCCACAAACTCAAGAATTTGGGGCTGATATTCGTCAGGGGGTGGGGTCCATATGGGGTCACTCTGGGGGCCTACCTCCTCTGCTACCCTGGGGCGCCTTCTAGAGTGTCCCTCATCAGCGGATGATGATGATGAGGGGGTAGAGGAGTAGAGGAAAGTGGCATCCTCTTCTCCCTCACTGAAAAAATCTGTATCAGAGGCAAGCATGGCGTATGCATCTTCAGCTGAGTACACTCGTTGGGATGGACGGACCATTTTTATTTTATTGGGGTGTATGTAAACCTTTATTTAGTGTGGGTTGTGTATGTAGTGTTTTTACACGTGAAGGGGCTTGTAATAAATTTTAAATATAGAGAAAAGGAGTAGAGAAAAAAGTTGTAAAAAAAGTCTTCTGCACAAAAAAAGGCTTTACTGCATAAAAAAGTTTTCTGCACAAAAAACACTCTTTGCTGCACAAAAAAATTTATTTTCTTCAACAACAAAAAACTTTCAGTGCAAACTGAGCAGACGCGATCAGTAATGAACTACTGATCAGTACTCAGTGGTTGCAAAATGCACGCACGCAGATAGTGCGTTTGTGCAAAAACCTAAAAAAAAATTTTTTTTATTTAAATAAAATAAAAATTTAAAATGTGCAGATGCTACTTAGCACACTACTGATCGGTGCTCTTCAGCATGCACACACACAGATTGTGCGTGCAAAGACTGTGGTATAAAAATTCACTACAGTGAACACTGGCTAAAAATCTAAAAATGTAACTTATATCTATCTATATATATATATATATATATATATATATATATAAATATATATAAACTACATTTTTCTTCTTTTTTAACCCAAAAAAATGAAAAATTTGCCAAATAATCTGTACAAATAATCCGCAGGTGCTGATCAGGCAGGTACGCACTGAACAGCACTTGGTGGTCACAGCTCGCACGCAGAAAAAGTAGTGCAGAGCTGGAAAATGGTAAAAAAAAATAAAATATATATATATATATATATATATATATATAAAGAAAACTTAAAGCGCACAGACCAAATGGCGTCCGTAATAAAAAGACGGGGGGGCTGGGGGGGCGAGAAGGGACAGGGATGGAGGGTGGTTTAGGGATCTGGAACAGATGCAAATGAAAAAAAAATAATCTGTGCAGCTATTCCAGATCTTCTTTCTTCTTCTTTTCTTCTTTC
The DNA here is from genome assembly GCF_905171765.1 of Bufo bufo. NCBI lineage: Eukaryota > Metazoa > Chordata > Amphibia > Anura > Bufonidae > Bufo > Bufo bufo. The sequence continues at coordinate 166,924,601 of NC_053389.1, read as the reverse complement.
TTCTTCTTTTCAGCAGGAAAGGAGTTAAATCGCAGTGGTGGTGCACCACAATTCCCAGCAAGCCACAAGCAGCACAGAAAGGCACAGAACCTCTCTGCATGCAGTCACCAGCTAGAATGGCTGCATGCAGGGAAGTTCTGCCTCTTCCTGTACAGCTATAGTGCTGCCATTGGCTGGAGCGTTGTTCCAGCCAACAGCAGCGCTGGCAGGGGACCCAAAACACTGGTGTCCCCTGCCTGACCTAGGAGGAGACAGGTGCTGACTTGTTCAGCACCGGTCACCTCCAGATGCCAGATGCAGCTCCGTATCATAGTCAGAGCTGCGATGCGCATGCCTGAAGAATACAGCCAGTAGCAGCAATCGGGGCTGCAGGGGGGCGGTACAGCACCATGCTGCCCTTACCTGGCATGGCTGCCTGCCGGTAAGAGCAGGCATGGTGCCGCTATTCCCCCCCAATCCTTTCCCAGAGCCCTGCGGACCTTGCTGGTCCTTAAGCCACGGACATATGCGCCGTACATGTACGGTATGGGTCCTTAAGTGGTTAAAGAGAAGAAAGTCCATCTGAAGTGATTACATAGTCTTTTATTAATGGTTTACAATCTAACTGAGAAGTGTGCGGCAGCAATCACCTGTTGACTTCTGGCAGGAGAGAGGCGATGGAGAGATGTCTGGGCAAATAGCAAGAGTATGGTTAAGAGTAAAGTTGAGCAAACCCGAACTGTAAAGTTCGGGTTCATACCGAACTTTAGGTTTTTCGGCACCCGAACCCGAACATTTACATAAAAGTTCGGGTTCGGTGCTCGGCGCTTTTTATGGCGCTTTTTAAAAGGCTGCAGAGCAGCCAAATCAACAAGTGTCACACTACTTGCCCCAAGAGGCCATCACAGCCATGCCTACTATTGGCATGGCTGTGATTGGCCAACTGCAGCATGTGACCCAGCCTCTATTTAAGCTGGAGTCACGTAACGCCGCCTGTCACTCTGCTCGGATTAGTGTAGGGATAGGCTGCAGCTGCTGTGAGGGAGAGATCAGGGAGGAATCTTATGAAGAACTGCTTCTTTACTCAGCGATCGACAGCAAATGTGTTTTGTGGGTGCAGTGCACAATTTTTTTAAGCCTGCCCTGAGCCAACTACTACTGAAAACAAACTTTTTTTCCTCCAGTTAGTCAATACATAATTGGCAGTCATTTTATGCAACGATAGTGCACCAGCACAGGATATCTGCATGTCTGCAAGTCCAGAAATACTGCTTTGACACACTGGGGTTAAAAAAAACCTCTGTTTCATATAGTGCACATCTAGGATTATCGCTGCATAAGTGACTGTTCAATTTAGGCCAGAAATACGGCTTTCTCATACTGGGGCATATTGGGGTTAAAAAAAAAACTCTGATATACTGCACATCTGTGATTATAGGTGCATAACTTACTGTGAAATTTAGGCCACAAATACAGCTTTTGCTTACTGGGGTTAAAAAAAACTCTGATATACTGCACATCTGGGATTAGAGGTGCATAAGTTACTGTAAAATTTAGGCCACAAATACGGCTTTTGCTTACTGGGGTAAAAAAAAACACTCTGATATACTGCACATCTGAGATTAGAGGTGCATAAGTGAGTGTTACATTTAGGCCAGAAATACGGCTTTCTCATACTGGGGTGAAAAAAAAACATCTGTTTCATATAGTGCACATCTAGGATTATAGGTGCATAAGCGAGTGTCACATTTAGGCCAGAAATACGGCTTTGGCATACTGGGTAAAAAAAATAAACTCTGTTTCATATAGTGCACATCTAGGATTATAGGTGCATAAGAAGGGACTGTTAATTTTAGGCCAGAAATACGGCTTTCGCAAACCGGGGTGGAAAAAACATTGTGTTTTATATACGGCACATCTGTGATTATAGGTGCATAAGTTACTGTGAAATTTAGGCCACAAATACGGCTTACTGGGGTTAAAAAAAAACTCTGATATACTGCACATCTGGGATTAGAGGTGCATAAGTTACTGTGAAATTTAGGCCACAAATACGGCTTTTGCTTACTGGGGTTAAAAAAAACCTCTGATATACTGCACATCTGGGATTAGAGGTGCATAAGTTACTGTGAAATTTAGGCCACAAATACCGCTGTCATATAGAGTTTTAAAAAAAAAAATTTGTGCAATACACTACATCAGGGTTTTTATTGGCGGATAATTATTTTTAACAGACTCAACCACTTTTTACTTTCCTTGGTGGACGTTAACTATGAGGCAAACATCTAATAAGGGACGCGGTCATGGTCGTGGTGTTGGTGGAGCCTCTGGTGCAGGGAGAGGATGTGGCCGTTCTGCCACAGCTACACATCCTACTGTACCTTCTACCTCAGGTCCCAGTAGCCGCCAGAATCTACAGCGATATTTGGTCGGGCCTAATGCCGTTCTAAGGATGGTAAGGCCTGAGCAGGTATAGGCGCTAGTCGATTGGGTGGCCGACAGTGGATCCAGCAGGTTCACATTATCTCCCACCCAGTCTTCTGCAGAAAGCGCACAGGTGGCGCCTGAAACCCATACCCATCAGTCTGTCACATCACCCCCGTGCATATCGGGGAACCTGTCTGAGCCTCAAGTCATGCAGCAGTCTCTTATGCTGTTTGAAGACTCTGCTTGCAGGTTTTCCCAAGGGCATCCACCTAGCCCTTCCCCAGGGTTGGAAGACATAGAATGTACTGACGCACAACCACTTATGTTTCCTGATGAGGACATGGGAATACCACCTCAGCACGTCTCTGATGATGACGAAACACAGGTGCCAACTGCTGCGTCTTTCTGCAGTGTGCAGACCGAAAAGGAGGTCAGGGAGGAAGCCTGGGTGGAAGACGATGCAGGGGACGATGAGGTCCTAGACCCCACATGGAATGAAGGTCGTGCCACTGACTTTCAGAGTTCGGAGGAAGAGGCAGTGGTGAGACCGAGCGAACAGTGTAGCAAAAGAGGAAGCAGGGTGCAAAAGCAGAGCAGCCGTCGCCAAAACAGTTTGCCTGCTACTGGCCACCGCCACCAGGGACCGAGCACACCAAAGGCAGCTTCAAGGAGTTCCCTGGCATGGCACTTCTTCACACAATGTGCTGACGACAAGACCCGAGTGGTTTGCACGCTGTGCCATCAGAGCCTGAAGCGAGGCATTAACGTTCTGAACCTTAGCACAACCTGCATGACCAGGCATCTATATGCGAGACACGGGCTGCAGTGGAGTAAGCACCTTCAAAACCAAGAAAGGGCTCAGACCCCTCCTGCTCCCTCTTCTTCTGCTGCCTCGGCCTCTTCCTCTGCCTCTGGAGGAACGTTGGCACCTGCCGCCCAGCAAACAGAGGATGTACCACCAACACCACCACCTCCATCACCAAGCATCTCCACCATGTCACACGGAAGCGTTCAGCTCTCCATCTCACAAACCTTGGAAAAAAAGTGTAAATTCCCACCTAGCCACCCTCGATCCCTGGCCCTGAATGCCAGCATTTCTAAACTACTGGCCTTTGAAATGCTGTCATTCAGGCTAGTGGAGACAGACAGCTTCAAACAGCTCATGTCGCTTGCTGTCCCACAGTACTTCGTTCCCAGCCGCCACTACTTCTCCAGGAGAGCCGTGCCTTCCCTGCACAACCAAGTATCGGATAAAATCAAGTGTGCACTACACAACGCCATCTGTGGCAAGGTCCAACTAAACCACAGATACGTGGACCAGTAAGCATGGCCAGGGACGCTATATCTCCCTAACTGCACACTGGACAAATGTAGTGGCGGCTGGGCCCCAGGCAGAGAGCTGTTTGGCGCATGTCCTTCCGCCGCCAAGGATCACAGGGCAACATTCTTTGCCTCCTGTTGCCTCCTCTTCCTACTCGGCTTCCTCCTTCTCTTCTACCACCTCCTCATCCCGTCAGCAACAGACCTTAACCACCAACTTCAGCACAGCCAGGGGTAAATGTTAACTGGCCATTCTGAAACTGATGTGTATGGGGGACAGGCCCCACACCGCGCAGGAGTTGTGGCGGGGTATAGAACAACAGACCAACGAGTGGTTGCTGCCAGTGAGCGTCAAGCCCGGCCTGGTAGTGTGCGATAATGGGCGAAATCTCGTTGCAGCTCTGGGACTAGCCGGTTTGACGCAAATCTCTTGCCTGGCACATGTGCTGAATTTGGTGGTGCAGAAATTCATTCACAACTACCCAGACATGTCAGAGCTGCTGCATAAAGTGCGGGCCGTCTGTGCGCGCTTCCGACGTTCTCATCCTGCCGCCGCTCGGCTGTCTGCTCTACAGCGTAACTTCGGCCTTCCCGCTCACCACCTCATATGCGACGTGCCCCACCAGGTGGAACTCCACCTTGCACATGCTGGAGAGACTGTGTGAGCAGCAGCAGGCCATAGTGGAGTTTCAGCTGCAGCACGCACAGGTGAGTCGCACTGCGGAACAGCACCACTTCACCACCAATGACTGGGCCTCCATGTGAGACCTGTGTGCCCTGTTGCGCTGTTTTGAGTACTCTACCAACATGGCCAGTGGCGATGACGCCGTTATCAGCGTTACAATACCACTTCTATGTCTCCTTGAGAAAACACTTAGGGCGATGATGGAAGAGGATGTGGCCCAGGACGAGGAGGAGGAGAAAGAGGGGTCATTTCTAACACTTTCAGGCCAGTCTTTCAGAAGTGGCTCAGAGGGAGGTTTTTTGCAACAGCAGAGGCCAGGTACAAATTTGGCCAGCCAGGGCCCACTACTGGAGGACGAGGATGAGGAGATGGAGGAGGTGGAGGAGGATGAGGATGAAGCATGTTCACAGCGGGATGACACCCAACGCAGCTCGGGCCCATCACTGGTGCGTGGCTGGGGAGATACGGAGGATGCAGATGATACGCCTCCCACAGAGGACAGCTTGTCCTCACCTCTGGGCAGCCTGGCACACATGAGCGACTACATGCTGCAGTGCCTGCGCAACGACAGCAGAGTTGCCCACATTTTAACGTGTGCTGACTACTGGGTGGCCACCCTGCTGGATCCCCATTACAAGGAGAATGTGACGTCCTTAATTCTCTCACTGGAGCATGATCGGAAGATGCGCGACTACAGGCGCACGCTGGTAGACGCGTTCCTGAGAGCATTCCCAACTGATGCCGGGGGACAAGTGGAAGCACAAGGCGAAGGCAGGGGAGGAGGAAGAGGTAGCCAACGCAGGTGTGTCAGCGCCAGCACCTCAGAAGGCAGGGTTAGCATGGCCGACATGTGGAAAAGCTTTGTCACCTCACCACAACAACCGGCCCCAACTGCTGATATGGAGCGTGTTAGCAGGAGGCAGCATTTGAACAACATGGTGGAACAGTACCTGTGCACACGCCTACACGTACTGACTGATGGTTCTGCCCCATTCAACTTCTGGGTTTACAAATTGTCCACATGGCCAGAGCTTGCCCTGTATGCCTTAAAGGTGCTGGCCTGCCCTGCAGCCAGTGTACTCTCTGAACGTGTATTTAGCACGGCAGGAGGCATCATTACAGACAGACGCAGCCGCCTGTCCACAGCCAACGTGGACAAGCTCACGTTCATTAAAATGAACCAAGCCTGGATTCCACAAGACTTGTCTGTACCTTATGCAGTATAGACAGTTCTAACAGCCTCAACCATCCATCCTTGTACTCAAGTGCACTTATTCCTTTTTTTTTTATTTTTTATATGTCCCAATATTTTGGGGAAACCCCTATGTAAATATGCTAAATAACACACATCTGTGTTGGCTACCTATTCCTCCTTCGCCGCTGCTTCCACCTAGACCACCACGTGAGCCTACACCACCACATCCACCCATTCACCGCCTCCTCAACCTCTTCCTCCTACATCATTCCTATATATATTTTTTTTTAAGGTCTTTTATGTTTTTTTAAATTCATTTCCCTATCCACATAGCCTTTTGCAGCCCTCTAGCTCTTTCCAGGGCTATTTTAGAGCCATTTTAGTGGCCAAAAGTTCCGGTCCCCATTGTCTTCAATGGGGTTCGGGTCAAGTTCGGGTCCCGAACCCGAACTTTTTTTTCAAGTTTGACCGAACCTGCCGAACCCGAACATCCAGGTGTCCGCTCAACTCTAGTTAATTGCGGTGAGAGACATTTTCTGCTGTTCGGAAGGAAATCAGGGTTGCTGGGTTCAGAGTGAGCACAAGGATATGGAATTATTTTTTATCTAAGCTAAATCTCAGCAAAGGACCAAGAGAGAAGAGACAGAAAATCCTGAAGTTTTTACAACACTGACCCGAGAGTAATTGCTGGCTTTACGAGTAACAGGCTCCTGATTAATAAGAAAAGCTGGAGCTACATTTAGTAAATAAACCTGGAATCTATCGTAAAATATACTACCAGGGAAGTGGGATATTCAGTGCTATATCTGCAAGAGTCACAGGCAAGTGTCTCTGGCATCCATGGGAGGACAACTAGCTGTTACAGGGCAGAGATTCCCCACCCCAGTCCTCATGTACCAGGCCAAGTTTTCTGGACTCGTGGGCAGTGGTTGGGCGAGTTCCCAAATAGTGGATGTTTACATGCAAAACGTATTGCCATTAACCATGGATTTTAAAATGACAGTAGCTTGGGGTCAAATTGCATCAAGGCTGTGTCTCGAAGCCACTAGGTGAGAACTTACCCTTCACGAAGCATGTTCTGAAATGATCTGTTGGAAGCACCCAAATACTGAAATTGAGATTCAAGGTGGGGTGGAAGGAAGCATCAAAAAGTCATGGGTATAGTATTAGGAGGTGCCTCTGTCCAGAGGTCCTGGGATGGCTGTTTCTGCATACTCAGGAAAAAGATAGTTGAATACAATGGTGAAGGCTGTGGGTGGTGCAGTCATTTTCAAGTGACCAATCCATCACATCTGTTGCACCTAGACATAGACAGCCCATACAGGAGAGTAAAGCAAACTTGCTCTGCTCCATTTGTCATGGGAACATGGGATACTTGAGTATTCATTTTGTGCTAAGGAGGAATTGTAGTACCCCATATCTGGGGGTACTACTATGGTATCTGCAATTGTTTACTGTTTTATTTGCAATGTGAATGTAATGAGATGCAATACACATTGTACACTAGCAGATGGGATACAGTTGGCAATGTTTGGTAATAGGAATGGAACTTACCATTCTATTCCTCCCTTCTTGGTAGAAGTGGGCTAATCTGGCTACCTGCTAAGGGTATGGCTGAGATAGGGAGAGTCAGTCTATTGGCTCATACACACAAACGTATTTTTGGTTCGCATCCGATCGACATTTTTTGCAGGTAAGACGCGGAACTATTGAGTTTAATGGGGCCACAAAAGATGCGGACAGCACACCCGTGTGCTGTCCGTATCCGTATATCTGTTCCGCAGCCCCAAAATAATAAAACATGTTCTATTCTTGTCTGTTTTACAGACAAGTTTTATAGAGGGCAGGATGTCATGTTCTGAAAAAATGTGGAACACACACGGCCAGTATGTTTTTTTGCTGATCCGCAATTTGCGGACCACAAAAACGGCCGTGTGCATGAGCCTTAACAATGTAGGGTGAGGAGTGAGAGCATGCGATTCAGGCCATGTGGACCACAGCGATGGCTCATCTAGAAGGATATAATTGCCCCAGGGAGACTGCAGGGTCCTAGGCCACAAAGGAATTGCAAGCCATGGCAAATTAGAGTCAGCAGAGGGATCAAGTGATTGAGCTATCAAGACTCTGTTGCAAAGTAGTGGAAACACATTAAGACACCATCACAAGAGCTCAGGATAGGAATAGAAAGAAGCCTGCATCATTCAGAGGACGCCTATAGTAACAGGTGCCAGAGTAAAGCCATATGGAAAGAGATAGTGTCAGAAAATTACTTAGTGTCATCTTTGTGGTATTGCCAGCCACCATACCGCATCATCTGGGAGGAGAGAAATTGTACTTTGTACAAATTGCTGATGAATGTGGTGCTATCTGTTTTTGCACTCAGTAAATAAAGAAGTTCCACAATCTCTGCCTGGTTCCTTTCATTGTTCCCTTTTTCACTGCACTGTACCCCAGGGAGCGATGGCCTGAGGTAGAGCACTGTGACACAAGAACAACATCACATTGGGGCCATCACCACTCCCATCTTCTGCACCAGCTCCTCGCACTATGTGTGGACTCACTTATGTGGGCATCATACCTTGTAGGCTGAACTTAATAGGGCATCACAGTGTGTGGGGGCTAGATAAAAGGGCATCATACTGTCTGAGTGAGACTTAAGGATCATCTTCCTATGTTGAGGTTACTAAATGAACACAGTACTGGGTGGGAGCATTAAGGGGGCCTTATAGCTTGTCAGGAACACTAAATGGGAATTATACTGTCTGAGGGACACTAAGGGGGGAATCATTACTCTCTTGGGGCACTTTTACTGTGTGGAGGACAAGAGGGAGCATTACTAAAGGGGGCATGTTTACAGTGTGGAGGCACTGAGGACACATCCTTATTCTATGGAGTTGCCAAGGGCCACAGGGCATGGGGCACAAATGGAACTGGGCAGGATTGGGTGTATTAGAATACGGATTGGGTGGATTTAGAGGAGCTGCTTAATGTCTAAATAATTACCCACAGCTACTGTGTTGCCCCTCTTAATTTTAATAAGTTGAGCTGTATACCGCAATGAGGAGGCTAAGCTGTTCCATCTGCTTGTCAATAACTTCTTAAAGGGAACCTGTCATCAACTTTATGCTGCCCATACTAACAGCAGCATAAAGTAGAGACAGGTGAGTTGATTTCAGCGGTCTGTCATTTAAAAGTTAAAAGTAAGTGGTTGTCGAGAACCAACATCACAATCATTACAGACTGGGCCTGGAAAAGAGTCACATCCACCTGAGAAGAGTCATGGTTATTCATGAATTCCTGCTCTCATCACCCACCTGCTGATGACTGACAGTCTTCTACCTAGTTTTCTCCCTTTCTCTCTTGGAGAGAACTGCCAATAATCAGCAGATGGGCGGGAGAGCAGGAGTTTATGAATAACCATGACTCTTCTCTGGTAGATTTGACTCTTTTCATGGTTGTTCTGCAAAGATTATGATGCTGGTTCTCGGCAACCACTTTTAGCTCATGAGGGACACACCGCTGAAATCAGCATTTCTGTCACTATTTTATGCTGCCCTCAGTGAGATCAGCATAAAGTTCCCTTTAAAAGTTATTTATTAAATTAACCCTGAAACAAACATGATGCAGAACGTGTAGCCGTCTCCATGGTTACATCATATCTCTGTGACTTTATGTCCTAAATAAATATTATTTGCACAAAAAAATCTAAAATAAATCAGTACATTGTAAAATAATTTCTAATCTGATTATTTGTGCAATGTCTCTACACAGAAACGTGTCCCTGACATTGGAGAAACAGTCCCTGCAGTTTTATATGTACCCCAAATATGTCTCATACACACCTCTGCTGTACAGCCTGATGACATACAAAGAATATTGCGATCCTTCCGCTGTGGCAGTTGGACATGATCAGGAGTGGTTTTCAAAATCTGTTATTCAAGCAGAGAGTATAAATGTATTCCAATTAAATCATAAACCTATTTTAGTTTATAAAAAAAAGTAAACGATCAAATCCAAAACAGAACTAAGTGTATCCATATAAAATATGGCATCACTAGAACATAGGAGTCAAATATCTGAATATACAGCAGGGACTCCACTTGACGACTGGTTATGCATTACTATAGCATGTAAGTAATTCACTTCTATATCCATTTCAGTGGCTGAGGAATTCCATTTTCCACCAAACTCATATTTATATACAGTTCAACATAACTCCTCTCCTTGGCAGAGTCTGCATGGTGAGAGCGTTGGAATCCAGAGTGCTGTCTCAGTGATTGGTAGCTGGGGATAGTTGGCAGAGGGAGATGGAAGAAGAAGCTAGATACATGCAGATGCTCGCATCCAGAGGTGTAGCTAGGCTTTCCTACACCAAGGGCAAAGGATTCAGATTTGACGTAGCCCACTGCAGCAATTTCTTTTTACACTAAGCTACTCCTCTAACTCCGCCCAATGCATAACTACTCTCACCAAGTCCCACCTAATAAAATCTATCATAGGGTACATGGTGGTACCAATACACCTTGCAATAAACAAAAGACCCAATTGGTCCTACCTCATCCAGAGTGTCGCTGGCACGTCGGCGTGATGTCCCCTGGATACGGAACAAGGTCCCTGTGGTGATAGAGAAAAAACAATAATCACATAACGAAGGTATGGCGACTGTCCATGTTAAATACCTAGGAGCGGCGCTGTGCAGGTCCTCTAAGACCGAGCCATCCCAATATATAACAGAGTAATATAGGGCATTTCCTGTTAGTGCTACCATACAGTACTAATTCCCACATTGTGCCCCCTCATGGTAATTATTCCCACATTGTGCCTCCTTTATAGCACACAATGTGCCCCCCTCACAGTAGTTATGCCCACATTGTGGCCCCTTTACAATAGTTATGTCCTCCTTGTGGCCCCTCACTGTAGTTATGCCCACCTTTGTGCCCATCACAGTAGATATGCCCATCTTTGTGCCCCCTCACAGACGTTATGCATATATTTATGCCCCCTCACAGTAGTTATGCCCACCTTTGTGCTTGTCACAGAAGTTATGCCCATCTTTGCGCCTCTTTAAGCCGTGTACCGGCTCCCCAGGAAACAGCGAAGTCACGAACGAGGAAAGCAACTCTGACACCAGCTTTTGTATATTTTTTTTTACTATAAAAGGGTATTAAACACAATCCCAAATGCAAGGATCTTAAAATGAGGTTACATACACTCAGCCTGGAAGCTGAGACCCCTGTGTTGGACAGCACGGCGCCCTCTGTTGATAGACAGAAAACATTTGAGCAAATTTACCTACTGCGAGCAGAGTTAACACTGCCTCGCCATACCTGTTATTACCCTAAAGAACAGGAATGATTGTTTGGGGGTGTAAGAAACAGGCTAGCCCGCAGTGCAACACAGCAGCTTACAATCTTACCAGATTATACAGTAATTTACCCCTCCCTTATCCCAAAACTGGTAATGTGGCACGTGCCTAATAGTGATGGAAGAACATTGGCCGAGGAGTTTCGCGAACACGCGTTCGCGATCAAATGTTCGCGCGTTCGCGATCAAATGTTCGTGAACCATGCGTTCGCAGCGGGCGCCATTCACATTAATGGCAGGCGAACCTCAAAAACCTTCAGGTCATATTTGCAGGAACCAAATACTTATTAGAAGTGCACAAATAGTCCTACAACATGGGCAGTGACATACCAGAGGGGGATCAATGGCAAAAATTCCCACAAAAAAATATGTATTTTAATCAAGGGCCATTTTTATGCGTCTTAAAGGGAAACTCTCAAAAATGTGCCCTGCTGGAGCCTAGAAAGATTTTATTTTAGGCCGCGGGAGTATGGACCCCAAAAAATAGGCATTCACCTAACAAGTGTTTATGTGGCTGGTGGTATATTAGATGGTCAGTGGATAACAATTTTACTGTAGGCCAGTGGAGTACAGCCCCAAAAATGATGCATTCAATTGACAGAAAAGAGCAAGTGATTATTTGGCTGGTGGTATATTAGGCGGACAGTGGATAACAATTTTACTGTAGGCCAGTGGAGTACAGCCCCAAAAATTATGCATTCACTTGACAGAAAAGAACAAGTGATTATGTGGCTGGAGGTATATTAGACGGTCAGTGGATAACAATTTTACTACAGGCCCCAAACATTAGGCATTCACCGGACAGAAAAGAACAAGTGATTATGTGGCTGAAGGTATATTAGACGGTCAGTGGATAACAATTTAACTGCAGGCCAGTGGAGTACAGGCCCCAAACATTAGGCATTCACCGGACAGAAAAGAACAAGTGATTATGTGTCTGGAGGTACATTAGGCGGTCACTGGATAAAAATGTCACTGTAGGCCACTCGAGTAGAGGCCCCAAAAATTAGGCATTAACCTGACAGAAAAGGCCTTTTATGCCGCTGTATTTACATAAGACAAGGACCATTCTTTGTTCTGGGTGGTGGCGGATATGTGTGGGCTGGCATGAGGAAATTCAATTACACGTGGTCGTCACAGGTGTTGAATTCATCCAAGAGCCATGCCTCATTCATTTTTAGAAATGTGAGGTAGTCCACACTGTCGTGAGCTAGGCGATTGCACTTATCGGTCACGATCCCCCCTGCTGCGCTGATCGTACTTTCGGACAGAACACTCGACGAGGGGCAAGACAAGAGTTCCATGGCAAATTGTGCCAGCTCTGGCCACAGGTCAAGCCTGCACACCCAGTAGTCCAGGGGTTCCTCGCTTCTCAGAGCGTCCACATCGGCCGTTGTAGTCGGACACCTGACGTCTAGGCGTTCCCTGAGGCTGGATCCGGAAGGTGGCTCTCAATGGGTTGGTTGCAAGAATGATCTCATATCCAAAGTGACCAACATATCTTCAAACCACCCTCTTCTTGGAGGCGCGGAAGGATCGGTACCCGCACCTGTTTAGCTGTGGGTGGAAATTCCTCTGCCAGTGCCTGAAACAGCAGAATTCAGCATCTCTTGCAGCAAGGCCTGGAAATGCTGCATTCTGAAAGCCCTCTGTGATGCTTGTAACATGTCCGCCATTTTGTGTTTGTACCGGGGGTATAAGTACGTTGTCACCCAGTACTGGTCCTTGCCCTTTTTATATATATATATATATATATATATTGCAGTTGCCTGCCAGTGTGTGTCAGGGCCACAGAGTGTACTGTGCCCACTGCCAGTCCCCACCACTTATATCTGGTGGCACATTAGCTTGCAGATAAAAAAGTAAAACAATTTTTTCTCTGTAATATAATTGCAGTTGCCTGCCAGTGTGTGTCAGGCCCACAGAGTGTACTGTGCCCACTGCCAGTGCCCACCACTCATATCTGGTGGCACATTAGCTTGCATATAAAAAAGTAATACAATTTTTTCTCTGTAATATAATTGCAGTTGCCTGCCAGTGTGTGTCAGGCCCACAGAGTGTACTGTGCCCACTGCCAGTGCCCACCACTCATATCTGGTGGCACATTAGCTTGCAGATAAAAAAGTAATACAATTTTTTCTCTGTAATATAATTGCAGTTGCCTGCCAGTGTGTGTCAGGGCCACAGAGTGTACTGTGCCCACTGCCAGTGCCCACCACTCATATCTGGTGGCACAGTAGCTTGCAGATAAAAAAGTAATACAATTTTTTCTCTGTAATATAATTGCAGTTGCTTGCCAGTGTGTGTCAGGGCCACAGAGTGTACTGTGCCCACTGCCAGTGCCCACCACTCATATCTGGTGGCACAGTAGCTTGCAGATAAAAAAGTAATACATTTTTTTCTCTGTAATATAATTGCAGTTGCCTGCCAGTGTGTGTCAGGCCCACAGAGTGTACTGTGCCCACTGCCAGTGCCCACCACTCATATCTGGTGGCACAGTAGCTTGCAGATAAAAAAGTAATACAATTTTTACTCTGTAATATAATTGCAGTTGCCTGCCAGTTTGTGTCAGGCCCACAGAGTGTACTGTGCCCACTGCCAGTGCCCACCACTCATATCTGGTGGCAGAGTAGCTTGCAGATAAAAAAGTAATACAATTTTTTCTCTGTAATATAATTATAGTTGCCTGCCAGTGTGTGTCAAGCCCACAGACTGTACTGTGCCCACCACTCATATCGGGTGGCACAGTACCTTGCACGCATAGTACCACTAATCTAAAAAAAAATGACAGGCAGAGGCAGGCCACCCCGCAGGGGCTGTCGTGGTCGTGGTGCTGTGATTTCCTTTGGCCCTAGAATAAAGCCCAGTGTTCAGAGGCCACGTACCCTGAACTCGAAAAGTTCTGAGGATATAGTTGACTGGCTAACACAGGACACCCAATCTTCTACGGCTTCCGCTCGGAACCTTAACGCACCATCCTCCTCCAGCTCAGCTTCGGGCACCTCTCAAGTTACCACTCGCCCGCCCGCCGCCACCACCAACACTAGCACCACAGCCACTTCACTTGATCTGTCAGAGGAGTTATTTACACATCAGTTGGAAGAAATGAGTGATGCGCAACCATTATTGCCAGAGGATGTAGATAACAGGGATATGTCTCAGTCAGGCAGCATTACACACATGGACGTACGGTGTGATGATGATGATGATGTTGTACCCACTGCTGCTTCCTTTGCTGAGTTGTCAGATACAAGTGAAGCGGTTGATGATGACGATGTGTCCGTGGATGTCACGTGGGTGCCCGCTCGAAGAGAAGAAGAACAGGGGGAAAGTTCAGATGGGGAGACAGAGAGGAGGAGGAGACGAGTTGGAAGCAGGGGGAGGTCGTCGCAAGGAGCTAGTGGCACAGTCAGACAGCATGTATCGGCACCCGGGGTCAGCCAGACAGCACGCCAATGAAACGCATGCTGTTGCCACCACCAGAATGCCGTCATTGCAAAGCTAAGCAGTGTGGCATTTTTTGTGTGTGTCTGCCTCTGATAACAGCGATGCCATTTGCAACCTGTGCCAAAAGAAACTGAGTCGTGGGAAGTCCAACACCCACCTAGGTACAACTGCTTTGCGAAGGCACATGATCTCAAATCACAAACGCCTATGGGATCAACACATGATGAGTACAAGCAGCACACAAACTCAAAGCCACCATCCTCCTCCTGGTCCAGCATCTTCAGCCACGTCAATCACTGCTGTCCTCCTTGCCACCTCTCAACCACCCGCCACTCCGCCTCTTACCTTCAGCAGTTCCTGCTCATCTGCCTACAGTCAGGTGTCTGTCAAGGAAATGTTTGAGCGTAAGAAGCCAATGTCACAGAGTCACCCCCTTGCCCGGCGTCTGACAGCTGGCTTGTCGGAACTCTTAGCCCGCCAGCTTTTACCATACAAGCTGGTGGAGTCTGAGGCCTTCAAAAAATTTGTAGCTATTGGGACACCGCAGTGGAAGGTACGATTTTTTTTTTTCACAAAAGGCAATCCCCAACCTGTACTCTATTGTGGAAAAGGAAGTCATGGCATGTCTGGCACACAGTGTTGGGGCAAGGGTCCATCTGACCATTGATACCTGGTCTGCAAAGCACGGTCAGGGCAGGTATATCACGTTCACTGCGCATTGGGTAAACCTGCTGATGGCTGCCAAGCATGGAATGCGTGGCTCTGCAGAGGAGTTGGTGACACCGCCTACTCCATCCTCTTTGCTAACCTCCTCGGCTGAGTCCTCTTCTGCTGCTGCGTCTTGCTCCACATCAACTGCACCCCCCCAGCTCCCCTGGGGCTATTCCACATCTGGATACGACAGTGTCACGCCGTCTTGGGGTTGACTTGCCTGAAAGCAGAGAGTCACACCGGACCAGCACTCCTGTCCGCCCTGAACGCACAGGTGGATCAGTGGCTGACCCCGCACCAACTGGAGATCGGCAAAGTGGTGTGTGACAACGGAAGCAATTTGTTGGCGGCATTGAATTTGGGCAAGTTGACACATGTGTCGTGCATGGCACATGTGTTGAATCTGATCGTACAACGCTTTGTGCATAAGTACCCAGGCTTACAGGACGTCCTCAAGCAGGCCAGGAAGGTGTGTGGCCATTTCAGGCGTTCCTACACGCCTATGGTGCACTTTTCCGATATTCAGCGGCGAAACAACAGGCCAGTAAAGCGCTTGATTTGCGACAGCCCGACACGTTGGAATTCAACACTCCTAATGTTCGACCGCCTGCTCCAACAAGAAAAAGCCGTCAACGAGTATTTGTATGACCGGGGTGCTAGGACAACCTCTGTGGAGCTGGGTATTTTTTTGCCACGTTACTGGACGCTCATGCGCAATGCCTGTAGGCTCATGCGTCCTTTTGAGGAGGTAACAAACCTAGTCAGTTGCACCGAAGGCACCATCAGCGACATCATCCCATTTGTTTTCTTCCTGGAGCGTGCCCTGCGAAGAGTGCTGGATCAGGCCGTAGATGAGCGTGAAGAGGAAGAGGAAGAGTTGTGGTCACCATCACCACCAGAAACAGCCTTATCAGCATCGCTTGCTGGACCTGCAGCAATGCTGGAAGAGGAGTCTGAGGAAGAGGAGTCAGAGGAGTAATGTGGCTTTGAGGAGGAGGAAGACCAACCACAGCAGGCATCCCAGGGTGCTCGTTGTCACCTATCTGGTACCCGTGGTGTTGTACGTGGCTGGGGGGAAGAAACGACCTTCAATGAGATCAGTGAGGACGAGGAACTGGACATGAGTAGCTCGGCATCCAACCTTGTGCAAATGGGGTCATTCATGCTGTCATGCCTGTTGAGGGACCCTCGTATAAAAAGGCTGAAGGAGAACGACCTGTACTGGGTGGCCACTCTACTAGACCCCCGGTATAAGCAGAAAGTGGCTGAAATGTTACCGAATTACATGAAGTCGGAAAGGATGCAGCAGTTCCAAAACAAGTTAAAAAGTATGCTTTACACAGCGTATAAGGGTGATGTCACAGCACAACGGGAATCTAACAGGGGAAGAGGTGAAAGTAATCCTCCTCCTACCACGACCACGCCGGCAAGGACAGGATGCTTTACAGACATGTTGTTGATGGAGGACATGCAGAGTTTTTAAAGTCCTACGCATCGCCACAGCCCTTCGGGGTCCACCCTCAGAGAACGACTCGACTACCATGCCTTAACTGCAGATATCGACACTCTGAGGAGCGATGAACCCCTTGACTACTGGGTGTGCAGGCTTGACCTGTGGCCTGAGCTATCCCAATTTGCGATAGAACTTCTGGCCTGCCCCGCTTCAAGTGTCCTGTCAGAAAGGACCTTCAGCGCAGCAGGAGGTATTGTAACTGAGAAGAGAAGTCGCCTAGGTCAAAAAAGTCTAGATTACCTCACCTTTATTAAGATGAATGAGGCATGGATCCCGAAGGGACTGACAGTGGGGGATGCATTTGACTAAGGCCTGATGAGATGCCTTGGGCTAAAAATGGTTCACACGCTGCTGTATTTTATCTCTGCATGCCGGATGACTTGTGTGACTTCTCCGCCACCAACTAGGGTTCAAGCCGCAATGTTTTAGTGCACTTTCTGCCTGGAAAACATCAATTTTTCCGGCTGCTACAATACCTAATTTTTCAGGCATGTGTACATGCCTAATTTTTCTGGCCTCTGGTGCTGCACTGTGGCTGCAAAAACAAAACAAAAAAAAGGCACATACATGTGTCAATTCCCCTTCGTGATCGTTACCTTGTTGTGGTGAAGGGGCTTGCGTATCAAAATGAAGCGATCACCTCTATGAGTGTGTTGGCAATGTTGGCACACCCCAGATGATAAGGTCGTTGCTTCATTGTGAACAGACCAAAAGCGATCGGCTGGATAATTTTGCATAGAAAAAACATTAATTTTCTTTGTGATCATCTAAGGTGATCATTAAAGCCTACTAGGCCAACAATGGGCCCACACTGCAGAATCATTGTTTTCTGGGTCACTTAACTGTCACTGAACTACCTCAGCACGACCATAGGCTTTGAAAAACCCCCATTGCCTGTAATCTCCCAAACGTGCGCACGAGCACAGTCATCACTACACCAAGATTGACGCATAGAGGAATAAAATTTATGTCATGAGTGTGTCAACTATTGACAACTCTTTGCGGTTGTCTAAAATCTATTCGATACACGTCCCCTGATAGGGGACGTAACAGGGATTAAACTGATAAGAATAGTACTACTTAACACACCACTCATATAGGGTGGCACAGTACATTGCACGGCGCACGCACAGTGCCCTAAATTGGAAGTAAGAGGACCAACCAAGCATCTTTTTCCATCTCCCGGTTCCTAAAATCTATTCCATACACCGGCCCCTGATAAGGGACGTAACAGGGATTAAACTGATAGGAATAGTACTACTTAACATACCACTCATATAGGGTAGCACAGTACATTGCACGGCGCACGCGCAGTGCCCCTAAATTGAAAGTAAGAGGACCGACCAAGCATCCTTTTCCATCTCCCAGTTCCTAAAATCTATTCCATACACCGGCCCCTGATAAGGGACGTAATAGGGATTAAACTGGTAGGAATAGTACTACTTAACATACCACTCATATAGGGTGGCACAGTACATTGCACGGCGCACGCGCAGTGCCCCAAATTGGAAGTAAGAAGACCGACCAACCATCTTTTTCCATCTCCTGGTTCCTAAAATCTATTCCATACACCGGCCCCTGATAGGGGACAAAACAGAGATTAAACTGGTAAGAACAGATTTTTTAAATTTAAAAAAAAGAGGGCAGCCTCTGCGGAGCTGGGTATTTTTTTTGTCCGCGTTACTGAACACTCATGCACAATGGCTGTAGGCTCATGCGTTCTTTTGCGGAGGTGACAAACCTGGTCAGTCAAACCCAAGGCAACATCATCGACCTCATCCCATATGCGTTTTTTCTGTAGCGTGCCCTGCGAAGAGTGCTGGATCAGGCCGTAGATGAGCATGAAGAGGAAGAGTTGTGGTCACCATCACCACCAGAAGCAGCCCTGTCATCGTCGATTGCTAGACCTGTGGCAACGCAGAGAGAGGAGTCTGAAGAAGAGGAGTCAGAGGAGGAAGGTGGCTTTGAGGAGGTGGAAGACCAACCACAGCAGGCGTCCCAGGGGGCTTGTAGTCACCTTTCGGGGACCCTTGGTGTTGTACGTGGCTGGGTGGAGGAAGAGACCTTCAATGACGTCAGTGAGGACAAGAAACGGGACATGGCTAGCTTGGTATCCAACCTTATGCAAATGGGGAGTTTGCGGTTGTGCTAATGGACTGTTTGCGGTTGTTTGCGGTGCGTTAAACGGGGAGTTTGGTCCGTCAGAGTTTGGTCTGTCACTGTGAAGCGGGCGTAACCCTAACACTACCGGAGCGATACAACATCATACCTGATGTTTTAAAGCACGTTATTCCAAACAATTTAGGAATGCTTGGTGATTTATGCCCTTTATGGATTAAAACCCGACTCTGCGTTAACCACGTAATTTTCCATGGGAGTTTTGCCATGGATCCCCCTCCGGCATGCCACAGTCCAGGTGTTAGTCCCCTTGAAACAACTTTTCCATCACTATTGTGGCCAGAAAGAGTCCCTGTGGGTTTTAAAATTCGCCTGCCTATTGAAGTCTATGGCCCGTTCGCGAACATTTGTGGAAATTCGCGTTCGCCATTCGCGAACGGAAAATTTTATGTTCGCGACATCTCTAGCAACGAATCGCAGCAAGACTAAGTTCAGGACGTATGCCATGCACGGCATGTGTGTCATTTTGCCCTGTTTCAGCACGCTCAGCAGATTGGCACCATAACCATTCAAAACAAAAAGATAGCATTTAGTAATTATAAAAAAAAAAAAACGAGGGTGACAGGCAAATTTATAAGATTAGGCAGAGAGAGGCCAAACAAGTTATAAGAGCTTCTAAAGCACAGGCAGAAGAGAAATTAGCTCAGTCAGTGAAAAAAGGCGATAAGACAGTCTTCAGATACATAAATGAAAAAAGGAAACTAAAACAAGAAATTACCAAATTAAAATCAAAAGAAGGAAGGTATATGGAAGAAGATAAAGAACTAGCTGACTGCCTCAATGAATAGTTCTGTTCAGTTTTTACAAAGGAAAATGAAGGAAAAGGACCTCAGTTAGGAAGGAAGACTAATGAATCTTTTGATGGATGTGTCTTTACAGAGGAAGAGGTTCTAAGTCAGCTGTCTAAAATTAATACAAATAAGTCACAGGGGCCTGATGGGATACACCCAAAGCTATTAAAAGAGCTTAGCGGTGAACTAGCAAAACCATTAACAGATTTATTTAACCAATCACTGGTAACAGGAGTCGTCCCAGAAGATTAATAATTAGTAAATGTTGTGCCTATTCACAAGAAAGGTAGTAGGGAGGAATCGGGCAACTACAGGCCAGTAAGCCTGACATCAATAGTGGGGAAATTAATGGAAACCATACTTAAGGAGAGGATTGTGGAACATCTAAAATCCCATGGATTGAAAGAGGAAAAACAGCATGGGTTTACTTCAGGGAGATCATGTCAAACTAATCTTATAGATTTTTTTGATTGGGTGACTAAAATAATAGATGGCGGAGGTGCAGTAGACATCACTTATCTAGACTTCAGTAAGGCTTTTGATACTGTCCCACATAGAAGGCTAATCAATAAATTAGAGTCTTTGGGCTTGGACTCCCATATTGTTGAATGGATTAGGCAGTGGCTGAGGGCAGGGGCGTTGCTAGGGTCTGAAGACATCCGGGGCACGAGCCTACATGAAGCCACGCCCCCACCCCATGAAGCCATGCCCTCATCGCCACCGGTGGGGGGCCTTCACAGTAGTTATTAACCCCTTTCAGAAGCCCTCCCTTTAGTGAATGGGGGACTGCTGAAAGGGGTTAGTAACTACAGTGAAGGGCCTAGCCGTCTGGGCAACCGCACAGATCATCCTAACCTATGGTCAGCCTAATTTAAAATTAAGCAAACCCCCGAACTATAATCTAATCACAGAAGTTGGAACTCATCAACCCTCCTTGTACTTGTTCCGCTACTTGCAGGCTGCACGGGCATGAGTTCAGAACTTCAGTCACTTTGGTCCGCAATTCTGTTCTGCGGCGCTTGATCCCGCGAGACCCGTGACCTCCCTGCGCTGCAAGAACAGTATTGCGGACCGAAGTGACTGAAGTTCTGAACTCATGCCGTGTAGCCTGCAAGTAGCGGAACAAGTACAAGGGGGGTTGGAGGATGATCTGTGGGATTGCCCAGATGGCTAGGAATAGCCTAATAAAGAAAATAAAAAATCCCACCAGCATAAACATTCGGGGCACTGGACAAAACATCTGGGGCTCAAGCCCTGAATGTTTTGACCTAACGACGCCCCTGGCTGAGGGACAGACAACAGAGGGTTGTAGTCAATGGAGTATATTCAGACCTTGTTACCAGTGGGGTACCTCAGGGATCTGTTCTGGGACCCATATTGTTTAATATTTTTATCAGCGAAATTGCAGAAGGCCTCGATGGTAAGGTGTGTCTTTTTGCTGATGACACAAAGATTTGTAACAGGGTTGATGTTCCTGGAGGGATACACCAAATAGAAAAGGATTTAGGAAAACTAGAGGAATGGTCAAAAATCTGGCAACTAAAATTTAATGTTGATAAGTGCAAGATAATGCACCTGGGGCGTAAAAACCAAAGAGCAGAATATAAAATCAGTGATACAGTCCTAACCTCAGTATCTGAGGAAAGGGATTTAGGGGTCATTATTTCAGAATACTTAAAGGTGGACAGACAATTTCATAGAGCAGCAGGAAATGCTAGCAGAATGCTTGGGTGTATAGGGAGAGGCATTACCAGTAGAAAGAGGGAGGTGCTCATGCCGCTATACAGAGCACTAGTGAGACCTCATTTGGAGTATTGTGCGCAGTACTGGAGACCATATGTCCAGAAGGATATTGATACTTTGGAGAGAGTTCAGAGAAGAGCTACTAAACTAGTACATGGATTGCAGAATAAAACTTACCAGGAAAGATTAAAGGACCTTAACATGTATAGCTTGTAAGAAAGACGAGACAGAGGGGATATGATAGAAACTTTTAAATACATAAAGGGAATCAACAAGCTAAAAGAGGAGAGAATATTTAAAAGAAGAAAAACTGCTACAAGAGGACATAGTTTTAAATTAGAGGGGCAAAGGTTTAAAAGTAATATCAGGAAGTATTACTTTACTGAGAGAGTAGTGGATGCATGGAATAGCCTTCCTGCAGAAGTGGTAGCTGCAAATACAGTGAAGGAGTTTAAGCATGCATTGGATAGGCATAAGGCCATCCTTCATATAAGATAGGGCCAAGGGCTATTCGTAGTATTCAGTATATTGGGCAGACTAGATGGGCCAAATGGTTTTTATCTGCCGACACATTCTATGTTTCTATGTTTCTTGCACACCACTTTACCAACTGTCAAATTGAGCGGGGTTAGCCACTGATCGGCCTGTGACCGCAGAGCTAAAAGCAGTGCAGGACCGGTGTGGCTCTTGGCTTCCAGGCACAACAGCTGCAGCACAGCATGGCAACGTCTCACCTGGCACTTCAAATAGGTTCTGGGGAGCTTGGTGGGTGCAGCAGAAGAGGCTGTAGCAGTGGAAAAGGAGGAGTCAGCCGAGGAGGAGACAGAGGATGGAGTAGGAGGAGAAGAAGAGGCAGGCCTGCATGCAATCCGTGGCAGTAACACCAAATCCACATGGGTGCCACGGGTTACATGATTGACGGACATCAGAAGGTTCACCCAGTGGGCAGTAAAAGTTATGTACCTTCCCTGCCCGTGTTTACTAGACCACGTGTCTGCAGTCAGATGTATCTTGGCACCAACACTGTGTGCCAGAGATATATTCACTTGCCACTGAACGTGGCCATATAGCTCTGGGATGCCCTTCTGGCAGAAATATTTCCATCCGGGGACCTTCCATTGCGGTGTGCCAATGGCCACAAATTTTCTAAAGGCCTCCGCGTCCACCAGTTTATATGGCAGTAGTTGGCGGGCTAGCAGTTCCGACAAGCCAGTGGTCAGCTGTTAGGCAAGAGGATTATCCGGCGTCATCAACTTTTTACGCTCGAAGATTTGGGCCACGGAAGCCTGCCTTCTGCCAGATGAACGCGACGACGGCATGGTGGAAAGTGGAGTGGAGGACAAATGGGAGGAGAGAGGTGAAGAGGCAGGACTTGGAGCACCAGGAGTGTGGCTTTGTGGGTTCTGACGGTGTTGCTCCCACTGGGCTCAGTGATGGGAGGCCAGGTGCCTTCTTAAGGCGGTCGTCCCTAGGTGAGTGTTGGGCTTACTGTGTCTTATGCGTTGACAGCACAGGCTGCAGATGTCAACACTATTGTCAGCAGCTGACACGTTAAAAAAATCCCACACTGCAGAGCGCAAGATGTGACCGTGCATGGAGGATGGCTCTCTCCAGATACATTTGCAGTCTGCTTTTTGCCTCCTGTGCACTGCAAGTTCTGCCTGCTTCTCCTCCTTCTCCTCCCTATCTGCTGCTCCGTCTTTCTCTCTGAACTCCCCTCCTCTTCCTCTCTTGTGGGCACCCACGTGACGTCCATCGACACGTCATTATCATCGCCTTCACCACCACTGACATTAGAGATCTCGGATTAGGCAGCAACAGCGGGGGACCACCCTCCTTGGGATGATCTGGGTACTGTCGTCAGACCGCTGGGTGGCGGCCGTTGCTACCTGCTCTTCCTCATCCGATGCCAAGAATGGCTGCGCATCGGTAAGGACTGGGAATGGATGGGAAAATAATTCCTCTGACTCGAGTGGAGGAGCTATAGTGGTGGTGTCTTTGGGGGTGCACACAGCAGAGAGTGAGGAGGGTGCAGAAGCGGAAGGCTGAGTGAGCCACTCAACCAACTCTGGTGCGTCCAACTTCTCCAACTTCCCACTTAGGCTCCGGCCTGCCGCACCTGCCCGACCCCTACCATCCCTGCAAAACGGTCTGCCTCTTCTTCTGCCTGTAATTTTCAAAATGACACTGTGCCAAAGTCTCTAAAGAAGAGCAGTGTTTGTGGAAGCAGGAATATCGCAGGCCTCAATCAGTATTTGGTGGAAGCTGGTATATCGTACCCCTCAATCAGTATTTTGTGGAAACAGGTATATAGAACACCTGAATCAATATTTGGTGGAAGCAGGTATATCGCACCCCTCAATCAGTATTTTGTTGAAGCAGGTAGATCAAACCCCTCAATCAGTATTTTGTGGAAGCAGGTATATCGCACCCCTCAATCAGTATTTTGTGGAAGCAGGTATATTGAACACCTGAATCAATATTTGGTGGAAGCAGGTACAAACCGGATTCCAAAAAAGTTGGGACACTATACAAATCGTGAATAAAAACTGAATGCAATGATGTGGAGGTGCCAACTTATAATATTTTATTCAGAATAGAACATAAATCACGGAACAAAAGTTTAAACTGAGAAAATGTACCATTTTAAGGGAAAAATATGTTGAATCAGAATTTCATGGTGTCAACAAATCCCCAAAGAGTTGGGACAAGGCCATTTTCACCACTGTGTGGCATCTCCCCTTCTTCTTACAACACTCAACAGACGTCTGGGGACCGAGGAGACCAGTTTCTCAAGTTTAGAAATAGAAATGCTCACCCATTCTTGTCTAATACAGGCCTCTAACTGTTCAATCGTCTTGGGCCTTCTTTGTTGCACCTTCCTCTTTATGATGCGCCAAATGTTCTCTATAGGTGAAAGATCTGGACTGCAGACTGGCCATTTCAGTACCCGGATCCTTCTCCTACGCAGCCATGATGTTGTGATTGATGCAGAATGTGGTCTGGCATTATCTTGTTGAAAAATGCAGGGTCTTCCCTGAAAGAGATGACATCTGGATGGGAGCATATTTTGCTCTAGATCCTGAATATATTTTTCTGCATTGATGGTGCCTTTCCAGACATGCAAGCTGCCCATGCCACACGCACTCATGCAACCCCATACCATCAGAGATGCAGGCTTCTGAACTGAGCGTTGATAACAACTTGGGTTGTCCTTGTCCTCTTTGGTCCGGATGACATGGCATCCCAGATTTCCAAAAAGAACTTCGAATCGTGACTCGTCTGACCACAGAACAGTCTTCCATTTTGCCACACTCCATTTTAAATGATCCCTGGCCCAGTGAAAACGCCTGAGCTTGTGGATCTTGCTTAGAAATGGCTTCTTCTTTGCACTGTAGAGTTTCAGCTGGCAACGGCAGATGGCACGGTGGATTGTGTTCACTGACAATGGTTTCTGGAAGTATTCCTGAGCCCATTCTGTGATTTCCTTTACAGTAGCATTCCTGTTTGTGGTGCAGTGTCGTTTAAGGGCCCGGAGATCACGGGCATCCAGTATGGTTTTACGGCCTTGACCCTTACGCACAGAGATTGTTCCAGATTCTCTGAATCTTCGGATGATGTTATGCACAGTTGATGATGATAGATGCAAAGTCTTTGCAATTTTTCGCTGGGTAACACCTTTCTGATATTGCTCCACTATGTTTCTGCGCAACATTGTGGGAATTGGTGATCCTCTACCCATCTTGGCTTCTGAGAGACACTGCCACTCTGAGAAGCTCTTTTTATACCCAATCATGTTGCCAATTGACCTAATTAGTGTTAATTGGTCTTCCAGCTCTTTGTTATGCTCAAATTTACTTTTTCCAGCCTTTTATTGCTACTTGTCCCAACTTTTTGGGGATTTGTTGACACCGTGAAAATTGGAATCAACGTATTTTTCCTTTAAAATTATACATTTACTCGGATTAAATGTTTGATTTGTCATCTACGTTCTATTACAAATAAAATATTGACATTTGCCATCTCCACCTCATTGCATTCAGTTTTTATTCACAATTTGTTTAGTGTCCCAACTTTTTTGGAATCCGGTTTGTATATCGCACCCCTCAATCTGTATTTTGTGGAAACAGGTAGATAGAACACCTAAATCAATATTTAGTGGAAGCAGGTATATCGCACCCCTCAATCCGTATTTTATATCGCACCCCTCAATCCGTATTTTGTAGAAGCAGGTATATCAAACCCATTTAATCAGTATTTTGTGGAAGCAGGTATATCGTACCCCTCAATCTGTATTTTGTGGAAGCAGGTATATCAAACCCCTTAATCAGTATTTTGTGTAAGCAGGTATATCACACTCCTCAATCAGTATTTTGTGGAAGCAGGTAAATAGAACCCCTTAATCAGTATTTTGTAGAAGCAGGTATACCGCACCCCTCAGTCAGTATTTTGTGGAAACAGGTATATAGAACCCCTTAATCAATATTTTGTAGAAGCAGGTATATCGCACCCCTCAATCAGTATTTTGTGGAGACAGGTATATAGAAACCCTGAATCAAAGTTTGGTGGAAGCAGGTATATTGCAACCCTCAATCAGTATTTTGTGGAAGCAAGTATATCAAACCCCTTAATCAGTATTTTGTGGAAGCAGGTATATCACATCCGTTGCAAATAGTTGTTCCAATAACGCTTGTCCCTCTATATACCTGCGGTATCGCAACAGAACCGCACAAAACTGCTGCACAATACAAATGCACTATAATATACTTTCTATATTAGAAAGTATATTATAGGTATATCACACCCCTCAATCAGTTTTTTTGGGGGGCAACAGGTATATCACACCAGTTGCAATAAGTGTTGATCGGGCATCGTAGTGCTCGGGGGCTCAGGCCAAACACACCGGGTTGTTCTGGTGCTCGAACGAGAACCCGAGTATAATGGAAGTCAATGGGAGAACCCGAGCATCAAACCAGATACCCCCTGCTCTGAAGAGGGGAGGGTGCCTGGTTCATAGGAAAAGGTCAGAAAATTATGGTAACACCCCAGAAATGGTTCTGTAACAGCATGGGGAGGATGTCTGGATGCATCTTGGACTCGCAGGTCGCTGCTGGCGAACGATGTTGTCCAAATAGTACGCCACTTTTACAGACTGACAATAATACGCACAAAACCGAATAAAAAAAATCGATTTTAGGGGAAAAATTGATAGGAAACATTCTTTCCTGTATATTTACTTGTATATAAAGTGCAAGTGCTGGCAAAAATTACAAGGAAGAGGCACTCCGATACAACCTGTATATTACATAAAGGAGGGCCTCATTCACATTGTGGTACAATTGTTCATGTAGTGGTAATTCTACACTTATAAAGCCTATGCACTAAGTGAAAGGGCTGCCAAAAAATTACAAGGAACCGGCATTCCAATACACCCTTTATTACACATAAAGGAGGGCATCATACACACCCTTGAAAAATTATGATTGATGGCCTGCTGGTGACCCTCAAAAACATTTGGATCAAGGGCCTGCTGATCTGACCATCTAAAACATTATAGGTGAGGGCCTGCTAGCGCTATGGTGATTCTAGCTAACCTGGGGCCGATCGCACGTCCCCGTGACGACGACAATCCATTCGGATGTCTGGCCTACCAACTTTCGATTTTACTGTCAGTGCAAACGATTGTAACTTCAGGTAACGGGGAATCAGTGTTTGATTCAGGAGAGGGAGCCTGAGAAACAGCTACGCCTACCACATCCAAGCAAGGCAGCATGCGCGCAAATTACCTATTAGGTACAATTAGGTGAAGGCCTGTAGGTGAGTTGACCCATAAATAGATTTTAGGTGCGGGCCTGCAGGTGAGCTGACCCTGTAAAAGATTTTAGGTGTGGGCCTGCTGGTGAGCTGACCCTGTAAAAAATCATATGCGAGCGCCTGCTGGTGAGCTGACCCTGTAAAAGATTTGAGGTGCAGGCCTGCAGGTCAGCTGACCCTCTAAAAAATTATATGCGAGGGCCTTCAGGTGAGCTGACCCTGTAAAAGATTTGAGTTGCGGGCCTGCTGGTGAGCTGACCCTGTAAAAGATTTAATGTGTGGGCCTGCTGGTGAACTGACCCAGTAAAAGATTATAGGTGAAGGCCTGCTGGTGAGCTGACCCTCTAAAAAATTAAATGCGAGGGCCTTCAGGTGAGCTGAGCTTTTAAAAGATTTGAGTTGCGGGCCTGCTGGTGAGCTGACCCTGTAAAAGATTTGAGGTGCGGGCCTGCTGGTGAGCTGACCCAGTTAAAGATTGTAGGTGAAGGCCTGCTGGTGAGCTGACCATCTAAAAAATTATATGCGAGGGCCTGCAGCTGAGCTGACCCTCTAATTATGTGCAAGGTCCTGCAGCTGAGCTGACCCTCTAAAAAATTATATGCGAGGGCCTGCAGCTGATCTGACCCTCTAAAAAATTATATGCGAGGGCCTGCAGATGAGCTGACCCTCTAAAAAATTATATGCGAGGGCCTGCAGCTGATCTGACCCTTTAAAAAATTATATGCGAGAGCCTGCAGGTGAGCTGACCCTGTAAAACATATTTGAAGGGCATATATGCAAGGGCATTATATGTGACGAATAAGCATGTTAATATGATGGAAGAAGAGGAGGAGGATGAGAAAAGGAAGATTTAACCATATACCCTTGTTTGTGGTGGAAGGGGAGAATGGAAA
The DNA here is from genome assembly GCF_905171765.1 of Bufo bufo. Classification (NCBI taxonomy): domain Eukaryota; kingdom Metazoa; phylum Chordata; class Amphibia; order Anura; family Bufonidae; genus Bufo; species Bufo bufo. The sequence goes on along the minus strand of NC_053389.1, from coordinate 166,896,541 downwards.
TACAGTGTATTCAGTACATTTTAAACACATTTAAAGTGCCTTTATGTTCATCTGCTTTCCTCTGGTGGAGTCGAAAAGTCATGGTCAATCTGTCAGCATTTTCAGCTGACAGGCGGATACGCTTATCTGTTATAATGCCACCAGCAGCACTAAATACCCGCTCAGACAAAATGCTGGCGGCAGGGCAGGCCAGCACCTCCAAAGCGCAGAGCGCCAGTTCGTGCCACGTGTCCAGCTTGGACACCCAGTAGTTGTAAGGCACTGAGGGATCACTGAGGACACTGACACGGTCTGTTATGTACTCCATCACATCTTTCAAATTTTTCTCTCCTTGTGACAGTACGCTGCACATCAGGGTGAGGGTGCTGGCGGGGTGTCATGAAACTGTCCAGGCTTTGTAGAGTGTTGCCCTGCCTCTGTTGGAACTGCTGTGTGTTCCCCTTGTCTCTCCTCCTCGGTTGGCCAAGGAACTACGGACTCTACCGCCAGCATTGTCAGATGGAAATTTTAGGAGCAATTTTTCAACAAGGATCTTCTGGTATTGCACCGTTTTGCTTGTCCTCTCCACCAGAGGAATGAGAGATGAGAAATTCTCTTTGTAGCGGGGGTCGAGAAGGGTGAACAACCAGTAATCCCTGTTGTCTAAAATGCGTATAACGCGCGGGTCGCGGGAAAGTCAGCCATGTGTGCCAGAGAACCAACAGGCAAGACTTCGCTGTCGTCATCAAGAGGATAACTGAGTCTCAATCTCCTCATCCTCTTCCTCCTCTTCTGCCCATCCACGCTAAACAGATGGAATTAAACTTCCATGGGTACTACCCTCTGTAGGGGAGGCAACCGTCTCCTCCTCTTCATCGTCCAATTCGAGCTGAGAAGACGAACTTTCCGTGGTCTGGCTATCACCCTGTGCAATATCTTCACCCATTTCCACCACTTCCACATGCAAAGCGTCGTCCTTAATTGTGAGCAGCAAGCGTTTGAGCAGACACAGAAGTGGGATGGTTACGCTGATAATAGCGTTATCGCCGCTCACCATCTGTATTGATTCCTCAAAGTTTCTTAAAACCTCACAGAGGTCAGACATCCATGCCCACTCCTCGCTTGTGAATAGCGGAAGCTGACTGGAAAGGCGACAACCATGTTGCAGCTGGTATTCCACTACTGCCCTCTGCTGCTCACAAAGCCTGGCCAACATGTGGAATGTGGAGTTCCAGCGCGTGCTCAGGTCGCACAACAGCCGGTGAGCTGGCAATTTCAAGCGCTGCCGCAGCGTTGACAGACCGGCTGAGGCTGTTGGCACACCTTCACTAGTAGCTCAGACAAATCGGGGTAGGTTTTGAGAAACCGCTGAACCACTAAGTTTAAGACGTGGGCTAGGCATGGGATGTGTGTGAGCTTCCCAAGCTCCAAAGCTGGAACCAAGTTACAGCCATTATCAGACACAACCATGCCTGCTTCTAGGTTGAGTGGCGAGAGCCACAGCTCAGTCCCTTATCCCCTGCCACAGCTCTGCGGCGGTGTGCTGTTTGTCCCCTAAGCATATCAGCTTCAGCACGGCCTGTCACCGCTTCACCACTGCAGTGCTACACTGCTTCCAGCTACCGACTGATGACTGACTGGTGCTGCATGTGGATAATTCGGAGGTGGAAGTGGAGGCGGAGGAGGAGACGTGGGGGTTGGAGCCACTAACGTAGGTGCTGGTGGAAACCCTGATCGACGTAGGGCCCGCAATCCTTGGCGTCGGTAGCACCTGTGCCATCCCAGGGTATGAGTCGCTCCCAGTCTCCACAACATTCACCCAGTGTGCAGTCAGGGAAATGTAGCGTCCCTGGCCGAATGCACTTGCCCACGTGTCCATGGTTAAGTGGACCTTCCCAGTAATTGTGTTGGTCAGGGCACGTGTGATGTTATGGGACACATGTTGGTGTAAGGCGGGCATGGGACACCTTGAAAAATAGTGGCGCCTAAATGGCAACATTTCCAGGGCCAGTAATTTGGAAAGCTGCGCATTTATTGCTATGGCCTGTGGGTGGGTGGCTGGGTATTTTCGCTTGCGTTCAAAAGCCTAAGGACATTTGGACGCTGCACTGGGACACGGAAGTGAATGTGGTCGCTGATGGTGCTTGCGAAGGTCCAGGTGTAGAGCAGGAGGAATCCGGGCCTGCACCTTTGACAGGGGATTGGCCAGCACGTAACATAGGGAAAGAGGAGGCAGTGGTGTGACCCGCAGACACAGATTGTGGACCCAGACATTTGTCCCACTTATTACAGTGCTTGAATGCCATGTGGCGGATCATGCTGGTGGTGGGGAGATTGCTCGTGTTCCCCCCCGGCTTATTTTCGTATGGCACAGGTTGCAAACTACTATTCTTTTGTCGTTCGCACTTTCTTCAAAAAAAGCGCCAGACTGCGGAACATCTACCCCTTGGCAAGGTAGTTTTACGCAAGGGGGTGCTCCGTGGAACAGCTGCGGGCCTGTGTGGTGTGGCCCACCTTCTCCCTTTTGCTACCCCACTGCCTCTTCCAGCCTGTTGCGGTGCTGCAGATCCCTCCCCCTCTGTACTGCTCTCGCTGCTTGGCTTGCCACCTTCCCAGGTTGGGTCAGTGACCTCATCGTCCACCACATCCTCTTCCACTTCCTCACTCTGATCATCCTCCTGATTTGTTCACCTAACCACAACCTCAGTGTTTGCCAACTGTGTCTCATCCTCTTCATCAACCTCTTGAGAGTAATTGCGGTTGACTCATTGGCAACTGTCTCATCATCATCCACCTCATTAAACTCTAATTGCCGTTCACCACTGTCATGTTCTTGTAACTGTGGATGCTCAAGAGGTTGTGAATCAGGGCACAAGATCTCATGTCCCTCTTCAAGCGTGCTTGGCGAGAGGACCAAATCAAGTAATGGCGCTGAAAAGAGCTCCTCGGAATATCCGAGTGTGGGATCATTTGTTTGGTCACACTGTAAATGGTGGGAGGAAGGAGGATCAGGGTGAGGATTGTGTGGACCAGACTCCTGCCTACTGAGACTGGACTTTGTGGAAGACAGTGTGGTGCATAACCGACTGGAAGCATTATCTGCTGCAATCCACCCAACCACCTGCTCGCACTGAGCTGACTTCAAGAGTGGTGTCTTGCGCCGCCCTGCAAACTAGGTGAAGCTAGGTATTGTAGCGGTCAGAGGGGGAAGAGACCGCAAGGCAGGATTCAAGTACAGTACAGCAGACAAGGAGGCTGAAGATAAACCGGCTTTATTAAAGAACAAGATGTAACTGCCGGAAAATCGGATTAACAATATAAACAGGTTTACACAGAATACTTGAACAAGAGTTAGAATAAATGCGTTCTGCAGCAAACACATCAGAGTCCAGGCTACACTCAGCTAATATACTCCTATCTACCCCTGCTTCTCAGGGTCCGCTTCTACAGTGCACTATCTAACGTCCCCTGTTCTGTGCCATACCGCGGATTAGCACCGGTGCACACTGACAGTTCTGGAGTTATCTGAGTAGAGGTCTGTGATGGCGTCTTCTCCCACAAGATGGATGCTTGTCTTGTCCGAATGCATGGTGGCCTGGGTCCTCTGGCTCCTGATTCAATCACTTGCTTTCCTCAGCGCGTGGCTTGCTTCTCTCTCTCTCTCTGGGTTACAGCTGCAGCACTTCAGTTAAGAGTCTATCTTGATCTGTCGCCAACACAGCCAGATTCTCAGGACTCCCATCAGTCAGGCTCCGTGTCCCATCACTAGCCTTTACTTGGCTCCTAACATAGCAGCCATCCTCACAGCTACCAGGGTACACACACACCTCCAGCCAGGACTCAAACCCCAGGAACTTCTGGCTCCTCCTTCCTCTTGTGTATCTCAGAAAAAGTTCAGCTTCCCCTTACTCAGAGCCACAGCGGCCTCTAGTGGCTGAAATAAGTCATCACAGTCTATGTAACACAATATTGCAGATATCTGTGCAAAGAACAGTATTCTAGGGGCTGACCCTTACAGTATCTTGGATGATTGTTTTTCTTGTGCTCTGGTAGCAGGCACAGTTTATCCGCACCCAGGCCCATGGCCTCTGCGTTCACCATCAGCATCATGGCCACTTCCCCTTCCCCTACTGCTCACCTTCTTCATTTTAAATGTGATATATTCTTGAAAGTATGTCACACGTACGGTAGCATAGGATTTGGAAGTGGTGTATGTGCAAAAAAAATTCCAACAGTATTTGTGATGAGGAAACGTTATACAGGACAGGTACCACAGGTAATGTCACAGTTCGCAGTGTCTACAGAAAAACTGCACTGGATGTCACGGATATTTTAGGGATGCGCACACTTTAAACAGGAGATGTGTCGCGGATAATTTAACTGTCCGCAGCGGCCTATTACACGGTATTTAGCGCAGGATGCACTAAAAATATATATTGCTGCTTTCACACACAATAGTCCTTAAAAGGACTTTTGGGTCTCTGGAAAGTTTTTTGTACAAAAATCTTCCTATTACACTTCCTACACAGCTCTTAAAGGGGTTGCCCGAGTTATGAAAAAAAATAATATAGCACTGAAAATCTGATGGGCAGCAATATATAACTAAGCTAAGCAAGTTTTATGCAAAAAAAATATACATTTCCTCATTTCCCTGGTTATTTTCTGGCCCTATGTTTACATGCAATAAAAACAATCTCTGCCCCTCCCCCTGCTCTGCTAAGGGAGTGGCTACAAGAGCTGCCCTGAATGACATGTCTGCCTGCTGGGAGAATCAGCAGCATGTTGTATGTGTAGGACTATAAGTCCCAGCTGTATAATTACACTGCTAAGGGAGTGGATACAAGAGCTGCCCTGAGTGCTGGGAGAATCAACAGCAACTTGTAAGTGTAGAACTACAAGTCCCAGCTGTATAATGACACTGCTAATACACACAGGATCTTCCCCCTACCTTCTTGTGCAATGCTCTCTCTAGTCTGTCAGCTCCTGTGCCCAGAATTGTCACTGCTGCAGCTACCCAGTCTGTGCAGCTGAAGGGGTTAAGAATCCTAGGAGAGAGCAGACGGCACTGAAGGGGGGGGGGGGGGCGTAGCCAGCACAGTGACGTCTCGTTTACAGGCTTCTAAACAAACTTTATCAGAGCAGGGAGAGAAGCTGACATCACAGGTCATGTGACCCTCAGTGAAATCTGAGAAACCAGCCACTGGAGATAAAGTGAGTTAATTGGAAAGCTGTTACATTTGCCTAGTTAGGAACATAGAAAGAACCAAAAAATAACTCGGATAACTCCTTTAACACTGAGCTATTTAGCGCAGGTTGCGCTACAAAAATATATTGCTGCTGTCACACACAATAGTCCTTACAAGGACTTTTGGGTCTCTGAAACGTTTTTGTACACTTCCTACACTCTCTGTCACTTCCTATCCTCAGCTCTCCCTGATTTAGAATGAGCTGAACATGCGTCATCGGGTGCTATATAGCACCCGATGACGTGTTCCGGCCAGCCAATCACTGTAATGCCAGTAGCCAACATGGCAACTGGCATTACAGTGAGGGCGATACTTACCTGCACGTTTATTGGCTCCTTAGCAGCCGTGAAATGTGCGGGAAGGAGACTGGAGCATTGCGCTCGAGCACATGCAGTACTCGGCTGAGTACCGCCATGTGCCGAACATAGCGATGCTTGGGCCGAACTGGTATTCGGCCGAGCATGCTCGCTTAACACTAGTTGCAATTTGTTATTCCAATAGCATTTGTCTCTCTATATAGCCTCGGTATCGCAGCAGAACCGCACACAACTGCTGAACAATACAAATGCACTATTAAATACTTTCTATGTTAGTAAGTATATTATAAGTATATCACACCCCTCAGTATATCACACCTATCGATAGCAAACCTATACCAGTCCTTAAAGGGGTTGTCCGGGTTCAGAGCTAAACCCAGCCATACCCTTATTTTTACCTCGGCAGCATCCCTGAGGCTACCATCGGAGCATCTCGTACTTTGATTGCGCTCCCTTGCCCTGTGCTAGATCGCGTAGGGAACGGGCTCTTTTGTTTATCATAACACACTGCCAGGCGGAAACTTCCGACCGGCAGTGTGTTCGGTGATGTCACCGGCTCTGATGGGCGGGCTTTAGCGCTGCCCTAGCAGTTTTACTGGCTAGCGCAGCGCTAAAGCCTGCCCATCAGTGCCAGTGACGTCACCGGGCTTCCTGGCAGCCCCATGGAGAGCCCTGGAACTCCTAAAAATGCCTTTGCCCTGCGCTATTTAGCGCAGGGCAAAGGAGAGCATCGGAGCATGAACTCCTCCGATGTTCAAGTCAGGGGGGCTGCCTGGGTTAAAATGGAGGTATGTCCGTGTTTTGCTTTGAACCCAGACAACCCCTTTAAAAAGACTTTTGTGGCCCTATTATCTAGCGTTTGGTGTCCCTAACAGCCTGTCCCTGCTCCACAAAGCAAATCACAGAATGTAAAATGGCTGCCAGATCGGGTTCTGTTACAGGGTGGGGGTGTGTCCATGTGCTGAAATGTTTCAATTGGCTGTCCTGTCCCACCTGATGGATGTGTCACGGGGCAAAGTTTGGCGCATGCTCACATAGTCATATGTTCGCATGTTTGGCGGATCGCAAACAAGCAAAGTGAACCACAAGGCCATCTCTAGTGCCTAATATATTACTCCTGATAATAACACTGGGATAACTTCAGATTACGGAAGATTGAACTGAAGGCAACATTTTTAACGCAACTGACTTATTTTCAAACAATAATGCTCTGTCATCATCGGTTGGCTATTATAAATGTTGTTAAATTTCAACAAACAAACATACATTTTGGTTGAAATCTTCTGTTTTGATCAACTTTAGACTAATGTGTATGGCCACGTTTAGGAACCATCTGGTCAAGAGTAGCCCTTCTCCCTTCCGTTTTGTTTCTTGACATGCTTTGGGGTTAGCAGTTTCATGCACCCTCAGCTGCTCTCTCGGCGTATGGAGAATGTCAGGGTTATTTTCAGGAAGCAACTAATTCAAGGGATTCTCAATGCCACAGGGGATGTGTGCGCCTTTCATTTCTAAAAGCTTGTGTGTGATGAGAACTTTGAAGGAAGAGATGAGAAGTTGGGGGGGGGGGGGGGGGGGGAGTGCGGATTGTAATAGTCTCTCTCACCCTTTGTATAATTAACACTTCCCTTTATCTCCCAGGTCTTTTTTTGTCATCAATTCCCCCTTGATCTCTGTTCTAATTAATTTAAGATAACAATTAGAGGAAAAATGTCAGCACAAAAAGACAGAACATTCATAGTGAAAGCAATCTTTTTCAGATAGTTATTGCTGCCAAGGGGGATTCACAAGTCGTCAGGCAAGAGGGGCTGCGTGTTACTGTTCTGCCCATAAACAGAACCACCTACTCTGACAGCTCTCGCTGGGTGGTGGAATATGAAATCTGTAACACAACGACTGCCATCAATCTGTATTATTACCATAAAAAAGTGATAGTATAAATCATAAAGAGAATTTACCAAGAAATTAATGAATTGTCCCTGTACTTCATTCAGTGGTTGGATTTTTCTTGATCATTTTCCACATTTTCTACAACATTGCTACTATTTTTCACATTGTCACAGAAGATTTTGTTGACCGATCATCTTGATTTGCCACTCGCACATAATTATGAGCAGGGAACAGACTCTGTACTTTGGGGGCATATTGTGGCTTACCCTTTTTACAAGAAAGGTACAGAGTGGGCACTAGAGATGAGTGAATCGATGTAAAAAAAAAAAAAATAATCAAATTTGAAATCAAATAATAGCATTCTGGATACAGAATGCATAGTAAAATAGCGCTGGAGGGGTTAAAAAAATATAAAAAATAATTTAACTCACCTTAATCCACTTGCTCGCGCAGCCCGGCATCTCTTCTGTCTTCATCTTAGCTGTGTGCAGGAAAAGGACCTGTGGTGACGTCACTCCGGTCATCACATGGTCCGTCACATGATCTTTTACCATGGTGATGGATCATGTGATGACCGGCTGCGCGAGCAAGTGGATTAAGGTGAGTTAAATTATTTATTTATTTATTTTAACCCCTCCAGCGCTATTTTACTATGCATTCTGTATTCAGAATGCTATTATTTTCCCTTATAACCATGTTATAAGGGAAAATAATAATGATCGGGTCCCCATCCCGATCGTCTTCTAGCAACCGTGCGTGAAAATCGCACCGCATCCGCACTTGCTTGCAGATGCTTGCGATTTTCAAGCAGCCCCATTCACTTCTATGGGGCCTGCGTTGCGTGGAAAACGCACAATATATAGCATGCTCCGATTTTCACCCAACGCATAAGTGATGCGTGAAAATCACAGTTCATGTGCACAGCCCCATAGAAATGAATGGGTCCAGATTCAGTGCGGGTGCAATGCGTTCACCTCACGCATTGCACCCACGTGGAAATCTCACCCGTGTGAAAGGGGCCTTAGAGTTTCATGCATAACTTTTCAGGCCAGTTGAAGCACTTTTGGGTTAGGCAGAATTGACATGAATCAAACTTTGAGCTGTTCGCTCATCTCCAGTGGGCAACATGGATTTATTTAGGGATACTGTGTAACATGTCAACTTTGCTGACTATACAGTTTTAAGAATACTAGAAGTCAGGGCATTCAGTGGCCATAACCCTCTGCTTTTTATGGTCACAGTCCAATCCAGCGACTCTGAGACAGAGCCCATGGAGAAAAGTGCATACCTCCCAATATTTGAATCCATATTTGTGGGACAAGCTCCTGATCCACCTAATTTACTCCCAGAAATGCCAATTTTAGCATACACTTGCATGAGCTATAACCATTTGGGGGTCCATTTAGCAGAGAATACAGGACAGTTCTCGTACGTTAAGAGAGATTTACTAAGCTAAAGGTGCCAGAATTTTGTCTCAAATTGCACCACAACTGGCAGGCATGCCTTGTGCAAGGTTTATTATTATTGTTTTACACACTTTTTTATGCTTCACTAAACAAGGGTGTGGTTTAAAGGAAAGGGGTTTTGCTTAAACTGCTGCACCTTACACCAGAATTTCAGCGTAAAAAAGTAAGACAATAAATGTTGAGCTCTAGACTGGGGTCTTACCATTTTGGGGTCAGGCCTGGGGTCTAAAGGAATTTAGGGATATGGTCTAGCTGATTGGGTTTGATAATTTAGGTGTCTAGTCCATGGTAAAATAACATATCAGTGCTTAAGTATTTGTCATGCAGCGAGCCCAGTGGGAACAGATGGAAGATGGGCGTGGTAGTGGCTCTGGTAGTTGTACCCACAAATCACAGTGGCAGTCTTCAAGTCGGCACTCCCTAGCGCAATGCAGTGACATTAGGGCACACCCTTTCTTCCGTTGGGACACAACCTGGTTTTGAGGGTACTGTCTGGTGTTAGTTTGGCTGCCCTTGATGTTATTTTGATTCTAGGTGAAAGGCAGGAGAGCAGATGCAGTGGCCGAGGAATGGTGGAGTCAGTAGTTGGTGTATATAAATAATAGAATAGATTGTATTGACCTGTTCTACAGTCAGCCTTTCCCCAGCCTGAAATGGCTTTTAACAAAAAGCAATATATTGGTACATGTCCTACTGTGGCTGTGCCTGAATTCTGCCGTGATTTGCTCCAAAATTTGGCACATGTCATTTTAGAGATATTTATTAAGCAATTAAGAAAAAAAAGAATAATCCACTGCTTAACGTCTGCAAAGGAGGCAAGGCCTAATGGAGAAGGGCGGGGGGGGGGGGGGGGTTACTGTAGAAGGGAAGCGGCTTAAAGGGGTATTCTAGTTGTGACAAGTTATAGCCTAAACAGAGGATAGGGCCTAACTATTAGATCGGTAGGGGTTCAACCATTGGGACGGCCTCCGATCACGAGAACAGAGATCTTATATCCTCGACCCTCAGGGCCCCCAAAATGAACACGAGTGACAGATCAAGCATGTGCACTGCTGCTCCATTCATCATTACAGATGTTCCAGAGACAGTCGAGCACGGCCCTTGGGTATTTCTTGAACTGCGCATGCCTGACCTGTTATTCTGTTCATTTCGGGGGACATGACACGTTATTGCCTATCCTGTGGATAGGGGACAACTTGTCACAACTGAAATACCCCTTTAAGATTTTGGCACAAAACTCCAATAGCTGGTGTACAATCAGACAAAATTGTCTATCCCTGCACCACATTTATCATCTAGCCTGAGCCCTGTGACAAATCTGGCGCATCTTTAGACTGCCTATCTGGGTTTACACTGGATTAGAAAACTTGCCAAAACGTATTCTCCTCTCTTAGACTGGGTTCAGACCTGAGCGTATTTGATATGCGCGTTTTTTTGTGCGCGTTTTTGTCCATAGCCAACGTGCGTATTACGCGCGTTTGTGTGATGGACAGCAGTGTTGTCCTATGAAAATACAGCCCTGTCTATATGAAAGGTGTCTAATGAGAGAGAAATGCAGGTGGGCAATTTCATGTGTTTTGGGAGAGTGGATTGTTTGCAGTCATGGAATTCTCCAGAAGGCGACCAATTGCGGCAATTGTTGCAGCAATCCATCTCAGACGTTTGCGGCGAAGGAGAGAGAGCAGGCGACGCTTCTGGGTCCATCCTGTCATTGCCAATCGAAATGAAAGGGGACAGTTCTGGGCACTGTACGTGGCCCTCCGGGCCCATGAAGACAATTTTTTTTCATACACGCGGATGTCCATCACCAGGTTTGTACATATACAATAGTTATAGTAGTGGTGTTGCAATTGTGAAGGTACCAGTTGTAGTATTTTGGGAATGTTAACCCTCCCCATTTTCGTTTGGAACAGCTTTGATGAGCTCCTGGGGTTGTTGGGCACCCGTTTAGAACGTCAGGACACCTTCATGCGGGACAGTATACCACCAGCGGAAAGACTGATTATTACTTTGCGGTAAGTAGACCCTAATTGTGGCCTTATAAAGCATTTGCATTGTGTGGTGACTGGATATTAGTGTGGCCTTTGTTATTTTCTACTGGTGGTTGTGACGTTTGAGTGTTTTTGCGGGGGGGGGGGGGGGGATTTGATGTGTATGCTTTTAAAATTTGGCATATAGATACCATACTTACATAGTTTACCCACATTTTTCCATACGGAACCACTCACTTCCAAATAAGAGTCACACAAACTTAGCAAATGATTTTAATTTGGGGAAAAGTTACAGAACATGTTCCAGTTCCTCCAAAAATGCGCAAAGTGTGTTTTACCAAATCAACATAACTATGTTACTTTATAACGTTAAATTATTCGGAAATATTCCGCAAAAAACAATGAATGTAGAACACCCCTGACACACCAAATTATGTCTGTTATTTTTCACAGATTTTGGTAGTGTGGAAAGGTAAAATGTGGCTCGGGATCCCGCATGGCCTCTCTCAGTCCGCCTGATTGATGGCCAGATTGCATTTGAGCGGTGGTGGAGGGGTTGTTGCCCATGCTGGTGGAGGGATAGGTGTATGATGATTATGGTTGTGTGTGCCATGTGTCGTGAGGGTGTGGTATGTTAGTTTGTGGGTATGTTTGTGATGTGTATGTGTGAGTGGTTAGTGGATGTTGTGGTGGATGTTGTGGAGGATGTTGTGGTGGATGTTGTGGTGCATTGTTGGCCTGTGTGATGTCATAACATGGAATGAAGCTGTCTAGGACCCTTGTTAACGTATCCCTCGCTTCTGTTATTCGACTTCTGGGCACTTGCTGCATTTTTTCCTCCAAACTCAACAGGAAAAGGCCATCACAAGAGAGTTTGGGTGCTGGATGGGCAAGTGCATCCAGGCATGCAATTAGCCGGTCCTCATGGCGTTCTGGCCTTCTCCTTTTTGGTCGGTGAGTCCGAAGGTTTGCGGTTTCCACGACAGGTGGGGCAGGCTGGCTGTGTGGGGGTTTGGAATGTAGGGGTGGGATCGGGTGGAGGAGGACTTAGTGGCCCCGTAGACGCACAGGCCTCACTGTCTCTGTTGAACTCCCCCTCTTCCTCCTCCTGCTGTTGAGGTTGCGACCAGCTACTATCGGTGCTGTGAACATGAAAATATACATAAGTATGTGCAAGATATGAAAGTGAATGCATGTCATACCACACCCTCTCCTGCATGTGTATGCACTGGACTCACCTCCGCATTTCAGTGCATGGTATAAGAAAGGCCATTTGCTCGGCATGGACATAACTGGACCGTGCACCTGGCGAAGCTCCGCTCCTCTGTTCCCTCTCCTTGCGCCGATGACGAACGAATGCATCTTTCAGGCTCTTCCACTTGCTTTTAAGTACGTTGACTATATTAAAAAAAAAACAACATCCATTAATTTATATCCTGATTTTCACTCTTTTTTTGCAGCTATCTAGCTACTGGCCACTCTTTGATCAGTCTTCACTACACCTTCCTGATCGGGAAATCCACAGCCAGTGTGATCGTGAAGGAAACCTGCATCGCCATTTGGCATGTCCTACATGCTGCTGTCATGGGCCAACCAAACAAGGAGGAGTGGCTGAAAATTTCGGATACTTTTCAGCTAAAATGCAATTTCCCAAACTGTGTAGGAGCAATTGACGGCAAACACAACCGCGTTCTGAAGCCAATGAGGAGTGGCAGTCAGTTCTTTAATTATAAAAAATACTTTTCTGTAGTTCTTTTTGCGGTATGTGATGCTAACTATTGTTTCCGTTACATCGATGTGGGTTCCTATGGCAGCAGCTCTGACTCTGCTGTTTTTGGCCATTCTGACTTTGGTCAAATGCTCATTAATAATTCCCTTGACCTTCCCGGGAACACCACACTGCCTGGCACCACTTATCCGTCTATGCCATTTGTTTTTGTTGGGGACGAGGCATTTGCTCTAGGTCAGCATCTTATGAGGCCATACTCCAGCCGTGGTCTCTCCATTGCGCGATGTGTTTTAATTATCGTCTAACAAGAGCACGCAGGGTGGTGGAATGTGCATTCGGCATATTATCCAACAAATGGCGAGTTCTGCACTCACCCATAAATCTTAAATTGGAGACCGCCATCTCGACTGTGAAGGCAGCATGTGCTCTTCACAATTTTGTCAGACAAAGGGATGGCTTCAATTTTGAGGATTCTTTGAGCCATTCAATGGAGAGTACTATTCGCAGCGGTGTTCGTGGGACCACACATGGTGCCGCTATTCGGGACCACTTCACTGCATATTTCATGTCACCACAGGGGGAGTTACCTTGGCAAATGCAAGCCATATAAATTTCTATTAGTTTGTCTTTTTCTGCTGCAAAGATTGTTTCGTTATCTTTTAATATTCCATTTTATTTGTTTAGTGTAATGGCTGCATTAAAAGATTTGAAGAGTGAATGTGTGCAATGCCCTTTTTTCACCTATATAGTGCCCCTTGTAGAAGCAACAATAGTGCCCACCAATACTCGTCCATTAACAAGGGAAAACAATGTGGGCGGAATTAGGGGTCCCATTTATGTGGCCAATACTGGTACTGTACACATACACTCACCTATAATGTGCCAGTGCTGCAATAGCCCACAAGCACAATAATGTTTAAACGTAGACAATATCCATATCAACTTTATAACACCAATCCGCACCACAAATGTAGGCCAACATTTGAAATTAAAATACTTTTCCTGATTGGAACAGCGCCATCTGGCGAAACACAGTGAAACAAGTGCAAATTGAGCATACTGCCCCACTACATTGTGCCAGAATGTGGATGACGGGAAACATTGACTGCCCATATACTAGAACAGGGATGGTGAAGCTGCGGCCCTCCAGCTGTAGCAAAACTACAACTCCATGCATGCCTGGACAGGTTACAGCAAGTAAAATACAGCACAGCATATTGGGAGTTGTAGTTAGACCACAGCTGGAGGGCCGCAGGTAGAGCTGGGCTGGACTATTACATATAGTTTTTACACCAGTGCACACAAGGAGTTCCTTTTTACACTCAGAACACACATGTCAATACCTTGGCCTTCTTTCCCTGTTTTGGATAAGCTCATCCACTGTGGCCAGATGTTTTGGCCAATGTCCTCCCATGCCTGCTTCCTGCTTCTCCTATTTTTGAAATTTGCATCCTGGATGTCATACAGGCAGCGTTTTGACTGCACAAGCCTGATCAGTGTCTCACTATCACAGCCTGCTTCCTCCATCTTGGTCAGGCTATACATTTGCCTCTCACTAGGGGTGTGTCCTTTTATTGCCTGTTGCTATGTGCCAAATGCGCGTTCGTACGCGGGTTTTGATGGTCACAAACGCACAAAATAACATATATGCGCGTTCCTATGCTATCCTATGGCCGCAAACGCGCGACAAACGCGCGACAAAACTTCCCAAAGAAGCTCAAGAACTTGTTTGAGCGTAGGGCGTTTTTCAGCGCGTTCAAACGTTTGAACGCGCTGTAAAACGCTCAAGTGAGAACCAGGGCCATAGGGAAGCATTGGTTTTCATGTGTTGAGCGTTTTACAGCGCGTTTGAACGCGCTGTAAAACGCTCAAGTGTGAACCCAGCCTTAGGGTACCTGCACACAGTTGACAAACAGAAATTCCATATGGATTTTCATTCCGATTTCTGTGCATTTCCACACCAAAATCTACATGCAAAATCTTACTTGTGTTTTTTTGGTGCGGATTTAATGCATATTTGGAGCAGAAAGGTCGCACAAAGAATTGGCATGCTGCGGATTTCAAAATCCACAGGGCATGTCAATTTCTGCACAGAAAAAAAAGGAAAATGTACATAAGATTTATCTAATCTCATCCACTTTGCTGGTGCTGTATTAGGGATCATGCACATTACCATTGGGTCTTTTGCGGTTTGCAAACTGCGGATCAGCAAAACACGGATACCGGCCATGTGCATTCCATTTTTTGCAGAAGAGAATGGCTGGTCCCTAATAGAACAGTACTATCCTTGTCCATAATGCAGACAATAATAGGACATGTTCTATGTTTTTGTGGAATGGCCATGCGGGCACTGAATGTAGTCATTTCAGAATTTTTTGTGGCCCCATTGAAGTGAATTGTTCCACATACGGGATGCAAAAAAAATAAATAGAACGGACACGGGAAAAAAAACTTGTGTGCATGAACCCATACGCTGATGTTTTTCCACATGAAAATCCAAGCAGAATCCACAATGTGTGCAGGCCCCCTTAGGCCTCTTTCACATGGGTGTTGCGGGAAAATGTGCGGGTGCGTTGCGGGAACACCCGCTATTTTTTCCGCGCGACTGCAAAACATTGTAATGCGTTTTGCACTCGCGTGAGAAAAATCACGCATGTTTGGTACCCAAACCCAAACTTCTTCACAGAAGTTCCGGCTTGGGTTAGGTGTTGTGTAGATTGTATTATTTCCCCTTATAACATGGTTATAAGGGAAAATAATAGCATTCTGAATACAGAATGCTTAGTAGGTGATCAATTGAGGGTTAAAAAAAATAAAAAAATTAACTCACCTTCTCCTCTTGTTTGCGTAGTTCCCGGTCTCTTCTTTACTTCTTTAATGATGAGCTGTGGGCTAAAGGACCTTTGGTGACATCAGATCACATGCTCCAATCACATGGTCCATCACCGTGGTGATGGACCATGTGATTGGAGCATGTGATCTGACGTCACCACAGGTCCTAGCCGGTAGTTCATCATTAAAGAAGTAAAGAAGAGACCGGGAACTACGCGAACAAGAGGAGAAGGTGAGTTAATTTTTTTATTTTTTTTAACCCCTCCAGCGCTATTGTACTATGCATTCTGTATTCAGAATGCTATTATTTCCCCTTATAACCATGTTATAAGGGAAAATAATACAGTGAATAGACTGTCACCTAGCAACCATGCGTGAAAATCGCACCGCATCCGCACTTACTTGCGGATGCTTGCGATTTTCACGCAACCCCATTCACTTCTATGGGGCCTGCGTTGCGTGAAAAACGCAGAATATAGAGCATGCTGCGATTGTCACGCAACGCACAAGTGATACGTGAAAATCACCGCTCATGTGAACAGCCCCATTGAAATGAATGGGTCGCTATTCAGTGCGGGTGCAATGCGTTCACCTCACGCATCGCATCCGTGAGGAATACTCGCCCGTGTGAAAGGGGCCTTATAGTGAGCCTCTTACAAGCCTAAACTAGGTGATAACAGGTTGCAATAGCCCACCAGCATTATAATTGGATAGACTATAGATGGTAGGTGTAGAGTCCCTTTAAACAGGAAAAAAAAAAATCACTAAAGCGAAGAGCTGCATTGCAACAAGAGGCTCATTTTAATTATAAACTGGCAGCTCCATCATGTAATACTACATACACATATATTGTGAGCGCCGCCTGAGTGATTTCAGGAGAGATGCTTCATCTAAAGTACCTGCAATAATTTTGTAGAAGTCAGGCTTAGTGTACATTGCATGTGAACCATATAATTATCGTATACACCAGGAAAAGCTCCCAACAAGTACGTTAAATGACTCCATAATGTTTCATTTGAATGATGGAAGCCAAAACAGCATCCTTTTGACCTCCGTGGAAATGGTATGGCGTAAGGGGCGTGATGGAGCTAATCCAGCTGCAAGACTGAGCTGCACCCCCTTACCAAGGATATGCGTGAATGGAACTTTGTTTACTGTGCATTGGACCATTTTCCCCAGTGAGGATGACTGCGTCATAGGTTAGCCTATGTGCATTGTAATCGTATTCCATTTAATTTCTCTATTCAGACCAGACCGCCATGATCATTTTTTTCAGCTATCACTTGTCTCTGTAAAGCTTGGCACACCGGTCAGCCTTCTCTTGTCTTTGCAGAGTTTGGCACACAGACATCTTAGTTTCCCTCTTTTCCATCCTCATCCCCACCTTCTGAACACCCCACCCTGCCACCCCCTAATACTATGCCAACTGTGCTCCTCAATATTGTACTGCAGACACAGTCTCCCTGAAAATACTAGTGCCACGCAGATAGTGCCCCCCTTTAATAATTATTGGCACACAGCGCTGTAAAAAATTACAGTACACAGCAAATAGGACCCCTGACACTTATAATGCTGTAAACAGTGTCGTCCAAAAATAATTTCACTAAGCTGATACTGTGCCAGGGTGCCCCCCACTCAGGGTTGCCAACCATCATTTTTCTTTTTTTTCTGGACAAAAATCAACATTTTTTATGGACATATTGGAAAACGATAATGATAAAGATTATAAGTAATACATGTGTATAGCTCAATAAACTGATAAGAACTCATTACCAGCATTTACTGTGAGCTGTAAAATGATGATAAGTACCACCAAGGTAATCTAGTCAGGTACCACTAGCCTCCAAAAAATCATGGACACGTCTATTTTTTTTCACGGACACAGGAAAAAAGTTGACTATTTTTACGGACTGTCCAGAAATTTATGGACGGTTAGAAACCCTGCCCCCACTGTAACGGTCCTCAAGTAGTAATCCTTCTCTGCCAGAGTGCACTATGTAGTAATAGTGCCCCCAACAGTAATAATGTCCCTTATTTTGACCTAGAAGTAATAATGCCCCATAGTGCCAATACTAGTAAGCATGTTCCTCGTAGTCCTCCAGTAGTAATAAAGCTAACAATAATGCCCCAGTAGTAGGATTTGATCCTGTTTGTGACACCAATGTTAGTATGCAGCGACCAGACTGCAGGGATGCAATGTGTGAGTGCAGTGGCCTAATGGGTGTAGTAGTTTGTACTCACGTTTCTGCAGCTCCCTGGGCCGGCGTTTAGTGACGGGAAGGATAGCACCGGATTCATTCAGGGCATGCTCTGGTGTTGAGGGATTTCCTGCCAGATGTTGGTTGAGGTGGTGGGTTTTAGGTGCAGGGAAGGCAGGGTCCCTGAGGTTGGTGACACCAGCACCCTTGGGTGCAAAGAAGGTGTGGAAATAAAGAGGAGTCAGTATAAATAACTGGAACATTTACTGGTAATCAGTTGCCTTGAAATAGATATACAGGTTCATTGACATGGCAGAGGTAGTATTGTAATCCATACAAGGCACATCACAGTTAGGGTCCATTCACACGTCCGAAAGTGTTTTGCGGATCCGCAAAACACTTACACTGGCAATGTGCATTCCGCAATTTGCGGACTGCACGTCACCGGCACTATAATAGAAAATGCCTAATCTTGTCCGCAATTGCTGACAAGAATAGGACATGTTCTATTTTTTTGCGGAAACGGAAGCACGGATGCGGATCCGCAAATGCGGATGCGGACAGCACATTCCAGCCCCATTGAAAATGAACGGATGCAGACCCATTTTGCGAACGTGTGAATGGACCCTTAGCTGTGGCTGTGATCCTAATAACAGGCTCTTGGTGAGGTATAAATTCTGATCACACTCAGGCTGTGGTAACTTCTGACTGACTATCTTCCAGTTGTGTAGTATACATCAATAAATTGCTTCACATGGCCATTATACATATAGCTTGCCCTTCTTGCTATGCAGTTACCAGGAACGGGTACGCTGACGCCACTTATGCAGTGGGCCAGGATACGGGTGGATAATAGTCTGTATTTGTTTGTGACGCCAATTGCAGCTTGCGCAGGGTACGATCCCAGGGCCCTTCCAAGGTGTTATAACGCACGTCCCAGATTAGGAATGCCAGAGTGGTGTAATGGCTTATGATGTCTCTATAGGGTGGTCAGTGGCGTAACTACCAGGGAAGCAGGGGAAGCAGCTG
Source organism: Bufo bufo (assembly GCF_905171765.1). Taxonomy (NCBI): domain Eukaryota; kingdom Metazoa; phylum Chordata; class Amphibia; order Anura; family Bufonidae; genus Bufo; species Bufo bufo. The sequence continues at coordinate 166,877,867 of NC_053389.1, read as the reverse complement.
CTTCGGGGCCCGGGCTGCCAAGGGGGCCCGGCGTCCCGGCAGCGTGTGTGACAGTTTATTTTCAAGTTCGTTAAATATCGATGTCTTACTGTTCAGGGCCCCTTCACAGCAGCTGACCAGGCTAATGTGATCTAATCTCCTAAAGTCTTCTGATGTGTCTGGGATTCGAACCCACAACCCCCAAAGTATCAGAGGCAAAGCATTTACCCTCACAACCATAAAGGCTGCATTACAACTGCTTGAAAAAAAATGAGACTTCTACTGTTATAGCTGGCTAAATGTACATCTATACACATGACAGCTGCCCCAACACACCCAGCACTGCTATATCTCTATATGACAGCTGTCCCAGCACACTCAGCTCTGCTATATCTCTATATATGAGCAGCTGTCATGTGTATAGATGTACACTTAGCCAGCTATAACAGTAGAAGTGTCAGATTTTTTCAGTCAGCAGCAAGGCTTCTCTTATGGTCTTGTGGTTAGATGCTTTGCATCTGATACAGAAGGTCGTGGGTTCGAATCCCAGCAGAAACCTTTTCTGAAATACAAGCACTGACTCCATATATGGACATATAGGGTGGGACACAGGAAGAGGCTGCATCGCATCGCTGACATGGAGGTAAGTATAAGTGTTTATTTTTATTTTTTTAATACCCGACTGTTACTGCCATGGGGGGAGCGGGGGGCACTTGATACTGGCACATGGGGGGAGGCACCTGATACTGGCACATGGGGGGGGAGAGAGAGAGGCACCTGATACTGGCACATGGGGGGGAGAGGGGTTGGCACCTGATACTGGCACCTGGGGGGGGAGGGGGGTTGGCACCTGATACTGGCACATGGGGGGAGGCACCTGATACTGGCACATGGGGGGGAGAGGGGTTGGCATCTGATATTGGCACCTGGGGGGGAGGGGGGGTTGGCACCTGATACTGGCACATGGGGGGGGGAGAGGCACCTGATACTGGCACATGGGGGGGAGAGGGGTTGGCACCTGATACTGGCACCTGGGGGGGAGGGGGGGGTTGGCACCTGATACTGGCACATGGGGGGGAGAGAGGCACCTGATACTGGCACCTGGGGGGGGTTGGCACCTGATACTGGCACCTGGGGGGGGTTGGCACCTGATACTGGCACATGGGGGGGGAAGAGAGGCACCTGATACTGGCACATGGGGGGAGGCACCTGATACTGGCACCTGGGGGGGGGGGGGGAGGCACCTGATACTGGCACATGGGGGGGGGAGAGGGGTTGGCACCTGATACTGGCACCTGGGGGGGTTGGCACCTGATACTGGCACATGGGGGGAGGCACCTGATACTAGCACCTGGGGGGAGGGGGGGTTGGCACCTGATACTGGCACATGGGGGGAGAGGGGTTGGCACCTGATACTGGCACCTGGGGGGGAGGGGGGGTTGGCACCTGATACTGGCACATGGGGGGGGAGAGAGGCACTTGATACTGGCACTTTTTTTGTGGGGGGGGAGATGGCACTATGATACTGGGGCATGTGGGGGGGGGGAGAGGCACTTGATACTGGCACATGATGGGGGGGCATTATGGGGGACACTAGGCCGGCAGCCTGTCAGAGGCCGGACACTGAGGGGAATCTACTGGGGCACTATATATGGGGCATTTTATACTGGTACATTATGGGGTGCACTAGCAGGAAGGGGGGAGAGGAGCACTATGGAGGCATTTACTGGGGGCACTATATAGGGGTATTTTATACTGGGACATTATGGGGGCACTATGGTGACATTAGCTCAACTGGGGGCATTACAAGGGGGTATTTTTGCAATGTCACATTATAAGGAGAATTATTACTACTGGGGGGGGGCATTATGGTGGGCTTTATTACTCCCCCATGGTATGACCCCCTAGTAGCAGCACCAGCCTCTCCCTGCCCTGCGACCCCACTGCCCCTTCTCCAAATCCTTATTATGAAATCTTTCTCATTAGGATAACGCACAACATCAGCTCCGCCGAGCCACCGGCCAAAGTGTTGAAGTGGTTTCTGAGATCCCCAAGGGTCAAGTAACTGTAAGTTTTCATGTGAAATATGTTTGTTATACACATATTGCATCCACTGTGCCCCACAATATACAGTATACCGCTACACTGTGCCAAAGGAGTGGGGTTTACACAGGAGGAGGCAGGTGCGAAGCGCGCTGGGGGGGCCCTTACAAATATTTGCTGTGGGGCCCAGTCACTTCTAGTTACGCCCCTGAGGGTGGTGATAATGGTGTCAACGGTGTCTCCTACCTGGGTATGTCTGGACTCCTGGCTCCTGGCTCACTTGCAATAAATTTGAGTGTAGTGATAGTAGGAGAAATAGAGGAATTTTGCAGCAGAAATTATGTCCAGACCTTTAGATAAAGTTCAAACGTTTCTTCACTGAAGAAACAACAACAATTGTGTTTAACATAGTTTTAGATGCACAGTTGTGAAGACATAATACAAATTGCATCAAATGACAGTACAAAAGCTCCTAACAGATAGTAGCGGGGTAGAGGCGTGTAGTAACACAACTCTGGGGTGTTACAGCTACTCACAATTTCCATACGTGTCCACACTGTCCATAGAGGAATGCGGCTCTGCTTACAGCTTGTCCTTTACTGTAGGTACCGTTGGCTAACTCCTGTCTCAGAATGGTTGCTAGTGGGGTCCATAGGATGAGGCAACACTCTCACCTCCACTAGGCTTTCCTTATACTCTCTTGACACACTGGATCACATTTGTCCGTCTGTTGAGGCCTACCCTTGGTCAGCGCACAACTCAGAGGGGTAGCTAAATGTCAGCTTTCTTCAGGTACAGCGGGTGACATATTATACTTAAAATACCATTAAACATTCAGGGCCCCACTACTGATACGGAGTGTGACACTGCATCTGCAGCTCTTTGGAAAGGATGGTAAGGTGATTCAGGGCATGGCTTAGCAAAGGGTGTTATTCGACCTCAATGGTTTAATCATATTTTGAGTTCTGCGCCTTAACCACCTCCCGTCCGCCCATAGACTATAAACGTCCGAAAGGTGGTTCTCGATTTCTGAATGGACGTTCCTGAACGTCCATTCAGAAACTGCAGCTGCAAGTGACAGCAGGGCAACCCTTAGAGAAGGCAGGGACAGTGCCCATGTGTCCCTGCCTTCTAGATCGCTGTATACACACGGGTGAGTGCAGGAACTGTGAGGTCTTTCAGAGACCTCGATCAGCCCTGCTCTGAGGCTGTACAGCGCTGAATTGCACTGTACAGCCTTCCTTGGGGGGGGGGGGGGGGTATTTCGCCTGTAACTGGGGCTACTATGTCAGCCCCAGTTACAGGAGAAATCAACAGTGAAAAAAAAAAAGTGAAGTTAAATGTCCCCCAGAGGTCTTGTATGACCTTATGGGGGACGAAAAGTGTAAAATAAAAAATACAAAAATAAAGTGTTAAAAAATAAAAATATAAAAAAGGTTTCACATGTAAAAAAAATATTCCCCAAGTAAAAAATAATACATTTTTTTTAAAATTGAAAAAAATAAATAAAATAGACATATTTGGTATTGCCGCGGTGTTGCCGCATCCGTGACTGCCGGCTCTATAAATATATCACATGATCGACCCAGTCCGATAAACATCATAAAAAATCTAATAAAAAACAGTGTAAAAAAAAGCCATTTTTGTCACCTTACATCACAAAAAGTGCAACACCAAGTGATTAAAAAGGCGTATGTCCCACAAAATGGTACCAATAAAACCGTCACCTCATCCCGCAAAAAATTAGCGCGTACATAAGAAAATCACTCAAAAAATAAAAAAAATATCGCTCTCAGAACATGGAGACACTAAAACATAATTTTTTTTGTTTCAAAAATTCTATTATTGTGTTAAAGTGAAAAAAAAAAAAAGTACACATATTAGGTATCTCCGCGTCCGTAACAATCTGCTCTATAAAAATATCACATCACCTAACCCCTCGGGTGAACACCGTAAAAAAACACACAAAAAAACTGTGTAAAAAAAAGCCATTTTTGTCACCTTACATCACAAAAAGTGCAACACCAATCTATCAAAAAGGCGTATGTCCCACAAAATGGTACCAATAAAACCTTCACCTCATCCCTCAAAAAATGAGCCACTACATAAGAAAATATCTTAAAAAATTTAAAAAAATATAGCAGAACATGGACACATTAAAACATAATTATTTGGTTTCAAAAATGCTATTATTGTGTAAAACTTAAATAAATAAGAAAAAGTACACATATTAGGTACCTCCACATCCATAACGATCTGCTCTAAAAAAATGTCACTTGACCAAACCCCTCAGGTGAACGCTGTAAAAATAAATAAATAAAAACTGTGCTAAAACAGCCAATTTTTTGATCACCTTGCCCCATAAAGTGTTATAATGAATGATCAAAAAATCATATGTACCCAAAAATAGTACCAATAAAACTGGCACCTTAGTTTCCCTAGTTTCCAAAATGGGGTCACTTCTTGGGAGTTTCTACTGTAAGGGTGCATCAGGGGGGCTTCAAATGGGACATGGCATCTAAAAACCATGTGGCACTCCTTTTCTTCTGCACCCTGCCGTGTGCCCATACAGCAGTTTATGACCACATGTGGGGTGTTTCTGTAAACCGCAGAATCTAAGTAATTAATATTGAGTTTTGTTGCTGTTAACTATCGATGTGTTAAAGAAAAAATTGGATTGAAATGGAAAATCTGCCAAAAAAGTGAAATTTAACAATTTGATCTCCATTTTCCTTTAATTCTTGTGGAACGCCTAAAGGGTTAACAAAGTTTGTAAGATCGGTTTTAAGTAACTTGAGGGGTGTAGTTTCTACAATGGGGTCATTTATGGGGGTATCCACTATGTAGGCCCCACAAATTGACTTCAGACCTGAACTGGTCCTTAAAAAGTGGGTTTTGGCAATTTTCTTAAAAATTTTAAGAATTGCTTCTAAACTTCTAACGTCCTAAAAAAATAAAATAACATTTACAAATTGATGTCAACATAAAGAAGACATATGGGGAATGTTAAGTAATAAATATTTTATGAGGTATCACATTCTGTTTTAAAAGCAGAGAAATAGAAATTAATAAAATTGCGAATTTTTCAATTTTTTTTTGTAAATTTGGGATTTTTTCATAAATAAAGGTGAAATATATTGACTCAAATTTATGACTAGCATGAAGTACAATGTGTCACGAGAAAACAATCTCTGAATGGCTTGGATAAGTAAAAGCATTCCAAAGTTATTACCACATAAAGTGAGATATGTCAGATTTGCAAAATTAGGCCTGGTCAGGAAGGGGGTGATGGAATATAAGTAACTCCATTTTGTCCTTTCAGCAACGTGTATTACATTTGGCCAGTGCACTTACAAAATCTCCCTTCTCCCTTCCCCCCTTTGGAATGTGAGAAACTTCCTGTGCGGTTTCAAGATACCCATACATTCCTTAGTTTGTAAGTTTGAACAGTCCTACCTTATAGGGTTATCTTGGCTCAAATGCCTGCTGGCCTATGTGTATATACCTGATTGTAACAATATAACAAAACAATAACAAACACAGGTGCACTCTGTAGTCTCACTAAACCCTCAAACTGATTTTAAAATTGAGAGATTAGTCAACATGTTCTACGGTGTAGAACATGTCTAAGCCCGGGCACCACGCCAAGGTTTCTCAAGTAGCCCGGGACCTAATGTGGGTTTGAGCTCCTCCTGCTAATGCCAACCTGTCTTCATAGTTTGTATATACCTGATTGGTCAAATGCTGTTACTATGAGTCATCTATTATGTTAATGCAGAGCTCATGTGTGATCATACTATAGGTCAAACAAATGCTAACATATGATTGGATGTCAAGGAAGCTCAACCCCCTCTATTATAACTGTTTGCCAACTGTGAAATAAACCAGAATGGATTGGAACTAGACATGTGTTCAGTGTTCATCTGATTCATTCTCCCGGTACCGGATAAGATTTAATTCAAGCTGATCACCGAAATCATGTGTCAGGGACACGTTAGGCAAAAGAGTCTATATTGCCTTACAGCTTTGGGGGCTCGTCCTGGAATGAGAGGGTCATCTTCAGGTCTACGGTGAAAGACATCAATTCTTGTCCTCCTTGGACCTGGGGCACTGACCAATATCTCATTCAAGTAAGTCGAACCATCTATTTATGATTTCGGTGGATTGCGGTGTCCGGGACAGACTCAAAAGCTCAGGGAGCTTAAAGTTGATTGTAAGAGGCTCAGGGAGTTCATATCGGTAGATATAGTGCACTATATGAATAAATCTGTTTAGAGAACAGAAGGTTACAAGCTTGGATTAACTCTTATGTATAAATAGTATAAGTATTTTAGAAGTATTAAGATTATCTGTCTGTGTGAGTTGTTGACCGGGTGGTAAGTGTACGGTCACATCCCACTGTGAAATCATTCTGTTTCCATCACTGCCAACATGTAAACTTTATGTTGCATGGTCTAGTCCCACAAATTACTTCCTAGTTAACACATGGGTAGACAATTTGGCAGGATGTGAGAGTTGACAGTTAAAATGTGAAACAGAATGTTATGCCTGGCTGGCAACAGGGATGAAAATCTGTAATAATCTGTGAAGTTAGAGTTTACAGACTGGTTACATCAGAACTCCTGTGATGGTGAAGGGGGCTCTCTGGTGAATGAGAAAACAGAGCAGTGTCAGGAAGGTAATTGATGGCAAGGAAAAAGTGCCCCAGTGTCTGCAATCAGAAAGGGCTTGTTAGAGATTACAGCACTAAAAGATGGTCAGTTAATGCATAAGTGTATTGATAATTGAAAAGAGAAGTTGTTGAAGGATAATAATAGGCTGGTGTATACTGAGTTATGGTTTAAAGTGTCCATGGAAGTGACTGAGAGAAATTGAAGTAAGTTGGAGAAATGAAATGAGCAGCATTTCTTATTACAAGATGGAGGATTTTGAATCATACAGAGAACAAAGAAGTTTGCCATGTGGCATCCCTTCCCCCTCCTGTGCTCAGGAATTCAAAGCTGGTAATTGGTAATGCATCTGCAGACTGTGAAGATACTAACCTGTATTATCTATAGATCTTCCAGACAGGGCTCCAGTATTGGATTAGATCCAATGATGTTTGCAAAAATAACCTTTCCAAATTGTATGTTCCGATGGTTTAAAATGTGCCTGCAGTGATTATTCTAATTGGAAGTGTCCAATCCTATCAATCTAAGGTTGCACCCATTCTAAGTCCTTATTCAGATATGAGTAAAAGTTTGAGGAATATTTGGGACAGTTGAACGTCCTGTGATGGATTGCTTTACTTCCCCTGCTTAAACATTCCTGAAATAAGAGACGCAAGGCAGAGGAAATGGGGGAAGGGGAATTATATAGAATAAGTGGCGATGTGTGTAACACTAAACTAAAACCACATGGCATATAAGATGATTTGAATTTTAACAAAATGACTGTATGATTATAACATGTATATTGTCTTACAGCGACAGACCATCAGCAATTCTGGGTGTGGTTAGGCTATCTGTTTCCAGGAAAGCTGTGTTTGTCTGTACTGCAAATTTTGGAATGTAACAAAGAAATTGTGTGATTGGGTGAAAGATACATGATTCAGTGGAAAGTGAATGGGTGTGTCTCTGAGTTGTAAGTGGAATTGAAAATGTATGAAGACTGAGATGTTTTTAGCAGAGCTGTGTGTGCAATTCAGTTTTTATGTGTAAGGGCGTGGTTATGAGTTGTTTGTGAAAATGTGAATAATATGCGCATTGAGAATTTTATTTTATTTTTCTTGGAAGTTTTTGGTTTTTATTGGTACCAACAGCATTGATCAAGCTGTACATTTCTATTTATTGAAGTCAATGAAAAGTTTTTATGGGCCCTTTGTGTGTTCATGCCTGTATTGTCAAATCTGTTTGTTTCAATGTTTGCAGTTACATGTTACATGTTAAGTGTTGTGCTTAACATCAGAGCTCTGTTCTTATGGACAGCTGGGATACTAATGATTGACAGAAGGAGGACCACAGCGTCCGACTAAAAGGGGTGGACTTAGATGACTCAGAGTGGGAGGAAGGAAGTGTGAGCCTTCTATGTGAATTAATGGGGTTTTGAGAAAAAAAACTTTCAAAACGGACTCACTACCACTCGAGACCATGGACAGGGAATACATCACAGATCATGTATTTAGCATTATACTAGATTGTGCAGTCAGCCTGTTAGGGAGAGATTTGTTCATTAAGCTTGACTTGCAGGTATCAGCAAAGAATCAGGACATAAGAGTACACTCAGATCTCATTCCAATCTCTACACCAGTGCCACTGATTCTTGCAAACATACAGGACCACCCAGAACTTAATAACATTAACCCTGCATTATGGTCTTCAAATGAATATGACACAGGATTCATAGATTGCACGCTTTACACAGCTACTGTGAAACCAGGTGTCATCTCAGTGTTCTAGAAACAATACCCGTTGTCAAAAGAGAAACTTGATGGACTTAGGCCAATGATAGAAGGATTCCTACAAAAGGGAATCCTGGAAGAGGTGATTTCACCCTACAGCACGCCCGTGAATCCAGTGACAAAGGCAGATGGTGCTACCCGCTTTGTACAGGATTTAGGGGCCATCAACAACATCATTGTGCCTATAGCCCCTGTTGTACCTGATGTCACTCAATTATTATCTGCCATTCCAGCAGACGCTGTTTGGTTCAGTGTGATAGATCTGAAAAATGCATTCTTTTCTATCCCAGTTGATAAGATGACCAGACTACTTTTTGCTTTTTCCTTTGACAGACATCAACTGACCTGGTGCAGAAATGCCCCAGGGATATGCTGATTCACCTGTAGTGTACAGCATAGTCCTCCAAGCGATGTTAGAACCATGGTACCCCCCCCCCAGGTTCTGTGCTGCTGCAATATGTTGATGATTTATTACTGTGTAGCATGTCAGCGGAGGCCAGCATTCAAGATGGTTTACAATGGTTGTCAGGATGTGGTCACAAAGTGACACTTAAGAAAATGCAATGGTGTAAAATGCAGGTTGATTACTTGGGCTTTGTCCTCACAAAAGGTGAACGGAGAATCAGCGCAGAAAGAGTCCAGTCTATTGCGGGTTTGGTCACCCCGCACACCAAGAAAGAAATGTTATCTTTCCTTGGTATGATAAACTACTGTAGACAATGTATTCCTGATTGCTCCTACTATGACAATGTTTTGAGGCAAGCCACTCTGGAAGAAAATCCAGATTTGATTAAATGGTCTTCTGAAAATGTACAATGCATTTGATTATCTGAAATATTCACTCATGTCGATTCCAGGGCTGGGCCTCCCTGACTATAATATGCCCTTCCACATGTTTGCACGCCAAAATTGTAAAACCATGGCGGGTGTACTGACACAAGAAAACGGAGGCAAGTTGCGTCCTTGTGTGTTTTTTTCAAAGGTAATGCCCACCCCTGTTCAAGGGATGCCGGCATGTCTGTGTTCTCTTGCAGCCTGTGCTATGATGGTAGAGTTGGCAAATTCTTTCACAATGTGACATTACACCATTTTGCACACCACTCATGATGTTGTAGGCCTACTCAAGGGCATCCACACTCAACACAGCAGGCAGCTGAGCTCATTGCACTCACTAGGACATGTATTTTACATACTGATAGACCTGTCACCATTTATACTGAGAGTAGGTACACACATGGGGTAGTGTGGGACCATGGTATGATCTGGCAGAGGAGAGGATTCACGGCAGCAGATGGTAAGGATCATGTCTCACAGGGCAATGCACTGGCAGTTAAGGTGGCGAAATGAGTGGCCAAATGCAACCTCACAGGTTTGTGTAACCATTGGGAGATGCCATGTTTGGCACCTCCAACCCCTGAGATGTTGCAAATGCTTACTGTTCTTCAGTGGTATGCCACTGAACAGGAACAGTAAGACTGGTGTTATTCAGTATTGCAGAAAAATCCTGAGATAGGATTAGTCTGCGAAGAGGGGAAGTTATGCATTCCCCAACACAGTGCTTCCATCTTAATAGCACATTTCCACGGAGTAGGACATAAACAGCATTGAGATACTCATGGGTAGGCCTTTCCCCACACCATGGGCAAGACGCCCCCAGGTAGTGCAGGAAGGGGACTTGGACCTGATCAGAGAGGAGTAATATTCTGATCAAGGTCCTCAGTAAAACTGAAGAATAAGTTGCTTGTAAGTTTCCTTCTCTTTCACAGGAACCAACCCATCCATTCCGGGTAGGCGACCAGGTGATGATCAAGATCTTAAAGAAGGGAAAGGAACCAGGAAGCTTCACCTACGGACCACCCACCGAGGTAGTCGCGATCACCAGAACAGCAGTCCTCACTGAACAGTCGCCCACGTGGATCCACGCCACAAGGATTAAGTTGGTGAAGAAAAGACAGGTACTAACGGAGGCAGACAGCCTTGACCTCGAAGAAGATACAGAAGGGATACTAACGGAGGCAGACAGCCTTGACCCCCAACGAGATGACGCAGTCGGGAAATTCCTCGAGATGGCTGAGATGCAGTGCCTTAATAATTGCAATTTTGTGTCTCCTACTTACTGTCCCATGGCTGTGGAACAGACAGATATACTTGAAAACAGAATGCAGAGGGGAAGACTATGGAAGACAAAGGAGAACTTATGGCTGTACCTGGCCAAAACTCTGAACTTAACTGACTTTTGTCTCCGAACCACTTTATCTACATCTAACATTTTGGAGACATGTCTGGTAGCAGTCCCCACCCCAGTAGATGTATGGACGGGGCTCCTACGTTCTCAATGGAATGACACAGATTTGGAGGATCATGATGTTAAATATGGATATGTAAATCCTTATCATGCTTGTTATGACTGTCCTACATATGAGACTCTGCAAAGTAATATGATAGAAATAATTACAGGTCTTGTCACAGCAGCAGGAATATGTTATAACTTCACCTGTGATGAGACACTATTGCCTCCCTGCATACAAGCAAAAATGCAGAACAAGACTAAACCAAATATTTGTGATAGAGATTTAGGTAGTTGTAAAAAGATAGTATCAGGAAAAAATATGCAATGTAATATTACAAAAACAGTACCATCTCTAGACAAACATGTACCTCTACCAGCAGGATGGGTATTGGCCTGTGGGAATACTAGTTACACATACATACCGGCCAATATTACAGAGGGACCCTGTACAGTAGCTAGGTTGACATTAGCAATGATACCACTATTCCCAGCAATGCAGACACGACACACGAGAGACACTTCCCTACAGTTACCAGAAAATTGTGAATCTCCTCTCTAGATAAGAATATATGAGTTTAGGGATGTCTTTGATAGGAGTACCAGGTTTGGTCATATATAACCACAGGACAATATCAAAACTTGCCTGTTTTATGGTAAAACAGATAAATGTCACTAGTGCAGTTCTGCAAGATATGCTGCTGGATATACAATCATATAAAAAGGCTATCTTGCAGAATAGGGCAACTATTGACTATTTATTGCTCCAACATGGTATAGGATGCTCAGCGTTCGCAGGGATGTGTTGTTTCAATTTATCAGATCACTCCCGTGGAATAAAAGATAAAATAGGCCAACTAGAAGAAATGATAAAACATATAAAACAGGATGTTGACCAAGGTTGGTGGGACTGGCTTTTTGGCTGGATACCTGACTTTGGTCAAATAAGATATGTTTTAGGAGTGGTACTCGCCGTGATCGCTGCAATAGTGTGTCTCTGCTGTTGTCTACAGTGTGTGCCCTCCCTTCTGGCCGTATGTAAAAAATGTGTCCGAAAGAGGGGTACACTCAACATTCCTCTATACTTCGGTAGAGGTAGAAGAGGCAAACACAACCTCAACAAAGCCTGAGGATTATACTCCTGAAGGGTATATAGAATACCTAAAGGCTTACAAGCAAACAAAATAAGAGCAGAGAAAGAACCATATAGTATAAGGTATATATATAAGGTTCTAAGAGGGGATTGGTGGAATATAAGTAACTCCATTTTGTCCTTTCAGCAACGTGTATTACATTTGGCCAGTGCACTTACAAAATCTCCCTTCCCCCTTTGGAATGTGAGAAACTTCCTGTGCGGTTTCAAGATACCCATACATTCCTTAGTTTGTAAGTTTGAACAGTCCTACCTTATAGGGTTATCTTGGCTCAAATGCCTGCTGGCCTATGTGTATATACCTGATTGGTCAAATGCTGTTACTATGAGTCATCTATTATGCTAATGCAGAGCTCATGTGTGATCATACTATAGGTCAAACAAATGCTAACATATGATTGGATGTCAAGGAAGCTCAACCCCCTCTAATATAACTGTTTGCCAACTGTGAAATAAACCAGAATGGATTGGAACTAGACATGTGTTCAGTGTTCATCTGATTCATTCTCCCGGTACCGGATAAGATTTAATTCAAGCTGATCACCGAAATCATGTGTCAGGGACACGTTAGCAAAAGAGTCTATATTGCCTTGCAAATGGCACAGATGTGAAGTGGTTAAAAAGTTTTTTTTTTTTTTCTCTATTGGGGATAATCCTGTGTACTTATACATATGCTTAAGTATGAAATCACAATTCACCAAATATGACCTCACAAATTGCTGACTATTTTCTCCTGAATAGAGTAGTATTTTGATGTACATTTGGCTTTCTGATCATTTTTTATCTCATTTTTTGGGAGTTGAGTTCACAAAAAAAGTTGTGATATGTGATATTTTTATAGAGCCAATCCTTACAGACACGGTAATATCAAAAATGTCTACTTTATTTATTTTATTTCTACAGTTTTTCAGTGACTTAATTGAAGAAAAAGGGTTTATTTTTTATAAAACACTTTTATTTTTGTATTTTTTATTTTACACTTTGTATCCCCCATAAGGTCATACAAGACCTCTGGGGGACATTTAACTTTTTTTTTACTATTTAGTTCTCCTGTAACTGGGGATGACATAGTAGCCCCAGTTGCAGGGGAAATACACCACCCAGAGAGGCTATACAGCAGTATACAGCGCTGTACAACCTCAGTGCAGGGCTGATCGAGGTCTGTGGAAGATCCCGCCGTTCCTGCAGTCTCCCAGCCCGATGGTCACATGACCGCCGGTCCGGAACAGAAAGCAGCATCGCGTTTCCATTTCTGTATACATAGCTCTCGTTGAGCACTGTGTATAGAGCTATCTAGAAGGCAGGGACACAGAGGAACAGCAGCGTCCAGCTGCAATCTCTGAATGGACGTTCCAGAATGTCCATTCAGAGATAGACTATAAACGTCACAAAACCAAACCAAATAAACTGACATAGGCAAAGTGCTGCTGGTCTGTGTAGGAGGAGTGGTGCAGACCGGGAATCAGCCTCTGCTTCTCCTACATAGCAGAGCGATGTGTAACAGTATCCTGATGCTGGGGAACGCCGGCCACTAAGCTGTGATCATCGGAGCAACTGGGTGAGTATTTTTTATTTTTTTTTACTTGCTCTGAAGGGGGCACTTATCTGTCCATAACTAATATAAAGGGGCACATATGTAAAAAAAAATAATGAAGAAGCAGCACCACCCATCCCAAAATGGGAATAAACGTGCCAATAGAAAAAGAATAGCTTGTGGTGCACGCGGATAGAGATCCGGGCTGGGGGTCCCATTCAGATGCCAACAGTAAAAGAATCTGCAGCACTCGCCAATTAGGTGAAAAAAAATCAGGTTGATTTATTCAAACAGCAGCATAATCACAGCGACGTTTCGACCATGACTGGTCTTTCTCAAGCAGCTTGAGTCATGGTCGAAACGTTGCTGTGATTATGCTACTGTTTGAATAAATCAACCTGATTTTTTTTCACCTAATAAACGAGTGCTGTGGATTCTTTTACTGGGGGCACATATCTAGCTATAACTACTGTGAAGGGCATAACTACTGTAAAGGGGGCACAAAGTGGATATCACTACTGTGAAGGGGGCACATATCTGGCCATAATTACTGTGAAGGCGGCACATATCTAACATAACTGCTGTGAGGGGTAGAACTACTGTAAAAGGGGCACAAAACTACTGTAAAGGGATCACAAGGTGGGCATAACTACTGTGAAGGGGACACAATGTGGGCATAACTGCTGTGAAGGGGACACAATGTGGGCAAGCTATTGTGAATGGGGCACATCTGAGCATGGCTACTGTGAAGGGGGCACATCGGGGCATAGATACTGTGAAGGGGGCACAATGTGGGCATAGCTACTGTAAAGGGGGCACCATGTGGGCATAGCTATTGGAAAGGGGGCACCTCTGAGCATAGCTAATGTGAAGGGGGCAAATCTAGGCATAGATACTAGGAAGGGGGCACCTCTGAGCATGGCTACTGTGAAGGGGGCACATCGGGGCATAGCTATTGTGAAGGGGGCACAATGTGGGCATAGCTACTGTGAAGGGGGCACAATGTGGGCATAGCTACTGTGATGAGGGTAAATCTGGGCATAACTACTGTGAAGTGGGTACATGTGGATATTACCTCTGAGGGCATAGACTGAAAATCCCAAATTATCTCAGTATTAGCTTGCTGTGCATTAACCCTTACCACAGTGTAAACAGTGTAAATAACCAGGATATATTACAATAAACATATAAAATGCATTTCAACAATATGAAATGGTATAAATGTAAACAATGGCATAAATCATAGCTCTTCCAAGTGCACTAAAGTGAATTGATGACTTTGCATAGTAGGGGGCAATAGGGGGCAAATGTCCGCAACCGTCTATAGTTCAAAGTACCCTTGCTCTAGGGTACTACACTGTCAGTAGGTGAGCACTTGGACTGCAATGTTTTGGTTACAGAAGCAAGTGCTGGAGCTGGATGGAATTTTTTGGGGCTGCTATGTGCACCTCATAGTGATGCAGTACTTTGATATTATTAAAGAGTGTTATCAAGTGAAATGTTGTGATTTATTGAGTTTTATATGTACTTAACAGCAATGTACAGGCAACCAAATGGTTAAAATATTGGCAGATTGTTTTGGTTAACAGGGTGATGGATTGGGTCCGCCCTCTGCTTAATTAATTAGGGAGTCTGTTCTGAGCAGAGCTACAGTAAGGACGTGCATGTGAAAGCTTGTGCTATCCAGGCCTGAGTCCAGAGAACCTGGGACTTCATCTACCAAAGAAACAACTCTACTACCAGAACACCCCTGAGAGAGAGAGATCTGGCATCTTAAAAGGCCCATAACCTTATCCAGGCCCTGCTGGCAAGTCATTAAGGTATTTGTCATTTATGACATTAAGACTTCACTCCTGTGGAAAGGATTATTGCAGAAAGAGTTAAAAAGAACCTAATTGCATGCCTGTGGTGTTGAGAGACTGCAAAGTGTCTTTAGACAATGAGAGAGGCAGGGAGTACTACAACTACCATCATTGTCGCTGCCTAAACACTGCTATTGGGAGTTTGGAACTGTGCCTTTTACTGCCGTATGTAATACAGTGAGGCCGGACTAGGATGTGGTGTGTTGCGGATCCGCAACACACACCCCCGGCACCCCTATAGAAATGCCTATTCTTGTCCGCAAGCTGCGGTCATGAATTGGACATGTTCTATCTTTTGCGGAGCTGCGGACCTGAAGATCGGGGCCGCGTTCCGCAAATGCGGATGCTGACAGCACACTGTGTGCTATCCGCATCCATTCCGTCCCCATAGAAAATGAATGGGTCCGCACCCATTCCGCAAAATTGTGGAACGGATGCGGACCCATTTGCGGACGTGTGAATGGAGCCTTAGGGGCAGGCCGACATGATAGGTTTTGGTAGGAAGGGCCGGGCAGGAGGGAGTTAATAGCTGTTGGTGAGGGGGGTGGTTAGGCAGGGGGTGGGAGTAAGGTGTTAAAAGGTGGTGGCTGCATGGGAGCAGGCGTCATTTTGTGTGGTGAGAACTCTTACCGGCACGATGTCCTACTCGGTTGAAGAAGTTCTGCAGCAGCTGAGGGCGGCAGGGAGGCCAGGGGCCCTGACTGGCTTCAGGAACAGGTAGCCAGCCTGTTGCAGGGCGAGGCGGATGGTACGGGGAGCCCGCTGCCGAGCGCTAGACGGCCGTGGCTGGTACGGCCGCCAGCGCACCTGAGCCCTGAGGACACCCCCAGGGTCCGGCGCCTAGTTAGGAGCCCATCAGGGGACCCTCAGCGCCGGGGGTTGGCGACCAAGCTCCTTCCAGGTCCTCCCAGCGTGATAGGAATCCGACATGTCGGCGGGATCCAGTGCAGGGCGGGAGGACCAGCGCCGTTCAGTTTTGGGTGAGAGTGCCGTTCAGTTTTTCAGCGTTTTTTTGTTATTTGGATGCTATTGGGGTGGCTTATAGAGTTTATAGAGGTTCTGGGTGGCTTAGGTATGACGAACAGCATGCGGTGGGACCATAAAGACAGAGGTTATGCATGAGGGTGATGGTGCCGGTGAGGCAGGGGCAGCCCTTTCGGGCTGAACAGGGAGGGGCAGGTCAAGCTGGATTTGCAGCAGCAGCGGCTAAGGGTCTGTGCTTTCTGTTTAATGAAGGGAGTTGCAAGTTTGGGGCAAAATGTAAATTCAAACATGAGTGTTCGTCCTGCGGGGGAGGTCACGGGGCAGGTCACGGGGCTAGCCATTGCTTCCAGGGTGCGAAACAGAGAGGGGGCGAGACTGTTGCGAAGGGGTCGGACGCCTGTGCGGGTGGACGGGATGGCGCGGTATCTAGATAGATATACGGACTGGGGTGCAGCGGAATGTTTAAGGAAAAGTTTCACAGAGGATTTTAGTATCCTGTCTCGCCCAGGGGGAGCCGGTAATTGCGGTTAAGAAAAATCTGCATTCGGCTTTAGAGCACCCGGAGGTGGTGTCAGACAGATTGGCTAAGGAGGTTGCATTAGATAGGATGGATGGGCCTTTTGCGGAGTTACCGTTAGTTAATTTGTGGGTTTTCCCAAAAAGGAGCCGAACAAGTTTCGGCTTATTCATCATTTATCGTTTCCAAAGGGGGCGTCAGTCAATGAGGGTATTGATCCTGAGCTTTGTTCTGTGGTCTATACCTCCTCTGATGCAGCTGTGGATTGGGTACGAAAATTGGGTCTGGGGACCTTATTGGCGAAAACGGACATTGAGGCTGCGTTTCGTCTTTTGCCCGTTCACCCAGACAGTTTGCATTTGTTGGGTTGTTTCTGGCATGGCAGGTATTTTGTTGATAGGTGTTTGCCGATGGGTGCTTGGTGTCTTGTGCATATTTCGAAACGTTTAGTTCCTTCCTGGAATGGGTAGTGAAGGATGTGTCTGGGTGCTCTTCGCTTATACATTATCTCGATTATTTTCTATGTTTGGGTCCAGCAGATTTGCGGGTTTGTGCATTATTGTTGTCCACGTTGCAGTCAGTTTTTTGAGATGTTTGGGGTGCCGTTGGCAGACGGTAAGACGGTGTAGCCCACGATGGAGTTGAGTTTGTTAGGAATAGTTATTGACATGGTTAAAATGGAGTGTCGGTTGCCGGAGGACAAGGTGCGGGATTTGAGGATTGTAGTGGAGAAGGCATTAAGGGCTCATGCACATGACAGTATATTGCGTTCAGTATACTGGCCGTATTTTGAGTTCAGTATGCGGTACATATACTGAACCATTCATTTCAATGGTTCAGCAAAAAAAACTGAAGTGTGCATTCCGTTTCAGTATTTCCGTATTTCCGTACTGTGAAAAGATAGAACATGTCCTATTCTTGTCCGCAAATCACAATGCTTGGCTCCATTCAAGTCAATGGGTCCGCAAAAAAAATGGAACACATACGGAAATGCATCAGTATGTCTTCCGTATCCATTCCGTTTTTGCGGAACCTTCTATTGAAAATGTTATGCCCAGCCCAATTTTTTCTATGTAATTACTGTATACTGTATATGGCATACGGAAAAACGGAACGGAAAAACGGAAAGGAAACGGAACAACGGATCCGTAAATAACGGACCAAAAAACACTGAAAAAGCCATACGGTCGTGTGCATGAGCCCTAAGGCCCCTTTCACACCGGCGAGTATTCCGCGCGGGTGCAATGCGTGAGTTGAACGCATTGCACCTGCACTGAATCCTGACCCATTCATTTCTATGGGGCTGTGCACACGAGCGGTGATTCACGCATCACTTGTGCGTTGCGTGAAAATCGCAGCATGCTCCTCTTTGTGCGTTTTCACGTAACGCAGGCCCCATAGAAATGAATGGGGATGCATGAAAATTCGCAAGCATTTTCACGCACGGTTGCAAGGTGAAGATCGGGAAGGGGACCCGATCATTATTATTTCCCTTTCTAACATGGTTATAAGGGAAAATAATAGCATTCTGAATACAGAATGCATAGTAAAATAGGGCTGGAGGGGTTTAAAAAAAATTATTTAACTCACCTTAATCCACTTGTTCGTGCAGCCGACATCTCTTCTGTCTTCATATGTGAGCAATAGGACCTTTGATGACGTCACTACGCTCATCACATGATCCATCACCATGGTGATGGATCATGTGATGGACCATGTGATGAACGCAGTGACGTCATCAAAGGTCCTATTGCTCACAGATGAAGACAGAAGAGATGCCGGCTGCGCGAACAAGTGGATTAAGGTGAGTTAAATTTATTTATTTTTTTTAACCCCTCCAGCCTTATTGTACTATGCATTCTGTATTCAGAATGCTATTATTTTCCATTATAACCATTTTATAAGGGGAAATAATACAATCTACACTACAACTAACCAAAACCTGAACTTCTGTGAAGAAGTTCGGGTCTGGGTACCACAGTCAGTTTTTTATCACGCGCGTGCAAAACACATTGCACCCGCTCGATAAAAACTGAACATCGGAACGCAATCGCAGTCAAAACTGATTTTGCGTTCCTACTCGCGCGGGTTTGCCGCAATGCACCGGGACGCATCCGGACCTAATCCGGACACGCTCGTCTGCAAGAAGCCTAAGGGTTCCCAAAATCAGTTTGAGGGATTTACAATCCCTGTTAGGGAAGCTCAATTTTGCTTGTTGGATTATTCCGATGGGTCGAATTGTTTGTAGGAGGTTGGCGTCAGCCATGGGGGGTTTCCCTGCATCATTTTATTTGGTTGGGTCGTGAGTTGAAGGGTGATTTAGCGGTTTGGAAGGGTTTTTTGAGGCATTTTAACGGTAGGGCGTTAGTTATGGTTGATGCGGTGGACAGTTTCGATTTTGGATTATATTCGGACGCTGCGGGTGGCTTAGGTTTTGGAGTGTACTGCAACTGGCAGTGGTGTGCGGGGAGGTGGCCTGAGTCCTGGGTGTTGAGGGGCTGGGTGAGGAATGTTGCGCTGCTCGAGCTGTTTCCAGTAGTGCTTGCTGTGGTGCTCTGGGGGGACAAGTTTGGAAATCGGAAAGTTTGTTTTCATTGCGATAACCTGGGGGTGGTACAGGCGATCAATGGTTTGACTGCTTCCTCTCCTGCAGTGGTTCGGTTATTCCAACATTTAGTTCTACGTTGTTTATCGCTTAACGCTTGGATTGTGGCTGCCCATGTGCCAGGGGTTGATAATGGGGTGGCTGACTCTCTTTCTCGTTTGCAGTGGGAGCGTTTTCGGCAGCTGGCCCCAGAAGCAGAGGCGGAAGAGTTGGTGTGTCCGGAGTCTCTTTGGGAGCTCTTGGAGGTACAGTAGAGGGGCTGATGAGGGAGTCGTTGAGAGCTGATACATAGTTGGCCTACGGGAAGGCATGGCGTAGTTGGGAACAATGGTACGAGGATTTGGGACTGGGCGTTGATGAGGGTGAGATTCCTTTGTTATTATTCTTGGGGAATGCGGCAGAAAAAGAGTGGTCCGTAGCCCAGGGGAATCGTTTTATGGCAGGTTTGACTTTTGGGTTTAAATTGCGGTGCCTCCAAGATGTTACTAAAACCTTATTGGTCAGGCAGGTATTAAAGGGTTGTAGAAGGGGGAGGCGCGTGGCGGATAGTAGGAGGCCGGTTTCGTTAGCTTTGTTGTTGCAGATAGGGGTTCAGGCGGTTTGCAGATCAGCAAGTGAAGTGCGGCTGTTTAGGTTGGCGTTTTCTCAGGATTTTTTCGGTGCGTTTCGCTTGGGGGAATTGGTGTGTAGTAGTGTTCGTAGTAAGGGTGGTTTGTTTGGGGAGGATGTTGACTTGTATGGAGACAGGGTGGTGGTGAGTCTTCGTGGGTCTCTAATAGGGAGGGTAGAGGTTGTAGCGTGACGTTGTTTGAGGTTCTCGGGTGTTTGTTATGTCCGGTCCGCTGTTTGAGAGAATACAGGTCGTATGTGAGATTTGTGGGGGGGGCCCTTCTAAGGCATGAAGACGGGTCGTTCCTGTCGCGTTTCCAGTTTGTTGCGGTTTTTAGGAAATGCTTTAGAGCATTGGGAATGGATTCTAGGGATTTTACGGGTCATTCCTTCCGGATTGGTGCGGCAACTGAGGCGGCCAGGTTGGGGTGATTAAGAGAATTGGGAGGTGGGAATCTTCACGTTTTAAGTCATACGTTCAGTTGGGTGGGCGTTGACTGGGGGTGTTGTTATTAATTTGGTGATTTGTTTTTGTGTTTCAGGTACTGCGATTTTGGTGTGGATTCTCGGGCACTCCTTTGTTTTTTGGGGGGCACTTCGGGCGGACGTGCGACTGAACGTGCGGCAGTTAGGTTTCGGTAGGGATGTTGCGGTAATACGGTGGCTCAGGTGCAGAGGTATGTTGTTGTAGTGTCCCACTAGGTAAAGGTGGGCACTGCACAAAAGGGGTTAATGTGTCTTTATTGCATTTAATGTTATGTGTATGCATTTCCCTGTGTTAGCTGGGTGTCAGGCCTGTCAGGGTGTAGTTTAGCCTCCCAGACGTTAGAGGGAGCTAGAGAGCCCTAGATATATATAGGAAGGCCCAGACAGGGGAGTGGTAGTTCATTCCAGGGGACTAGAGGAGTTACTTCGTCCACCTGAAGCTCCTGAGGCTAGGATTAGCTCAGTAGAGACACCCCAGTTGCAGGACAGAATCTCCTGGGAGAAACCCACAGTCCTCCATCATCCAAGCAAAGATAAGTAACACTGATGGGCAGATGCTTTAGAAAGAAAAGCAAGGATTTAATACGAGAGGAAGATATATATATACCAAGGATATAAGCCACCATTTAGGCATCCGGGCCTTGGGATTGAAGTCAGACAGGAGTTCTAGAAAGGACAGTGTACACTATTTCTGAGGAAAGGTACAACCTGATTCTGAGTGCATTGTGGATTTACCCTCTGAGTATCTTGCATAATTACTACCTGCCATCGTGTGGAATAAAGCCTGCTTGTAAAGCTGTGATCTAAAGGACTGTGTTAACATCTGTATGTACAAAGTTGGACTGTTCAGTAAAGCAACGTTTGGTTCACTATACCATCTGTGTACCTCAGTTATTCCAACTATAAATCGGTGTGCCACCGTTACAGGCACTGGCGTCACGAATCCAAAAGGGACCTTCCCCCAGGCACTCAAAATACCTGTAACATCCAGGGCACCTCATCCACCATCAGGCCTGGTCCCTACATACAGAGTGTGCCCCAGAGGAACTGTGTCTACCTCTCCTTCACTGCCGCATGCCTGCCCAGGGTTCTCCAATACAGTAAGCAACCCTCGATTGCCCATAACCGTGACCTCGCTTCGCTATACCCTGCAGGTCTGGCGTGCTGCATAAATTGGCGTCACGAACAGGATTTACGGAACATTCCTGCGCCATTGCGGATATAAAACTGTGTGCTGAAAATTGCCTTAAAGTGACCAAGCCCTATTGTTTTATTCAAAATTGCTGGGCCAAAGAACTGAAAAGAATTAGCGGTGTGAAGATAACGTTTTCTGGACTGTTTGCTGCTTGTTTGAGCCACCGCTTGCTGCCATTTTGCCACTTAAACCTGAGGTGGATTGCAAGTGCGCCCGGTGAACTATTTGGCGCGAAAAAGAGGACTTTGCCGCGAAAAGAACCAGGCGGAGCCATCACCCAGCCGGCGAGGAGGAAGAACGCCGCCCTGTCTGGAGGAAAAGGTGCCGCCTACCTGAGTCCCGGAGCTACGAGAGGCCGCGCCCACCTGCTGACGCTGTACGCAGGACGTCCGACACCCGTAGCCACGCATCTCGCGAGACTTGGAGCGAGCACCACCGGAGTGAGTACCGACTTAAACCTTTTGCTGGCTCCCTCGATCACCTTACCGGAGTATTCCCGACCCCTTCCAGGGCACCGGAGGGAGAACCGTTAGTAACAAAAGACTTTTCTGTGGAAAAAAAAAGTTATTATCATTGCCGCTCCGGTCCGCTCTGCTACATTTAAAGGGCCATACCCACCTAGCAACGCCATTTCCACACCTGAGGAAATCGGACAGGTGGCCCCAGTCGCGCCTTCTGGAATATCCCCAGCCGACCCTAGGGCCCCTGCCGCCGCGGCACCGCCAAGCATGATGCCGCTAACTATGCCGTATTATTTTGGGGCCCCCTGGTTCCCACATTATTCAGGGGAAGCCCATAAGTTAAAGGACTTTAGGGAGCAGATACTGGCCTTGTTCCGGCTTTATCCCATAACTGCTGAACAGCAAATGGAGATCCTCCTGGCTCAGTTGGAAGGGGCCGCCCGCAGAGAAGTCATGTCGTGGCCCCGCTCTGAGAAAAGTAGCCTGGAACAGATTTTTGATCGCTTGGGCACCACATTTGAGGCCAGAACGGTGTCAGAAGTTAAAATGCGTTTCTTCAGCAGAAAGCAGCAGCCTGGAGAGTCGCTCCGGGATTTTGCCCTGCCCTTACAAGAGACACTGAGAGCTGTAGTCCAAGTGGATCCTAAAGAAGCTGAGGACCAGGACCGGACTCTTAGAGAGCAATTCATTGCGGGCGTAAGTAATGAGCATTTAAAGGGCCAGCTACGCATGTTGTCAGCTCAACACCCCCACTGTGCATTTCTGGACTTTAAGGAATTGGCCATCAGTATATTAGGCCAGAACCCTGCTCCAGGGCCAGCAGCCTCCTATGAACCCCAGGCTTGTCAGCCCAAGACTGTGAATGTGGGGTCTGCAGGGGTCAGTCAGGCCACCCAAGCTCCAGTCACAGATGTAGTGGCAGCCCTCATGGAGCAAGTGAACCATCTTACTCTAAGTCTAGAGAAGGTGTGCAAGAAGATAGAGGAATGGGAGAGACCATTGTTACTAGAAGATGAAGGTCCTTTTCCTCCAAGGCTCCCACCTGCATATGGAGACGTATACCCAAAAGAGCCTGATGGGCGACCAAGGTATCGGCCCAGAAGTAGAAAACAGCCTGTCTGCCACCACTGCAAGAAATATGGACATACTGAATCGATGTGCTGGCAGTTAAACGGGCAACCCCTGAGGCAGAGGACCGCCCCTCGGGAGGTAGAACAGTAGGTCCAAAGGATCCAAGCTGGATGCCTAAGTATGTAGGATCCCGTCCAAAAATTAATATATGTATCAACGGGATACCCTTTGAAGCCCTCTTGGACACTGGGTCACAGGTCACCACCATTCAACGGCCTGCCTTTGACAAGTTCTGGGATCCAAGTCTTCTCACCCAGCCACCAGAGTCCTGGCTAGATATCATTGCTTGCAACGGTAAGCCAGTGAAAGTGCATGGGTATTGGGAACCTACCCTTCAGGTGGGAGAAGCCACCCTGCCACAGCAAGGCGTGATTGTGGTACAAGCAGGAGATAAAGGAGGACACCCTGTGATCTTAGGGACTAACGTTCTAAAAAATTGTTACTCTGAAGTGCTTGACGCATTAAATCAAACTATATCTTCAGCCTCACCTGCTTCCAGAAGAGTTATCCAAAAGACTATTAGTGTGCTGAGTGCTCAACAAAAGTTTGCCAACAAGAAAGGAGAAATTTGCACTGTCCGTATCCGGGATAACCGACCGGTAATTCTGCCTCCAAATTCCCAGATCATCCTGTGGTGCCGTGCGGTGTTAGGGATCCAGGGCCAGGACTATCAAGCCCTAGTGGAACCTATTCCCTTTGAAAATCATCCCTTCGTACGGACAGCCAAGAGCATGGTGACTGTGTCTCAAGGTAAAGTGCCTGTCCGCTTAATTAACTTTGGTGATCATCCCGTTACTCTCCTTAAACACTGCCCCGTTGCTCAGCTTTTTCAAGTGTCTTTCCAGGATGTGATTCGTCTGCCTGCCACGGAGGCGTTCCAGACCACACAGAGCAGCAGCACCCCTACAACATCCTGGTGGGAAGAACTACATGTGGGGAACGAATCCACCCCAAAAGAGCAAATAGAGGGAGTCCTGAAGCTGGTGAAGGAGCACCACCAGGCCTTCAGCAAACACTCCACGGACTACGGAGAGGTCAGTGTAATCAAACACACCATACCCACTGGTTCTCATCCTCCTATTAAGGAGAGGCACAGACCCATACCACCTACTACCTATCAGTCTGTGAAAGAGATGATAAAAGAGATGAAAGACTCTAATATAATTCGGGACAGCCATAGTCCCTGGGCTGCGCCTCTAGTTCTTGTCCAAAAAAAAGATGGCAGCATAAGGTTCTGCGTGGATTACAGAAAAATTAATCAAATCACCCACAAAGATGCATATCCATTGCCCCGCATTGAAGAGTCCTTGACTGCTCTGGGGTCATCAGCCTATTTCTCTACCTTGGACTTAACCAGTGGGTACTGGCAAGTACCCATGGCCCCAGAAGATCGAGAAAAGACTGCTTTCACTACACCTATGGGCCTGTTTGAATTCAATTATATGCCGTTTGGACTGTGTAACGCTCCAGGAATGTTCCAGAGGCTGATGGGCCATAGGAATTTTGAGACTGTACTCTTATATCTGGATGACGTCATTGTATACTCCAAGACGTATGAGGACCATTTAAAGCACCTGGGTGAGGTGTTTCAAATTCTTGCTAAATATGGCCTCAAGATCAAACCATCCAAGTGCCACCTGCTGAAACCAGCTGTCAAATACCTTGGGCACGTTGTCAGTGCCGAAGGAATACAGCCTGATCCTGATAAACTTGCTGCTGTCCGCAACTGGCCTACTCCAACGACCGTGAAAGAGGTGAGAAGCTTTCTCAGTTTTGCAGGGTACTACAGGCGTTTCATCCCGCACTTTGCACAAATTGCGGATCCCATCCAGGAACTGTTGAGGGGGCATCCAAAGAAGAGCCCGAAAACCCCTATTCCTGTTGAATGGAATCAAGAACGAGAAATTGCCTTTCAACTCCTAAAGAAGAAGTTGACTGAACCCCCTGTTCTGGGTTACCCAGATTATCAGAAGCCGTTCCTCCTCTACACGGATGCCAGTAAAAGAGGCCTGGGGGCCGTGTTGGCTCAAGTGCAAGACAACAAAGAAAGGGTAATTGCCTACGCCAGCAGATCCCTGAAGGGAGCTGAAAAGAATGACCAGAATTACAGTTCTTTCAAGCTGGAGTTTCTTGCCTTAGTGTGGGCTGTGACTGAAAAGTTCAAAGA